>NC_053024.1:457485892-458085892 GCF_003073215.2 Triticum urartu
GGGGCACAATCCGTTGAAGAGAATATCACAAGCTTGAGCATTGTATTGCAACATCTTCAACTCATCCGCGGTAGCTTCACGGTTTGGTTCTTTCCCATCAAAGAATTCACCTTGCAAACCAACACACACAATAGCCCAAACGGCGGGGTTATGTCCAAGAATATGCATTTTCATTTTATGCTTCCAACTAGCAAAATTAGTACCATCAAAGTAAGGACCTCTACGGTGATAATTTCCCTCGCTAGACGCCATACTCTCCTAGGTTGTGAAACCAAGGCTATGACCACCAAAAGCTATGGAGATCAAAGCAAATGGAGACCAAAGCTCTGATACCACTTGTAGGATCGAAAGTATGTCTAGAGGGGGGGTGATTAGACTACTTTACCAAATAAAAACTTAACCTTTTCCCAATTTTAGTTCTTGGCAGATTTTAGCTATTGTAGGACAAGTCAAGCAATCATCACACAATTCAAGCAAGCATGCAAAGAGTATATTGGCAGCGGAAAGTAAAGCATGCAACCTGCAAGAATGTAAAGGGAAGGGTTTGGAGAATTCAAACGCAATTGGAGACACGGATGTTTTTCCCGTGGTTCGGATAGGTGGTGCTATCCTACATCCACGTTGATGGAGACCTCAACCCACGAAGGGTAACGGTCGCGCGAGTCCACGGAGGGCTCCACCCACGAAGGGTCCACGAAGTAGCAACCTTGTCTATCCCACCATGGCCATCGCCCACGAAGGACTTGCCTCACTAGCGGTAGATCTTCACGAAGTAGGCGATCTCCTTGCCCTTACAAACTCCTTGGTTCAACTCCACAATCTTGTCGGAGGCTCCCAAGTGACACCTAGCCAATCTAGGAGACACCACTCTCCAAGAAGTAACAAATGGTGTGTTGATGATGAACTCCTTGCTCTTGTGCTTCAAATGATAGTCTCCCCAACACTCAACTCTCTCTCATAGGATTTGGATTTTGTGCTTCAAATGATAGTCTCCCCAACACTCAACTCTCTCCCCAACACACATTTTTCCAATCTCGGTGGGACCGAATCAACAAACTCGGTCAGACCGAAAAGGTAAACCTAGTGACCGTTAGAGATTTTCGGTGGGACTGACATGCAACTCGGTAGGACCGATATGGTTAGGGTTTGGGCATAACGTAATCTCGGTGAGACCGATTACACAAACTCGGTGAGACCGAGTTTGGTAATAAGCTAACCAGAGAGTTGGTCAGGTAAACTCGGTGGGACCGATTTGCTCTTTCGGTGAGACCGAAAAGTTACAAAAAGGAAACGGAGAGTTTATACTGCAATCTTGGTGGGACCGATTCGCTCTTTCGGTGAGACCGAAAAGTTATGAAAGGGAAACAGAGAGTTTGCAATCCCATCTCGGTGAGACCGAGATCCCTATCGGTAGAACCGAATTGCTAGGGTTTGGCAGTGGCTTATGACAAGTGAAACTCGGTGGCGCCGGATAGAAAGAATCGGTAGGACCGAGTTTGGCTTAGGGTTTAGGTCATATGTGGATATGGGAAAGTAGTTGAGGGTTTTGGAGCATATCACTAAGCACATGAAGCAAAAGGCTCATTAAGCAACACCTCATCCCTCCTTGATAGTATTGGCTTTTCCTAAAGACTCAATGTGATCTTGGATCACTAAAATATAAAATGAAGAGTCTTGAGCTTTTGAGCTTGAGCCAATCCTTTGTCCTTAGCATTTTGAGGGTTCCACTTTCACATCCATGCCATGCCAATCATTGAGCTTTCCTGAAATAGTCATCTTGGAATAGCATTAGCTCAATGAGCTATATGTTGTTATGAATTACCAAAACCACCTAGGGATAGTTGCACTTTCAGTTTGGCCTTATATGCATCAACTCCGAATCATGTCTTTGGTCAAATGTTGGGTTTGCCCGGCTCCTATGTTTTGGTACCTTACATCCCGCTCTATCGGCTAAGGTAGCACTAGGAGAACTACTGCTATTGTGCCCCGGGTCATCCGGACAAGCGCCTCAGTAGAGAAAGCCGAAAAGTGACTGTCATGATATAGCGTGAGACTGGTCAACCACTCGATGACCTATCGGAATGTTAGAATTCCTCCGCCTTAACGAAGGGCCGTTTCCCGGCCAGGCATGTACGCACCCCGAATTCGGGAGAGTGCGGAGCCACCAGGGGCTATATAGTAGCCCCACCGTCAAACTCCTATGGCTAAGTGAAAGTGTTAAAGCATTATAGTCTGGTTGCCTCATTCGCTGCGCTATCACCTCCTTAATAGGGCCAAGACGTTGGGTTAAGTGTGAACACGCGTCTTCTGCAAACACATCCGCATTATATGTGTGGAGGCTGAAGCCGACGACTGCAATCTTTCAGGTTATACACATGTATACATAAACGGCCGCACAAGAGGCATCATATTACTTTCAGGCAAAAGTATAAACACAACCCTAATAAATTTCATAAAAACATTGTGTTTACAATGGGAATACATGTCACTCAAACATAATATTCTTCGAGCACTAGGCCTCTATCAAACGAGCACCCTCGAGAACCTCTTCGAAATAGTGCTCGACATCCACTCGGCCTATGGCCGAACCCTGCGCCGCAATAGTGGTAGCATCCATCTCCGCCTAGTATGCTTTAACACGGGCAAGGGCCATCCGCGAGCCTTCTATGCACGCCGACCTCTTCATCGCATTGATGCGCGGCATCGCACCAAGGAACTACTGCACTAAGCTGAAATAACTGTTCGGCTTCGGCTTCTCCGGCCATAGCTGATCCACGACAGACCTCATGGCGAGTCCGAACAACCTATTGAGTTCGGCCCATTCGGCTACCTGATCAGTCAATGGAAGCGGACTCTCTAGAACGTTAAATTGCGACCAGAACAGCTTGTCCACTTCACGATCTGTTTGATCTCGGAAGTATTTGGCCGCATCGACAGCGCTCGCCGCCAAGTCCATATATGCGTCTGCCGAACTCCACAGCCGATCCAGAGGGGCATACCTTGGATCTCCGAACTTCCTCTGTAGCATGAAGGGCTTCCTAGCCGCAATATCCTCGGCTTCACGCAGCTCCTCCTTCTTCGCTCTCATAGCAGAGCGGGTGTCTTTGGTCGTCATCGTGGCCTTTTCAAGGTTCGTCGCCTTCACTCGGTTTTCTTCTTCAAGGAACTGGCAACGGTCGGTAGTGTCTTTTAAATTTACAGCCATCTTGGCCATTTTCTCTTTGCTCTCACAATGCGCGGCCTTCTCGGCCCTCAACTCTTCGGCCGCCTTCAAAGCAGCCGCATTACTCCTCCTTGCTTGTTCTTTGGCTCGGGCAAGTTCCGCCCGGAGGGTCTCCATGGTGGCAGCTCCATCTACAGTCACAACATATTAAAGATACTGGCATCATGCTGCTCTTACTATGTGACATTCACCAGAAAGCATTACTTACCCTGTGCCTTGTCAAGCCGCTTGTTAACAAGCTCGATGCCGGCATCTGCCGCATCCAGTTGCCGCTTTAGTTCGGCAAACTCATTAGTCCGGCTAGCCACCGAAGTTTCCACCACCTGCACATAAAGGCGGTTTGGTTACTACCTGGGACTACGATCCTCTGTTCGGCGCCATTCTCGACGACAACCAGAGTCTCAGGGGCTACTATCTACATAGGGCACACCTAAAAATGTGCGGTACTATCAAAAAGTATCACGTACCTCAAAGCCTGTCAGTAGAGTCATAAAGGCTTCATGCAATCCGCTTTCGGCGGATGAAATTCTTTCCATCACCGTACCCATTAATGTACGGTGTTCTTCTGAGATGGCCGCTCGCTCCAACAGCTCCCTCAGTATGTCCGACCGCATACCAGACGGTGCCGGACTCTTTTGTTTGCTCTCTTCAAGAGCCGGATGATGAGGACTTCGGGTGAGTAAAGGATTATCTTCTGGCCTCAGCAGATCCGGAGAGGCCCTCCGTGACGAAACTTCAAGGTCGCCCGCTTCTTGAGCGGGGGAGTCCAGGGGAGGCGTTTCGCTCTCCATCATCTCCGGAAGAAGATCCCCCGAAGACGAGCTCTGCTGAGAAGGGCTAAGATCCGAACTACAAGATAAATGCTTTGGTTATTTTCATCAGAGGTAAAGTGGTATATCCTCACTATTAAAGCACTTTTTGCTTACTTACGGGTCGTTAGAAGGCAGATCCCCGCGCGGACTTTGTGCGGCAAGAGCACCCTCCAAGGCAGGACCCTCTGGTGGAGACTTCTTCTCCCGTTTGGAAACCTTGGTTTCCGGATCTTCAGGGGTAGTCCTCTTCCTTCCCCGGGGTGAGAGAATGCCAGATTCCTCCCCTTGGTTATCCTCCCTCATGGAGGCGCCCGTTCCCTCGGTCGGAATGGGTAGCGGTGGAGGCCTGCTTTCTCCTCCTTTATTCCCCCCTTTATCTTCCTGTGAGGGCTCCGGGCAAGGTGCTAGCTCGAGAATCTTTTCGAGTACCGGATTCTCCAAGCCTTCCGGAAGGGGGGCGAACACCGGATCATCTTCGCCTTTGTTATCCAGTCCTGGTCAAAGAGCGATTTCTTAGAATAACATCATGATAAATGAAAGATGGTGTGTTCGGCTAGAGGATAGCTTACTTGGTCGGCGGTGCGGTTACTGCTCAGGCCCACGTCCTCGGTAGTATCCGGACACTCTATCTGGGGACCGAAGAATGATCTATACATCTCCTCGTGTGTCAGGCCGAGGAAATTCTGAATAGCGCGCGGTCCCTCTGGGTTGAACTCCCACATGCGAAGGGGTCGGCGTTTGCATGGCTGGATTTGTCGAACCAGCATGACTTGCATCACCATAATCAAACTAAAATCTCCTTCGAAGAAATCTTGAATGCGGCTCTGTAGTACAGGCACGTCCTTGGCTGGACCCCAGCTCAGCCCTCTGCTAATCCATGACATCAGTTGTGGGGGATGGCCTGAGCGGAAAGCAGGGCTAGCCGCCCACTTGGCACTTCTAGGAGCTGTGATGTAAAACCACTCCCGTTGCCATGATCCGGACACCTCTGGAATAGAAGCCTTTGGCCATGGAGCTCCAGCGATCTTGCTTATTAATGCGCCCCCGCACGCTACATGCTGCCCCTGGACCATCCTCGGCTTCACGTCAAAGGTCTTGAGCCACAAGCCGAAGCGAGGGGTAATGCGGAGGAAAGCCTCACATACAACAATAAATGCTGAGATGTGGAGAAAGGAGTCCGGGGCTAGATCGTGGAATCTAGCCCGTAATAAAACATTAGCCCCCTAACGAAGGGATCTAGAGTGAGGCATAGACCTCGGAGGAAGTGGGAGATGAACACGACGTCTTCGTTGGGTTCAGGAGTAGGGACAACCTGCCCTCGGGCGGGCAGCCGATGTGAAACTGAAAGTGCGTTATATCGACTAGAGGGGGGGGTGAATAGGCGATTTTTATGAAAGTCTTCAAAACGTGGAAGTTATGAAGACAAACGATAGAAATAAACCTATTTCCCTGCAGCGGAAGGTAGACTACACTAGGCAAGCCATAGTCAAGTATTCAATTGAGTGAAGGTACAATGACTAATAGCAGCAATGTAGTAAGGATCAGGTAGGAAGATATTGTGAACCAAACAGAAAACACAGTCACTCAGTGAAGACAAAAGATAGTGCAAACATGCAATGACTTCACAAGGAGTAACAGTAAGTAAAGGGAAGGGAAGATGAAACCAGTGACTCGTTGAAGACAATGATTTGTTGGACCAGTTCCAGTTGCTGTGAAAACTATATGTCTGGTTAGGGCGGCTAGGTATTTAAACCTTAGGACACACAGTCCCGGACACCCAGTCCTGAACACGCAGCTCAGGACACCCAGTCCTCACCGTATTCCCCTTGAGCTAAGGTCACACAGACCTCGCCGAATCACTCTGGTAAGTCTTCAAGGTAGACTCCCAAACCTTCACAGACTTCGTTCACTGGCAATCCACAATGTCTCTTTGATGCTCAGAACGCAACGCTTAACCGGCTGGAGGATGCATAGTCCTCAAGTGTAATAAGTCTTCAGATCACACAGACAAGAAGACTTAAGTGATGCCCAATTCTCTTTGGCTCTGGGTGGTTAGGGTTTATCCTCGCAAGGAATTCTCTCTCAAAGGCTTCAACGTGGGTTGCTCTCAAACGACAAAAGCCGTACTCTCAATCTGAGCAGCCAACCATTTATGGTTGTAGGGGGTGGGCTATTTATAGCCACTTGGCAACCCGACCTGATTTGTCCGAAATGACCCTGGGTCACTAAGGAACTGACACGTGTTCCAATGGTCATATTTCAAACTCACACGGCAACTTTACTTGGGCTACAAGCAAAGCTGACTTGTCCGACTCTGGACAAGATTCGCTCTCATAGTCTTCACTCGAAGACATAGGTTTTGGTTTAGGAATCACTTCAGTCATTCTGACTGGTTCTCTTGGACCCCACTTAACAGTACGGTGGTTCCTATGACTCAACACAAAAGAAAAAGAACTATGAAAGATCTAAGTCTTCGAGCTCCATAGGCTTCACATGGTGTCTTCTCTTGTCATAGTCTTCAATGTGAATATCTTCATATACCACCTTTGACTTCAATGTCTTCATACATTTTTAGGGGTCATCTCTGGTAGGAAAACCGAATCAATGAGGGACTTCTACCTGTGTTATCCTGCAATTCTCACAAACACATTAGTCCCTCAACTAGGTTTGTCGTCAATACTCCAAAACCACTAGGGGTGGCACTAGATGCACTTACAATCTCCCCCTTTTTGGTGATTGATGACAAACTAGTTAAAGTTTTCAACGGGGAATATAATCTGTGAAATTGTGAATTGTCTTCATAAGTTGCAAGGGCTCCCCCTGAAGATGTGCATATAAGTAATTTGCTTCTGGAATGCAAATGCACATGGCAGGTTGTACTTGTGGAGATCCACTTCAACTTATGATGACAATCCACTATGCATGTGAAAGTATATGAAGATAATGACATGCATAATGGAAAATGGACGTCTGCAGAATGATCTAAGTGCAGAATTTATCGTCGCACATGCAGCATTTATCATCGCAAAACAAAGTGGCAGATAAGTAGCAGACGACCATCGAGTCTAAGTGTTACAACTCAAAGAACCAAATGTAGCAAAACGAGAGTTGTAAGCACGAAGCAAAAAATATAAAGCACCCGCCCATATGAACCCGCTTGAAGACTATCAACCTCATATGCTTCTCCCCCTTTTGTCAGTGAGGACCAAAAAGGTTTGAAGACATAGAGCATCTACTCGTTCCCATGCAGAGTAGGTGAAGTAGCAGGGTCGTTGGTGGTGTTTGGCAGTGCTGAAGAGCTTGGAGCAGAGTTGACGCGTGCTGAAGGAGGTGGCGGTGAAGTATCATCGTCTTCATCTTTGATAACTCTGGCAGTCACTGTTGCACCAGATGAAGAGAACTCAGAGTCTTCAAGGGATGGAGTTCCTAGCAGCACAGCCCTTCATGGAGGTGTGCAGTCGAATTTGAATCGCTCAGTGAAGCCATCCGCTTGAAGATCATCTTCAGAACACATCATTGTTAGCCCTTTCCATGTGCGGCGACAGGTTTCATGTGCAACGAAAGCATTCTTGGTGGCAAGATTGCGAATGCGATTGACATCCACCAAGAGGCTTTTCATCTGACGCTTCAGCCAGTCATGATGCCTATCCTATTTCTGATGAAGAGCCACAAGAAGCTATCGGTCGTTGAGAACACGAGTGCGCTTCTTGGGTCTTAGAGTAGTTGTGCTATCAGTGGCTTCAGTGGACGCAGGGTGTGGTGCACGTGTAGTGCCAGCCAAAGGATACACCCGAGTGACTGCTTCAACTCCTTCAAGGTTTTGAGAGAAACTCTGATGTTCTGCATTCTGAAGACTTAGAGGTGCTTTGGCAGGCTCAGGATAGATGGCTTCAATAGAGATATCCACATCAGGCAGAAAAATCCTATGATTGCGAATAGATGGCTGATATGAGATATCTGAGTGAAGTTTGATGAGCTGCATCACCCATGGGGCGTAGAACTTCAAGCCAAACAAATCAGAGCCTGATGCAGCAAGTTGGCGGATGAATAAGTCATGTGCATTGAAGCATTTTCCATGAAGAATATAGAAGACCAAAGTCTTCATTGCACCTTCAAGCTTAGCATTTGGAGAGTGCCCTTTGATGGGCCAGAGAGTTCGCCTGATGATGTGATAGATGGTTCTGGGCAGATACTCAAGGTCTTCAATGAAGAACTCCGTGGGATAAGCAGCATCTTGGGGCAATGGCTTCATCATGCTGAGCATCTGACTCATATCAGGTTCAGGCCTCTTGAAGATGCTCACTATGCAGCTGACAGCCGTGCTCGTAGAGATCGCCAGGAGTGGGCAAGCCAGTGAGCTCAATGATGTCAAATGCATTGGCTTTGTGATGAACGTTGCCGGTCATCCACTCCAGGACCCAAGTCTTCGGATCTCTGCTATACCCTTTGATGTGAAGTGTGGCATAGAATTGGAGCAGGAGCTCTTCATTCCAATGCTCTTGGTTAGTAACGAACGGCAGCAGTCCAACTTCCTTGAAGCAATCCAAAGCTTCTTCCAGACAGGGCAGACCATCTATAGCTTCAATGTCAAGGCGCTTGTGTGGAAAGATGCGACCTTGGTTGTAAAGAATGCATGAGTAATAGCTTCGCTGAGGATAGCTCCAGAACCGATCAGATGATATCCTTTCCCTTGAGTAGGGGTTCCTGGAGCTATCAAAGAATGTGTTGTCTGCCCTGAAGCCATTGATATTGAAGGAGCCAGGTGCTGATGCAGGACCTGGGAACCTTGGCAATCTTGGGATTGGCTTCTATACCTGAGGCCTGTGCTCAACATGATAGTCGAACTGGGGACTGGCAGCAGACTCGGGAACAGAAGTGGCAGGATCAGTGGCTTCGCTGTCTTCTGAAGGTTTTGTTGGGGAGGGCTCCACATTAGCTCCATTGGTGGTTGTGGCAGCCTCAAGATTTTCATCCTCCACTTGACGAGCTGGAGGGTCAGACACAAGCACGTTCTCTTTGAGAACTGCTTCTTGGTGGGACAGGGGAGTGGGAGCTTGTGGGACTTCTTCTTCCGCGGCTGATGCAGCCGGAATGTCTTCAGCAGAGACTGGAGGCCTTGGACCTTTGCGAAGCCTGCGCAACGCGGGCGACGCCTGTGGAGTTGGAGTGGGCTGGGCCTCATAGTCTTCTTCCTCTTGTGGGCGATCCGCCCATGAAGCATCCTGTGCAATTGGCATCAGTGGACGACCAATGCTGATGAGTTCGCTGTTTTCAAGCTGAGGAAGGACTGCACCATCTTCTACATTGTCATGTTGACCAATGTCTTCAGCAGCGATGGGATCACCTGCTGGAAAGTCTTCAGCTTCATGAGCCTCTGTGGAAGCAGGCTCATGGATAGTCAGTTGGCGTTCAGCTTCAGGACAGACCACAGAAATGGGTTCAACTATCAAGGGCTCTATGGGAGCAGCCCGATCTTTCTTGGTCTTCCTCTTCTTCTTGGAGGGGGCAGTAGGAGAGGCTTCAGAATGTTTCCTCTTCCTGGCTTTAGCCTCAGCAGTCCTTGTCTTCTTGAGCTCTGAAGTGGTTGACCGGCTCTTTGGCTTCGAGCCAGTCAGTCTAGTTGGGAAGACAATCAGAACTGCTTCCTGCCTTGGTGCTTCGGGTTCAGTCATAGAGACTTCTTCTTCTTCTTTGCGGCCATCCTGGGGTCGATGCCAGGACGCCCAAGGGCCTTGCGCTTCTCAGCCTCATTGTAGGCTTGCACACATCTGTCAGCTAGAGTCTTCATGCGCTCACGCGAACCCTGAGCTTCTGCACGTTTCTTCACAAAGGCTTCCTTGAGCTCGTGCATCATACTCTTGAAGTTCTTCACTTCTTGCACGCTGAGCTTGGCCATATGCTTCTTGAACTGAGCCTTTTCATAGTCAATCTTTTGCTTCAGTTCAACAATGCGCTGGGCAATAGCAAGCTCTGAAGCAATGGCGCCTTGGAAGGCGACACTGAGGCCAATTGGTAGCTGCAGATCTTCAAAGCTGATGTTTGGTGTGTCAAACCACTCGTCAATGAAGTTCTGGATGATGGTCACATCAAAGAGAGGCAGATCATTGAAGATTTTTGCTTCTTCTTTGCTCTTGATGAGTTGCTCAAGAGCGTCATCTTCTAGATCTTCATCACTTGACAGATCAATGTCGTCATTACGCAGAATGGCAGCAGCAGTTAGCTCTTGGCCTATGTGTGGCAGAGGAATCTTGACCTTCTGGGGCTTGGAGATGCGAGATAAATCTTCAGACTGCACACTGTCTTCAGGAGGTGCAGTTGCCAGTGGCTTAGCCCGTGCTATTTTTGGTGAAGGGGCAGGCTTTTAAGCTTTAGCCTTCTTCAGCTTCTTTGTCTTCAACGCTGCAGGTGCTTCATCTGGTTCAGCGTCAGCGGCAGGCTCATTCACTGCAGTCCCTTGAACCAAGATACGGGTGATGAGGCCTTCAAGGTTGTAGAAGGGACCAATGACATTGGGTTCTGCATCTCGTGTGCCATCTGCCCTTGGTGCTGAGGGACCAGGGTTGAAGTCTAACCCCAAAGTCTTCTTGTTTTGCTTCGCTGAGTTCTGAGCAAATTGAAAGTTGCGCTTGAACAGATTATCGTCACGACACCAGAGTAGTGACGATGGGTGTGCATCAGCAGGCTGTGGCCCACGGACCATGCAGGGATAGAAGCCTTGTTCAATGGCTTCATCTCTGGTCCTGGGAAGAAGATTCTTGTATATGATGTCTCCCCACGGCCTCTTGATGGCGCTTTTCTCAGCATATTCCTGGGTTACAAAGCGATATTTGAACCATTGTTCTGCCCAATATCTTCGAATCCATTGGATTCGGGTCTTGCGCTGATTGTAATCCTCTTCAGGATCTGTCTTGTAGAGTTCTGAGAGGTCATCAGGCAGATCTCTTGATGTGCCGCCACGACGCTGTCTGCCACCCTTCCGTGCTGTTTTCTCTGAAGCCATAAACTTTAACTTGAAAGGCTTCAACACGTTCAAAGGCTTCAAAGGTTTTCTCTTGCTGGACCAACAGGAACTGGCTTCGGGAGAATTTATGTGATGCTGTAAGAATTCTGCAAATGAATGCAGACTATGAGAACCAAAGGATTCTCCCACGGACATGTACCTGTGACAGCATTAAGGTGCGAGGGAAGGGGAAGAGGTCATATGCATTCTCAGAAGATTTTGAAGATAAATCAGTTTAGAAGACATTGACCTCATCGTGCGAAGACATTCACTCATAGATAAGAAGTTGGTTCCAGATTTGTACGAATCCATAGATCAGCACAAGTGAGGAATCTAACTACTTTGTGAAGCATAAGTGAATACACTAGGCATGTTATGAGATGCAGTATGAGAGAGATCTAACTTGTGTGAACAGAAACTGCTTGTGGTAGAAAGTGACAAATCCATAGGATCAACGGTGCTGTAAAAAGGAGGTTTTATTTACCACACTAAGAACTGCTAGACGAAGTGGAAGATGAGGCCGAGCAGTTCGATCTTCTGTGCCCTAACTTGGCGACGAAGGACACCTACGGCGACGGCGGAGAGGACGATGTCCGCGGTCGGCGTGAAGACGGTGTCGGAGAGGTTGCGGCAGCGAAGCGCTTCGTCGCCGGTGTCGTCGAGTGCTAGCGGTGGCGCTAGGGTTCGTGCGAGAGTGGAAGAAGAGATAATGACCGCTGTGAAGTGTGTATTTATAGGTACAGGGGCGGCACTGCGCTATTACACAGGTGCCCCTGGCGATTCGCATCTGAGGAACACGTGGCCATTATGTGGAAATTTGGGGTTTGTTCCACGTCCCACGCACGCCTTGATTGTCGGGTGGTCGTTCCTACTTCTCCGGGTTTTATGTGGAGGAATGAGCATTGAAAACGGACTTAATGGTTGTCTCCGTGTCTTCTGCTGACAAGGACGCAGAGAAGACATTCGACAGTTTCAATAGAATGCATATGATTTGGAGAGATAGAATTTGAGATAGAAAGCATAGAGAGGTTAGGGTCCGATCACATTCACTTAGTTCAAAAGATTCAACAAGAAGACATAGCTATAAGTGAATGATGTAGAGGACAGAACACTAGTATATATATATATATATATATGTCAACATAGTGAAGATAATCATGAAGATATGTTGAGATCGAAGCCAAACAAAATGTGAAGACATTGCAAGGTAACGCCATGAGTGAAACACTTCAAAATAGAACGTTTGGTGGTGGCGTTACCCACCGTATAGGAGGTATTAGACCCGGACACGACGCACAATTATCGTGGCGCTCCGAAGTCAAATTCCACATTAATGTATTCACACTTAGAGTGTATGTCTTCATTGATTTAAGATATACTTTACTTTGTGTGTTGCACATCTAAGTCATCAATATGCATAAGGGTTAGGATGTGTGCCTGATCACAGGACATTTGAGGATTCCAGGATATTTAGCTCACACCGTAACTTGCAAAATCTCTTCTCATCCAAGGGCTTGGTGAAGATATCTGCCAATTGCTCTTCAGTGTTGACGTGTATGATATCAATGTCTTCCTTCACAACATGATCTCTGAGAAAGTGATGACGAATTTCAATGTGCTTTGTCTTTGAGTGCTGAACTAGGTTGTTGGCAATCTTGATGGCGCTTTCGTTGTCGCAGTAAAGTGGCACTTGCTTCAGATGAATGCCATAGTCCTTGAGTGTTTGCTTCATCCACAGAAGCTGAGCGCAGCAAGATCCAGCAGCAATGTATTCAGATTCAGCAGTGGAGAGAGATACACAGTTCTGCTTCTTTGAAGACCAACATACAAGTGATCGTCCCAGAAAGTGACATGTGCCTGATGTAGACTTGCGATCAACTTTGTCACCAGCATAATCAGCATCCGAAAATCCAACCAGATCAAACTCTGAGCCCTTTGGATACCATAATCCTAGAGTTGGGGTGTGAGCCAAATATCGAAGAATTCGCTTCACAGCTAAGTGATGCGACTCCTTTGGTGCCGCTTGAAATCGAGCACACATGCAAACACTAAGCATAATATCTGGCCTAGATGCACATAGATAAAGTAAAGAACCAATCATGGAGTGGTATACCTTTTGATCGAATTCTTTACCATTGTCGTCGGGACCCAGATGATGTTTGGCTGGCATTGGTGTTGTGAAGCCTTTGCAGTCTTGCATACCAAACTTCTTCAGGCAATCTTTGAGATACTTCTCTTGAGATATGAAGATGCCGTTGCGTTGTTGACGTATTTGAAGGCCGAGGAAGAACTTCAGCTCCCCCATCATGGACATCTGATACTGCTCTTGCATCATATATCCAAACTCTTCACTGTACTTCTGATTGGTGCAGCCAAAGAAAATGTCATCCACATATATTTGGCACACAAACAGTTCACCATCACATTAGCTTGATTGATTCACTGGATGGAACTTCATCTAGCACATTTGGCAGTTGCTCGCTTTGTGAACCATTTATCTCATCGAACCGCACATCCATTGTTTCAACCACTTTGTAATGAAAGAGATTGAAGACTCTGTAGGAGTGCGAATCCTTTCCATATCCAAGCATAAAACCCTCGTGTGCTTTTGGTGCAAACTTTGAGGTGTGATGTGGGTCTTTGATCCAGCACCTTGCGCCAAATACTCTGAAGTAACTGACATTTGGCTTCTTGCCAGTAAGGAGCTCATAAGATGTCTTGTTCAGAAGCTTGTGAACATAAACACGATTTATTGTATGGCATGCAGTATCAATGGCTTCAGGCCAGAATTTTCTTGGAGTCTTGTATTCATCTAGCATCGTTCTGGCCATCTCAATAAGTGTTCTGTTCTTGCGTTCGACGATGCCATTCTGCTGTGGCGTGTACGGGGCTGAGAATTCATGTGTGATGCCCAAGGTATCAAGATATGTATCAATGCCAGTGTTCTTGAATTCAGTGCCATTGTCACTTCTGATGTGCTTTATCTTGGCGCCATAATTGTTCATAGCTCGATTGGCGAAGCGTCTGAAGACATCGTGCACTTCAGTCTTGTAAAGGATTATGTGCACCCAAGTATATATCTAGAATAATCATCAACAATGACAAAGCCATAGAGGCAAGCAGTAGTCGTAAGAGTTGAGTAATGAGTGGGACCGAAAAGATCCATGTGAAGCAGTTCGAAGGGTCGAGTAGTGGTCATGATTGTCTTCGAGGGATGTTTGGCCCTCGTCATCTTCCCTGCTTCACAGGAACCGCATAAGTGATCTTTCTTGAACTTGACGCCTTCGATGCCTATGACATGCTTCTTCTTTTCCAGGGTGTGGAGGTTCCTCATGCCAGCATGCCCAAGCCTCCGATGCCAGAGCCAGCATTCTGAAGCTTTTGCTAGAAGACATACATCAAGCTGTGGTCCTGCTGAGAAATCTACCACATACAAGTCATCTTTTCGATACCCTTCAAACACTAGAGACTTGTCAGATTCCATTAGTACAAGGCAACGATATTTTCCAAACATCACAATCATGTTTAAATCGCAAAGCATTGAGACAGACATTAAGTTGAAACCAAGGGATTCAACAAGCATGACTTTATCCATGTGTTGATCCTTTGAGATAGCAACTCTACCTAGACCCAATACCTTGCTTTTACCAGTGTCAGCAAATGTGATGTGGCTCTTGTCGGATGGACGTAAGGTTGAGTCCATAAGAAGGCTTCTTTTGCCAGTCATGTGATTTGTACACCCACTATCAATAATCCATTCTGAAGACGCTGGTGTCGTACCCTACAGTGCAGTTAGGGGGATAGGCTTCACCATGAGCATTGTGAAGCAAAAACATTTGACGAACCAATGGTTATGAAAGCTTAGATCTAGATTAGGACTAATTGGGAGAGTAGCAAGCGATTCAGGAACGAAGTACATAGTAAGACCATTCGGGCATTTGATCTTGCGCCCTACAAGATGTTTAAGGTCCCCAGCAATAGCGTCAGACGATTTTGGTTTTCTGCTGGAGACCTTTCCCCGCAAAAGAGAGTTAAGCTTTCTTGGCCACCCACATATTCAAGGGTGGCTTAGAAGCAATAAGCCTAAGTGTAGCATCTGAGAATTTTGGCTTTGGAGCCCTAGCAAACTGTCTCGCAGACGGACAATAGTACTCATAAGAATAAGCAGAATAGTTCTTGGTCATATGAACATGGCGGTTTGATGAACCGCTCTCATATTCATATGCCTGAGTATGGTTTCCCTGCATAACATTTGCGTTAGTGCGACTCAGGTGAGTCCTCTGTCTGTATGAAGCCTTTGGATCGTATGAAGCCTTTGGTCTGAGGTTTGTCTTCTTGATGTGAGGTGTCATGATGACATTCACAGGAAGATTCTCCAGACACTTTTTCGGAACCTAGATCTTCTTCATAGGCGGTCCATTCCTGCAGTTAGTACCAATGTACCTGGCAAACACTTCACCATTCTGATTCTTAAACAGTATATAGTTTGCATCAAAGGATTCATCAATGATAATGGGGTTAGCACAAGTGAAGCCAGATAGATTGGATGGATCTGCTGAAGGTTCCTTTGCAGCAACCCACATGGTTTTGGGGTACTGCTCAGGTTTCCAGTAAGAGCCATCAGCATTCATTTTCCTTACGAACCCAACACCCTCTTTCCTCGGGTTTCGGTTTAGAATCTGCTTTTTGAGGACATCACATAGTGTCTGATGCCCTTTAAGACTTTTGTACATCCCTGTTTCAAGCAATGTCTTCAACCTAGCATTCTCATCAGCAATAGTGGTGGTATCCTCAGCAGAGGGGTTAGTTACCACATCAACAATTGAAGATATTGCAACAGCAGTAGCAGTAGAACATTCAGCAACAGAAGCAGCATTATCACGCTCAATGCATTTAAGAAATGGTGGTTCAAATCCTTCCTGAGCGGGACTGATCTGTTTGGCGCGAAGTGACTCATTTTCTTTTTAAAGATCTTCAAGAACCGCTCTCAATTTCTCAAGATCTTGCTTCCTTTGAAGATAATCATAGGAAAGCTTTTCATGAGTTGTTGAGAGAGTTTCATGATGACTTTCAAGTTCCTGATACTTAATGTGAAGATTTTTTATGTCTTCAATTAAGGATTCAGATCGAGTCATTTCAGCACCTAACAGATCATCGCTTCTGTCTAACAGTTCCATAGCTTTCTGTTGTTCAGTTGCAATTTTAGCAAGTGTTTTGTAGCTGGGTTTTGAATCACAATCAGAGTCATCGTCACTAGATGTTTGATAGTGAGTAGTGCGTGTGTTTACCTTGGCACCGCGTGCCATGAAGCAGTAGGTAGAAGCGGAGTAGTCCTTGTCATTTGCATCGGTGTCGGTGATGAAGTCATTGTCTTCAGTGTTGAATATGGACTTGGCAACGTATGCTATAGCCAGACTTGCGACGCCTGAATCGGACTCCTCCTCAGACTCCACCCCCGCCTCCTCAGAAGCGGACTCCTCCTCTGAATCCATTTCCTTGCCAACAAACACAGGTGCCTTTCCTGATGAGCTCTTCTTGTGTGATGAAGACTTTGATGAAGACTTGGAAGAAGACTTTGAGTATTTCTTCTTCTTCTTGTCGTCAGAGTCATATTCCTTGCCCTTCTTCTTCTTTTTGTTCTCATTGTCCCACTGTGGACACTCAGAGATGAAGTGGCCAAGTTTCTTGCACTTGTGACAGGTTTTCTTCTTGTAGTCATGAGCAGAAGCTTCATCATTCCTTGAGCTTGATCGGGAAGATTTTCTGAAGCCTTTCTTCTTGGTGAATTTTTGGAACTTCTTGACAAGCATAGCAAGTTCCCTTCCAATGTCTTCAGGATCATCAGAACTGCTGTCAGATTCTTCTTCAGATGAGGAGACAGCTTTGGCCTTCAAGGCACGAGTTCGCCCATAGTTTGGACCGTAGATATCTCTTTTCTCAGAAAGCTGAAACTCATGTGTGTTGAGCCTCTCAAGTATGTCAGACGGATCGAGTGTCTTGAAATCAGGACGTACTTGAATCATCAGGGCTAGGATGTCAAACGAGCTATCAAGTGATCTCAGTAGTGTCTTGACGACTTCATGTTTGGTGATCTCAGTAGCGCCGAGGGCTTGAAGCTCATTTGTGATGTCAGTGAGTCGGTCAAATGTGTGCTGGACATTCTCATTGTCATTTCGCTTGAAGCGGTTGAAGAGGTTGCGAAGGACACTGATTCTCTGATCTCTCTGGGTTGAGATGCCTTCATTAACCTTGGAGAGCCAGTCCCAGACCAGCTTAGATGTCTTCAAAGCACTCACACGGCCATACTGTCCTTTGGTCAGATGACCACAGATGATATTCTTGGCAGTAGAGTCCAGTTGAACGAATTTCTTGACATCAGCAGCAGTGACACCTTCTCCAGCCTTGGGAACGCCGTTTTCGACGACATACCATAGGTTGACGTCAATGGCTTCAAGATGCATGCGCATCTTATTCTTCCATTAGGGATATTCAGTTCCATCGAAGACGGGGCACGCAGCGGAGACTTTAATTATCCCTGCAGTCGACATAGCTAAAACTCCAGGTGGTTAAACCGAATCACACAGAACAAGGGAGCACCTTGCTCTGATACCAATTGAAAGTGCGTTATATTGACTAGAGGGGGGTGAATAGGTGATTTTTATGAAAGTCTTCAAAACATGGAAGTTATGAAGACAAACGATAGAATTAAACCTATTTCCCTACAGCGGAAGGTAGACTACACTAGGCAAGCCATAGTCAAGTATTCAATTGAGTGAAGGTACAATGACTAATAGCAGCAATGTAGTAAGGATCAGGTAGGAAGATATTGTGAAGCCAAACAGAAAACACAGTCACTCAGTGAAGACAAAAGATAGTGCAAACATGCAATGGCTTCAGAAGGAGTAACAGTAAGTAAAGGGAAGGGAAGATGAAACCAGTGACTCGTTGAAGACAATGATTTGTTGGACCAGTTCCAGTTGCTGTGACAACTGTACGTCTGGTTAGGGCGGCTAGGTATTTAAACCTTAGGACACACAGTCCCGGACACCCAGTCCTGAACACGCAGCTCAGGACACCCAGTCCTCACCGTATTCCCCTTGAGCTAAGGTCACACAGACCTCGCCCAATCACTCTGGTAAGTCTTCAAGGTAGACTCCCAAACCTTCACAGACTTCTTCACTGGCAATCCACAATGTCTCTTTGATGCTCAGAACGCGACGCCTAACTGGCTGGAGGATGCACAGTCCTCAAGTGTAATAAGTCTTCAGATCACACAGACAAGAAGACTTAAGTGATGCCCAATTCTCTTTGGCTCTGGGTGGTTAGGGCTTTATCCTCACAAGGAATTCTCTCTCAAAGGCTTCAAGGTGGGTTGCTCTCAAACGACAAAAGCCGTACTCTCAATCTGAGCAGCCAACCATTTATGGTTGTAGGGGGTGGGCTATTTATAGCCACTTGGCAACCCGACCTGATTTGTCCGAAATGACCCTGGGTCACTAAGGAACTGACACGTGTTCCAACGGTCAGATTTCAAACTCACACGACAACTTTACTTGGGCTACAAGCAAAGCTGACTTGTCCGACTCTGGACAAGATTCGCTCTCATAGTCTTCACTCGAAGACATAGGTTTTGGTTTAGGCATCACTTCAGTCATTCTGACTGGTTCTCTTGGACCCCACTTAACAGTACGGTGGTTCCTATGACTCAACAAAAAAGAAAAAGAACTATGAAAGATCTAAGTCTTCGAGCTCCATAGGCTTCACGTGGTGTCTTCTCTTGTCATAGTCTTCAATGTGAATATCTTCATATACCACCTTTGACTTCAATGTCTTCATACATTTTTAGGGGTCATCTCTGGTAGGAAAACCGAATCAATGAGGGACTTCTACCTGTGTTATCCTGCAATTCTCACAAACACATTAGTCCCTCAACTAGGTTTGTCGTCAATACTCCAAAACCACTAGGGGTGGCACTAGATGCACTTACAGAAACCTCGGCGGTCAGGTATCTGGCCTCCCTCAACTTCTTGATATCTTCTTCCGTAACTGAGGAGGGCATCCACCGGCCTTGAAAGCTAGATCCAGACATGATTGAAGGTCCGGAGCACCTGACCTGGGCTTTGGGTGTTAGAACTCGAGGCGGGGGAAGGATTCGATTGAGCACGGGAGGGAAAAAGTAAAAGCCTTGTCCCTTTATAAAGAGGGTGAATATCAAGTGTCCTCTCCGTAGCCGTTTGGGACTTGCCTATAATCTAGGAGTCCTAGATACGGTTGGGTTACCCACGACCGTATTGATGAGAATCCCGTAATTAGGGGAACACGATCTCTGCTTTGACAAGACGTGTCAAGAAACCACCTCGCGTTATGTGTGGAGCTGGTTGAAGAAAAATGGTTCGAATAATTACCGGGCCATGGCATAATGTCGTGTTGCCGAAACGTGTCAACAGATTAGATTTGTGGAAATATTATTCTCTCTACGGTGGTATGTGGAACTTATTTTGCAGGGTCGGACACTATCCTTGTGTTCAAATTCTTCCGTGATGTATTCGTAGGAGGAACCCACCTTGCAATGCCGAAGACAATACTGCGTGTCGGACCCATTGTCATTGAAGCCTGGTTCAGGGGCTACTGAGGGAGTCCTGGATTAGGGGGTCTCCGGACAGCTGGACTATATTCTTTGGCCAGACTGTTAGACTATGAAGATACAAGATTGAAGACTTCGTCTCGTGTCTGGGTGGGACTCTACTTGGCGTGGAAGGCAAGCTAGGCAATACGGATATGCATATCTCCTCCTTTGTAACCGACATTGTGTAACCCTAGCCCTCTCCGGTGTCTATATAAACCGGAGGGTTTTAGTCCGTAGAAAAACACACAATCATACCATAGGCTAGCTTCTAGGGTTTAGCCTCTCTGATCTCGTGGTAGATCTACTCTTGTACTACCCATATCATCAATATTAATCAAGCAGGACGTAGGGTTTTACCTCCATCAAGAGGGCCCGAACCTGGGTAAAACTTCATGTCCCCTGCCTCCTGTTACCATCCGCCTAGACGCACAGTTCGGGACCCCCTACCCGAGATCCGCCGGTTTTGACACCGACGGGAACATTTTCATTTTCAGTAGGTTCAGTAGGTTGCGGAGCAACTCTTTGCTCTACTGGTCGGGGTGAAGATACCCCGAACAAGCCTCTCAGAGGATTACTTTCCATAGTAACAAGTGACAGTAAATTTCAGCACACTATATAAAATTTTCCTTACCAAATTCCACCTACCAAAGGCGCTTCACTCCCTGGCAACAGCGCGAGAAAAGAGTCTTGATAACCCACAAGTATAGGGGGTCTATCGTAGTCCTTTTGATAAGTAAGAGTGTCGAACCCAACGAGGAGCAGAAGGAAACGATAAGCGGTTTCCAGCATGGTATTATCTGCAAGTACTGAAATAAGTGGTAACAGATAGTTTTGTGATAGGATAATTTGTAACGAGCAACAAGTAACAAAAGTAAATAAAGTGCAGCAAGGTGGCCCGTTCCTTTTTGTAGCAAAGGATAAGCATGAACAAACTCTTATATAGAGAAAAGCGCTCCCAAATACACATGGGAATATCGTCAAGCTAGTTTTCATCACGCTCATATGATTCGCGTTTGGTACTTTGATAATTTGGTATGTGGGTGGACCAGTGCTTGGGTACCGTCCTTACTTGGACAAGCATCCCACTTATGATTAACCTCTATTGCAAGCATCCGCAACTACAACAAAAGTATTAAGGTAAACCTAACCATAGCATGAAACATATGGATCCAAATCAGCCCCTTACGAAGCAACGCATAAGCTAGTGTTTAAGCTTCTGTCACTCTAGCAACCCATCATCTACTTATTACTTCCCAATGCCTTCCTCTAGGCCCAAATAATGGTGAAGTGTTATGTAGTCGACGTTCACATAACACCACTAGAGGCTAGACAACATACATCTCATCAAAATATCGAATGAATACCAAATTCACATGACTACTAATAGCAAGATTTCTCCCATGTCCTCAGGAACAAACGTAACTACTCACAAAGCATATTCATGTTCATAATCAGAGGGGTATTAATATGCATATAGGATCTGAACATATGATCTTCCACCAATTAAACCAACTAGCATCAACTACAAGGAGTAATTAACACTACTAGCAACCTACTAGTACCAATCCCGGACTTGGAGACAAGAATTGGATACAAGAGATGAACTAAGGTTTTGAGAGGAGATGGTGCTGATGAAGATGTTGATGGAGATTGCCCTCTCCCGATGAGAGGAGCGTTGGTGATGACGATGACGATGATTTCCCCCTCCCGGAGGGAAGTTTCCCTGGCAGAACAGCTCTGCCGGAGCCCTAGATTGGATCCGCCAAGGTTCCGCCTCGTGGCGGCGGAGTTTTGCTCGGGAAGATGGCTTATGATTTTTTCCTCATCAAAAGACACCATATAGCAGAAGATGGCCATCGGAGGGCCACCAGGGGGCCCACGAGGTAGGGGGCGCGCCCCCACCCTCGTGGGCAGGGTGTGGCCCCCCTGGTGAACTTCTTCCGCTGAGTATTTTTTATATATTCTGAAAACGTCTTCCGTGAAGTTTCAGGACTTTTGGAGCTGTGCAGAATAGGTCTCTAATATTTGATCATTTTCCAGCCCAGAATCCCAGTTGCCGGCGTTCTCCCTCTTTATGTAAACCTTGTAAAATAATAGAGAGAATAGGAATAAGTATTGTGACATAATGTGTAATAACAACCCATAATGCAATACATATCAATATAAAAGCATGATGCAAAATGGACGTATCAATGCCTCCGAGACGTGACCCCGGATTTGTCTTCCCACCGGAGCTCACCTAATTGATCCAGCAGTAGAATGCCTTGGTGCAGCTACTAGTCCAGAACCAAGGCAACAACAGCAACAACAACAACAACCCACCACCGCCACCTCCATTTGACAACTTAGCTCGTTTTCTAAGGTTGAATCCGCCGGTGTTTTTGAGTAGCACCAAGACAATTGTTGCTGATGACTGGCTCCGCATGATTGGAAGGGAGCTGACCACCGCAGGGTGCACAGATGCTGAGAAGGTGCGCTTTGGCGCACATCAATTGGATGGACATGCAGCCTCATGGTGGGAGAATTACATAGCCACTTTTCTCATAGCCAATGTCACATGGGATCAGTTTCGGCAAGCTTTCCGCACAGCACATGTCTCTATAGGAGCAATGAATATGAAGAAGCGTGAGTTTCGCAACTTACGCCAGGGAAATCATACTGTGGGGAAGTATGTGGATGAGTTTAGCAAGTTAGCCCGCTATGCCCCAAATGATGTGGCCACAGATGTCGCGAAGCAGGGGAAGTTTATGGAAGGGACGAATGATGAGATGAGTATGCAGTTGATGGTGGCAACATTCACTAACTACCAGGAGTTGGTAGACCGGACCCTTATGGTTGAAAGCAAATAGAAGCAGATAGAGAGCCGCAAATGGAAGTATGGACAAGGGAAGTACAATTCTGGAGCTCAGCAGAAGCCTCGCTTTACCCCTAACTCTGGAGGTTACACCCATAATCATGGAGGCCATACCCACAATGGAGGAAGCTCACATAACCATAGTGGGCCTAACAATGGAAACGGGAATGGAGCAAGTAGCAACTAGAACCGTCCCAACCCAGTAACGCCCGCCAAGAAGGACCTGAGCCATGTTACCTATTACAAGTGCGGGAAGACTGGACATTACACCAATGATTGCTCAGAGTTGAAGAATGGCAACAGAAATGGAAACTTTGGGAAGAAGCCTAATCCCTTCACTAGAGGTCAGGTGAACCACATCAATGTGGTGGAGGTTGAAGAACACACTTGACGCAGTGATCGGTAAGTTTTTGATTAAGTCATTTACTACACTCATTCTTTTTGACACTGGTGCATCGCATTCATACATATCAAGGGGATTTGTGGACAAGTTTAAGTTTCCAACCATAGCCTCTAGGTCACCCATGTTAGTAAGCTTGCCAGGAGCAGCGTATATGGCCAACTGATGGTGTGATCGGTTACCCTTAACCATTGGTAGCCATGTTTTCCCCTCAGACCTAATAATTTTAGAGTCACAAGGATTGGATATAATATTAGGCATGGATTGGTTATCGAAGTATGGAGGAAACATCGATTGGGCTAGTAAGTCAATTTTACTCACCACCCCGGAGGGAAAAAGGATCAAGTATGTGTCTAGGCATGGGCCAAGGAGGACCCAAGTAAATTCTCTCTCGAGAGTTGTTCAGGAAGAAGTGCCTGTTGTGAAGGATTACCCGCATGTATTTCCAGAGGAACTACCAGGCATGCCGCCAGATCGAGACATAGAATTTTTGATTGAACTGTTGCCAGGCACCGGACCAATATCGAAGAGACCGTATCGGATGCCTGCAAATGATCTGGAGGAAATTAAGAAGTAGATTAAGGAGTTATTGGAGAAAGGTTACATCCGACCAAGTTCGTCACCGTGGGGAGCCCTAGTGCTCTTAGTTGAGAAGAAGGATGGATCTTTGAGAATGGTTGTTGATTATCAGGCCTTGAATGAAGTGACGATCAAGAACAAGTACCCACTACCGATGATCAATGATCTATTTGACCAGTTGCAAGGAGCTAAAGTATTCTCCAAGATCGATCTGCGATCAGGATACCACCAGCTGAAGATACGAGAACAGGATATACCTAAAACATCTTTTACCACAAGGTACGGGCTATATGAGTACACGGTCATATCATTTGGACTGACTAATGCTCCTGCCCATTTCATGAGCATGATGAACAAGGTGTTCATGAAATTTTTGGATAAGTTTGTAGCGGTGTTCATTGATGATATTTTGGTGTACTTGAAGAATGAAGAGGAACACAAGGAACACTTCCGCTTAGTTCTCGAGAAGCTCAGGGAACATCAGTTGTATGCCAAGTTTAGCAAGTGTGAGTTTTGGTTGAAGGAAGTTGGATGTCTTGGACATGTTATATCAGGAGAAGGTATAGCAGTAGACCCCACCAAGGTTCAGTCTGTCACTAAGTGGTTGGCACCCACCTCAGTTGGAGAGATCCGCAATTTTCTGGGACCCGCAGGATATTACAGGAGGTTCATTGAGAATTTCTCCAAGATTGCGAAACCCATGACCGAGTTGTTGAAGAAGGGCACCAAGTTCAAATGGAATGAAGATTGCGAGGCCAGTTTTTAGGAGTTGAATAAACGTTTGGTTACAACCCCAGTGCTGATTCTTTCGAATATACGCAAGGATTTCCAAGTGTATTACGACACTTCACGCTTAGGACTTGGAGGAGTACCGATGCAGGACAGAAGAGTTGTTTCATATGCCTCACGACAGCTTTGACCTCACGAGTTGAATTATGCCACCCATGATTTGGAGTTAGCAGCCGTAGTGCATGCGCTTAAGACCTGGAGACATTTTCTGATTGGAAACAGATGTGATGTGCACATGGATCACAAGAGTTTGAAGTGCATTTTCACGCAGAAGGAGTTGAATCTCAGGTAGAGGAGATGGTTGGAGCTCATAAAGGATTATGATATGAAGTTGCATTATCATCCAGGGAAGACCAATGTCATAGCAGACGCTTTGAGCCGCAAGAGTTATGCCAATACCCTCGTAAGTGGAGGATTACCGCAGGAGTTAGTTGACGATCTCAAGGAACTTTGTTTGGAGATAGTTCCAAGAGGTTTTGTTGCAGCAATGGAGGTTCAGTCTATGTTATTGGGAAAGATTCGAGAAGCTCAGAAGGATGATAAGGAAATCGCTGAGATAAAGGAGAAGATGAGCAAGGGAAAAGCCAAGGGTTTTCTTGAGGATGAGCACGAGACTTTATGGTTTGAGGACCGGGTTTATGTGCCCAATAATGCGGAGATCGAGAAGTTAATACTTCAGGAAGCTCATGACTTGTCATACTCGATTCACTCCGGAAACACCAAGATGTATTTGGATTTGAAGGAACGTTTCTGGTGGACGGGTATGAAGAAGGATATTGCTGAGTATGTAGTGGTATGTGATGTATGTCGGAGAGTGAAGGCAGAACATCAGAAGCCGACAGGGTTGCTTCAGCCTATGCCGATACCCGAATGGAAGTGGGACAAGCTTGGCATGGATTTCATCACCGGATTACCTAGGACCCGATCGGGATATGATTCAATCTGGGTATTATTTTATCGCTTGACCAAGGTAGCTCACTTTATTCCAGTGAAAACCACCTATACAAGCATGAAGTTGTCCAAGATATATATGACCAGGATCGTATGTCTGCATGGAGTTTCGAGGACCATCGTATCAGATAGAGGAACACAGTTTACTTCAAAGTTTTGGAATCAATTGCGCCAGACCTTGGGTACTAGGCTAGAGTTCAGTACAACCTTTCATCCGCAGACAGATGGACAGACCGAGAGAGTCAATCAGATTTTGGAGGACATGTTGAGAGCTTGTGCGCTAGATTACGGATCTAGTTGTGATGACAATTTGCCTTACACAGAGTTCTCATATAACAACAGTTACCAGGCTAGTTTGAAGATGGCATGTATGGGAGAAGTTGCCTACAAGTTGGCGTTACCAGAAGGATTGTCAGGAGTTCATGATGTGTTTCAAGTTTCCCAGTTGAAGAAGTGCCATGCTGAGATGGCCGATATTCCTCTGAGAGATACAGTGCCCCTGGAAGCAATTCAGTTGGATAGTGACCTAACCTACGAGGAGAAGCCCGTCAAGATTCTCGAGTTTGCCAGCCGAGTTACACACATCAAGGTTATCAAGTTTTGCAAAGTTCTGTGGAGCCACCATACCGAGGATGAAGCCATCTGGGAGTGAGAGGAAGACCTACGGAAAGACCACCCACACCTATTTTCTAGCCAACCCGAATCTCGAGGGCGAGATTCATCTTAAGGGGGGTAGGTTTGTAACATCCCAATTTCAATTTGGATGTTATACATAGGTCACCATATGCATATCATATTTTACTTGCATTTTTGGTTGAGATCCTAGAAATCTTAAGCAACTCAAGGACCCAAGGAGCGAGTTGGGAATTTCATAAATTTTCATATTTGAATTTTCACAAATTTGAAAAGAGGATCATTTTGATGTTAATATTTTTCTCTCCAATTATTCCCAATATTAAAAATAAAAGAGGGAAGATAATATGACTTCTTTAAAAAGAGAGCAATATTGGAGGAAAAATTATAAAATCAAATAAATATTTTATTCGGATTTTATTTGAAATTTTATTCGAATTAGAAAAAATATGCATTTTTGAAAATTGCATTTTTATGCCAGAAAAACGTTCACTTTGTTCTAAATATTTTATTTAGACGGTGAAAATTGTTTTTGGCATTTTTAGTTTTTTAATATTTTATTAGGATTTTATCCGGGCGGAATTTTATTTGAAAAAAGGGTTCCCGCCCAACTGGGCCGAAGGCCCAGCCGAGCAGGCCGCGGCCCAGCACGACGCCCGCGTCACCCCCGACCACGGGTTGGTCTCCCACCACCGCACGCCACCCGTCGCCACCGTCGTGTCCGGTTCGGCACGCGCCGCCCCCCCCCCCCTCCACAAGGCACCGCCCCCCTCGCCTTTATACCCCCCTGCCGCCTCCTCTCACCCCGCCCCGAGCGTCGCTAGCCACCGCCGCCGCAACTCGCGCCGCCCGCTGCCAATGCTGCCCCGTGATGACCCACAAGTGTAGGGGATCTATCATAGCCTTTTCGATAAGTAAGAGTGTCGAACCCAACGAGGAGCAGAAGGAAATGATAAGCAGTTTTCAGTAAGGTATTCTCTGCAAGCACTGAAATTATCGGTAACAGATAGTTTTGTGATAAGATAATTTGTAACGAGTAACAAGTAATGAAAGTAAATAAGGTGCAGCAAGATGGCCCAATCCTTTTTGTAGCAAAGGACAAGCCTAGACAGACTCTTATATAAAGTAAAGCGCTCCCGAGGACACATGGCAATTATCGTCAAGCTAGTTTTCATCACGTTCATATGGTTCACGTTCGGTAATTTGATAATTTGATATGTTGGTGGACCGGCGCTTGGGTACTGCCCTTACTTGGAAAAGCATCCCACTTATGATTAACCCCTATTGAAAGCATCTGCAACTACAATAGAAGTATTAAGGTAAACCTAACCATAGCATGAGACATATGGATCCAAATCAGCCCCTTACGAAGCAACGCATAAACTAGGGTTTAAGCTTCTGTCACTCTAGCAACCCATCATCTACTTATTACTTCCCAATTCCTCCCTATAGGCCCAAACAATGGCGAAGTGTCATGTAGTCGACGTTCACATGACACCAATAGAGGGATGGCAACATACATCTCATCAAAATATCGAATGAATACCAAATTCACATGACTACTTATAGCAAGACTTCTCACATGTCCTCAGGAACAAACATAACTACTCACAAAGCATATTCATGTTCATAATCAGGGGGTATTAATATGCATAATGGATCTAAACATATGATCTTCCACCAAGTAAACCAACTAGCATCAACTACAAGGAGTAATCAACACTACTAGCAACCGACAGGTACCAATCTGAGGTTTGGATACAAAGATTGGATACAAGAGATGAACTAGGGTTTGCGATGAGATGGTGCTGGTGAAGATGTTGATGGAGATTGCCCCCCTCCCGATGAGAGGATCATTGATGATGGCGATGGTGATGATTTCCCCCTCCCGGAGGGAAGTTTCCCCGGCAGAACAGCTCCACCGGAGCCCTAGATTGGTTCCGCCAAGGTTCCGCTTCGTGGCGGCGGAGTTTCATCCCGTGAGCTAGCTTATGATTTTTCCCTCGACGAAAGACTCCATATAGCCAAAGATGGGAATCAGAGGGCCACCAGGGGGCCCACGAGGCAGGGGGCACGCCCAGGGGGGTAGGGCGCGCCCCCACCCTCGTGGACGGTGGGTGGCCCCCCTCTGGTACTTCTTTCGCCCAATATTTTTTATATATTCTGAAAATAATTCCTGTGGAGTTTCAGGACTTTGGGAGATGTGCAGAATAGGTCTCTAATATTTGCTCCTTTTCCAGCCCAGAATTCCAGCTGCTGGCATTCCCCCTCTTGATGTAAACCTTGTAAAATAAGAGACAATAGGCATAAGTATTGTGACATAATGTGTAATAACAACCCATAATGCAATAAATATCGATATAAAAGCATGATGCAAAATGGATGTATCAACTCCCCCAAGCTTAGACCTCGCCTGTCCTCAAGCGAAAGCCGAAATCGAAAAATATGTCCACATGTTTAGAGATAGAGGTGTCGATAAAAATAAAATACGTACATGAGGGCATCATGATCATTCTTATAACAGCAACATATATAAATATTGTCATATGATCTCTTATGCTAAAGTAATAATTCAATCACGATTTCAAGTATGAATCAGAAACTTCATTGAGAACCAACAAACTATAATCTCAGTCATTGAGGCAATTGCAATTTATCATAACATCAGAAAGAGTCAATAAGAGCTTTTCAGCAAGTCCACATACTCAACCATCATTTAG
The DNA here is from genome assembly GCF_003073215.2 of Triticum urartu. NCBI lineage: Eukaryota > Viridiplantae > Streptophyta > Magnoliopsida > Poales > Poaceae > Triticum > Triticum urartu. Next base: position 457,514,480 of record NC_053024.1, read on the forward strand.
TCTTTCATAATTGCTAACACTCACGCAATATTTATGGTTATGTAGTTTTAATGAGACATAGAGAAAGATAGGGGTTTATAGTTTTTCTTCCCAACCTATTACCTCAAGGATAATGTCAACAATAATAGTTCATGAAAACCCACATCCACTTATATCTTTTAGAGCACGGTGGTGGATTTGTTTTATAGAAACTATTGATCTCTCATGCTTCACTTAGATTATTTTGAGAGTCTTAAATAGCATGGTAATTTACTTAAAATCCTAATATGCCAGGTATTCAAGATTAGTAAAATTTTCTTATGAGTGTTTTGAATACTAAGAGAAGTTTGATGCTTGATGATTGTTTTGAGATATGGAGGTAATAATATAAAAGTCGTGCTAGTTGAGTAGTTGTGAAATTGAGAAATGCTTGTGTTGAAGTTTGCAAGTCCCATAGCATGCACGTATGGTAAACGTTATGTAACAAATTTGAAACATGAGGTGTTAGTTGATTGTCCTCCTTATGAGTGGCGGTCGGGGACGAGCGATGGTCTTTTCCTACCAATCTATCCCCCTAGGAGCATGCGCGTAGTGCCGAGGTTTTTGATGACTTGTAGATTCTTGCAATAAGTATGTGAGTTCTTTATGACTAATGTTGAGTCCATGGATTATACGCACTCTTACCCTTCCATCCTTGCTAGCCTCTTCGGTACCGTGCATTGCCCTTTCTCACATTGAGAGTTGGCGCAAACTTCGCCGGTGCATCCAAACCCCGTGATATGATACGCTCTTTCACACATAAACCTCCTTATATCTTCCTCAAAACAGCAACCATACCTACCTATTATGGCATTTCCATAGCCATTCCGAGATATATTGGCATGCAACTTTCCACCATTCCGTTCGTCATGACACATTCATTATTGTCATATTGCTTAGCATGATCATGTAGTTGACATAGTATTTGTGGCAAAGCCACCGTTCATAATTCTTTCATACATGTCACTCTTGGTCCATTGCATATCCCGGTACATCGCCGGAGGCATTCATATAGAGTCATCTTTTGTTCTAGTATCGAGTTGTAATCATCGAGTTGTAAAAAAATAGAAGTGTGATGATCATTTTCTAGAGCATTGTCCCAAGTGAGGAAAAAAAAAAAGGGAAAGGCCATAAAAAAGAGAAGGCCCAAAAAAAGAGAAAGGCCATAAAAAGAGAAGGCCCAAAAAAATAAAAAAAGAAGAAGAAGAAGAAGAAATGAGAGAAAAAGAGAGAAAGGACAATGTTACTATCCTTTGCCACACTTGTGCTTCAAAGTAGCACCATATTCTTCATGATAGAGAGTCTCTTGTTTTGTCACTTTCATATACTAGTGGGAATTTTCATTATAGAACTTGGCTTGTATATTCCAACAATGGGCCTCCTCAAGTGCCATAGGTCTTCGTGAGCAAGCAAGTTGGATGCACACCCACTTAGTTTCTTTTGTTGAGCTTTCATACATTTATAGCTCTAGTGCATCCGTTGCATGGCAATCCCTACTCCTTGCATTAACATCAATCGGTGGGCATCTCCATAGCCCATTTATTAGCCTCGTTGATGTGAGACTTTCTCCTTTTTTGTCTTCTCCACATAACCCCCCTCATTATATTCTATTCCACCCATAGTGCTATGTCCATGGCTCGCGCTCATATATTGCGTGAAACTTTATAGGTTTGGGATTACTAAAGTATGAAACAATTGCTTGGCTTGTCATCGGGGTTGTGGATGATGAGATCATTCTTGTGTGACGAAAATGAAGCATGACTAAACTATATGATTTTGTAGGGATGAACTTTCTTTGGCCATGTTATTTTGAGAAAACATAATTGCTTGTTAGTATGCTTGAAGTATTATTATTTTTGTGTCAATATGAACTTTTGTCTTGAATCTTTCGGATCTGAATATTCATACCATAATTAAGAAGAATTATATTAAAATTATGCTAAGTAGCGCTCCGCATCAAAAATTATGTTTTTATCATTTACCTACTCGAGGACGAGCAGGAATTAAGCTTGGGGATGCTTGATACGTCTCCAACGTATCTATAATTTTTGATTGCTCCATGCTATATTATCTACTGTTTTGGACATTATTGGGCTTTATTATCCACTTTTATATTATTTTTGGGACTAACCTATTAACCGGAGGCCCAGCCCAGAATTGTTGTTTTTTGCCTGTTTTAGGGTTTCGAAGAAAAGGAATATCAAACGGAGTCCAAATGGAATGAAACCTTCGGGAACGTGATTTTCTCAACGAACAAGACCCAGGAGACTTGGACCCTACGTCAAGACACAAAAGAGGAGGCCACGAGGTAGGGGTGCGCCTACCTCCCCCAGGCGCGCCCTCCACCCTCATGGGCCCCCTGTCGCTCCACCGACATACTCCTTCCTCCTATATATACCTACGTACCCCCAAACGATCAGATACGGAGCCAAAAACCCTAATTCCACCGCCGCAACTTTCTGTATCCGCGAGATCCCATCTTGGGGCCTGTTCCGGAGCTCCGCCGGAAGGGGTATCGATCACAGAGGGATTCTACATCAACACCATAGCCCCTCCGATGAAGTGTGAGTAGTTCACCTCAGACCTACGGGTCCATAGTTATTAGCTAGATGGCTTCTTCTCTCTTTTTGGATCTCAATACAAAGTTCTCCCCCTCTCTTGTGGAGATCTATTCGATGTAATCTTCTTTTTGCGGTGTGTTTGTTGAGACAGATGAATTGTGGGTTTATGATCAAGTCTATCTATGAACAATATTTGAATCTTCTCTAAATTCTTTTATGTATGATTGGTTATCTTTGCAAGTCTCTTCGAATTATCAGTTTGGTTTGGCCTACTAGATTGATCTTTCTTGCAATGGGAGAAGTGCTTAGCTTTGGGTTCAATCTTGCGGTGTCCTTTCCCAGTGACAGTAGGGGCAGCAAGGCACGTATTTTATTATTTCCATCAAGGATAACAAGATGGGGTTTTCATCATATTGCATGAGTTTATCCCTCTACATCATGTCATCTTGCTTAAGGTGTTACTCTGTTTTCATTAACTTAATACTCTAGATGCATGCTGGATAGCGGTTGATGAGTGGAGTAATAGTAGTAGATGCAGGCAGGAGTCGGTCTACTTGTCTCGGACGTGATGCCTATATACATGATCATACCTAGATATTCTCATAACTATGCTCAATTCTATCAATTGCTCAACAGTAATTTGTTCACCCACCGTAGAATACTTATGCTCTCGAGAGAAGCCACTAGTGAAACCTATGGCCCCCGGGTCTATCTTCATCATATCAATCTACTAATACTTAGTTATTTCCTTTGCTTTTTTACTTTGCTTTTATTTTACTTTGCATATTTACGACAAAAATACCAAAAATATTATCTTATCATATCTATCAGACCTCACTCTCGTAAGTGGCCATGTAGGGATTGACAACCCCTTATCGCGCTGGTTGCGAGGATTTATTTGTTTTGTGCAGGTGCGAGGGACTCGCGCGTAGCCTCCTACTGGATTGATACCTTGGTTCTCAAAAACTGAGGGAAATACTTACGCTACTTTGCTGCATCATCCCCTCCTCTTCGGGGAAAACCAACGCATGCTCAAGAGGTAGCATTCTACTTGACCACTAGACTGTGGATGATATGAAGATGCAATTCTATGATTAACATCATATTTAGCAAGCATTTTACGGAAAGCACCATGAATGAAATGTGAGCCACCATCAGTCATTAAATATCTAGGGACTCCAAACCTCGGAAAAATAACTTCTTTAAGCATCTTAATAGAGGTGTTATGATCAACACTACTAGTTGGAATAGCTTCTACCCACTTAGTAACGTAAGCAACAACAACTAAAATATGAGTATACCCATTAAATGAAGGAAACGGTCCCATATAATCAAAGCCCCAAACATCAAATGGTTCAATAACAAGTGAATAATTCATAGGCATTTCTTGATGTCTACTAATATTACCAATTCTTTGACATTCATCACAATACAAACTTACGGGCATCCTTGAAGAGAGTAGGCCAATAAAAACCGGATTGCAATACCTTATGTGCAGTTCTGTCCCCAGCATGGTGTCCTCCATAAGCCTCGGAGTGGCACTTGCGTAGGATTTGTTCATGTTCATGCTCAAGTACACAATTTCTAGTAACACCGTCTATTCCTTCTTTATAAAGATGTGGATCATCCCAAAAGTAATGTCTTAAATCATAGAAGAACCTTTTCTTTTGCTGGTATGTGAAACTAGGTGGTATAAATTTAGCAAAAATGTAATTATTATAATCAGCATACCATGGAGCAGTACGAGAAGCATTTATGACAGCTAATTGTTCATCAGGATAACTATCATCAATAGGTAGCGGGTCATCAAGAACATTCTCTAACCTAGACAAGTTGTCTGCAACGGGGTTCTCAGCTCCCTTTCTATCAATAATATGCAAATCAAATTCTTGTAGCAAGAGAACCCATCTAATAAGTCTACATTTAGCATCTTTCTTTTCCATAAGATATTTAATAGCAACATGATCAGTGTGAACAGTTACTTTAAAATCAACAATATAAGGTCTGAACTTATCACAAGCAAATACAACTGCTAAAAATTCTTTTTCAGTAGTAGCATAATTTCTTTGAGAACTGTCTAGAGTTTTACTAGCATATTGAATAACATTTAATTTCTTATCAACTCTTTGTCCTAGAACATCCCCTACAGCATAATCACTAGCATCACACATAATTTCAAATGGTAAATTCCAATCAGGAGGTTGAACAATAGGTGCAGAAACCAAAGCTTTCTTAAGTATTTCAAATGCTTCTACACAATCATCATCAAAGACAAAAGGAACATCTTTTTGTAAGAGATTAGTCAGAGGCTGAGAAATTTTAGAGAAGTCCTTAATGAACCTCCTATAAAAACCGACATGACCAAGGAAACTTCTTATACCTTTAATGTACTTAGGACACGGCATCTTTTCAATAGCATCAACTTTAGCTTTATCAACTTCAATACCTCTTTCAGAAATTTTATGTCCCAAGACAATACCTTCATTAACCATGAAGTGACATTTCTCCCAATTCAAGACAAGATTAGTTTCTTCACATCTCTACAAAACTCGATCAAGGTTGCTTAAGCAATCATGAAAAGAAGTTCTGAAAACGGAGAAATCATCCATGAATACCTCAATAATCTTTTCACAAAAGTCAGAGAATATAGCAGACATACATCTTTGAAAAGTAGCAGGTTCATTGCATAAACCAAAAGGCATACATCTATAAGCAAAGGTACCGAAAGGGCAAGTAAAAGTTGTCTTTTCTTGATCCTCTTTTGACACAGGTATTTGAGAGAAACCAGAATAACCATCTAGAAAGCAAAAATGTGTATGTTTGGATAATCTTTCTAGCATTTTATCAATAAAAGGTAAAGGGTAATAATCCTTTTTAGTAGCTTTATTTAATTTGTGGAAATCAATTACCATTCTATAACCTGTAACAATTCTTTGTGGGATCAATTCATCTTTGTCATTAGGAACAACACTAATACCTCCCTTCTTTGGGACACAATGGACATGACTTACCCACTGACTATCAACAACGGGATAAATTATACCTGCCTCCAGAAGCTTTAGTATTTGTTTTCTTACCACTTCTTTCATCTTAGGATTTAACCGTCGTTGGTGATCAACAACCTGTTTAGCATCCCTATCCAATTTTATTTTGTGCTAGCATAAAGTGGGACTAATGCCCTTAAGATCATCAAGAGTATATCCAATAGCAACACGGTGCTTCTTTAGAGTTTTCAATAATTTCTTTTCCTCATGCGTTAAAAGGTTAGCACTAATAATAATAGGATATATATCTTTCTCATCAAGATAAGCATATTTGAGAGTATCAGGTAAAGGTTTAAGCTCAAACATGGGATCACCCTTGGGTGGAGGAGGATCCCGTAGAGTTTCAACAAGCAAGTTGTGTTTCAAGATAGGTCCCTGTTTAAAGAATACTTCATCTATTTCCCTTCTTTCATTCATAAACATCATTTTCATGGTCTAGCAAATATTGTTCTAAAGGATCACTGGGAGGCACGACAATAGAAGCAAGACCAATAATTTCATCTTTACTAGGCAATTCTTTATCATGGGGTAGTCTATGAAATTTAGCAAAATTAAACTCATGAGACATATCCCCTAAACCAACAGAAACAATATCCTTATTGCAGTCTATCTTAGCATTAACAGTATTCAAGAAGGGTCTACCAAATATAATGGGACAAAAGTCATCTTGTGGGGAACCAAGAACAAGAAAATCAGCAGGATATTTAACTTTCCCACACAAGACTTCAACATCTCTAACAATAACAACTGGTGAAATAGTATCTCTATTGGCAAGCTTAATTGTAACATCTGTCTCTTCTATCTCGGCAGGTGCAATATCATGCATAATTTCTTTGTATAAGGAATGAGGTATTGCACTTGCACTTGCACTAGCACACATATCACATAAGCCATGATATCAATGATCTCCTATTTTAACAGAAATAACAGGCATGCCTACAACAGGTCTATGTTTATTTTTAGTATCAGGTCTTGCAATTCTAGCAGATTCATTGCAGAAGTAAATAACATGCCCATCAATATTATCGGCAAAGAGATCTTTAATCATAGCAACACAAGGTTCAACTTTAATTTGCTCAGGGGGTTTAGGTGTCTTAATATTACTTTTGTTAACCACAGTTGAAGCTTTAGCATGATCCTTTATTCTAACAGGGAAAGGTGGTTTCTCAATATAAGCAGTAGGAACAACAAGATCATTATACGTGATAGTATTTTCTTCAACTTTAATAGGTGCAACTACTTTTACTTCAATGGGAGGATTATATTTAAACCACTTCTCCTTAGGGAGATCAATATAAGTAGCAAAGGATTCACAGAAAGAAGCTACTATCTCAGAGTCAAGTCCATATTTAGTGCTAAATTCACGGAAAGCATCGGTATCCATAAAAGATTTAACACAATCAAACTTATGTGTTATACCTAACTCCTTACCTTCGTCGAGGTCCCAATCTTCAGAGTTGCGCTTAATTCTTTCCAATAAATCCGATTTGAATTCAAAGTCTTCATCATAAAAGATCCAATACAAGAAGTATCGAGCATGGAGCGATTACTGAGAGAAAGCCGAGCATAAATTTTTTGAATAATCATTTCTTTTGAGAGCTCATGATTGGGGCATGAATATAACATTGACTTAAGCCTCCCCCAAGCTTGGGCGATGCTTTCTCCTTCGCGAGGCCAAGAATTATATATATAATTACGATCATGATGAACCAGATGCATAGGATAAAACTTCTGATGGAATTCCAATTTCAATCGTTGGTAGTTCCATGATCCAATATCATCACATAGCCTAAACCATGTCAATGCATCTCCCTTCAAAGATAAAGGGAAGACCTTCTTCTTGATAACATCCTCGGGCATACCTGCAAGCTTAAATAATCCACAAACTTCATCCACATAGATTAGGTGCAAATCAGGATGTAATGTTCCATCACCTGTGAAAGGATTAGCTAGCAGTTTCTCTATCATACCCGAAGGAATTTCAAAGTAAACATTTTCAGTAGGTTCAGTATGTTGAGGAGCAACTCTTTGCTCTACTGGTCGGGGTGAATATACCCCGAACAAGCCCCTCAAAGGATTATGTTCCATAGTAACAAGTGACAGTAAATTTTAGCACACTATATAAATTTTTCCTTACCAAATTCCACCTACCAAAGGTGCTTCACTCCCCGGCAACGGCGCCAGAAAAGAGTCTTGATGACCCACAAGTGTAGGGGATCTATCATAGCCTTTTTGATAAGTAAGAGTGTCGAACCCAATGAGGAGCAGAAGGAAATGATAAGCAGTTTTCAGTAAGGTATTCTCTGCAAGCACTGAAATTATCGGTAACAGATAGTTTTGTGATAAGGTAATTTGTAACGAGTAACAAGTAATGAAAGTAGATAAGGTGCAAAAAGATGGCCCAATCCTTTTTGTAGCAAAGGACAAGCCTAGACAGACTCTTATATAAATTAAAGCGCTCCCGAGGACACATAGGAATTATCGTCAAGCTAGTTTTCATCACGTTCATATGATTCGCGTTTAGTACTTTGATAATTTGATATGTGGGTGGACCTGTGCTTGGGTACTGACCTTACTTGTACAAGCATCCCACTTATGATTAACCCCTATTGCAAGCATCCGCAACTACAACCGAAGTATTAAGGTAAACCTAACCATAGCATCAGACATATGGATCCAAATCAGCCCCTTACAAAGCAACGCATAAACTAGGGTTTAAGCTTTTGTCACTCTAGCAACCCATCATCTACTTATTACTTCCCAATGTCTCTCTCTAGGCCCAAACAATGGTGAAGTGTCATGTAGTCGACGTTCACATGACACCACTAGAGGGATGACAACATACATCTCATCAAAATATCGAACGAATACCAAATTCACATGACTACTAATAGCAAGACTTCTCCCATGTCCTAAGGAACAAACGTAACTACTCACAAAGCATATTCATGTTCATAATTAGAGGGGTATTAATATGCATAATGGATCTGAACATATGATCTTCCACCAAGTAAACCAACTAGCATCAATTACAAGGAGTAATCAACACTACTAGCAACCCACAGGTACCAATCTGAGGTTTGGATACAAAGATTAGATGCAAGAGATGAACTAGGATTTGAGATGAGATGGTGTTGGTGAAGATGTTGATGGAGATTGACCCCCTCCCGATGAGAGGATCATTGGTGATGATGATTTCCCCCTCCCGGAGGGAAGTTTCCCCGGCAGAACAGCTCCGCCGGAGCCCTAGATTGGTTCCGCCTCATGGTGGTGGAGTTTCGTCCCGTGAGCTAGCTTATGATTTTTTCCTCGACGAAAGACTCCATATAGCTAAAGATGAGCATCAGAGGGCCACCAGGGGGCCCATGAGGCGCCCCCACCCTTGTGGACGGCGGGTGGCCCCCCTCTGGTACTTCTTTCGCCCAATATTTTTTATATATTCTGAAAATAATTCCCGTGGAGTTTCAGGACTTTTGGAGATGTGCAGAATAGGTCTTTAATATTTGCTCCTTTTCCAGCCCAGAATTCCAGCTGCTGGCATTCCCCCTTTTCATGTAAACCTTGTAAAATAAGAGAGAATAGGTATAAGTATTGTGACATAATGTGTAATAACAGCCCATAATGCAATAAATATTGATATAAAAGCATGATGCAAAATGGACGTATGACCTCGCCGCGCTCCGCCGCCGCTAGAGCCGCTGCCGCCCGCTGCTGAAGCCCCGCGCTGCCAACGCCAGAGCTGCCGCCACCTCGCCGTTCGCCGGATTCCGCCAGCGACTTACCCTTGGTTGACCGGTAAAAACCAAACTGGTTTATTCCCCGGTTTTCTTCTGCTTTTTCTAAAAAAAGATAGGGTTTTCTTTCGGTTTTCTGATCGGTTTTATGTTGCGGCGTTCGTCCCTTAACTCTCTGTAGCGAATGTTTTCGTTTGTTAGGGTTTCATAGCGAACGTTCGTTTGTTAGCATTTTTCTTTTTAGTTTATTTTCGGTCAGGGACCTATCCGTGATTATTTTTATCGCAGATTAGCCCCTGATCTTCAAACGCTCGCAACTTTTTGCTCGCTCGTTCAAATCCAGTGAAACCAACGCCAAAATCTTTGTCTTGGACCCCTCTTTCTAGTTAACTAATTTGAACATGGTTTTGAAATTTGGTTGCAAGCACATTAGAATTCTAAACTTCATTTAACCGTAGTTTGAGTTTCGTAGCTCCGATTTGATTGATTCTTTTTGCAAATCGAAGCTCTTCTCTTGTACTTTCAATTTGGATCTTCTCTCTTGAGTTTTACCCTTGCATCTATGGCTTGAGTGCTTATGTATGCTATTATTTGTTTGCGATAGAGTTTTCCGGAGTGCGAAGCGTGCTACTACGAGTCACTAGGGTTTTCAGATCGTCAGCAAGGCAAGTAACACTTTGATCATACCCCTTTATTACCCAGTTTTTATGCATTAGTTTCAAACCCTCAAACATTGCATGAGTAGGAACTGTTTAACATGTGGGTATTGGGAAGTAGTTGTTTAGGTAGTACCTATTGCCCTTTTCATTCAAACCCTGGGAGTTACTTCTACGTCATGCTTATACTGCTATGCTATGCTCGTAGACGTGGTTTGGTTTGAGTGATTCATGAAAGTTGTGAGTATTATTATGAACTAAGGGTTTATTAAAGGTGGCTACTTTAACACACATCTGGGATTGTTTGTGGGCACCTGGGGTAATCCAGTGTTGTCCAAGGAGATCCCGGGGAATCCGTGTGATCATCCTATGGTCCGCCACCCAGGCTCAAAGGGGTCATAAAATTATTCATGCTAGAAACTTCCGTGTGCAGCCACAAGCCATTATGGGCTCTGGCATAGTTGAGTATGTTGCGTGACCTCTTTCAGTGGTAAACTATCAGATGTAGGGGATGTGGGTGGTACAGTTTACCCGTCGAAAAGGGCTGATGCTTCTGAAAGACTGTGTCTCGGTCATACGTTTCTCAAACATCATGCAGTGCAAGAAATCAAATGGAGGAGATTGAGTCTTGTGGGGAAAAGTGCGCAAACCTCTGGAGAGTGTACAAACTAATCATGGTTTGCCGTGTCCCCGGTTATGGACATCTTGAGTATCTGGTGCTTGAATTATTATGTTGATCTCATCACTTTACTTAATTAATTTGATGGGTTAATGATTATTAATTTGGTATTGAGATGGGGTTACCATTCTCAATGTTTTAAACAAACTTTGTAGTTAAATAAAACATATTCCTTTGTTGTAGGGAAAACTAGCTTTCTGCAAAAATAACCATAGAGCCTCCACCAGCCAAATATGCATATAGTTATAGCTGCTACTTGTTCATTGCTCTACAGTGTTATTTTGCCAGCATATTCCATGTGCTGACCCATTTCGGGCTGCAACATATTATGTTGCAGACTTTTCAGATGAAGAGTAAGGTGCGCTAGGTCGTTGTCGTGCACTCAGCTATGCCGTTGGAGTTGTTGGACTCATTTTACCTTCGAAGCCTTTCGCTGGTATCTTCATTAGATGGCCTTCAGCCATATTGTTGTAACAAGTGCTCTCTTTTGAGATATTCAATGTAATAAGTGTGTGATTAAACTCTATTATAAATCCGTCAAGTATTGTGTGTGTCAGCATTACTGATCCAGGGATGACACTTATGCACAGAGATTTGACTGTTTGAGGTCGGATCGCTACACACCATCGGAGACACCTGTAGAGCATCTTTACAATCATCCAGTTACGTTGTGATGTTTGATAGCACACTAAGTGTTCCTCTGGTATTCTGGAGTTGCATAATCTCATAGTCATAGGAACATGTATAAGTTATGGAGAAAGCGATAGCAATAAACTAAACTATCATAGTGCTAAGCTAAAGGATGGGTCTTGTCCATCATATCATTATCTAATGATGTGATCTCGTTCATCAAATGACAACACATGTCTATGGCTAGGAAACTTAACCATCTTTGATTAACGAGCTGGTCTAGTAGAGGCATACTAGGGACACTCTATTTGTCTATGTATTCACACATGTACTAAGTTTCCAGTTAATACAATTCTAGCATGAATAATAAACATTTATCATGATATAAGGAAATATAAATAACAACTTTATTATTGCCTCTAGGGCATATTTCCTTCACTCAACTCCATATATTATTTCCCAATGATCTATGGTTATCCTATGATGTTTGAGTAGATCCGTTATGTCCTGTGGGTTAATCGTGATCTTGGTTGGTATGATTGTATATTTTATTTATGGTGTTGTCCTACGGTGCCCTCCGTCTCGCGCAAACGTGAGGGGCCCTCGCTGTAGGGTGTTGCAATATGTTCATGGTTTGCTTACGGTGGGTTGCGAGAGTGACAGAAAGTTAAACTTGAGTAGGTGGGGTATGACGTATGGGAGTAAATAGGACTTGATACTTAATGCTATGGTTGGGTTTCACAACCTTAATGATCTTTAGTAGTTGCGGATACTTGCTAGAGTTCCAATCATAAGTGCATATGATCCAAGTAGAGAAAGTATGTTAGCTCATGCCTCTCCCTCATGTAAAATTACAATAATGATTACCGGTACTTGTTATCGATTGCCTAGGGACAAATGACTTTCTTATTGACAAAAACTTTCCACTTTTATTACCTTGTAATTTATCCATAGTTTTATTCTTGCAAAGTAGTCGTAGTTTTATCCTTGCAAAATAGTTTCATACTTGTTTTCGGTAAAGCAAACGTCAAGCGTGCGTAGAGTTGTATCGGTGGTCGATAGAACTTGAGGGAATATTTGTTCTACCTTTAGCTCCGCGTTGGGTTCAACACTCTTATTTATCGAAAAAGGCTACAAACGATCCCCTATACTTGTGGGTTATCAAGACCTTTTTCTGTCGTTGTTGCCCGGGAGCAATAGCATGGGGTGAATATTCTCGTGTGTGTGCTTGTTTGCTTTATCACTAAGTAGTTTTTATTTCCTGTTCTAACTTGTTCTCTATCTTTAGTTATGGATATGGAACATGAAACACCAAAAAAATTAGTGGTACTTGCTACTCATGGAGATGGGGAACCTCCTAAAACCCTCGATGCTCGTTATGTGAAAAATATTATGCACTACTTTGATAATCCTGAGAAAATCCCATTCAACTTGATAATGGGAGTAACGTTGGATCAACGTGAATACTTTAGGGATTATCGCTTGACTCAAAAGGGAAAAATTTTATGGGATCAAATTCATATGTTGCATTGGTATGCTTGGGATTTATGCCAGAGATATGATTATACTTGTTGCTCTAGGATGAATGCTCCACATCTTCCCTTTTCATGTGAATTTAATGATAATGAAACCTTGGCTTCTTATGCTAGAGGTGTATATGGTTACTATGATGTGGAACGAATACAAGAATTTGTTGCTTTTAAGGGTGCTTATGAAATTGAATCTTTGTTTGAAAAGTTTGAAAAGTTTGAAGATTTTGATGATTCAGTTTATAGACCTGAAAATTTTGATATCCTTAAATATTGCTATGATAATTATAAATACAATTCTGATATTGATGCATTTATTGAGAAAGTCTCCGCTGTGCGAGAAGAGAATAATATTTTGCAGGAGTCTATGGAAGAAGGAATTGATGAAACTGTGAGCTCACTGGATGAAAAAGATGAGGAGGAGAGCGAAGAATAAGCGAAGGAAGACCGGATTGATCACTCGTGCCCGCCTTCTAATGAGAGTAACCCTCCAACTCATACATTGTTTAATGCCCCTTCATTCTTACCGAAGGATGAATGCTATGATAATTTCTATGATCTCGTTGATTCGTTTGAAATATCCCTTTTTGATGATGCTTGCTATGCTTGTGGTCATGATGCCAACTTAAATTATGCTTATGGAGATGAACTTGCTATAGTTCCTTATGTTAAGAATGAAATTGTTGCTATTGCACCCACACATGATAGTCCTATTATCTTTTTGAATTCTCCAAACTACACTATATCAGAGAAAGTTGCACTTATTAAGGATTACATTGATGGGTTACATTCTACCATTATACATGATGATTTTGATGAATATAATATGCATGTGCTTGCTGCTCCTACTTGCAATTATTATGAGAGAGGAACTACATATCCACCTCTTTATGTTTCCAACACGAAAAAATTGCAAGAGACTTCTTGTACTATGTACTGGCCTTTACTTGATGTGCATGAATTGTTCTTGTATGCCATGCCGATGCATAGGAAGAGAGTTAGACTTCGTCATTGCATGATATATGTTGCTTTGTGCTCACTACTAAATGTCAAATCATTGTTAATTAAAATTGGCTTTGATATACATTGGGATCCGGGTGGATTCATTACTTGAGCACTTTATGCCTAGCTTAATGGCTTTAAAGAAAGCGCTGCCAGGGAGACATTTTAGAGAGTCATTTATTTCTGTTGAGTTCTTTTATAAAGTTTAAAAACAAAAAATATATAGGGGAACACAAAACTTTTCAAAAAGGAAAGTGAAAGTGAAAGAGATAAGCATTTTTGAAGTGGGGGAGCTCCTTGAACTTTGTTCATGCTCACTGAAAAATTGTGAATCTTAACTACAGAAACTTTTCAACAAAAATAATTATCCCCTTGTACAATTCCATTGTATTATAAAAATAATGTTCCAAGGTTTGCCTTTAGGATGATTAGATTGCTTGTTGGTTTGTGTGGTGCAAAACAGAAACTTTGGCTGTAGTGCGCGATTTTGCATTTTCTACTGGAACGTCAAACGGTTCTCAAACTTTTTGCGGTGTCTTTCTATACAAATTTTGTATTTTTACTAAATTTTTCATAATTTTTGGAGTACCAGAAGTATGGTTAATGTTCAGATTACTACAGACTTCCCTGTTTAAGACAGATTCTATTTTTGAGGCATTGTTTGCATGTTTTGATGAAACTATCGATTTCTATCAGTGGATTAAGCCATGGAAAAGTTATATTACAGTAGCCACAATGCAAAAACAAAATATTAATTGGTTTACAGTAGTACTTAGATTAGTGATTTGCTTTATTATACTAACGGATCTTACCGAACTTTCTGTTGAGTTTTGTGTGGATGAAGTGATCAAAGATCGAGGAGGTCTCGATATGAGGAGAAGGAGGAGAGGCAAGAGCTCAAGCTTGGGGATGCCCAAGGCACCCCAAGTATATATTCAAGGAGACTCAAGCGTCTAAGCTTGGCGAAGCCCCGGAAGGCATCCCATCTTTGTTCAACAAGTATCAGTATGTTTTCGGTTTCGTTTCGTACGCGTGATATGTGCAAATCTTGGAGCATCTTTTGCTCTTAGTTTTCATTTTCCTTTTATGCACCATGCTGGTATGAGATAGTCCATGGCTGATTTATAGAATGCTCATTACACTTCGCTTATATCTTTTGAGTGTGGCTTTATAGAATGCTTCATGTGCTTCACTTATATCATTTGAAGTTTGGATTGCCTGTTTCTCTTCACATGGAAAACTGTTGTTTGAAGAATGCTCTTTTGCTTCCCTAATATTTGTTAGAGCATGGTATTTGGTAGAAAGAATTAAACTCTCATGCTTCACGTATATCTATTTAGAGAGTCAAAAGGAATTGGTCAATTGCATGGTTAGTCATAAAATCCTACATAAAACTTATGGATCACTGAATAGGATATGTTTGATTCCTTGCAATAGTTTTGCGATATGGAGATGGATATGTGGGAGGTACTAGTAAACGGTTGTGTTTAGTAGCAATATTGGTGTTAAGGTTTGTGATTCCCTAAGCATGCACGTATAGTCTCTCATTATGCTATGATATTGGAGCATGATTTATTATTGATTGTCCTCCTTATGAGTGGCGGTCGGGGATGATTGATGGTCTTTTCCCACCAATCTATCCCCCTAGGGGCATGCGTAGTAGTACTTTGCTTCGAGGGCTAATAAACTTTTGCAATAAGTATATGAGTTCTTTATGACTAATGTGAGTCCATGGATTATACGCACTCTTACCTTTCCGCAATTTGCTAGACTCTATGGTATCGTGCATTGCCCTTTCTCACATCAAGACGTGGTGCAAACTTCGCAGGTGCATCCAAACCCCGTGATATGATACGCTCTATCACACATAAGCCTTATTATATCTTCCTCAAAACAGCCACCATACCTACCTATTATGGCTTTTCCATGGCCATTCCGAGATATATTGCCATGCAACTTCCACCGCTTCCGTTTGATGACTTGAGCATTCATTGTCATATTGCTTTGCATGATCATATAGCTAACATAGTAGTTGTGGCTCAGCCACCGTTCATCATTTTTCATACATGTTACGCTAGATCATTGCACATCCCGGTACATGCCAGAGGCATTCATATACAGTCATATTTTGTCATAGGTATCAAGTTGTAATTTTTATTTCTTTTGAGTTATAAGTAAATAGAAGTGTGATGATCATCATTATTCATTTTTAGAGTAGTGCCCCAGTGAGGAAAGGATGATGGAGAGTATGATTCCCTCACAAGTCGGGATGAGACTCCGGAAAATGAGAGAAAAATAAAAAGGAAAGGAAAAAAAGAAGAAAAGAAAATAAAAGAAAGAAAAAAAAGGAAAAAAGGAAAAAATAAACAAAGAGAGAAGGGGCATTGTTAGTATCCTTTACCACACTTGTGCTTCAAAGTAGCACCATGTTTTTCACATGGAGAGTCTCCTATGTTGTCACTTTCATATACTAGTGGGATTTTTTCATTATAGGAGATGCACACCCACTTAGTTTTCATATGGAGCTTTCATACACTTATAGCTCTTAGTGCATTCGTTGCATGGCAATCCCTACTCCTCACATTGACATCAATTGATGGGCATCTCTATAGCCCGTTGGTTAGCCGCGTCGATGTGAGACTTTCTTACTTTTTTGTCTTATCTATATTTACCCCTATCATTATACTCTATTCCACCTATAGTGCTATATCCATGGCTTGCGCTCATGTATTGCGTGAGAGTTGAAAAAGCTGAAGCGCGTTAAAAAGTATGAACCAATTGCTCGGCTTTTCATCGGGGTTGTGCATGATAAATACTTTGTGTTAAGAAGACAGAGCATGACAGGACTATATGATTTTGTATGGATAGATTTATTTAGCGTTGATATTTTGAAAGACATGATTGTTTGTTGGGATGCCTGAGTATTGATGTCTTTATGTCAAATTATAGACAATTGCTTTGAATCACTTATGTCTTAATATTCATGCCATGATTAGATATATAGTCAAGTTTATGCTAGGTAGCATTCCACATCAAAAATTATCTTTTTTATCATTTACCTACTTGAGGACGAGCAGGAATTAAGCTTGGGGATGCTGATAGGTCTCCGTCGTATCTATAATTTTTGATTGTTTCATGCCAATATCATACCACTTTCACATACTTTTGGCAAATTTTTATATGATTTATTGGACTAACCTATTGATCCAGTGCCCAGTGCCAGTTCCTGTTTTCTGCATGTTTTTTGTATCGCAGAGTATCCATATCAAACGAAGTCCAAATGCAATAAAATTTTACGGTGAATTATTTTGGAATATATGTGATTTTTGAGAGTTGGAATCACCGCAAACGGAGGCCCACACAGGGCACAATACACCAGGGCGCGCCAGAGGCCCCTGGCGCACAGTGGTGGGTTGTGCCCACCTCGTACGTCGGTTGGACCTCTACTTCGGGCGCAAGGAAGCTTATATCCGGAAAAAAATGCGTTAAAATCTCAGTGCAATCGGAGTTATGGATCTCCGGGAATATAAGAAATGGTTTTCAGCCAGATTTGGGAAACGCGAAACAGAAGAGAACGGAGAGGGAGATCCAATCTCGGAGGGGCTTCCGCCCCTCCTCTGCCATGGAGACCATGGACCAAAGGGGGAACCCTCCTCCCATCTAGTGGGGAGGTCAAGGAAGAAGAAGGAGGAGGGGGCTCTCTCCCCCTCGCTTCCGGTGCGCCGGAGTGCCGCCGGGGCAATGATCGGGACGGTGATCTACATCAACAATCTTGCTACCGTCAACACCAACTCTCTCCCCCTGTATGCAGCGGTGTAACACCTCCCCCCCCCCAACCCCCCCCACCCCCCCCCCGCTGTAATCTCTATTTAAACATGGTTCTCAACTCCATATATTATTTCCCTTTGATCTATGGTTATCCTATGATGTTTGAGTAGATCTGTTTTGTCCTATGGGTTAATTGCGATCTTGGTTGGTATGATTGTATATTTTATTTATGGTGCTGTCCTACGGTGCCCTCCATCTCTCACAAAAGTGAGGGGCCCTCGTTGTAGGGTGTTGCAATATGTTCATGGTTTTCTTACGGTGGGTTGCAAGAGTGACAGAAACTTAAACCCAAGTAGGTGGGGCCAGGTATGACGTATGGGAGTGAAGAGGACTTGATACTTAATGCTATGGTTGGGTTTCATGACCTTAATGATCTTTAGTAGTTGCGGATGCTTCCTAGAGTTCCAATCATAAGTGCATACAATCCAATTTGAGAAAATATGTTAGCTCATGGCTCTCCCTCATGTAAAATTGCAAGAATGATTGCCGGTACTTGTTATCGATTGCCTAGGGACAAATGACTTTCTTATTGACAAAAGCTTTCCACTTTTATTACCTTGCAATTTATCCATAGTTTTACTCTCGCAAAGTACTTGTAGTTTTATCCTTGCAAAATAGTTTCATACTTGTTTCCGGTAAAGCAAACGTCAAGCGTGTGTAGAGTTGTGTTGGTGGTCAATAGAACTTGAGGGAATATTTGTTCTACCTTTAGCTCCTCGTTGGGTTCGACACTCTTATTTATCAAAAAAGGCTACAAACGGTCCCCTATAGTTGTGGGTTATCAGGCCTCTGGTGCAGGTACAGCGCAGACAGCCTCTGCCCACTCCTGGCGAGGAATGGGGGTACTGATGGGACGTGTATCCAGCTGCGATGCTCTGATGACAACAGACAAGCGCCGATGGATCCGCTCTTGTTGTCTGGCGCTTCAACGGTCTTGTTGTGCGGCGAGCCGCAGCCTATCGGCGTGGACGCGCCTAGCTTGCTTTGCGGCACGCCATCGATCATGTTGTGCGAGGAGCTATAGCCTCTCGGCGCTGACATGCCTATGTTGATCCGCGGCGCTGAAGCACCATGCACCAAGGGTCTGCTCAACCTTGGCGATGACGTGCATCACGGCATCGTCCATCGCATTGACGGGGAGCGCCTCCGCCTCGACGGGCTGTGGCGCCTTCTCATTTTCCTCATCGAGGAGGTTGATGCCAGAGGTGGCGCTTTGGTGGGTTGGCATGCTTGGAAAAGATGGATGTGCTACAGGCTACGCTTGTTGCCTCCGTGTGTCGCGTGCCGCCTAGGTTTACGTGCAATATCGTTGGATGGCAGCGGGAAACTGGTGAGAAAATGGCGGAAAACGGTTGCGTGTTCATAAAACGCCATCAATTAATGGAAAGTTAGCATAGAAGGAACATCGAGCTAGCACAACGCGTGCGGGCACATTGCTTGCCCAAGGCTATGATCCATGTACTTGTGTGCCCAATAGAGCACACTATTCACAGTAAAGAATATTGTTCCGTTTATCCTAGTAGAGTAGTGGCGACAAGCATCACAAGAAGTACATGATGATCAGATGATCATTTATCCTAGTTAATTATGCATGTAATAGTTTATTTTAGTGTGTGGAAATGTCATGTGTGTACTAGCCACCTATGTAATTGGATGTTTCTGTTGCATTGCCTAATCGAAAACAATTCATCCGAGTGAATATGCCGTATATCGCACACACCTTGATCAGGCCGACCGTTTATTTTGTGTTGCCTAATCACAAACAGTTCATCCAAGTGAACTGTATGCCATATATCACACACACCTTCATCTGGCTGCCCATTTTTGTTGTTCCGCCTCATCACAAACAGTTTATCCGAGTGAACTATATGCCATCAATCGCACACGTCTTGATCTCGCTGCCCGTTTCTGTTGTTCTGCCTCATCACAAACAGTTCATTGAACTGAACCGTATGCTCTTCATCGCACATGCAACTAAAATCTGAACCATTTTTGATGTATATATCCTTCATCACAAACGTTTTGCATCTTTTTGACGATTTATTTACATCACTGTTTGCGATTAATGCATCATGCACAGTTTCGTCGAAGGGTCTCTAATCGTAGTGTCGCGTTAATGCATCCTGCAGTAGTGTTTGTCTGCAGAAAACAGGGTCGGGGAGTTGGTAGCTGGGAATCAACGAGGTTGATGAGTTGGGTTTTTTGGTGTATGAGGTGGGAGGTTGGACAAAGGTTGGGTACGATGCGGTCAACTTGGCAGGAAAGGGAACCTTACTTGTTTTCTAAATAGTAAATATAGAAAATAAAAATGTACTACCTATGTAACTACTAATATATAATAACAGATATAAGAGACAAAGATTTTTTTAGCGGTATATAAAAGATAGAAAGAGATTTGGACTAGAAGGCGCTAACAGGCCTCGTGGGCCTAGCTAATTCAGAAAGAAGAACTGAGAGAGAAGAAGAAGGGTGGATACCAAGGGCATTCCCTAAACGGCACCTTAAGCACCGCTTAAAGGGTAATCCATAGGGCGCACCCCCTGTACACTAGGTCAAGTTAGCGGGCCGACCCATTTATTTTTCTATTTGTTTTTTTCATGTTTCCATCTGGGATTTCAAATTTTTCTTTCCTTCTTTCTTTGTTCTTTTTCCAGTTGCGTGATCTTTTTTAAATTCGCTGAACTTTTTTTTCAAAATTTGAACTTTTGTTCCTATTTTCTGGAACTTTTTTCAAATCACGAAAGTTTTTTCAAAATTGTTGAACTTTCTTTCAAATTTGATAAACGTTGTTTCAAATTCCATGATTTTTTTCAATATGGCTAAACTTTATTCAATTTTTTTGAACCTTTTTTGATAATCGATCATTTTTCCAAATTCGATGTAATTTTGAAAATCAATGAATTTTTTAAAATTGGTGAACAAATTTTCAAAATTGATAAACTTTTTCAAATTCAAGAAGTTTTTTTATGTTTGTGAACTTTTTTTCAAAATCCGTGAACATTTTTTACATTCATAATTCTTTTGATTTTTGCTATTTATATTTTTTTGTATTTTTTCAACAATCAATGGTTATCTGTCAACTTTTTTTGAGAAAATGTTTTTCTTTGAGAAATCTCGCCACTTTATTAAATTATAGAAATGTTCATAGGTACACGGATCTGGTCATGGGGAATTCCCAGCCAACCATGGCGACCTACTTCTAAATTACAAGCGAACTTGGCGAGATTATGAGCCTCGAAATTGTGATTTCTATGCTCAAGAACATAAGAGACTAAGTCGAAGGAGCTTGTCTGTTGCGTTATTTCATGTATGATAGCTGAATGCGGACCTCCTGTCCCCTCGTTTATGTCCAGTACCACGCCTTTGCAGTCTGAAGCGCCCATCATATTTGTGAGCTGAAGATCCAGAGCCAGCGCCAACGCCTCCCTACAAGCAAAAGTTCCCAGGGTTGTGGGATCGGTGATGCCTCGATAGACTGCCGCCGAAGAACCTAGATATAGTCCTGTGTGGTCTCGGCACACCGCAGAAACTGCCCCTCCACGTTTATGTCGCGCAACAGCTCCATCAACATTGATTTTTGCCAGCCCCTCTGGTGGAGCTATCCATCTCCTTGGCCCTCTGCTGATTGCTGCTGTCCTCCTGGGATGGTCCATAGGTTTTTCAATCTGCTGCAGCTCGTTGATGTAAGACGCCACAAACGAAGACGTTTGCATTGGGGACTGGAAGATCCCCTCGTGATGGCCTTCCTCCTGGCATACCATATTGCCCAAAGAGTCACAACTAGTGTTGTAAATAACTTGTTATCCAGGTCCTCGTTCAAACGAAACAACCAGTTCTTTGCACTGGCTTCATCAATCTCCGCCATCTTCGCAACCAGACCGGGATCGGACAGTGCCCAGGTGCAGCGACCCGAAGAACATGACAACAACGCATGCCGCCACGAATCGGGAGAGACACATAGTGGACAAGCATCATGAGTAGCCATGTTTCTCCGACTCAGGACATCCGTTGTCGGTAGAGAGTGGCGGGCGAGACGCCACAAGAAAAGCCTGACTTCTGATGGTATCATCAGGGACCAAAGCGAGGTCCAATCGTGCTCCTCTCTATAATTGCTGGAGGACCTGCCCCTGCCTTCGAGCTAGTTCTCTGTGGTAATTTTCGTTTTGATCATGAACTTATAAGCCGAGCTCACCGAGAACCGTCCCTTCTTCTCCGGATGCCATGCCCAAAAGTCGTCTATGTTGCTTGTGCATACTGGAATTCTCAAGATTGCCTCCGCATCAGTTGACAAGAAAAACGATCTAACAAGATCAACGTTCCAGGAGCCAGTTGCTGGGAGGAGTAGCTCGGAGACAAGTTCAGGAGGGTTTTGGACCAAAGACATGATTGGCTGCAGCGATCCTGTTGGGGAACGTAGTAATTTCAAAGATTTCCTACGCACACGCAAGATCATGGTGATGCATAGCAACGAGGGAAGAGTGTGATCTACGTACCCTTGTAGACCGACAGCGGAAGCGTTATGACAACGTGGTCGATGTAGTCATACGTCTTCACGGCCCGACCGATCAAGCACCGAAACTACGGCACCTCCGAGTTCTAGCACACGTTCAGCTCAATGACGATCCCCGGACTCTGATCCAGCAAAGTGTTGGGGAGGAGTTCCATCAGCACGACGGCGTGGTGACGATCTTGATGTACTACCGTCTCAGGGCTTCGCCTAAGCACCGCTACAATATTATCGAGGATTATGGTGGAAGGGGGCACCGCACATGGCTAAGAATATGATCACGTGGATCAACTTGTGTCTCTATGGGGTGCCCCCTGCCCCCGTATATAAAGGAGTGGAGGAGGGGAGGGCCGGCCCTCTCTATGGCGTGCCCTAGGGGAGTCTTACTCCCACCGGGAGTAGGATTCCCCCTTTCCTAGTCCAACTCATAAACTCATAATATAACTGTCATCTAAACCTTAAGCGTGCGGACCCTACGGGTTCGAGAACAATGTAGACATGACCGAGACACGTCTCCGGTCAATAACCAATAGCGAAACCTGGATGCTCATATTGGCTCCTACATATTCTACGAAGATCTTTATCGGTCAGACCGCATAACAACATACGTTGTTCCCTTTGTCATCGGTATGTTACTTGCCCGAGATTCGATCATCGGTATCTCAATACCTAGTTCAATCTCGTTACCGGCAAGTCTCTTTACTCGTTTCGTAATACATCATCTCGCAACTAACTCATTAGTTGCAATGCTTGCAAGGCTTAGGTGATGTGCATTACCGAGAGGGCCCAGAGATACCTCTCCGACAATCGGAGTGACAAATCCTAATCTCGAAATACGCCAACCCAACATTCACCTTTGGAGACACCTGTAGAGCTCCTTTATAATCACCCAGTTACGTTGTGACGTTTGGTAGCACACAAAGTGTTCCTCCGGTAAACGGGAGTTGCATAATCTCATAGTCATAGGAACATGTATAAGTCATGAAGAAAGCAATAGCAACATACTAAACGATCGGGTGCTAAGCTAATGGAATGGGTCATGTCAATCACATCATTCTCCTAATAATGTGATCCCGTTAATCAAATGACAACACATGTCTATGGTTAGGAAACATAACCATCTTTGATTAATGAGCTAGTCAAGTAGAGGCATACTAGTGACGTTTAGTTTGTCTATGTATTCACACAAGTATTATGTTTTCGGATAATACAATTCTAGCATGAATAATAAACATTTATCATGAAATAAGGAAATAAATAATAACTTTATTATTGCCTCTAGGGCATATTTCCTTCAGTCTCCCACTTGCACTAGAGTCAATAATCTAGTTCACATCGCCATGTGATCTAACATCAATAGTTCACATCTTTATGTGGTTAACACCCATAGTTCACATCGATATGTGACCAACACCCAAAGGGTTTACCAGAGTCAGTAATCTAGTTCACATCGCTTATGTGATTAACACCCAATGAGTACTAAGGTGTGATCATGTTTTGCTTGTGAGATAATCTTAGTCAACGGGTCTGTCACATACAGATCCGTAAGTATTTTGCGAATTTCTATGTCTACAATGCTCTACACGGAGCTACTTTAGCTAATTGCTCCCACTTTCAATATGTATCCAGATGAAGACTTAGAGTCATCCGGATCAGTGCCAAAACTTGTATCGACGTAACCCTTTTACGACGAACCTTTTGTCACCTCCATAATTGAGAAACATATCCTTATTCCACTAAGGATAATTTTGACCGCTGTCCAGTGATCTACTCCTAGACCACTATTGTACCCCCTTGCCAAAATCAGTGTAGGGTATACAATAGATCTGGTACATAGCATGGCATACTTTATAGAACCTATGGCTGAGGCATAGGGAATGACTTTCATTCTTTTTCTATCTTCTGCCGTGGTCGGGCTTTGAGTCTTACTCAATTTCACACCTTGTAACACAGTCAAGAACTCTTTCTTTGATTGTTCCATTTTGAACTACTTTAAAATCTTGTCAAGGTATGTACTTATTGAAAAAACTTATCAAGCGTCTTGATCTATCTCTATAGATCTTGATGCTTAATATGTAGGCAGCTTCGCCGAGGTCTTTCTTTGAAAAACTTCTTTCAAACACTCCTTTATGCTTTGCAGAATAATTCTACATTACTTACGATCAATAATATGTCATTCACATATACTTGTCAGAAATGCTGTAGTGCTCCCACTCACTTTCTTGTAAATACAGGCTTCACCACAAGTCTGTATAAAACTATATACTTTGATCAACTTATCAAAGCGTATATTCCAACTCCGAGATGCTTGCATCAGTCCATAGATGGATCGTTGGAGCTTGCATATTTTGTTAGCACCTTTAGGATTGACAAAACCTTCTGGTTGCATCATATACAACTCTTCTTTAAATCCATTAAGGAATGTAGTTTTGTTTATCCATTTGCCAGATTTCATAAAAATGCGGCAATTGCTAACATGATTTGGACGGACTTAAGCATAGATACGATTGAGAAACTCTTATCATAGTCAACACCTTGAACTTGTCGAAAACTTTTTGCGACAATTCCAGCTTTGTAGATAGTAACACTACTATCAGCGTCCATCTTCCTCTTGAAGATCCATTTAATCTCAATGACTTGCCGAACATCGGGCAAGTCAACCAAAGTCCATACTTTGTTCTCATACATGGATCTCATCTCAGATTTCATGGCCTCAAGCCATTTCGCGGAATCTGGGCTCATCATCGCTTCCTCATAGTTCGTAGGCTCGTCATGGTCAAGTAACATGACCTCCAGAACTGGATTACCGTACCACTCTGGTGCGGATCTCACTCTGTTTTTACCTACGAGGTTCGGCAGTAACTTGATCTGAAGTTACATGATCATCATCATTAGCTTCCTCACTAATCGGTCTAGTAGTCACAGGAACAGATTTCTGTGATGAACTACTTTCCAATAAGGGAGCAGGTACAGCTACCTCATCAAGTTCTACTTTCCTCCCACTCACTTCTTTCGAGAGAAACTCCTTCTCTAGAAAGTTTCCGAATTTAGCAACAAAAGTCTTGCCTTCGGATCTGTGATAGAAGGTGTATCCAATAGTTTCCTTTGGATATCCTATGAAGACACATTTCTCCGATTTGGGTTCGAGCTTATCAGGTTGAAGCTTTTTCACATAAGCATCGCAGCCCCAAACTTTCAGAAACGACAACTTTGGTTTCTTGCCAAACCACAGTTCATAAGGCGTCGTCTCAACGGATTTTAGATGGTGCCCTATTTAACGTGAATGCAGCTGTCTCTAATGCATAACCCCAAAACGATAGTGGTAGTTCGGTAAGAGACATCATAGATCGCACCATATCTAATAAAGTATGGTTATGACGTTCGGACACACCATTACATTGTGGTGTTCCAGGTGGCGTGAGTAGTGAAACTATTTCACATTGTTTTTAACTGAAGGCCAAACTCGTAACTCAAATACTCTTCTCTACGATCAGATCGTAGAAACTTTATTTTCTTGTTACGATGATTTTCCACTTCACTCTGAAATTCTTTGAACTATTCAAATGTTTCAGACTTGTGTTTCATCAAGTAGATATACTCATATCTGCTCAAATCATCTGTGAAGATCAGAAAATAATGATACTTGTCGCGAGCCTCAATATTCATCGGACCACATACATCAGTATGTATGATTTCCAACAAATTTGTTGCTCGCTCCATTGTTCCGAAGAACAGAGTCTTAGTCATCTTGCCCATGAGGCATGGTTCGCAAGCATCAACTGATTCATAATCAAGTGATTCCAAAAGCCCATCAGCATGGAGTTTCTTCATGCGCTTTACACCAATATGACCTAAACGGCAGTGCCACAAATAAGTTGCACTATCATTATTAACTTTGCATCTTTTGGTTTCAATATTATGATTATGTGTATCACTATGATCGAGATCCAATGAACTATTTTCATTGGGTGTGTAACCATATAAGGTTTTATTCATGTAAACAGAACAACAATTTATTCTCTTACTTAAATGAATAACCGTATTACAATAAACATGATCAAATCATATTCATGCTCAACGCAAACACCAAATAACACTTATTTAGGTTCAACACTAATCCTGAAATTATAGGGAGTGTGCGATGATGATCATATCAATCTTGGAACCACTTCCAACACACATCGTCACTTCACCCTTAACTAGTCTCTGTTTATTCTGCAACTCCCGTTTCGAGTTATTAATCTTAGCAACTGAACTAGTATCAAATACTGAGGGGTTGCTATAAACACTAGTAAAGTACACATCAATAACAGGTATATCAAATATACTTATGTTCACTTTGCCATCCTTCTTATCCGCCAATCACTTGGGGTAGTTCCGCTTCCAGTGACCAGTCCCTTTGCAGTAGAAGCACTTAGTCTCAGGCTTAGGACCAGACTTGGGCTTCTTCACTTGAGCAGCAACTTGCTTGTTGTTCTTCTTGAAGTTCCCCTTCTTCCTTCTACCCTTTTCTTGAAACTAGTGGTCTTGTCTACCATCAACACTTGATGTTTTTCTCGATTTCTACCTTCGTCAATTTCAGCATTACGAAGAGCTTGGGAATCGTTTCCGTTATCCCTTGCATATCATAGTTCATCACGAAGTTCTACTAACTTGGTGATGGTGACTAGAGAATTCTGTCAATCACTATTTTATCTGGAAGATTAACTCCCACTTGATTCAAGTGATTGTAGTACCCAGACAATCTGAGCACATGCTCACTAGTTGAGCGATTCTCCTCCATATTTTAGCTATAGAACTTGTTGGAGACTTCATATCTCTCAACTCGGGTATTTGCTTGAAATATTAACTTTAACTCCTGGAACATCTCATATGGTCCATGACGTTCAAAACGTCTTTGAAGTCCCGATTCTAAGCCATTAAGCATGGTGCACTAAACTATCAAGTAGTCATCATATTGAGCTAGCCAAACGTTCATAACGTCTGCATCTGCTCCTGCAATAGGTCTGTCACCTAGCGGTGCATCAAGGACATAATTCTTCTGTGCAGCAATGAGGATAAACCTCAGATCACGGATCCAATCCGCATCATTGCTACTAACATCTTTCAATACAATTTTCTCTAGGAACACATCAAAATAAACACAGGGAAGCAACAACGCGAGCTATTGATCTACAACATGATTTACAAAATACTACCAGGACTAAGTTCATGATAAATTTAAGTTCATTTAACCATATGGCTCCTGCCAGTTGCCGATAACTTGGTTACAAAACATGATCATCTCATACAATAAAATTCAGCATCATGTCTTGACCATATCACATAACAACATGCCCTGCAAAAACAAGTTAGACGTCCTCTACTTTGTTGTTGCAAGTTTTACGTGGCTGCTACGGGCTTAACCAAGAACCAATCTTACCTACGCATCAAAACCACAACGATAGTTTGTCAAGTTGGTGCTGTTTTAACCTTGCAAGGACCGGGCGTAGCCACACTCGGTTCAACTAAAGTTGGAGAAACTGTCACCCGCTAGCCACCTTTGTGCAAAGCACGTCGGGAGAACCGGTCTCGCGTAAGCGTACGCGTAATGTCGGTCCGGGCCGCTTCGTCCAACAATATCGCCGAACCAAAGTATGACATGCTGGTAAGCAGTATGACTTATATCGCCCACAACTCACTTGTGTTCTACTCGTGCATATAACATCAACACATAAAACCTAGGCTCGGATGCCACTGTTGGGGAGCGTAGTAATTTCAAAGATTTCCTACGCACACGCAAGATCATGGTGATGCATAGCAACGAGGGAATAGTGTGATCTACGTACCCTTGTAGACCGACAGCGGAAGCGTTATGACAACGCGGTCGATGTAGTCATACGTCTTCACGTCCCGACCGATCAAGCACCGAAACTACGGCACCTCCGAGTTCTAGCACACGTTCAGCTCAATGACGATCCCCGGACTCCCATCCAGCAAAGTGTTGGGGAGGAGTTCCATCAGCACGACGGCGTGGTGACGATCTTGATGTACTACCGTCTCAGGGCTTCGCCTAAGCACCGCTACAATATTATCGAGGATTATGGTGAAAGGGGGCACCGCACACGGCTAAGAATATGATCACGTGGATCAACTTGTGTCTCTATGGGGTGCCCCCTGCCCCCGTATATAAAGGAGTGGAGGAGGGGAGGGCCGGCCCTCTCTATGGCGCGCCCTAGGGGAGTCTTACTCCCACCGGGAGTAGGATTCCCCCTTTCCTAGTCCAACTAGGAGTCCTTCCATGTAGTAGGAGTAGGAGACAAGGAAGGGGAAGAGAGAAGAGAAGGAAGGAGGGGGCGCAGCCCCTCCCCCTAGTCCAATTCGGACTAGGCCTTGGGGGGGCGCGTGGCCTGCCTCTCCCTCTCCCCTAAAGCCTAATAAGGCCCATATACTTCTTCTCCCGTATTCCCGTAACTCCCCGGTACTCCGAAAAATACCCGAACCACTCGGAACCTTTCCGATGTCCGAATATAGTCGTCCAATATATCGATCTTTACGTCTCGACCATTTCGAGACTCCTCGTCATGTCCCCGATCTCATCCGGGACTCCGAACTCCTTCAAAACTCATAAACTCATAATATAATTGTCATCTAAACCTTAAGCGTGCGGACCCTACGGGTTCGAGAACAATGTAGACATGACCGAGACACGTCTCCGGTCAATAACCAATAGCGGAACCTGGATGCTCATATTGGCTCCTACATATTCTACGAAGATCTTTATCGGTCAGACCGCATAACAACATACGTTGTTCCCTTTGTCATCGGTATGTTACTTGCCCGAGATTCGATCGTCGGTATCTCAATACCTAGTTCAATCTCGTTACCGGCAAGTCTCTTTACTCGTTTCGTAATACATCATCTCGCAACTAACTCATTAGTTGCAATGCTTGCAAGGCTTAGGTGATGTGCATTACCGAGAGGGCCCAGAGATACCTCTCCGACAATCAGAGTGACAAATCCTAATCTCGAAATACGCCAACCCAACATTCACCTTTGGAGACACCTATGGAACTCCTTTATAATCACCCAGTTACGTTGTGACGTTTGGTAGCACACAAAGTGTTCCTCCGGTAAACGGGAGTTGCATAATCTCATAGTCATAGGAACATGTATAAGTCATGAAGAAAGCAATAGCAACATACTAAACGATCGGGTGCTAAGCTAATGGAATGGGTCATGTCAATCACATCATTCTCCTAATAATGTGATCCCGTTAATCAAATGACAACACATGTCTATGGTTAGGAAACATAACCATCTTTGATTAATGAGCTAGTCAAGTAGAGGCATACTAGTGACGTTTAGTTTTTCTATGTATTCACACAAGTATTATGTTTCCGGATAATACAATTCTAGCATGAATAATAAACATTTATCATGAAATAAGGAAATAAATAATAACTTTATTATTGCCTCTAGGGCATATTTCCTTCAGATCCCTCCTTGGGAATCCAGTTATGATCCCATATGCTTGTCGATTGTCCATTACCAATCCTTCAAATGATTCCTTGCTTAAGAATGTCTCGTCCTTCCAAAACCGCTCGCCAAATTTGCGATGGACGAGAGCCCAGTTCTGCTGCTAGAAAGTCAGTGTTGGGGAAATAAAAGGCCTTCAAAATTCTTGTGCTCAAAGATGATGGGTCCTGCAGCACCCTCCAAGCCTGCCTAGCCAAAAGTGCTAGGTTAAAAAGTTCAAGGTATCTGAATCCCAATCCTCCTAAATACTTAGGTCTTGTCATTACTTCCCACGAGACCCATGTCGGCTTCCGTTGCCCCTCCTTGCATCCCCACCAGAATTTCCGGATGATCAAATTTATATGCTCGCATAAACCTCTAGGGAGCTTGAAACAGGACATGGAGTAGACCGGTATGGCCTGTGCAACCGATTTAATCAAAACCTCCTTTCCTCCGGCAGACAAACACTTGCCCATCCATCCTATTACCTTGTCCCAAACATGATCACTCAAATGTTTGAATGCGCCTTTCTTTGAATGTTCAACATCTGTGGGCATGCCAAGGTATCTGTCACTTAAAGACTCATTAGGGACCTGAAGGCATCCCTTGACTGCATCTCTCACAATCTGCGGGCATCCTTTACTGAAAAAATAGATGATTTGTACCTATTAATCCTTTGGCCCAAGGCCATGCAATAAGTATCCAAAAGGTGTGACACAACTTCAGCTCCATCAACACTCGTCTTGAAGAACAGCAGGCTATCATCCGCGAATAGAAGGTGGTTCGCCGACAGAGCCGATGGAGCCACCTTGATGCCGCTGAGTTGGGATGATCCATTCTGAGATTTCAACAGGCACGAAAGGCCCTCTGCTGCCAACAAGAAAAGGTATGGAGAGATTGGGTCTCCCTGGCAGATACCTCTAGATGGTTTGAACTCCTCCAATTTACTTCCATTAAACAAAACTGAGAAAGAAACCGTTATGACCATATTCATTACCGTATTGATCCATGATGCTGCAAAACCCAACTTCCTCATGATGGCTTCCAGATAATTCCAATCCACTCGATCATATGCCTTCATCATGTCAAGTTTGAGAGCACAATAATTATTGTTCTTTGACTTATTCCTCTTCATAAAATGCAAACACTCGTACGCTGAGATTATGCTATCAGTAATGAGTCTGCCAGACACAAAGGCTGACTGTTCTTCGGAAATAATCTCAGGCAGAATAGCCTTCAACCGGTTAGCCAAAACCTTTGAAGCAATCTTGTAAAAGACATTGCATAAACTAATCGTTCAGAATTGAGATAGAAGAGTTGGTTTTGATACCTTAGGAATTAAGACTAGGACCGTATCATTGACACACTCCGGGCTCTCTTCTCCTTGAACTATACTCAATACCGCACGTGTGACCGCAGCTCCACATATGTCCCAATGCCTTTGGAAGAAGTGCGCGGGGAACCCGTCAGGCCCTGGGTCCTTGGTTGGGAACATCTGAAAAAGCGCTTTCTTCACTTCGTCTTCCTTATAGGGGGCCAAAAGAGTGTCATTCATGGCTGCTGTAAGCTTTGAGGGTACATGTTGGAGAACCTCATCTAGTCCCTCCACCCCTCCGAGTTGTATAAGGTCTTATAGAAATCAAGAGCTAACTGCTGCATCTCCGATAAATCATCCATTAACTGCCCGTCCTGCTTCTGCAATGCTTTTATCAAGTTTTTGCGCCTTATGTTCGAAGCTCGAAGATGGAAAAAATGTGTGTTCCTATCTCCCTCTGACAGCCATGCCACCCTTGATCTTTGGCGCCACATTATCTCTTCTCGTAGATATAACTCAATCAAGCGATCATTTGTTTTAATCTCTATATGGCTCGGTGCAGTCCTCAACGGATCATTTCTTAGTCGTTCCAAGTCTCTCTTCAACCTCTTTATGTCTGCCTTGACACTGCCGAAAGTGAACTTGCTCCACTCGCCCAAATTATTGGACAAGGACTGCAAGTTAGCCCGAACTTCCGCAGTCATCAGATTAGGGCCATTCGCCTCCCATGCATGCTAAACCGTGGGGATTAGCTCGGGGTGCGTGTCCCACATGCATTCATACCGGAACTGCTTATTAACTTGCTTGCTTTTGTCCGGTGGATCAAGCATCAACCTGATGGGAGAATGATCAGAAGTCGCGGCTGTTAGATGCTCCACAGCCGCTAGTGGAAAACGAGCACCCTACTCGGGCATGCACAATGCCCTATCAAGTCTTACTCTCGTGTAAGATCCCCCTATCACTTTCTTTTCAAACGTCCATTTACGACCCTAAAAGCCAAGATCGATTAATCCACACACGTCAACTGCATCGCGGAATCCTTGAATCTGAGATTGACTCCTCTGGCCAATCCCCTCGTGCTCATCATAACGGAGAACCTCGTTAAAATCCCCCATACACACCCATGGTATGTTTTGGAGGGCTGATAAGTTTTTCATTGTGTCCCAAGTTCTATGTCGGAGGTGTGTTTGTGCCTCTCCGTAAAAGCATGAGAGCCTCCAAGGATCGCCCCCAAAATCTGAGATTTTTGCATCTATGTGGTACTGCGAGTAGCCTAAAATCTCGATCTTTATTTCATCATTCCAATACAAAGCTAAACCACCGCTACGACCGGTGGAACCAACAGCAAACGGAGAATCAAAACCTAAAGTACTTGATAAGTTTTCAGCTCTATCTTGACAAATTTGTGTTTCAACAATGCAAAGTACTCTAGGGGCAAACTTTAACATGATTCCTCGCAGCTCTTGAACTGTCGGGGCGTTGCCTAGTCCCCGACGGTTCCAGCTTAAGCAACTCATTGTGCTCGGCGGTCCTCCGCCGGGGAGGCCGCCATTTTTGCATCAGAATTCTTTAGAACCACCAAGTTCTTCCTCCCGCTTGAGTTTAGTGCCTTCTCTGACTGCTGTGTTAACCTTGAGCGTTTTGGGTCCTGTTTCAGTGGGGGGCTAGGAGGGACATCTGCAGCACTACCATTATTTTTCTCAATAGGAACAAGCTCTAGGCTTGTGCTGGACGCTGCAGTTTTTGGACACCTACAACCTCATCAGAAGCCCTTTTGCGACTAGCATCGCTCTCCTCCATATCAGTATCCTCACACTCCTTTGCATCAACTTACGGTTTCAGACCAGCTCCGCCTCCCCCTCCATCATGGCCCCAGGGTTTTTGCCCCTTATTGCGGCGTTTGGAACCCCATGCCGTAGTAGCAGGAGCCCACAGGTTCTTGAAAAACCAGGGCCGAGGGAGGGTGCACACCATCGCCATGCTCCTTGAATTCGTGACCCATCATACCACAGACCTGACACCAATCCGGAAGCCGCTCATATTTTACCACAAAGATATCTCTCTGGCCACCTTGAACGATCCATGTCGTTTTCTTCAACTGCTTATGGACATCCAGATGGATTCTCACTCTATAAAAGTTCCCTTCAAAATCAAAAGATGCTGGCTCTGACTCCACAAACTCACCAATCTTAGCCGCCAATGCCTTCACCTTTCCATGGTAGGCAATGGGGAGGTCGATAATCCTCGCCAAATTTCAAACTTAAAAAGCTCGATCGACGTGGGTTTTGAATAACCATCATAAGGTTCAATGATCACCGGGTGACCCCGAAAGTGCCATGGACCCCCAAGAGTCACTCTTTCCCAGTCTCCTAGGCACTCAAACTGCATGATGAACAGATTATCTTTTAGGGATTTGATCTTGACTCGTCTAGCGAGATCCCAGGCTGACCTCATGTTGCGGAAGAACTAGTAGGTGCTAAAGGTTTTGTCGATGTGAACACGAACCAGAATCATCCACCGGAGATCCTCCTCCGGTGGTGCGTCCTCCTCCTCAAAGACAACGTCATCCAGGTCATCCTCCTCTAGGGCGAGTTCCTCCATGAGATCCTCAAGCTTCCCCTTCCCCTTGCTACCAGACGAGCCTGGAGTACCTTGCTTAGCATCGTCTCAGAAAACTTGGATCCGATCTCGCGATCTCCTTGCTGCCAGGAACAACATAAAACCCTAACGCAAACCGAAACACCTAACCCCCCAACAAGGCCGGGGAGCAGTGCTAGACTACCCCGTGGTCAGCCCGAGCGGAGAAGATCAGACAGATGGCTGCGAGGGATAAAGTTCTCTACGTCGCCGGTGGCGGCGAGAGGAAGACGAAAACCCTAACGAGAGAAATTGTTATCTGTCAACTTATCAACGGCGACTGGTCGAACGCGAGGGAGCTAGGAATCCAGTCAAGCGTTGTTTTTATTGGGTTGGCCCATGAGCGGGGACGCGTGGGCGCCAAGTAGCTCAACAGGCGCTTGGGGACCCCTATTTCTCGCTTTCAGCGAGTGCACATGGACGTCGGGGGGAGCCCATATGGGTTGGCCCTGCCGCGCGGGACACAAAGCCTGTTTTTTTGTCTTCTGTTCTCGTTTTTGCTTTATTTTTATACTTTTATTTATGTTTTAAAATGTTATATTTCTATATATATACACAAAAACACTCTTAAAAACGCATTTAGAAAAATGTTGAACAAGTATTTTAAAAATGTAGAATAAGTTTTAGAAAATGTTGAAATAATTTCTGAAAAATGTTGAAAAAGTATTTGAAAATTTGAATAACTATTAAAAATGTTTATAACGAGTATTTGAAAATGTTGAATAAGTATTATAAATTGTTGAACAGGCATTTAAAAAATGTTTAACAAGTATTTGAAAAATGTTGAATAAGTATTTGAAATTTTGAACGAGTATTTGAAATTTTTGAACAAGTATTTAAAAAATGTTGAATAATAAAAAATGTTGAACACGTATTTTAAAAATGTTGAACAACTATTTGAAAATGTTGAACAAGTATATAAAAAATATTGAGCGGGGATTTGAAAAATGTTGAACACATATTTGAAAAAATGCTGTACAAATATTTTAAAAAATGTTGATCGTGTATATAAAAATGTTGAACGAGTATTTAAGAAAATGTTGAACAAGTATTTGGAAAATGTTGAACAAGTATTTTTTTTAAATGTTGACAAGTATTTGACAAAATGTTGAACAAGCATTTGAATGGAAAACTGAAAAGAAACAAAACCCGCAGAAGATTAAAATCAAAATAAGCAAAAAATGGAAAAGGAAAACTAAACAAAAAGTGAAGAAAAAAAGAAAACACAAAAACAGAAGAAAAAAAAGATGAAAATAACGTGAAAAAAAAAGGAAAACCGGCTTCACTCGCCTCAACTAAAATAACATCTCAATATTATCATGAACCAGATCCGGGGGTAGTGGCTACTAGAGCTAGCTCTTGCCACGAGACCAGGGATCGAATCACGGCAATTCCTATTCGGCGCTTTGTGTGTAATCTGATAACGCTCTGCGTTGCCCATTGTAGGTTTCGGTTCCTATGTTTTAATTCGCAAAAAATGCACGCGACTTGGTCGCGACTCAAACCTGGGATATCCCCCCATTGATACATACTGGTGTAACCACCGGGCAACAAAGACGGTTGCATTAACTTGCAACATTTTGCTTCTTTTATTTTGTCCTTTCCCTTTTTTCTCTTTTCCTTTTCCTTTTTCCTGATCCTTTTTTTTGTTTTCTCTTTTTATTTTTTCTTCGAACTGGTTTGACGAATTTTTTGCAAATACATGAACTTATTCAAATCAATGATTTTTTTTTGAAATTCCATGAAATTTCTTCAATTTTTGTGGTCTTTTATTTAAATCCCTGAACTTATTCAATTTTTGTTAACCACCTGAAGTTTTCTTCAATTTTCGATGAACTTATTCAAATCGATGAACTTTTATCCAAAACCGATGAACTCTTTTTTAGAATCGATGAACCATTTTTGAAATTTGATGAACTTTTTTTCCAATTCGTGATTTTTTGCAAATTCAATGAACTTTTTTCAAACTCAATGAACTTTTTTTCCAATTTGTTGAACTTTTTTTGGAAATCAATGATTTTTTTATTTGTTGATTTTTTTGAAATTGATAAACTTTTTTCCCTTTTTCATGAACTTTTTTGAAAATTTGATGAACTTTTTCTTCAAAAATTATGAATGTTTTCAAATTCACATGTTTTGTTCAAATAAGTCACAAAACTAAATGATACAGTAGATGGAATGCTACTATACAATAAATAGTGTTGCCACGTTGTTCTTATAGCGTTAGAGCTATTATGTTTCACAACAGTGGAGAGGGTGTGGTGGTTAGCCGAACTCCTACTTTAGCGTAATGACGGGAGTTTGAATCCTGGGGATGGCGTTAGTTTTTGGCTGTTTTTCGCGCCTTTATAGTTTCCTGCGATACACGTTCTCGGGCCGGCCCATGAGGTGGGGCACGTGCAGGAGCGCCAGCTACTTGTTCAGGCGCTTAAGGCGCCGAACAGGAGCTCCCTTGAATCGCGCTTCACCCGTACGTTGTTTTTCTTTTTCTGTGCGAATCATGGGCGGGCGCGATTACTCGAAAAGCTTCAGCGAGACATCCCACAGCGATCGCTTATAATGTGATCAATAGTCGCTGCGCAGGCACTTAGGGGAAAAAAAGGATAGAGAAGGGATCTAGACTAGAAGGTGCCAGTGGGCCTAGTGGGCCTAGCAGATTCAGAAGGAAGAATTGAGAGACAAGAAGAATAGTGGGCACCGAGTGTCCAGGGAGCTCCTAACCGGCGCCTTCTGCGCCGGTAAGGAGAATGAGCGCTCACGTACATCCAGTCATGGGCCGGCCCAATATAAAAGAGTGCGAGCGCTCATTCGTTCCCTTGATCGCTCGTTCAAAAAACAAAAGGTGTTGCTTTGCTTCGTTTTTTTCTGATTCGATCGTTTTACTCAATTTCGAATTAACCGGTCGTTGTTGACCGCTGATCTGTTCAACATTGACTGTTGACTTTTCAGAAAAGGTTCACAAAAAATGTGAATTTTTTTCAAAAATCACGAACTAAAAAAGGTTCTTGGAATCCAAAAAAAGGTCAAATATTTTTGCAAAAAAATCGCAAATTTTAAAAAGTTCATGAATTTCAAAAAAAGTTCATCTAAATTGAAAGAGTTCACCAATTTTTAATAAAAAATTCATCTAATTTGGACAAAAAGTTCACCGACTTTCAAAAAAAGTTCATTGGTTTTGAAAAAGGTTCACAAACCTGAGAAAAAGCTATCGAACTTGAAAAAAAGTTCATTGAATTTGGAAAAAGTTCACCGACTTCAAAAAAGAGTTCACCCAAAATTGAAAGAAAGTTCATCGCATTTGAAAATAGTTCACCGGTTTTGATAAAATGTCATCGAATTAGAAAAAAGTTCATTTAATTTGAGAAAAAGTTCACCAATTTTGAAAAAAGTTCATCGAATTTGAAAAAAAGTTCATAAATCCGGTGAACTTTTTATATTGAATTAGAAAAAGAAAAGGAAGAAAGAAGACTAAAAAAGAAAAAGAATGAATAAAAAGAAAAAGGAAGAAATGAAAAGAAAAACGAAAAAAAAGAAAAGGAAAAGAGAGAAAGAAAGACTAAAAGAGATAAGAAGCTCAAAGTTATCGCATGACTCAACTAGGGCGGGTGGCTAGCGAGTCCTGCACTGTAAGGCCGCGTCGCAGGATCGAATCCTTCTCAGCATGTCGATTTTTTGCATCATTTTACAAAAGAAAAAATTGAAACATGGGCTGGCCCATCGCGGACGAGGGGTGTGCGCCCTGTACCATTAACGCTATAACGGGCGCTACGGGCGTCGTTTAGGGTTTGCCGAGTGTCCAGCCCGGACATGAAGACGGGCCAGGCTTTTGGAGAGGTAAACGGATATGAACACGAAAACGGGAAGGTTGGTAACAGCGGGCCGTGTTCCCGTCGGATATGGGAAACCTAGCGGCCGGCACATTATAATGGGCACCAGGGTGAGGGGACTGGATTGGATTGGGAGAAGAGGATTGAGGAACTCCATTATCCGACGGGTGGCTAGCGAGTCCTGCGCTGTAAGCCCGCGTCACAAGATCGAATCCTTCTCAGCACGTCGATTTTTGCATCATTTTACAAAAGAAAAAATTGAAACATGGGCTGGCCCATCGCGGACGAGGGGTGTGCGCCCTGTACCATTAACGCTATAACGGGCGCTACGGGCGTCGTTTAGGGTTTGCCGAGTGTCCAGCCCGGACATGAAGACGGGCCAGGCTTTTGGAGAGGTAAACGGATATGAACACGAAAACGGGAAGGTTGGTAACAGCGGGCCGTGTTCCCGTCGGATATGGGAAACCTAGCGGCCGGCACATTATAATGGGCACCAGGGTGAGGGGACTGGATTGGATTGGGAGAAGAGGATTGAGGAACTCCATTATCCGACGGGTGGCTAGCGAGTCCTGCGCTGTAAGCCCGCGTCACAAGATCGAATCCTTCTCAGCACGTCGATTTTTGCATCATTTTACAAAAGAAAAAATTGAAACATGGGCTGGCCCATCGCGGACGAGGGGTGTGCGCCCTGTACCATTAACGCTATAACGGGCGCTACGGGCGCCGTTTAGGGTTTGCCGAGTGTCCAGCCCGGGCATGAACACGGGCCAGGCTTTTGGAGAGGTAAACGGATATGAACACGATAACGAGAAGGTTGGTAACAGCGGGCCGTTTCCCGTCGGATATGGGAAACCTAGCGGCCGACACATTATAATGGGCACCAGGGTGAGGGGACTGGATTGGATTGGAAGAAGAGGATTGAGGAACTCCAACAGATCCGGCGACGAGAATGAAACTAGGACGAGATGGCAGCTTCGCTTATGTTTGCCGCGAGAAAGATCTGCAGTCGCGCCCTTGGGCGACCACCGCAGTTGTATTTTAGGGCGGCCGTTAAGGAGGAACAGAGTCTGCTGTTGCCAAGGATTGGCCATGGCAGGAGCTTCCCTCGCCGCTTCAGTTCCTCTGAATCAAGTCTTTCAAAAAAGGTACTCCCGCAGAATCAGACCTAATTCTGCCCTAGTCGAATTTGTAGAATAGGTATAATTTATTGCGTTGAGATCAACAATACGAATTCTACTTCCGCAGATTTAGCAGCCTTTTCTTTCTTGTTAGAATTCTTACCATATTGTGGCAAAAGAAACTGCTAGCGGAACAGCATAATCAATTTTGGGCCATGCTCTTGCTCATTTGTTAATCTTACATTATTTTTTCTGGCTCCACCAGATCAAACGATCTTATAAAGGAGATTCGTGCCCAATCAAGGGATTTCTTGAGTTGTGAATTTATTTTTGAAAGTCATATAGTTTGAATTTTAATGCTCACAATTTAGCTAACTTTTCTTCTTCTTTAGCTGGTGGTCGCCACTTGTTGATGGGTTTACCCCACGACCTGTTTGTTATCCCTGTAAACCGTGCTTCTACCAATCAATAAGTGTGGTTTATCCCTAAAGAAAAAACATATATCAAACGATCAATCATATATGCAAAGTTAGCGCTTACTAACTATCTTTATATGTTCTACTCCAAATTCTGTCTCACCGTTTGTAAGGCTAACTATGTAATTTTCTTTTGCGGGACCACAGCAGCATGGACCTCAATCAGCTGCAAACACTACAAAGTCGTCGAAGCACACACCATGGTAATTATTATGTCACATGGACTACTCAGATTTTAGATGATTGTAAACAACTTATTTAAATCCGCTTCTAATTGATTTATGTTTTGATTTTAGGTTCGTATTAAGTCACCCCAATTATGTACGTAATATATTTTTTGGGACAATCGGGACGGCTATAGGAGTCCTTGCAATACTCTATGGTGTGGCCCGTACACACGGGGGGCCGATTTTTAGAGAACAACTATTGGGCTTGCCGCCTAAACCAAGCAAGGAAGATGATTAGCCTTCGGATGACGGCTATTGGAGCTCACAACCAAGAATGCCTGAATATGACCTGGTGTTGTTATGGTGCTCGTTGGCCTGAACATGAGCATTAGTCTGTTGTGACTCTGGCTGAACAAATTTACCGTGTTTGAATATTTACCGAGGACCGTTATTTTGTTATGGTGCTCATTGGCCTATTTACTTGTTCATCAGTCTGTTTTGACGAATTTACTATGACGTGTTGTTATGATGATGCTTAGTACTTTGAGCTCCTGTCGATATCCTTTCAGATTATTCAATTTGCCAGAATTTTGGTATTGAGCATCGGTCTAGTATGACTTTTGATGTACCATGCGCAATCATATCTTCTTGGTCGCATGGCACTAGTAATCGTTCGGTAGTAGCTCCGCGCGAAGTGGAATCCGTTCTACAAGCTCTACGTCTCGCCACATTTTCTACAAATTACTAGATGACCAATTGCACCAAATGGCGCAGAGGCCCATTTAAAACCATGCGTGTTGAAAATATGCATTTTTCAGTAACTTTATGTTTGAGCAAGTGCAGATACCATGTCAAACCCAAGTGTTTTGCAAATATTTGAATTCATTAGAAGTGGGTTTTAGTAACCACTTAGGATACTAATTCAAACCCTTTAAGGTGAAAATGAAGGATAGTTTATCTTTGAAAATATATACTTGAGCATGCATATTTTGTTATCTTATTGGGTAACATAGAACCAAATGGCGCAAGGTAGGTATATGATAGACAACTTTACTTTCCACGAAGATGCGACGTGACATCTTCCTTGACTTGATTGTGTTCAAGCACATTTAGAGATCAAACACATAATTTATTAAGATATGGCTATCCAAACATGCAAGCTCCTGTTGCGCTAAATGGCAAAAAAGCCCAATTCAAACCAAGAATTAAATGCAAGTATTTTGCTTAACTTAAGAATGCACTTGGGTGATCTTAGTACAATGGCCTTGTTATTTGAATTGATATGTTTTTTTAGATAACTTTGCAAATGAATAGTTAGCATCGTAGAGGATATATTTTTATCCTATAATATATTGCAATTGTACCAAAGCGTTTTCTTATATTGCTGTGTTGTTGGATGTTCTATCATGCATTAAAGAAAGGAAATATTTGTTCAAAATATATACCAGAGCTTCCAAAAGTAGCTTATCCGGCACATGAATGTTTGCTGGGCTGGGCTCAATCAGAGGAGAAAATAGCTGAGAAGAATGTGTGTCACACGTCCTTCTCCAGCACCACAATGCCCAGATTTAAACCAAGAGCTATTTGCAAAAAAATAAATTAGGGAAAATAATTTTTTGCAAATTGAGGCCTTTATTTTGTACCAACGTTACAATTCGAACAAAAGAAATAGAAATATATATGGAAAATGGAAATATATATATGGTTAATGTGGATGCAACAAAAGAGTTCTTTTCTAAGAACAAAAGACTTGGCATGGAGAAAGCAACGTTCAGGAACACAATACAAAGGCATGCACCACGCCCAGTTTATCTGAATCCATAACAGTGCAGTAAAGGTACGTTGTACGTCCGGTAACAAAACTAAAGCCACTCAATGTTCTTCCACCTTTTTTTATTCTCAACACCGGATCATTAACATTAGTCCAGTTGTTTCCTCATAAACTCAGTATAAGATACTCCCTTCATTCCACAATGTAATGCACCCACGCTTTCCGAGATCTAAGTTGACGTATGTGACAACATAGTTATAAATTTCGCCGGGGTAACACAATTACATGAAAGGGTGCACACAGTACCCAAAGCTATCACTACAACTGAGCATGAAGGACTGTCGGACGGGCACATTTCTTCAGTATGTATAGAGTCTGTCTACCCTACAATAGTTAAGCTGAAAAAAGGAAAATTACAAGATGATCAGACCAGAACAAGTGTTCCACTACTATAGAATTATGTAGCTTCCACACAGCGAACGATGAACATCAGTGCAAGCTTTGCCAGCTGCAATTAACTTCAAAAACCAGAGCAGTAGGTAATGCCAGCGCTTACTCCACTGCAGATTTTTCAGAGATCTAGCAAAAGGAAAACCTTCTATTTTTAGATTAAGGTGAAGATGACTCCTGCAGTTCCGACTGACTGTTCTGTACTATTCGAGACGTCAGCTTAGATATCTCAAAAATTGTAATGGTGATGAAGCAATCAGCAGAACCGAGATGCAGCAACGGACAAGATCATACAACTTGTAAAATACAACAAAAAACTGGTCAGAACACAATCACGGCATGCAACGATGCAGATACAAGCAAGAAACACTAAGGCATCATTTCTATAAGGTATCATATCCTCACAATTACTGTAACTTGCAACAAACTTGTAGAGTAGTTCTTTTAACAAGAACAAGTTGTGAACGCGAATCATAGGTCTATCCTCACATTTGCACATCTTGTTTTGCATTTGTTATTCTGCATCGACCACCAAGGTAACATAAAAAAGGTACGCAGACCAGGATAAACTAAAGCATGTACTCACTCCGTTCCTAAATATTTGTCTTTCTAGATATTTCAACAAGTGACTGCATACGGAGCAAAATGAGTGAATCTACACTCTAAAATATGTCTATATACATCCGTATGTGGTGTTCCATTTAAAATCTCTAGAAAGACAAATATTTAGGAATTGAGGGAGTACTTGGAAAGGAAAATCAAATAAACAGAAATTGGCTAGTATACTTGTGGATAGGTTAGACAGAAAGTCAGCAAGAACGCCCAACTCTGGCCGAGAACACCCGCCCCTACGCGCAGTTCAGATCTGGGCAGCCACCGGATTCACACTGTACCACATAACCAAATGGCAAGCAGCAGCGGGCAAGATCGTACAACCTGCGAATTTTAGAAAATAACCGGTCAAAAGACAACACCACGGGATGAACGATGCAAATGCAAGCAAGAAACAATCGCGGCTCATAGCGGTTCAGAGAAGCAAAAGAACAGCCTATTTACCAAAGCTAGGAAGGAGGACTGGAGGAGCACGCGATCCAAACATCAGGACGAACTAGGAAAACAACCTAAACCGTAGAACAAACGTTAGCACAGATGCATTTCACCGAACATCACGCGCGCATTTCATCAAACATCTTATAGGCAAGTAGAAGGGGCGCCCACTAACCTGAACGCGAAGGACAGAAAGACCCACGGCTCGACGCAGGCGACAACGGCAAGTCGAACCAAGCTGCACACGATCGAAAGAAGCCCAACTACGTGAAATCAGTAGAGCGAAGCAAGAAGAGAGGTGTTGGAAAGAACACAAGAAGAACAGCAGCACGAACCTCAACCAGCGGCGTCCATAGAGCAAAGGAGGCCACCGCAACAGACCGCAGCAGAGGACAGTCGAAGGAAGCTAGGCGAGGCACGAGGAGAGGTTGCAGCGGGGCGGAGACGAGGAAGAAGGGCACTCAGCAGCCTGGGCATGGCAGACGCACGCGACGCGGCAGCGGCCCCACGGAGTGACACACGCACGTCATCGCGCCCCGGCCGCGCGTCGGGCACAGCAGCCCGAGCAGAGAAACCACCCACTAGAATAGAACAGAGGGCGCAGAGATGGGAGACGGTTAACGCGAACACAGGTAAAGAGATGATCCCCAATGACGAGTGGGGTCAAGGGAAGCGGGACCAGGTGGCAGTGCCCGAGCGCGCCGGTAAACAGAATAAGGGATGTACAATGGTGGCATATGGATATATATGCCTCATGACAAAAGTAATTTGAAGTACTCCCTCCGTTTCTAAATACTTGTCTTTCTAGACATTTTAACAAATGACTACATACGAAGCAAAATGAGTGAATCTACACTCTAAAATATGTCTACATACATCCGTATGTAGTAGTCATTTGAAATGTCTAGAAAAACATATATTTAGGAACGGAGGGAGTATATGTGTTGATTTTTTCTCCCCAATGCAAGCTACTACTAGTAGACCTGATCAAAGAATAGAAAGTGACTCTCACTACACATGCATCCCTCCTTTTCATTTCAACTTTTTCAACTTTATGCACTGGACCACACTTTTTGTCTCTAAGCACCCGCCTCCTGGAGAGGATCCCGCTTCCCCATCCGAACCTACTTTTTCTGTTATCCGATCCTACATGGCATGTGAGGCATCACCCTGGGGCTATGCATTGGCCATGCCCTAACACACGACCTGAAGGAAAAGCAACTGCCTATGTCCCACGACGCGACGCGGCATGGCTAGGCAAATTTTCGTGTTTTGACCCTTTTTCGCATATCAATTCAGGATCTGATCCCGGTTGGAAAGAATTTCGGGATTTGATTCTTTTGCTACCGTCAGAACCCTTGACGGTAGGCTATGGCAGGGGTTTTTGCCTTTGAAGTTTTTGTAACGAAAAATTACAGTGCCCTGGCGGTAGGTTCAACCTACCGCCAGGGGGTTGGCGGTAGGCTGTGTGACCCTACTGCCAGGGTCCTTAGTGGTAGGGTCCTGTGTTTTATGGTTTCAAGTTTAATTGCTTGCTTCTTTTCAAAAACAATATCACAGCAATGATATAGTGTCTAGAAAACAGATTTCAAACAATTAAACTTGGGCATCACATATACATTAATAAAACTTGAAGTACATAGACATGACAAACGAAGTTCAACTAATTAGCAAACGGAGTTCCACATAGTTTCACAAATAGCTAACACATAGTTCCACGTAGTCTCACAACCACTAAACAACTACAAGAGCCAAGTATTCAAGAGCAGAATTACTTGCTCCTGCTCCTCTTGGAGGTACGGTCCTCGTTCCTCTTTGAACGAGTCTCTTCAGTCTTCTTCTTGGACAGTCGAGTAACCGGTCTCTGTAAAGGGTCCGGACTCAGCAAATCCTTCTTCTTTGGATTCCTTTTCGGCAGATGATATGGTTCAGATGATTGAGTTGGTGGAGGTCCATAATATTCATCGTACTCCTCCCCATTGCTCTCACCCTCCTCTTCCTCATGATACTCCTCCTCCTCCTCCTTCTCAACCAACCTAGACGACGGGGGAACATGGCTCGATGAGCCGATGTGACCCTGTGTGGCTGCAGGATGATAAGCTTCAACCGACCCAGCTCCAGCACACCCAAGCAGGCCTACCAGCTTGCGACAACGTTTCACGAACTTCTGCACTCACAATGAAACAAGGGCATAATAAGTATCAGATTGTTGATTGCAAGTGAACAAGATGCATCTGTTCCGAGGAGGCTGAAATTGTATCTTCATCGTCCCCCTCACTTTGTTCTCAGATTGTGCGCTCCCGGGGGCATCACCTAGTGCATTTCAGGCTTCAAAGATGCATCTGTTCAACTCACCGGACTGTAACGGCATAAGTCAGTCATGATGACGAATAAAATAATTTAAATACAACCGTCGGTTCAAACTTACCACTCTGTTGATGAGGGGTGCAAACTCCCTAAATCCACTATGCATGTCTCTAATGC
The DNA here is from genome assembly GCF_003073215.2 of Triticum urartu. Taxonomy (NCBI): domain Eukaryota; kingdom Viridiplantae; phylum Streptophyta; class Magnoliopsida; order Poales; family Poaceae; genus Triticum; species Triticum urartu. Next base: position 457,559,457 of record NC_053024.1, read on the forward strand.
CGGTCTGGTAGGCCTCTTCCTCGGGGTCATCCCTCTCCAGCTCCACGATGTCTTTCGCCGTCCACCGAGGCCTGAGACGAAGACGGTGCTTCTGGCCGTCATCGTACCACCTCATGTGTCGGCCCAGGTAAGCATCCCAGTCAGTCACTTTCCTCTCCCCATCTTTACGGAACCTCCGCCGGTTCCACTCCGTCACATGAGTTTTATGCTCCTCTCCCAGTCTATGATCGACTAATTCTTCTGCCGGCTCATCCTGCAAGGCATAGACCACAAGAAACATCATAATAAAGTCAAACGCAATGAAATCATGGGCACGAAGAACAAGCGCGCTCACATGTGGAGTGCATGCCCGCCGGTATCAGTCGGCGGGCCCGGTGGGATATGCTGATACATCCCAAACTGCGTGGCCACGCGGTGTGGCAAGTGCCACTCGACGGCGTACACACATATCATGGGCACGATGCACCGCCAAAGACCACTGTCTGCATCGCACATCACGTTCAGATCAAAGTCCCACTCTCAATCATGATACGGCCACCAGTTTACCTATTACATATACATTGGTAAGTTCCCACTCTCAGTCAAAAGTGGAATCAAAGAGAAAGGTGGTGAGCGAGTTCATATACCTGCGTATGCGTCAAAGCGTCCAACTCGTTGGTGTAGGTCTTGTACGAAGTCTTGTTTAGGCCCGTGTAGAGTTTGACAACATCCCACTCATACGGTGGGGTGTCGAGTCTCGTCGCCGTCTTCGCTATAGGCACCCCATGAGCGTCTTGGCATCTTCTCTGGACGCCCCACCGGCAGCCGCTCCCACATCCAAATGGAGAGGGCCCAGACAAAGCCACCCATATTGGACTTGTCTCCCGTCCTCTGGGTTGCGTCGTCAAGCTGCAAAACATCAAATGAGGATCAGATATAACAAAATGTCATGGACATACTTTCGTAGGTAGGCAATGAGATAATCTCTTACCGAACGATATAGGTGTCACACCCTAGCTAGTTCAAGCATTAGAGTGTGCATCATGTTTATTTTCCTCTTAAATTTGAAATGGGGATGACAGAACCCCCAACATCCCCCGTGGAAACAACTAGGGTTTACTAAAATTATTTTCAATGAACCTGAAATGCCCTTCTAAAAAGTTCACCCTCTTTGTCTTGGGTTAAAACCTCTGGCAAAATTGGTGCACATTTTTCTAGGTCAACAGAAGGTCATTGAATTAAATCATAAGTATTTGAATTTGGGCATTTAAATGCTACAAAATAATTTAAATGCCCAAATAATTCTGGAAATAAATGTTTGCTGTTGGAAATAATCTAAACAGAGCCCACAATTATTTTCAGGATTTTTGGAAACGTTTTAGTATTTTTAATAAAGCCCAACAGTTGCAATTAAATAGAAAACAGAAACAAATTTACAAAAAAAGAGAAGGAAGCCACCTGGGCCTTACCTGAGCTGGCCAGCCCACCTGGCTCGGCCCAGCCTACTGGCTTCGCCAGTCGTCCTCCTCCTCGCGCCAGGAGGCAGGGGCGCGTGCTCGCCGCGCGCTGGCCACGCGCTGGCCACCTCCTGCTTCCGCCGACGCCCGGAGACGCCTAGAGGTGCCATGCGACCCCCACGTCCCCCTCTCATCCTCTCCCACTCTCCCCCTCGTCTCTCTCACTCTCCCCCGTGATGGCCGAGCGCGAACCTCGCCGCCGATCGCCGTAGTTGCCACCACAGCCACTCCCTCGCCCCTCCGACGAGCCCAATAGCTCCGCCTCGTCGCCCTGGACCTCTTCGCCGACCCACGCGACCCCAAACGCCGCCGAACGCCGTCTACGCCCTCGTCTTCAACCTCGGGCACCCGAGCCGTCTCCGGCCGATTCGCCGTCGCCAGGACCTCCCCGAGCTCGCTGACCCCCTCTCCGACTCCGCTGTGAGCTCCTCTTCCTTTCCCCCTAGCTCCCATCCTCGTTTGGCCTCTGTAGCCGCCATTTCCACCGCACCCGAGAGCTCCTCGCCGCCGGCCATGTCGCCGTCGTGGCTACACCGTGCAAGCACGCGTCCGAGCGCACCACCGCATTCAGTGCGTCCCCAGGAGCCTAACGCACGCACTTCCTCGCCTTGCCATGCACCGTAGCCCTCTTTCCCTCTCCGTCCAAACTCCGGCCGCCGCCACGAGCTCGATTCCGGCGAGCTCGCTCCACCCCAGCTCCTCCCACTTGCCCCGCTAGATGCGCACGAGCCCCAGCTACGCGTAGCACGTCTCCGCCGTCGATTTGGTCACCGGAGGACCAAATCCGAAGCCCTCCGCCGTCTCGGCCTCGCCGGTGGCTCAACGCCGGCGAGTTTGACCAAGTTTGACCCCTGGGTGGGCCCAGGTAGACCCCCCCTAAGTCTATGACAGGTGGGGCCGGTCTGCTAACTAAATTAGGATTAGTTTTAATTAATTCTAATTAAATCAGTCACTGACATGTGGGCCCAGGACCCACTGACAGCTAATTAGTGTTAATCTAATCCTGTTAATTAGCTGAGAGGCTGACAGAAGGGGCCCACCAGTCAGGTTTGACCTGGGCTGGCGCCTTTGACCTGCTGAGGTCAGCATGACGCAATGCTGATGCAGTAATGCATTTTCTGGATTTATTTTTATTCAGGAAATTCCAGAAAATAGTCAAAACTTCTAAAAATCATAGAAAATCAACCATAGCTCCAAATGCAAAGATTTATATATGAAAAATGATCAGAAAAATTCAATCTATCCATATGTAATGGTTTCATGCATGACAAAACAAGTTTACCTTGCTGTTTAAGCAGAATAAGGAAATGCACTATTAAGGCCATGTTTAATGAGCTAATATTTGAATCTTTGATTCAAATGAGTTCATTCCTTTCTACTATAACTTGCATTAGGCCAAGACACATTCATATTGCCATGTCATAGCATGCATCATATTGTTGCATATCGTCATGTGTTGATTGTGTTCCGATGCGTTCTTCATGGTAGGTTCTACCTCCGAGGATATTCACGAGTATCCAACTGAAGGGCAGTATCCCACTACCACTCCATCAGGCAAGCAACCATTGATCATTCCGATACAAACCCATGTTCTCGCTTCTGCTCTTGTTTACTGCATTAAGACAACGCGATTCAAACTGCTGTGTGCTACGGTAGTTGAACCCTTATCCTCTGCATGACCTGTCATTGCCACAGTAACTAGATGAAACCCACTAGCATGTGTAGGAGTTGATTGAGCCATGTATGTGATTCCTACCTTGCCATGCCTGCTATGCTTAGAGTTGTGTCAGGTCTGGTTCATCTGGGTGATGGGCTAGAGTGAAATGCTTATGTCGGTAATGTGAGGGATGTGTTGAACATGTTTTGGTAAAGGTATCGATGAGAGGCCATGTAGGAGTACATGGTGGGTTGTTTCATTGAGGCCGTCCCTAAGAACTGAGATATGTATGTGTGATTTAAGATGTAGTTACTACCGTACATTGGGCCCGAAACCAATGGACCCTCTCGGCTTCTTAACCACCTTAGTACTTTGTCCAGGAGTTGCAAATAGTTTCTGGTGTTTGTAGGATATGTGTTGGCGGCCGTGCGTAGCGCTGACCCTAGGGGTGGGCTATGTTGCGGTAGATACACCGTGGCCGGGTATGCCGTGCGCCCGTTTGGCGTCTCGGGACCCTGTTCACATCGTTCGGGGCCGTATGTGGAAACCTCGGCCGGACTCCCTGCGGATGGAACCTGGATAGGCGATAAACCTGGACTAGAGACTTAAATGTTTAGGTAGGCCGTGGCCGACACACTCGCTGGGCTTCCGCTTGAAGGTTGCCGAGTACATGTCGTGTAAGCGGCGGTAAGTGGTGAAAGCGTGTATGAAGAAGTACACCCCTGTAGGGTATAAAACTATTCGAATAGCCGCGTCCGCGGTAAAGGACTACTTGGTTGCCTATACAGTTCATAGACAAGTTAACGGATACTAATAAAAGACTCAAGATAAGTGTGAGTACCGAGGATGGCCCTCTCGTAGGATGACAAGGGAGGATCCCCGGTGGAGTATTGTGTTGGTGAGTAGTGGACTCGTGTGCGAAAACTATTTTACTGGTGAAGTTCCGTAGGATAGCTTAGCCAAGAGTCAAAGCTGGCTTGCTGCATTAACCCCACCACCTTCTTGAGAATAAGCATGTATAGTAGGTTCTGATGCAAGACTTGCTGAGTACCTTTGTACTCATGTTTGCTTAATTACTGTTTTCAGACAACAACACCGCCCCCTCCGATGGGTTCTACGTAGACCTTGACGTCGACGAGTGACTAGCCACCCAGGTGGTGATCCTGGCCATGGTGGGCCCTATGTAGATAGACAGGCTTCGAGAAGCCTTCTTTCTTTCTAGAGTCTGTACTCAGACTAGTTGCTTCCGCATGTGCTTGTATGAGTGTATGACTTGAGTGCTGAGTCATGTGACCCCTATCTGTATGAACATGTTATGTATGGCTCTCTGGAGCCTTTAAATAAAGTACTTGAGTTGTAGAGTTTTGTTGTGATGCCATGTTGTATGTACCCATATCGGGCATATTGTGTGTATGATTGAAATGCTTGGTATGAGTGGGATCCGACAATCTAGTTGTTTATCCTTGGCAGCCTTTCTTATGGGGAAATGTAGTCTAGTGTTCCTCGAGCCATAGTAGTCCGCTACAGCCCGGTTCACCGGAGTCCTGCTAGCCCAGCACTACTGCTCAGGACACTTGACTGGCCGGCATGTGTTTCACTTCGTTCCTATGTCTGTCCCTTCGGGGAAATGTCACGCGGTGATATCCGGAGTCCTGCCTAGCCTGCTACAGCCCGGGTTCCCCGGAGTCCTGTTAGCCCAGTGCTACAGCCCGGAATCACTCGCTGATGACCGACATGCTCGATGTGATTCATGTATGCCTGTCTCCATAGGTCTGTGCCGCTTTGGGTTCACGACTAGCCATGTCGGCCCGGGTTCTGTGTCATATGGATGCTAGCGACACTATCATATACGTGAGCCAAAAGGCGCAAATGGTCCCGGGCCATGGTAAGGCGACACCCATGGGATACCGTGCGTGAGGTCGCAAAGTGATATGAGGTGTTACCGGCTAGATCTATGTGACTTGGAATCGGGGTCCTGACAGCGTTGGTATCAGAGCCGGACTGCCTGTAGGTTCGTTGAGCCAAACTGGTCGATGTCGAGTCTAGAAATGCTTTAGTTATATGTAGGGGAATTGATTGTGGGAGGGAACGTAAGGCTCTTTTACTCCTTTACCCTATGCCTCTGATCTGAGTCATTCTCTTCTCATTCAACATGGGTTGAGGACTAGGCTCTCTTATTCTATCAGGTTCACGTGTTACTAATCCGTAGTAGCTTATAGGATTGTTGTTACCAGTCCCAGTTCAGTTTCTACTATTCTTAGTATGTTGCTAATTGGATCAGAATCTTGATATGATGTTGTTGAGTGGTATTGTGAACTGTTGTGGATGTCTCAAATCTTTTTCTAAGCATTTACAGCTATTATGCTGTCCAATTTTCCCTAGAAATTCTGATGTCTTTGCATTGTGGTTGTGCTTTCAGATGGCCAACCGTGTTCAAAACCAAGTGGTTCGCCTGACCCGGTGCCTCGACGTGCCCGGTCATACTGCTATGCTAGTCCGGGTAATGATCAAGACGGGCTACCGTTGGTATCTCGAATACACCGTCGAAGAGCAGTTCCGCGACTTTAATCAAAGCCAATATCTCTGCACCGTCAAGATATTTCCTTCTTATCCTAGATCTACCGAGCCCCTTCACTGTTCGTATCGACTCGGGGTTACTGTTGAGATGGCTGTGCAGGATGCTGCCTATTCCATGATGACCATCTTGCGAGTCCGGACTGGCTTGCTTCGGAACACCGACTTCCGTTACATGCCAGCTTCACTTCCGGGAGCGCAAGGGTATCTTCAGGCTATCTATGCTGACTCCACTCAGGAGGACTCATTAACTCGTACCACTACCGAGATGCTCGAAGATAAGGACCGAGAGAATCGGGCCTTGAGGCTGGAGCTTTTCAATACCCGTGCTAATCATTGGGCCACATTGACTCGGTTTGCACCTGCGGTGCAGGCTGGATGTATGGATACAAGGGATCTGTATCCTATGAGATCAGCTCTGCCAGACATGGTGGATTGGTGTGATGTGGGAGGCATCACCCCACCCCGTGGTCCCCGCAGGCCACCGTTTGTTGGTCCAAGACCTCATCCTAGCCCCTTTGGTCCATAGGCTCCTCAGGACCGTCTGTTCCCGGATGGTCATGTTGAACTTCCAGGCTACAGAGGTGACTTCTATGAGAACTACTACGGAGCTGTCTGAGTTAGTAGTAGTACCACTAGTATTGTAGTAGTTGTATTTCCACTGTCCTGCGTGACTTGTGGAATACGACTTAGTGTGTAGTCAATTCCGGAGGTGTAGACAAATAATGTATAGGAGCTTGGAATGCCTCCGATGAGATGTAATGTCTTTCATCATAGTTGTACTGTAGCCTGGGCTTGTACTAAACTATGTATGATGTGTATGACCGTTGGTATATATATGGCAGCTTTATATTACCATGACATACGGATGAACATCTCTGCATTCCGTGTTATCCATTACATTCTGCACTTCCTTGCTAAGTTTGAGCCATCCTTATCTAAACCATTGTCTTGTTTTCTCCTAGGATGGTCAACACCCGCAGCAACCCTGCTGCCTCGGAGCAGGGGGAAGCCAGTGCAGCTAGGGGTGAAAATCTGCCTCACCCGCCTTCTCTGGCCGAGGTAATGCTGGAGGCGGAAAGAAACAAGCGTGAGACTAACCGCCTGCTAGAGCGGATTGAGCAGAACACTACACGCCACCCACGAAATGACTTGGTGTCAATCAATGACTTTATCAAGCTATACCCACCAAAGTTTAACCAATCCGTCGAACCCCTCGACGCGGATGACTGGCTTCGCAGCATTACCCACAAGCTACGTTCTGCCAACGTAGCCGAAGCCGACAAGGTTACCTATGCTGCCTATCACCTCGAAGGCCCTGCTAGTCTTTGGTGGGAAAACTTCAAAGCTATGCGCCCGGTCGGCCAAGTTACTACTTGGGCTGAGTTCAGTGAGGATTTCCGCGAGCATCACATTCCGGAAGGTCTCATGGATCGCAAGAGGGAGGAGTTTTGCAACTTCACCCAGGGAAGACTGACTGTGGATGCATATAGTCGTGAATTTGGAAATCTGGCACGCTATGCTCCCGAAGAGGTATCTACTGACGCTAAGAAGCAAGCAAGGTTCCGCAAGGGACTTAGCCCTGAGCTTCGCCGCGATCTTCATCTGCACGAGTGCACCTCCTTTCAAAAGTTGGTCAATAAAGCCATCAGTGCTGAGACAGGCCAGACTAATTATGACGCTTCACGCAAGCACTCCCGTGATTTTGGCTCTTCATCCGGCTCTGGAACTCAGAAGCGCCGGGTGTGGATTCCAAGCACGGCACTGCCACCCAGGTTCATCCCGAGGCCATCCTTTGAGGCGCCTCGTCCCAACCAGCAATTTGCACCGCCCAAGCCCTATGGTGGCCCCGCTACTAATGCTGCTCCACGCCCCAATGTGGTGACATGCTTTAAGTGTGGAGAGCCGGGTCACTATAGTCGAGAGTGTCCCCAGAACAACAACCCCAATCAAACTGGAAAGTCCGTTGGTCGTGGTAAGCCCGCGGGAAAAACATTCTACACCAAGCCGGCCACCACTGCACGTGGCCATGTCAACTATGTTTCAGCCGAGGAGGCTCATGAGGATCCCAACGTCGTCCTTGGTACGCTCCTTGTTAACTGCCATCCGGCATCTGTTCTTTTTGATACTAGAGCATCTCATTCATTCATATCCGAGAACTATGCTCGATTGCACAACACGACATTCTGTGACATGCCCTCTACCATGGAAATTCAAACTCCTGGCTCTAGATGGCAAACTTCTAGAGTAAGCCATGGGAACGAAATTCTTGTCGATAGACTTGTCTTCCTTGCATCCTTAATAGCTCTCAAGTCCTCGGACATAAACATCATCTTGGGTATGGACTAGATGTCAGCTCATTATGCTAAGATCGATTGTGCCACTAGAACCGTTCAACTTACTCACCCATCGGGCAAGACAGTCAATGTCTTAACTCGAGTGGCCAAGCGCCAGCTTTACTCCTTAAATGCCAACCCCCTTCCAGACCTTGAGGATGTTCCGATAGTCCGAGACTTTCCGGATGTCTTTCCAGAAGAACTGCCAGGTGTTCCACCTGACAGGGATGTAGAGTTTGTGATAGACCTTGTTCCAGGAACCATGCAAATTTCTAGAAGACCCTACAAGATGGCACCCTTAGAACTAGCCGAGCTTAAGAACCAACTCGATGAGTCCTTGAAAAAGGGTTTCATCCGTCCTAGTTCCTCTCCTTGGGCTTGCCCCGTCCTCTTCGTTAAGAAGAAGGATGGAACGGATCGAATGGTTGTGGATTACCGCCCTGTCAACCTGGTCACCATCAAGAACAAATACCCTCTTCCCAGGATCAATGATCTGTATGACCAGCTCGCTGGATCCTCAGTCTTTTCCAAGATGGATTTGAGGTTGGGTTACCATCAAATCAAAATCAGAAACGGGGACATTCCCAAAACGGCCTTTGTTACTCGTTATGGCCAATACGAGTACACCGTGATGTCCTTCGGTTTAACCAATGCCCCAGCCACCTTCTCCCGGTTAATGAACTCGGTTTTCATGGAGTACTTGGACAAATTTGTCGTAGTATACCTCGATGACATACTCATCTACTCCAAGAATGAAGAGGAACATGCCGAACATCTAAGGCTGGTATTGATGAAACTTCGAGAGCATCGTCTTTATGCCAAGTTCTCCAAGTGTGAATTTTGGTTGCCAGAAGTGACCTATCTAGGCCATGTGATCTCTGGCAAGGGTATTGCTGTCAATCCCGAGCAAGTTCAAGCCGTCCTTGATTGGACTCCACCTGAGACGGTTAAGCAAGTTCGGAGCTTCCTTGGCTTAGCGAGCTATTGCCGCCGCTTCGTCGAGAATTTCTCCAAGGTTGCTAAACCTCTAACTGAACTCCTCAAGAAAGATAAAAAGTTCGAGTGGACTCCATAGTGCGAGTTCAGTTTTCAGGAACTGAAAAGACGCCTGACATCTGCTCCCGTACTGGTACCACCAGATTTCTCCAAGGATTTTATTATCTATTGCGACGCCTCGCGACAAGGACTAGGTTGCATACTCACGCAAGATCGTCAGGTAATTGCCTATGCTTCACAGCAATTACACCCACATGAGCAAAATTATCCCACACATGATCTAGAGCTTGCAGCTGTAGTCCATGCACTTAAAACTTGGCGACATTACCTTCTCGGTAATCGTTGCGAGATCTTCACTGATCACCAAAGTTTGAAATATATCTTCACCCAACCAGATTTGAATCTCAGGCAAAGACGTTGGGTTGAGTTGATCTCGGATTACAACTTAGGAATAACTTACACCCCGGGCAAAGCCAATGTCATGGCTGATGCGCTAAGCCGTAAGTCCTATTGTAACGGCCTGATGTTACAACAAAGTCAACCATTTCTCCATGAGGAATTTCGTAAGCTAAATCTTCACATTGTTCCTCAAGGATTCCTATCCACCCTGGTGGCGAAACCTACCCTTACGGATCAGATCATCAAGGCACAGAAGGTAGATCCGGGAATCTCCCATATTAAGAGAAACATTAAGAAAGGAGTCGCGAATTGTTTCTCCATTGATGATCAAGGTGTCGTATACTTTGGGAATCGCCTAGTGGTTCCAAAGGCACGAAACCTGAGGCGGCTGATCCTTAAGGAAGCTCATGAATCCCCTCTCACCATTCATCCCGGTAGTACTAAAATGTATCAAGACCTACGCCATAGGTTTTGGTGGACTAGGATGAAGAGAGAAATCGCTCAATACATTGCTAATTGCGACGTTTGTCGTCGTGTTAAAGCAGAGCATCAACGGCCTGCTGGCACCCTTCAACCTTTGGCTATTCCCGAATGGAAATGGGATAAAATCAGTATGGATTTCATCACTGGGTTTCCCAGGACCAAGAGAGGGAATAATGCCATCTTCGTCGTGATCGACCGTCTTTCCAAAGTAGCCCATTTCCTACCTGTTCGTGAGAGTATCACCGCTAGCCAGCTAGCTGATTTATACATCTCCCGAATAGTGTCTCTTCATGGTGTTCCATTGGAAATTAACTCAGACCGTGGGAGTCTCTTCACTTCTTGATTTTGGGAAAGTTTCCAAAATGCTATGGGAACTCGTCTCTTCTTTAGCACCGCCTTCCATCCTCAATCAAGTGGTCAAGTAGAATGAGTCAATCAAATTCTGGAAGATATGCTCCGAGCTTCTGTCATCTCGTTCGGAATGAGTTGGGAGAAATGCCTTCCATTCGCGGAGTTTGCTTATAACAATAGTTATCAAGCCAACTTGGGCAAGGCTCCTTTCGAAGTTCTCTATGGACGAAAATGTCGAACGCCTCTTAACTGGTCAGAAACCGGGGAAAGACAACTCTTTGGCCCGGATATGATTCAGGAAGCAGAAGAGCAGGTTCGTGATATTCGTGAGAAATTGAAAACAGCCCAATCTCGTCAAAAGAGTCAATATGATCGTAAACATAAGCCCATGACTTATGAAGTCGACGAGAAGGCTTACCTTCGGGTTACTCCGTTAAAGGGAACCCATCGTTTCGGTATCAAAGGCAAATTGGCTCCTCGTTACATTGGACCCTTTCGCATTCTTGCCAAACAAGGAGAAGTTGCCTACCAATTGGAACTACCTCCGCATCTTTCCAGAGTTCACGATGTCTTCCACGTTTCACAACTCAGGTGTTGCTTCACGGATCCTATCCGTGGAGTGGACCATGAAACGCTTGATCTACAAGATAACCTCTCCTATCGGGAATATCCCGTTCGTATCCTTGATCAGGCCGAGCGTACCACTCGACGTCAGAATATCAAGTTTCTCAAGGTTCAATGGTCACACCATTCCGAGAAAGAAGCCACTTGGGAAACGGAGGATCGTCTTCGACTTGAGTACCCCACCTTCTTCCCGGAGGATCCTAAATCTCGGGATGAGATTATTTTGAGTGGGGGTGAGTTGTCACACCCTAGCTAGTTCAAGCATTAGAGTGTGCATCATGTTTATTTTCCTCTTAAATTTGAAATGGGGATGACAGAACCCCCAACACCCCCTGGAAACAACTAGGGTTTACTAAAATTATTTTCAATGAACCTGAAATGCCCTTCTAAAAAGTTCGCCCTCTTTGTCTTGGGTTAAAACCTCTGGCAAAATTGGTGCACATTTTTCTAGGTCAACAGAAGGCCATTGAATTAAATCATAAGTATTTGAATTTGGGCATTTAAATGCTATAAAATAATTTAAATTCCCAAATAATTCTGGAAATAAATGTTTGCTGTTGGAAATAAACTAAACAGAGCCCACAATTATTTTCAGGATTTTTGGAAACGTTTTAGTATTTTTAAAAAAGCCCAACAGTTGCAATTAGGGTTTACGAAAATAGAAAACAGTTGCATAATAAGTATCAGATTGTTGATTGCAAGTGAACAAGATGCATCTGTTCCGAGGAGGCTGAAATTGTATCTTCATCGCCCCCCTCACTTTTTTCTCAGATTGTGCGCTCCCGGGGGCATCACCTAGTGCATTTCAGGCTTCAAAGATGCATCTGTTCAACTCACCGGACTGTAACGGCATAAGTCAGTCATGATGACGAATAAAATAATTTAAATACAACCGTCGGTTCAAACTTACCACTCTGTTGATGAGGGGTGCAAACTCCCTAAATCCACTATGCATGTCTCTAATGCCGGTCTGGTAGGCCTCTTCCTCGGGGTCATCCCTCTCCAGCTCCACGATGTCTTTCGCCGTCCACCGAGGCCTGAGACGAAGACGGTGCTTCTGGCCGTCATCGTACCACCTCATGTGTCGGCCCAGGTAAGCATCCCAGTCAGTCACTTTCCTCTCCCCATCTTTACGGAACCTCCGCCGGTTCCACTCCGTCACATGAGTTTTATGCTCCTCTCCCAGTCTATGATCGACTAATTCTTCTGCCGGCTTCATCCTGCAAGGCATAGACCACAAGAAACATCATAATAAAGTCAAACGCAATGAAATCATGGGCACGAAGAACAAGCGCGCTCACATGTGGAGTGCATGCCCGCCGGTATCAGTCGGCGGGCCCGGTGGGATATGCTGATACATCCCAAACTGCGTGGCCACGCGGTGTGCAGTTGCCACCTCGACGGCGTACACACATTATCATGGGCACGATTGCACCGCCAAAGACCACTGTCTGCATCGCACATCACGTTCAGATCAAAGTCCCACTCTCAATCATGATACGGCCACCAGTTTACCTATTACATATACATTGGTAAGTTCCCACTCTCAGTCAAAAGTGGAATCAAAGAGAAAGGTGGTGAGCGAGTTCATATACCTGCGTATGCGTCAAAGCGTCCAACTCGTTGGTGTAGGTCTTGTACGAAGTCTTGTTTAGGCCCGTGTAGAGTTTGACAACATCCCACTCATACGGTGGGGTGTCGAGTCTCGTCGCCGTCTTCGCTATAGGCACCCCATGAGCGTCTTGGCATCTTCTCTGGACGCCCCACCGGCAGCCGCTCCCACATCCAAATGGAGAGGGCCCAGACAAAGCCACCCATATTGGACTTGTCTCCCGTCCTCTGGGTTGCGTCGTCAAGCTGCAAAACATCAAATGAGGATCAGATATAACAAAATGTCATGGACATACTTTCGTAGGTAGGCAATGAGATAATCTCTTACCGAACGATATAGGTGTCACACCCTAGCTAGTTCAAGCATTAGAGTGTGCATCATGTTTATTTTCCTCTTAAATTTGAAATGGGGATACAGAACCCCCAACACCCCCTGGAAACAACTAGGGTTTACTAAAATTATTTTCAATGAACCTGAAATGCCCTTCTAAAAAGTTCACCCTCTTTGTCTTGGGTTAAAACCTCTGGCAAAATTGGTGCACATTTTTCTAGGTCAACAGAAGGTCATTGAATTAAATCATAAGTATTTGAATTTGGGCATTTAAATGCTATAAAATAATTTAAATGCCCAAATAATTCTGGAAATAAATGTTTGCTGTTGGAAATAATCTAAACAGAGCCCACAATTATTTTCAGGATTTTTGGAAACGTTTTAGTATTTTTAATAAAGCCCAACAGTTGCAATTAAATAGAAACAGAAACAAATTACAAAAAAAGAGAAGGAAGCCACCTGGGCCTTACCTGAGCTGGCCAGCCCACCTGGCTCGGCCCAGCCTACTGGCTTCGCCAGTCGTCGTCCTCCTCGCGCCAGGAGGCAGGGGCGCGTGCTCGCCGCGCGCCGGCCACGCGCTGGCCACCTCCTGCTTCCGCCGACGCCCGAAGACGCCTAGAGGTGCCACACGACCCCCACGTCCCCCTCTCATCCTCTCGCACTCTTCCCCCTCGTCTCTCTGTACTCTTCCCCCGTGATGGCCGAGCGCGAACCTCGCCGCGATCGCCGTAGTGCCACCACAGCCACTCCCTCGCCCCTCCGACGAGCCCAATAGCTCCGCCTCGTCGCCCTGGACCTCTTCGCCGAACCACGCGACCCCAAACGCCGCCGAACGCCGTCTACGCCCTCGTCTTCAACCTCGGGCACCCGAGCCGTCTCCGGCCGATTCGCCGTCGCCAGGACCTCCCCGAGCTCGCTGACCCCCTCTCCGACTCACTGTGAGCTCCTCTTCCTTTCCCCCTAGCTCCGTGCTCGCTTGGCCTCTGTAGCCGCCGTTTCCACCGCACCCGAGAACTCCCCGCCGTCGGCCATGGCGCCGTCGTGGCCAGAGCCACAGTGGCTCGAACCAAGCTCGCCGTTGTGCTCAGTGCAGCACCAGGATCTCGTAGCCTTCACCAGCTCTTTCTCTCGTGCACCGTAGCGTCGAAACCCACCCCGTCCGAACTCCGGCCGCCGCCACGAGCTCGATTCCGGCGAGCTCGCTCCACCCCAGCTCCTCCCACTTGCCCCACTAGATGCGCACGAGCCCCAGCTACGCGTAGCACGTCTCCGCCGTCGATTTGGTCACCGGAGGACCAAATCCGAAGCCCTCCGCCGTCTCGGCCTCGCCGGCGGCTCAACGCCGGCGAGTTTGACCCAGTTTGACCCCTGGGTGGGCCCAGGTAGACCCCCTGAGTCTATGACAGGTGGGGCCGGTCTGCTAACTAATTTAGGATTAGTTTTAATTAATTTTAATTAAATCAGTCACTGACATGTGGGCCCAGGCCCCACTGACAGCTAATTAGTGTTAATCTAATCCTGTTAATTAGCTGAGAGGCTGACAGAAGGGGCCCACCAGTCAGGTTTGACCTGGGCTGGCGCCTTTGACCTGCTGAGGTCAGCATGACGCAATGCTGACGCAGTAATGCATTTTCTGGATTTATTTTTATTCAGGAAATTCCAGAAAATAGTCAAAACTTCTAAAAATCATAGAAAATCAACCATAGCTCCAAATGCAAAGATTTATATATGAAAAATGATCAGAAAAATTCAATCTATCCATCTGTAATGGTTTCATGCATGACAAAACAAGTTTACCTTGCTGTTTAAGCAGAATAAGGAAATGCACTATTAAGGCCATGTTTAATGAGCTAATATTTGAATCTTTGATTCAAATGAGTTCATTCCTTTCTATAACTTGCATTAGGCCAAGACACATTCATATTGCCATGTCATAGCATGCATCATATTGTTGCATATCGTCATGTGTTGATTGTGTTCCGATGTGTTCTTCGTGGTAGGTTCTGCCTCCGAGGATATTCACGAGTATCCAACTGAAGGGCAGTATCCCACTACCACTCCATCAGGCAAGCAACCATTGATCATTCCGATACAAACCCATGTTCTCGCTTCTGCTCTTGTTTACTGCATTAAGACAACGCGATTCAAACTGCTGTGTGCTACGGTAGTTGAACCCTTATCCTCTGCATGACCTGTCATTGCCACAGTAACTAGATGAAACCCACTAGCATGTGTAGGAGTTGATTGAGCCATGTATGTGATTCCTACCTTGCTATGCCTGCTATGCTTAGAGTTGTGTCAGGTCTGGTTCATCTGGGTGATGGGCTAGAGTGAAATGCTTATGTCGGTAATGTGAGGGATGTGTTGAACATGTTTTGGTAAAGGTATCGATGAGAGGCCATGTAGGAGTACATGGTGGGTTGTTTCATTGAGGCCGTCCCTAAGAACTGAGATCTGTATGTGTGATTTAAGATGCAGTTACTACCGTACATTGGGCCCGAAACCAATGGACCCTCTCGGCTTCTTAACCACCTTAGTACTCTGTCCAGGAGTTGTAAATAGTTTCTGGTGTTTGTAGGATATGTGTTGGCGGCCGTGCGTAGCGCTGACCCTAGGGGTGGGCTATGTTGCGGTAGATACACCGTGGCCGGGTATGCCGTGCGCCCGTTTGGCGTCTCGGGACCCTGTTCACATCGTTCGGGGCCGTATGTGGAAACCTCGGCCGGACTCCCTGCGGATGGAACCTGGATAGGCGATAAACTTGGACTAGAGACTTAAATGTTTAGGTAGGCCGTGGCCGACACCCTCGCTGGGCTTCCGCTTGAAGGTTGCCGAGTACATGTCGTGTAAGCGGCGGTAAGTGGTGAAAGCGTGTATGAAGAAGTACACCCCTACAGGGTATAAAACTATTCGAATAGCCGCGTCCGCGGTAAAGGACTACTTGGTTGCCTATACAGTTCATAGACAAGTTAACGGATACTAATAAAAGACTCAAGATAAGTGTGAGTACCGAGGATGGCCCTCTCGTAGGATGACAAGGGAGGATCCCCGGTGGAGTATTGTGTTGGTGAGTAGTGGACTCGTGTGCGAAAACTATTTTACTGGTGAAGTTCCGTAGGATAGCTTAGCCAAGAGTCAAAGCTGGCTTGCTGCATTAACCCCACCACCTTCTTGAGAATAAGCATGTATAGTAGGTTCTGATGCAAGACTTGCTGAGTACCTTTGTACTCATGTTTGCTTAATTACTGTTTTCAGACAACAACACCGCCCCCTCCGATGGGTTCTACGTAGACCTTGACGTCGACGAGTGACTAGCCACCCAGGTGGTGATCCTGGCCATGGTGGGCCCTATGTAGATAGACAGGCTTCGAGAAGCCTTCTTTCTTTCTAGAGTCTGTACTCAGACTAGTTGCTTCCGCATGTGCTTGTATGAGTGTATGACTTGAGTGCCGAGTCATGTGACCCCTATCTGTATGAACATGTTATGTATGGCTCTCTGGAGCCTTTAAATAAAGTACTTGAGTTGTAGAGTTTTGTTGTGATGCCATGTTGTATGTACCCATATCGGGCATATTGTGTGTATGATTGAAATGCTTGGTATGAGTGGGATCCGACAATCTAGTTGTTTATCCTTGGCAGCCTTTCTTATGGGGAAATGTAGTCTAGTGTTCCTCGAGCCATAGTAGTCCGCTACAGCCCGGTTCACCGGAGTCCTGCTAGCCCAGCACTACTGCTCAGGACACTTGACTGGCCGGCATGTGTTTCACTTCGTTCCTATGTCTGTCCCTTCGGGGAAATGTCACGCGGTGATATCTGGAGTCCTGCCTAGCCTGCTACAGCCCGGGTTCCCTGGAGTCCTGTTAGCCCAGTGCTACAGCCCGGAATCACTCGCTGATGACCGACATGCTCGATGTGATTCATGTATGCCTGTCTCCATAGGTCTGTGCCGCTTTGGGTTCACGACTAGCCATGTCGGCCCGGGTTCTCTGTCATATGGATGCTAGCGACACTATCATATACGTGAGCCAAAAGGCGCAAACGGTCCCGGGCCATGGTAAGGCGACACCCGTGGGATACCGTGCGTGAGGTCGCAAAGTGATATGAGGTGTTACCTGCTAGATCGATGTGACTTGGAATCGGGGTCCTGACAATAGGTAGGTGAGAGATGCGGTCCCCCAACTGTACCCTGCATCCCAGCCGGCTAGGAAGAACAGATACGACCAGTTGGCAGAGTTCACCGAGTTGTCTGGAAACACTACCTCCATGAGAAGATACCACAGGTTGGCCCTCGCCTACCACTCCACAGCCGCCTCATCGGCGTCTTCGGGGCATGTCTTCCGGTGCTCTGAGAGCCAGGGCAATGATACACCGAATGTACGGTTACCTTTAGCACCGGGGCAGTCGCCGATGAGGGTGGTAATCCTCTGCTACCAGTTGGCCCTCTCCACTCGCCTGGTGAGTGCTTGACCCTCGACCGGCATGGCAATAATCATTGACCAATCCTTAAGGGTCACCGTCATATCCCCACATGGCAGATGGAAAGAATGGGTCTCTGGTCGCCACCGGTCAATCAAAGCTGTCAGAGCTGCGTGGACAGGCGTCGGCGGCTGACGCTTGAACTGCAACACGAAACCCAATAGTCGGGCTCTCTTGAAGTACGGCGCGTAGCTCTCGTTGTAGTCCATATTCTCGGCAACCCCGTGACCTCTCATGCGCAGTGGCTGGAGCATTTGTCAAAAAGTGGACGAAAAAAGTTAGGAACTTATTTTCATCAATCCGAAAACTTTGATCAATATTTCCTTCATATTAGTTACCACTCCGTTCTCTATAAAACGGGCACTATGACCCTTGTCGAATGCGTAGTCAAGCATGGAGTACCGTGGGCCGATATTGTCTGCAAGAGGTGCCCGCCTTAATAAAATTTCATAAACAAAAGCATCATAAGCATACATAAACAAAAAAAGTGAAATTTCTTGGTTACATGAAGTAGGGTTCATCTTCCAACATGCATATTCCTCCAACAACATCTACTACACATGATGGATCACATCATATCAACATGCATCATATCAAAATAAAATCCTCCAACATGCATCATATCATCATTTTTTAACAATTTTTTTGAAATAGAGTTCATCTTGAATGTATTTTCTCCAAACAACATCTTCATATCATCATATCAACATGCATCATAAAACAAAACAAGTCCTCCCACATGCATTACATCATAATCTTTTTAACAAAAAAAATTATGAACTAGGGTTCATCTTCACACTAACATATCAACTATTGATTTAGAGTTCATATTCAATACCACTAGTTACTAAAGAACTAAGAACTAGAACTACAATCAAACTAAAACAATCCTAGGTGAATTTTTTTTCCAATCTAGGTTCAAAAATATGAGGGATTTCAAGCAAATAATGCGTCAAATCAGAAGCAAGTTTGCAAAAACTACTTGGAGGGATCAGAGGAGCTTACGTTTCTCTCTTCGGGGCCATCTCGATCCGCAAAAACGATGAAGAAATAGTGAAGATCCGAGGGGGAGAGTGGAGGAGATGAGAGAGGGAGAGAGGGGCGAGAAAAAAAGAAGAAACTACCGACGGGGGAGGGGGAGGGGTGGGGAGATGGGCAAGGGCGCGGGGTTGGGTGAAATAACTGCTCGCACCCTACCACCAGGGGTCCTAGAGGTAGGGTTAGACATCATACCGCCAGGGTCCCTGGAGGTAGAGTGCGACGGAGGGGGATGGCGGCCGTCTCCACGTGCTGACGTGGATTAGTACCCTACCGCCAGGGTCCCTGGTGGTAGGATGTTTAACCCTACCGCCAGGGTCCCTGGCGGTAAGAAATAGGGTCAAATCCCAATTTTTTTCCCAACCGGGGTCAGATCCTGAATTTGTATGCGAGAAGGGTCAAAACATGAAATTTTGCCACATGGCGATGGCGTCCGCTCCAAACGTGAGACACGGTCAGCAGAATCACGACGTCACCGAGCCAACCCAAACACGGGAGGCCGCCCGCACACAGAAAAACAACAACCACGTCACCGACATGCGGGGCCAAGGAGATGGCAGGCCCACTACAGCGGGTCAGGGGGAACCACATATGATTGAATAGAGGGGCGACTAGAAACAAAGACAGCGCAGAGCCCACGACGCACACTCGCCCGTGACGCTCGCGCACGCGGCGCTGCAGGATTGGATGCCCAACATCCGAAAAAGGCTCACCTAGCCAATCTGATGAGAGCCCGAGCCCACATGTCATGGCCTGCATGAACTCATCCCGCGGTCAAGACAAAAACAACCGAAGATCCAACGTCAACAAACGAAGAAAACCGATGTTTGACCAACATCCAATGGACAAAACTGAAGCAAATTGGGGGACAACCATGGAGACGAGTTGGCTAGCCTCATTAGGGCATGTACAATAGTGTCTAATCAGCTGTCTGCAACATAGTCCATGTAGGAAATTAGATGATGTGGGGGAGAGAGAAGAAAAAACGACACAGTCTGTCGGTAGAAATAACGACGGTCTATTAGCGTGAAAATTGCTGATTACCAATAGTCTATTTTCCGTTGTATCGAGAGCGTCGTCGGATGGGATCCCATCTTCCACGAAAACCACCTCTCTCCTTTCTCGTGAAATTTGGTGATTAGCGACAGTCGCCTAGACTCCCTGTTGTATTGGTTATCCGTTACGATGTCTATAGGTGACGTGGAGAAGTTTTACAGACACCCAGCATTGGAACGATTGTACATGCCCTTATATGTTAAAATGCAGCTCACGTCTGAGGTATGAGTCGTGCCCACGCCTCTCCCATTACAGTTCTTCTACTGACTAATGTAAGTTTTCCCGAGACGAATTGTCGTCCTACATTGCTAGGTTTTTAGAAGATAATCAACAAGGGGTGTTGGTTAGTGTAGTACTTTGGGAACTGGAACGTATGTATGAGCTGCAGGAGATGAATTCTCTAGAATTTGTGTCATGCTAATTGGCACAAATGTGGGTAGATGTTGCCATGGCATATTTGCTGCAGCAATTTGTTGTAGGCTGCCATTTTTGTGGTTTTGTTCGGGAGCACATTTCAAGTTACAGATTAAAATGTCGCCTCTCCCCCTAAAAATGATGGCGAATCTGTTTCAATTATGTCAAGTTGATATGCACCCTCACTACAAAATTGTCATGTTTTTTGCTTCGCAAACATCAATATTGCCTTGGCAAAAATACTTGTATTTCACATAAAGTTCAAAAAAGCGCTAGGCATTAATTATTTGTTTGGGCATCTACTTGCGCTTTTCTAGCTTAGGCGCAATTAGGCATTAGTATTGTAACGTGACGAAAGAAGCTAGATGGGCTGGCCTAGCCCATTAAACCACATGCCCATCTTCATATCCTCCTACTAAAGCTATCGTCTGGTGCAGCCAATAGGAAATTTAGGTTTCCTACTCACGCCACCTCCCCCCTCATCCTCTCTATCTTGTTGCACAAGGTTGCCTCTCTCCCTCTTCCTCTGTGCCTCGTCGTAGAAACTTGATCCCTCGCCGGAGAAGCTCAATTTGTCATTGAGGCAGTTGAATCCCTCGTCGGCGAGGATGAACCCTCGCAAGGGAGGTCGAATCCTCACCGGGGAAACTGATTCCTCGCCGTAGAAACATGATTCCTTGCCGGAGAGGCCGATTTCTCGTCGGAGGACCTCGCCTGTCGCTTTTTTGAGCGCATAGGGCCAAAGCGAGGTGATATGCCAACGCCCAATGCTTAAGCACGCCTAGGCGAGCGCCTAATAGCGCTTTTTGAACAATGATTTCACATGGAAAAATTTAGATTAAGTTGCCATGGCAAATTTTATTTTACGTTGCCAGGGCAAATTTTTACTCTATTTTTGCCATGGCAAATTTAACTCCATTTTTTTGCCATGGAAAAATACTTTTATTTCACATGGCAAATTGTGGACTGAGTCACCATGGCAAATTCTCTTTTAAGTTGCCATGGAAAATTTATTGTAAAGAGCATGACAATTTTAATTTAAATATTATGGCCAATTTACATTTATAGAACATGGCAACTTTTACAATGTATATTTGTGTAGCCATGTCATTTTTTAATTTATTTCCATGGCAAAAGTACTACATTTTTGCCATGGCAAACTTCCTTAATTAACATGTTCAAAAACATGCAAACTTGCCATGGAAAAGTTACAGATGTTCAAAAACATGGCAAACTTTGTAGATGTTCAAAAATATGGCAAATTTTCCATGGCATTTTATAATGTTCAAAAACATGGCAAAAATTTAATATGTGCAAAACAAGGTAACTTATTTCAATTAATTTTGTTCAAAACATGGCAAACTTCTTTTAATTAACATGTTCACAAACATGGCAAACTTTGCCATGGCAGCTAAAGATGTTCAAAAACATGGCAAACTTTGTATATGTTCAAAACTATGGCAAATTTGCCATAGCATTTTAAAATGTTCAAAAACATGGCAAACTTTAATATGTGCAACAACATGGTAACTTCTTTTAACAATCATGTTCACAATCATGCAAACTTGCCATGGCAACTAAAGATGTTCAAAAACATGGCAACGTTGCAGATGTTTAAAAACATGGCAAATTGCAATGGAAATTTAAGATGTCAAAAACATTTGCAAACTTGCCATGGCAAACTTAAGATGGGCAAAAACATGACAAGCTTGCCATGGCAACTAAAATCAATATTTGTTTATAGATGTGTTTTTTTCCATGGAAACTAAATGCATTTTTTTCCATGGTTCGTTGTGTCTTTTTGCCATGTCCATCCGAAGAATGTTTGTCATGGCCATTTACAAATTAGTTTGAGAACACGTCAAGTTTGTTCTTTCAAATTTGTTTTTGCCATGGCAAAAAGTTTTGATCCTTTGAAATTTGTTGTGCCAGGGGGATTACATGGATGATATCATTACAACTTCGGATGTTTTACCATAGGATGCTTTCTATGTGTCTAGAGCGAACTTTTTTCACCATATCACTTCATGACAAATTTTTCATTTTTTTTGTAAATTTCGTAGTGATGGCAACTTTTCGTACTGTAGAGATGCAGATTGCCATGAACTTCTTCCTTTTTTTGTGCCACTTTTGAAAACATAAACTTGAACATGGCAATTTTTTTCATAGAATGGCAAAAGTCAATGGTAATTTTGTTGTGCAGAAGACCAGTGTTTATTAGCCACAGAAAAAATTGTGCTTTTTACTAGTCATAACTTAATACGGGCTTTATTTTCCGTTTTCCTTTTCACAAGAAAAAAGGCCTGTTGGCCCACTTTCTCTATAGGATCGTGTGTTTTGTATAACGACAAGTGTCAGTGTCAAAACCGGCGGATCTCGGGTAGGGGGTCCCGAACTATGCGTCTAGGCTGGATGGTAATAGGAGACAGGGGACACTTTATTTTACCCAGGTTCGGGCCCTCTCGATGGAGGTAATACCCTACTCCGGCTTGATTAATATTGATGATATGGGTAGTAGAAGAGTAGATCTACCACGAGATCAAGGAGGTTAAACCCTAGAAGCTAGCCTATGGTATGATTGTTGTGTATGGAGTTGATTCTGTCCTACGGACTACAACCCTCTGGTTTATATAGAGACCGGATAGGGTTAGGGTTACACAGAGTCGGTTACAATGGTAGGAGATCTTGAATATCGCATCACCAAGCTTGCCTTCCACGCCAAGGAAAGTCCCATCCGGACACGGGACGAAGTCTTCAATCTTGTATCTTCATAGTCCAGGAGTCCGGCTGAAGGTATAGTCCGGCTACCCGAACACCCCCTAATCCAGGACTCCCTCAGTAGCCCCTGAACCAGGCTTCAATGACGACGAGTCTGGCGCGCAAATTGTCTTCGGCATTGCAAGGCGGGTTCCTCCTCCAAGTCCTTCATAGAAGATTGTAAACACCAAGAGTAGTGTTCGGCTCTGCAAAATAAGTTTCCACATATTGCCATAGAGAGAATAATATTAACACAAATCAAATCTGCTGACGTATTCTGCAGTGCGCCATCACACTACAGCCAAGTCCTTTACTCGAATCGTTTTTACTTTTCCACCTCAGCATGTTTTGCGAGGCGGTTTCCTTGGCACGTCTTGTCAAAGCAGAGATCGTGTACCCTTTTTACGGGATTCTCATCAATACGGACGTGGGTAACCCAACCGCGCCATTTATCACGGCTCTCGGGAGGCAAGCTAGTTTTATTAGGCAGGTGGGGACGCATAACCGCATCCGCCTATATAAGGGGATAAGGATCCACCCTTTTTACCTACGCCTTCTTCCTCCCTTGCCTACCCATCTCTCGTGCACCCGAGCTCCAGCGCCCAAGCCCGCACTTCCCGCCTCAACCTTTTCCAGCAATGTCCGGAGCAGGAGGAAAATGGATGGTCTCCTCCGTTACGGAGGGCAAAATCAAGAAGCTAAGGAAGGCCGGGTATCTGTCCAAGGACATCGCGTACCGGCTTCCCGAGGAGGGGCAGCTCATCCCCACCCCAAGGCCCCATGAGAGGATGGTATTTCTCCTCCACTTCCTCCGCGGACTGGGTTTTCCACTCCACCCATTTGTCCGGGGGCTCATGTTCTACTACGGCCTGGATTTCCACGATATGGCTCCGAACTTCATCCTCAATATCTCGGCGTTTATCGTCGTGTGCGAGGCTTTTCTCCGCGTCCGCCCCCATTTCGGCCTCTGGCTCAAGACTTTCAACGTCAAGCCCAAGGTGGTGAGCGGCAGCCAGGCAGAGTGCGGAGGCGCCATGGCGGGCAGGATGGCCAACACCCTATGGTTCGAGGGCTCTTTTGTGGAGACCCTAAAGGGATGGCAATCGAGGTGGTTTTATATCACCGAGCCATGCGATCCGGAATGGACCGCGGCCCCCGAGTTCCGATCCGGACCCCCCACGCGGCTTGTGTCCTGGAAAGAGACGGGCCTGTCGTGGGGTGACGAGAAAGAGGTGGCTGGATTGCAAACATGCATCCAGTCCCTGGTGAACAAGCCAGTCCGGCTAGTTAATATAATCCAGGTTATGCTCGTCCGCCGGATCCTCCCGTGCCAACAACGGGATTTCAATCTATGGGAGTTCGACCCGGTGCAGCATCAAACCCTCAGCAGGCTCTTCGACACAGCGTACGAGGACGCCTAGAAGATGCTATTCAAGGGCGCCGAGGCTCCCGCATCCGCTTCCGAGGACCGCGGATACAGCTTGCAGTGTCACGCTAGCAAGGTATGCCGTCTACACCTTTTACAGGATGTTAAGCTTTTTTCATAGATTGACTCTGTGCGGGATCTAAACTCCCTTACCTTTGACAGGCTTGGCGGGCGATAGCCGAACCAATTAACTGTCCGGCTCCGCTGCCCGAAGACCCAGCCCCAGCTCTGCTAGTGAAGCTGCTGGCTCTGGCGCCTTATGTGGTGCCGGAAAAGAAGGCCAAGAAGAAGAAGACCACGGGGACTCGGAAGAGTACCCGTAATGTGGTGCTGTCGGACTCGTCATCCGACGAGTCCAAGATGCCCTCTTCCCATGAAAACGAGGAGGAGGAAGAAGAAACCTCTCCCCCTCCAGCAGGGGGAGGAAAGAAAAGGAAGGCCGCCCCAGTGGGGGGGCCGAAGGGTCCAAGAAGAGGAAAACCCCTCCGCCGGACTACGCCCCCGACGCCGATGAGGGCGAAGAGGAGTGGCAGGACAGGGCCAGGCGTCCGGCGAAATCGTAAGTGTTCAGATACCAGAGTAACTCATGATATTCCTTTTGTTGCACAGCTTTCCCTAATGTCGAATATAATCATGCAGACCGCCCCGGGCCGAACTCAACGAGTCGTCGAGCGGCTCCCTGGATTCATCGGACGTGAACTCCGTTCCGCCCGCTGTCTCCCCCCGCATTGTAGATGACGCCGAAGTGGCGTCGCAACGAGCTCCGGGGCAGGAGGAGGTGGTCCTGGAGGAGCCGCAAGGCGACCTCCCGGACCCCAGGAGTGAAGGGGACAAGACCCCCCAGGGCTCCAAGTCCGGCTTTAAGCCGGACACCGTGCCGGAATCTTCAACAATTCCGGACTGCGGCAGGCGAACTCCTTCCAAGAGGAGCAAGCCTTCTGAGCCGGCAGCCTCCGTCCAACCGGAGGCGCCGGTTAATCTGCTGGAGGTGCTTGAAGGCGTCTCCATCGACGAGGAGCACCGTACTATTATGAGTACGGTGATCCAGAAGGTTCAGTCCGCCAAGAGCGGGCTGAGTGAAGCTTGCGCTAGCCTCCTAACAGGCTTCGAGGTAAGTAAAAATATGTAAAAATATTACCGCATAGACAGTAGCCCCTGATGCTCTGTTTGGCGTTCGGAAAGAAAAGCCGAATAGAGGATCTATTAAATTTCGCAGGAGTCTAACAATAAAAAGTCAATATGCGTATGCAGGCTTCGCTGCTAGCCACCGCCGCACTGACTGCGGAGGTGGGTACCCTGAAGCAGGGGCTCGAGCGGTCCAAGCGAGAGCTCGGCCTTGCCAAGCGGCAGCTCAAGGAGAAAGAAGGTAAGAAATACCTTATAAAAAGGTGCCTATAGAGAGGCGTGATTGCAAAAAATAACAGGATTGTACTGCTTATTGTAGGGGCCACGACTGAGGTGGCGACCCTCAAGCAGGCGCTGTCCGAGGCCGAAAAGAAAACAGCCGCGGAGCGCACCGAGCGAGAGAAACTTGGGACTCAGGTCGGCGAGGTGCAGCAAGAGCTTCAGGCTCTCATGAAAAAACATGAGAGTTTGGAGCTTGAGTCAAAGACCCAAGCGTCCGAGCTCGCGACAGCCCTTGAGACTGCCAAGTCTGCCAAGGCCGAAGCCCAAAAGGCCCTCCGAGAGTTGGAGGATATGAAGAAGATAGCAACGGGTAAGGCATTCTTTATGCAAAGCAGAAATATAAAAGTAAACTACTTGTTACTTACCCGAATTCGGAGTTCTCCAGGGGCATTCGCAGATCTTCCCCATAGCGTATCCGATGCCGCCGCATTCTACCGAGCTGAAGAGGGCAGCTCGACGGAGAAGGTGTTCTGGTCTCAGTATGCTGAGGCTGGACACCCTGTGCCCTTGAGCGACCAGCTGAAACAACTGGTCGAACTCCACAAGGCGGCCGAACAGGCCATGAAGGGCTTCATAGTTCGGCTGTGGCCCGGAGAGGCCCTGCCTGGGAGCTACTTCGGGCTGGTGCGGCGGCTGGTGGAGGCCTGTCCAAGGCTCGAGGTCATCAAGCGCTCCGTCTGCATCGAAGGTGCCCGTAGGGCCCTTGCCTGTGTAAAGGTGCACTGGGGTAAGCTAGACGGTGAGAAGCTTGTGAAGGACGGGCCACCGCCGGGGAAGGAGCATCACAAGCCCGAGAACTATTACAAGGATGTTCTTGCGGGTGCCTGCCTTGTGGCGGATGAATGTACCAAGGATGTAATTTTTGAATAAAATCACTCGTTTTTATCCTGTGCGCTGAAAACTTGTTCATAGGCGCTTAAGCAATGCTTGTTGAATTTAAAATATTATTTTCTGTGCGGCCGTTTATCAAAAAATTGAGAGATGGCCACTCGTCGGCTTCTGCCCCCATGCCACTAGTGCTGGGGTGTTTGGGGATAAACCTGAGCACTCTTTTTCCCATAGTTGGGTCCTTCGAGGGAGGCGCTCAGCACAACGAACCAGGCAATCAGACTATAATGCTTGAACACTCTCACTTAGCCATAGAACTTTATAATTTTAAATTTCGGCGAAGCCCCTAGTTCGGAAGACCGAGTTCGGGGCGCTATCCACGCCTTGGCTGGGGTTATCCAGCTCCTCGCTCGAAGCGGCATAAGCCTTTAGGGACTCGAAAAACCTCTCGAACAGCGACCGGTCTCTCGCCTCATCATGACAGTCAGTTTTAGCTTTCTCCACTGAGGTGCTTAACCCAGCTCAACCGGGGCACAATCGCAGTGGTTCTCCTAGTGCTACCTTAGCTGATATAGCGGAACATAAGGCACCAAAACATAGGAGCCGGGTAAACCCAACTATTGACCCAAATCATGATTCGGAGCCGATGCATATAGTGCTATAAGTTCGGGGTGCCGCACTTGTGAAAGTGTACGGACTTCTCACATCATATTAAAGGGTACTGAAGCCCCTGGCATACTTGCCGTACCACAGTGTACGGGTGCAACATGTCATTAATGAACATATATATGAAAAGAGTAATGCAAAAAATAGACAAAAAGCTAAGCATTGTTTATAGAGAGGCTGTTTATCAAAGCCGAACGATACAAATGGTGCGGTAAGCAAAAGATATTGGACTATTCAGTATATCCTGACCAGGGGTAGGCCGCGGAATTTTATTTAAAACAGGTATACCGCTCGTAACAGAGACCACCTGGGGGTTCCATAATGCGGCATGGCTTGTCTGTCTCCCTGGATCTTGCATCGTTTGTGCGGCAGTCGAATTGCCGAACAGGTCGTCCGAAGTATGGAGTCCTGAAAGTAAGAAAAGATTAAAAAAAGAATCCGTCAGCCCCTGGTACATTTTAAGCCGTATTTTGGGCGTGCCGTTATTGTGCCCCTTCCCCTGTGCCCATGGTATTTCAAGGGCGTAGTTATGTACGCGAGGTACTGGTTTCGCTAGGTCGCGAAAGCTGGGGTTGGGGCCGCCTTGCTACGCTTGCTCAGAGTGTGCCAGGCGGTCCCGCTGTAGGTTACTCCGGGCACGCTTGGCAGTGTCTGGCTTTTTAATGGCCGGACTGGAGAATTGCCTAAGAAGGCTACTTTGTACCTCTGCTGCGAGAGCCGCCGTATGCTCCTCCGTACGGAGGGAGCGTTCGGTGTTTCCGTTGACCGTGATTACTCCTCTAGGGCCTGGCATCTTGAGTTTGAGATATGCGTAGTGCGGCACCGCATTGAATTTTGCGAATGCGGTTCGTCCGAGCAGGGCGTGATAGCCACTGCGGAACGGGACTATATCGAAGATTAACTCTTCACCTCGGAAATTATCCGGGGATCCGAAGACCACGTCAAGTGTTACTGAGCCTGTACTGTTGGCTTCTACACCTGGTATAACGCCTTTAAAGGTCGTTCTTGCGGGTTTGATCCTTGAGGGATCTATGCCCATTTTCCGCACTGTATCCTGATAAAGCAGGTTCAGGCTACTGCCGCCGTCCATGAGGACTCTTGTGAGGTGAAATCCGTCGATGATTGGGTCAAGAACCAATGCGGCGAAGCCGCCATGACGGATGCTAGTGGGATGGTCCCTTCGGTCAAAAGTGATCGGGCAGGAGGACCATGGGTTGAACTTTGGGGCGACTGGCTCCATCACGTATACGCCCCGCAGCGCACGCTTCCGCTCCCGCTTGGGAATGTGGGTTGCGTATATCATGTTCACCGTCCGCACTTGTGGGGGAAAGCCCTTCTGTCCATTGTTGTTCGGTGGCTTGGGCTCCTCGTCATCGCTGTGCAGCCCCTTGTCTCTGTTTTCGGCTCTTAACTTGCCTGCCTGCTTGAACACCCAACAATCCCTGTTAGTGTGATTGGCTGGCTTTTTGGGGGTGCCATGTATCTGGCACAAGCGATCGAGTATTCGGTCCAAACCGGACGGGCCCTGAGTATTCTTTTTGAATGGCTTTTTCCGCTAACCGGATTTATAGCCTCTGAATCCGGCATTGACTGCCGTGTCTTCATTGCTGTCGCTGTTAACGCGGCGTTTTTGTTTGTTCCGACATGTCCTACCACTTTTGTCCTTGGTATCCGAATTACCAGGGTTCTTTGATAAGTTGTTACTGCGAGCTAGCCAGCTGTCTTCTCCCGCGCAAAAGCGGGTCATGAGTGTCATGAGGGCTGCCATGGATTTTGGCTTTTCCTGTCCCAGGTGCCGGGCAAGCCACTCGTCGCGGATGTTATGCTTGAAGGCTGCTAGGGCCTCTGCGTCCGGACAGTCGACTATCTGGTTTTTCTTTGTTAGGAACCGTGTCTAGAATTGTCTGGCTGATTCTTCTGGCTGCTGAATTATGTGGCTTAAGTCATCGGCATCCGGCGGCCGCACGTAAGTGCCCTGGAAGTTATCGAGGAATGCGGCTTCCAGGTCCTCCCAAGAACCGATTAAGTCTGCTGGCAAGCTGTTAAGCCAATGCCGGGCCGGTCCTTTAAGTTTGAGCGGGAGGTACTTGATGGCGTGTAGATCATCGCCGTGTGCCATGTGGATGTGAAGGAGATAGTCCTCAATCCATACCGCCGGGTCTGTGGTGCCATCGTATGATTCAATGTTTATGGGTTTGAAGCCCTCTGGGATTTTATGATCCATTACTTCATTAGTGAAGCATAGCGGTTGTGCGGCGCCTCTGTACTGGGCTATATCACGACGCAGCTCGGAAGAGCTATGTCTGTTGTGTTCGGCCCAGCCGGATTTGTTGTATCCGGAGTGAAGATCATTGTCACATGCCGTAGGGCGCCTGCGCGATCCGTAGATTGATCTTGTCTGTCTTGCCTTATCCTCCAGTATGTCTCGCAGGTCGAGCGCATTTTCCCGTGCCTTAGTTGTGCGGCGTCGGGGCATGGCTTGGGTGGAGGGCTGAGAGGCCTCTCTGTCGCGGCCACGGGGTGGCCGGTCTGCCATGTCATGCGCTGGTGATGTAGGTGCTTCCTCCTCTGATCGGGGTAGCGGCCTGCGCTTCGGGTAACTCTTGGAGGGGCGTTCGAGTTCATACTCTTCGGCCGCAAGGACTTCAGTCCATCTGTCAGCTAGCAAATCTTGGGCAGCTCTAAGCTGTTGCTACTTTTTCTTGAGGCTGCTTGCCGTGGCTAAAAGCCTGCGTTTAAAACGCTCTTGTTCGGCAGGGTCTGATGGTATGACGAATTCGTCGTCATCGAGGCTTGCCTCGTCTTCGGAGGGAGGCATATAGTTATCATCCTTGACCTCTTGGTCTGCCGCTCTCTCATGAGGGCTGGCTTCTCCATCTTCCTGTGCTGAATCTTGATGGGGTGGGTGTTATTTGGCGCTATCCAGGGTAGTATTATCTCCTGTGCCGGAATCACCGTTTTTGCTTTGGCGGGATTTAGAGAAGCGCCACTGACGCCGGCGCTTTGGCTGTTTCTTGGGGGCGTCATCCCCCACTGTTCCATCGCCATCTCCGTCTTTTGGAGTGTCCACCATGTATATGTCATATGACGAGGTGGCCTTCCAGCGCCCTACAGGTGCTGGTTCCTGTTCGGCTCCTATATCGTCGTCCATGCCGTCGATGTCTTCGGAGCCGAAGTCAAGTATGTCAGTTAAATCGTCGACAGTGGCTACAAAGTGGGTGGTGGGTGGGTTTTGAATTTCCTCACCGTCCGTATCCCACCCTTGCTGAACGTAGTCCGGCCAGGGCTCTCCTGATAAAGAGAGAGACTTAAGAGAATTCAGGATGTCGCCAAAAGGCGAATGCTGAAAGATGTCCGCTGCGGTGAACTCCATTACCGGCGCCCAATCGAATTCGATTGGCAGGGGCGCGGGGGGCTCGGAGTTTGGAGAGGAATCCGGCTCCTCGGAGTCACGGGCCATGCGGAGTGCGGGGCTGGAGTTCGGCTCGATCGCCTCTGAGATCGCAGCCCCTGAGGTAGTGTCCAATCGCCGATCCTCGATCGGCGTAGTAGGTTCCGAATCAATGGTCGAAACCGATGCGTGTGCGGCCTCCAAGGCGCTGTTCGGCGGTAGAGCTATATCGTGCCCCTCGAGACAGTGCGGCACGCTTGGCTGTGGCTCGAATCCGTCGAAGATCAAGTCTCCGCGGATGTCAGTCGTGTAGTTTAGGCTTCCAAACCTGACCTGATGGCCAGGGGCATAGCTTTCGATCTGCTCAAGGTGGCCAAGCGAATTGGCCCGCAGTGCGAAGCCGCCGAAGACGAAGATCTGTCCGGGGAGAAAAGTCTCACCCTGGAACGCATCGTTGTTGAAGATCGAAGGAGCCATCGGGCCTAAAGGCGACGACACATAGGAACTCTCAATGAAAGCACCAATGTCGGTGTCAAAACCAGCGGATCTCGGGTAGGGGGTCCCGAACTATGCGTCTAGGCCGGATGGTAACAGGAGACAAGGGACACTTTATTTTACCCTGGTTCGGGCCCTCTCGATGGAGGTAATACCCTAGTCCTGCTTGATTAATATTGATGATATGGGTAGTACAAGAGTAGATCTACCACGAGATCAAGGAGGATAAACCCTAGAAGCTAGCCTATGGTATGATTGTTGTGTATGGAGTTGATTCTGTCCTACGGACTACAACCCTCCGGTTTATATAGACACCAGATAGGGTTAGGGTTACACAGAGTCGGTTACAATGGTAGGAGATCTTGAATATCGCATCACCAAGCTTGCCTTCCACGCTAAGGAAAGTCCCATCCGGACACGGGACGAAGTCTTCAATCTTGTATCTTCATAGTCCAGGAGTCCGGCTGAAGGTATAGTCCGGCTACCCGAACACCCCCTAATCCAGGACTCCCTCAACAAGTTTGATCATTACGGGAGGTGAGGCATTCTGGCTGGAGGTTCTTTTCCACCGAACGAATTTGTTCGATCCTTCTCCACTCTACCACGAATGAGTCGTGACTCCGAGACCTAACATCAATGCGATATCGGGGTTCTAACTTAATTAATTTGTCAACCACGGACAAATGATGACGTGGAGGGTTATTAAAGACCTCTACTCCCTCAGTACCAGTGCATAAGTGGGGCGTGTATATTTTTAGTGACACTAATAAGAGATGTGGGCGTGTATGTTTCTAGTGACACTAATAAGAGACGTGGAGCGTGTATATTTTAAATGACTTGAGACAACCTAGCATGACGTGCAGTGGTCAGTTCATTGCATGCAATGATATTAATTAACAAATAAAGATTAAGTTCTCTTGTTTTCTCCTATGCCTTAGTTGCGGTATACAACATAAAGGAGAGTTGGCAGCGTGACATATGCAGTCTTTTTTCCGCCTCACACCCTCTCATTGGGTTTTTTCGTCATCCCCTCTCATATGTTTTTTAAGCAATCCCCTCTCACATGTTTATTTTCACCTCACCTCCACCACCCTCTCCATCTAGTTTTTTTCTTGGCAGCTCCTAGGCGCCATCTAAATGCGGGAAGTAAAACAACATCCACCTCGGGAGCCCTTGGATTAGACGCTTGTCAGCCGTATGATTAGTCGTAAACTTTTGTTTGCGTGAGTCCGTTCACACCTCACGTAGGCACCCGTCCTGGTAATATCTAGAAAATGCGTTCACACCTCAGTGGCATGGGCCCTGGTAGTAGCTACTCTGTATACTGTCAACCCTGCATGCACGCATGCATCCCATGCCACCAACGCAGCAACCACACCCTTGGCGTTGCATGCTACAATGAATCAACAATGAAGGAGAACCTTGGAGCATTGATGTCCTATTGGCAACCGACATGCAGCAGCATGCAATTTTGAAAGTGAAATGACAACTGTTGGAAATATGCCCTAGAGGCAATAATAAAATGATTATTATATTTCCTTGTTCATGATAATTGTCTATTATTCATGCTATAATTGTATTATCCGGAAATCGTAATACATGTTTGAATACATAGACCACAATGTGTCCCTAGTGAGCCTCTAGTTGACTAGCTCGTTGATCAACAGATAGTCATGGTTTCCTGGCTTTGGACATGGGGATGTCATTGATAACGGGATCACATCATTAGTAGAATGATGTGATGGACAAGACCCAAACCTAAGCATAGCACAAAGATCGTGTAGTTCGTTTGCTGTAGCTTTTCTGGATGTCAAGTATCATTTCCTTAGACCATGAGATTGTGCAACTCCCAGATACCGTAGGAGTGCCTTGGGTGTGCCAAACGTCACAACGTAACTGGGTGACTATAAAGGTACATTACAGGTATCTCCGAAAGTGTCTGTTGGGTTGGCACGAATCGAGACTGGGATTTGTCACTCCGTATGACGGAGAGGTATCTCTGGGCCCACTCGGTAATGCATCATCATAATGAGCTCAATGTGATCAAGTGGTTGATCACGGGATCATGCATTACGGTACGAGTAAAGTGACTTGCCGGTAACGAGACTGAACAAGGTATTGGGATACCGACGATCGAGTCTCGGGCAAGTAACGTACCGATTGACAAAGGGAATTGAGTACGGGATTGATTAGGTCCTCGACATCGTGGTTCATCCGATGAGATCATCGAGGAGCATGTGGGAGCCAACATGGGTATCCAGATCCCGCTGTTGGTTATTGACCGGAGAGTCGTCTCGGTCATGTCTACATGTCTCCCGAACCCGTAGGGTCTACACACTTAAGGTTCGGTGACGCTAGGGTTGTAGAGATATGAGTATGCAGTAACCCAAAAGTTGTTCGGAGTCCCGGATGAGATCCCGGACGTCACGAGGAGTTCCGGAATGGTCCGGAGGTGAAGAATTATATATAGGAAGTGCAGTTTCGGCCATCGGGAGAGTTTCGGGGGTCAACGGTATTGTACCGGGACCACCGGAAGGGTCCCGGGGGTCCACCGGGTGGGGCCACCCATCCCGGAGGGCCCCATTTGCTGAAGTGGGGAGGGAACGAGACCATAGTGGGCTGGTGCGCTCACCCTTGGGCCCCCATGCGCCTAGGGTTGGGAACCCTAGGGGAGGGGGCGCCTCCACTTGCCTTGGGGGGCACTCCACCCCTTGGCCGCCGCCCCCCTAGGAGATCCCATCTCCTAGGGCTGGCGCACCCCCTAGGGGGGCCTATATAAAGGGGGGGGGAGGGAGGGCAGCCGCACCCTGAAGCCTTGGCGCCTCCCTCTCCCCTGCTACACCTCTCCCTCTCGCAGAAGCTCGGTGAAGCCCTGCTGCGGTGACTGCTGCATCCACCACCACGCCGTCGTGCTGCTGGATCTTCATCAACCTCTCCTTCCCCCTTGCTAGATCAAGAATGAGGAGACGTCACGCTGACCGTACGTGTGTTGAACGCGGAGGTGCCGTCCGTTCGGCGCTAGGATCTCCGGTGATTTGGATCACGACGAGTACGACTCCCTCATCCTCGTTCTTTGAACGCTTCCGCTCGCGATCTACAAAGGTATGTAGATGCATCCGATCACTCGTTGCTAGATGAACTCATAGATGGATCTTGGTGAAAACGTAGGAATTTTTTTTGTTTTCTGCAACGTTCTCCAACAGTGGCATCATGAGCAAGGTCTATGCGTAGTTCTCTTTGCACGAGTAGAACACAATTTGTTGTGGGCGTAGATGTTGTCAACTTTCTTGCCGCTACTAGTCTTATTTTGCTTCAGCGGTATTGTGGGATGAAGCGGCCCGGACCAACCTTACACGTACGCTTACGTGAGACCGGTTCCACCGACAGACATGCACTAGTTGCATAAGGTGGCTGGTGGGTGTCTGTCTCTCCCACTTTAGTTGGAGCGGATTCAACGAAAAGGATCCTTATGAAGGGTAAATAGAAGTTGACAAATCATGTTGTGGCTTTAACGTAGGCAAGAAAACGTTCTTGCTCGAACCCTCTTGCAGCCACGTAAAACTTGCAACAACAATTAGAGGACGTCTAACTTGTTTTTGCAGCAAGTGTTTTGTGATGTGATATGGCCAAAGTTGTGATGAATGATATATGTGATGTATGAGATCATGTTCTTGTAATAGGAATCACGACTTATGTCGATGAGTATGACAACCGGCAGGAGCCATAGGAGTTGTCTTTATTTTTTGTATGACCTGCGTGTCATTGAGAAACGCCATGTAAATTACTTTACTTTATTGCTAAACGTGTTAGCCATAGTAGTAGAAGTAATAGTTGGCGAGCAACTTCATGGAGACACGATGATGGAGATCATGATGATGGAGATCATGGTGTCATGCCGGTGACAAGATGATCATGGAGCCCCAAGATGGAGATCAAAGGAAGCTATATGATACTGGGCATATCATGTCACTATTATTTGATTGCATGTGATGTTTATCATGTTTTTTGCATCTTGTTTACTTAGAATGACGGTAGTAAATAAGATGATCCCTCATAATAATTTCAAGAAAGTGTTCCCCCAACTGTGCACCATTGCGACAGTTCGTTGTTTCGAAGCACCACGTGATGATCGGGTGTGATAGATTCCAACGTTCACATACAACAGGTGTAAGACAGATTTACACATGCAAACACTTAGGTTGACTTGACGAGCCTAGCATGTACAGACATGGCCTCGGAACACATAAGACCGAAAGGTCGAGCATGAGTCGTATAGAAGATACAATCAACATGAAGATGTTCACCGATGTTGACTAGTCCGTCTCACGTGATGATCGGACATGACCTAGTTAACTCGGATCATGTTATACTTAGATGACTGGAGGGATGTCTATCTGAGTGGGAGTTCATTGAATAATTTGATTAGATGAACTTAATTATCATGAACTTAGTCTAAAATCTTTACAATATGTCTTGTAGATCAAATGGCCAACGTTGTCCTCAACTTCAACGCGTTCCTACAGAAAACCAAGCTGAAAGACGATGGCAGCAACTATACGGACTGGGTCCGGAACCTGAGGATCATCCTCATAGCTGCCAAGAAAGATTATGTCCTAGAAGCACCGCTAGGTGACGCACCCGTCCCACAGAACCAAGACGTTATGAACGGTTGGCAGACACGTGCTGATGATTACTCCCTCGTTCAGTGCGGCATGCTTTACAGCTTAGAACCAGGGCTCCAAAAGTGTTTTGAGGGACACGGAGCATATGAGATGTTCGAAGAGCTGAAAATGGTTTTCCAAGCTCATGCCCGGGTCGAGAGATATGAAGTCTCCGACAAGTTCTTCAGCTGTAAGATGGAGGAAAATAGTTCTGTCAGTGAGCACATACTCAAAATGTCTGGGTTGCATAACCGCTTGACTCAGCTAGGAGTTAATCTCCCAGATGACGCGGTCATTGACAGAATCCTTCAGTCGCTTCCACCAAGCTACAAGAGCTTTGTGATGAACTTCAATATGCAGGGGATGGAAAAGACCATTCCTGAAGTATTTGTAATGGTGAAATCAGCAGAGGTAGAAGTCAAAAAGGAACATCAAGTGTTGATGGTGAATAAAACCACTAAGTTCAAGAAAGGCAAGGGTAAGAAGAACTTCAAGAAGGACGGCAAGGGAGTTGCCGTGCCCAGTAAGCAAGCTGCCGGGAAGAAGCCAAAGAATGGACCCAAGACCGAGACTGAGTGCTTTTATTGCAAGGGAAGTGGTCACTGGAAGCGGAACTGCCCAAATACTTAGCGGACAAGAAGGCCGGCATCACAAAAGGTATATGTGATATACATGTAATTGATGTGTACCTTACCAGTACTCGTAGTAGCTCCTGGGTATTTGATACCGGTGCGGTTGCTCACATTTGTAACTCAAAGCAGGAGCTGCGGAATAAGCGGAGACTGGCGAAGGACGAGGTGACGATGCGCGTCAGGAATGGTTCCAAGGTCGATGTGATCGCCGTCGGCACGCTACCTCTACATTTACCTACGGGATTAGTTTTAAACCTCAATAATTGTTATTTAGTGCCAGCTTTGAGCATGAACATTGTATCAGGATCTCGTTTAATACGAGATGGCTACTCATTTAAATCCGAGAATAAT
The DNA here is from genome assembly GCF_003073215.2 of Triticum urartu. Lineage (NCBI taxonomy): Eukaryota > Viridiplantae > Streptophyta > Magnoliopsida > Poales > Poaceae > Triticum > Triticum urartu. The sequence continues at coordinate 457,595,913 of NC_053024.1, forward strand.
GGTTGTTCTATTTATATGAGAGATATGTTTTATGGTCATGCTCCGATGGTGAATGGTTTATTCTTAATGAATCTCGAGCGTAATGCTACACATATTCATAGTGTGAATACCAAAAGATGTAAGGTTGATAATGATAGTCCCACATACTTGTGGCACTGCCGCCTTGGTCACATAGGTGTCAAACGCATGAAGAAGCTCCATGCAGATGGACTTTTAGAGTCTCTTGATTACGAATCATTTGACACGTGCGAACCATGCCTCATGGGTAAAATGACCAAGACTCCATTCTCAGGAACAATGGAGCGAGCAACCAACTTATTGGAAATCATAAATACTGATGTGTGCGGTACAATGAGTGTTGAGGCTCGCGGTGGCTATCGTTATGTTCTCACCCTCACTGATGACTTGAGTAGATATGGGTATGTCTACTTAATGAAACACAAGTCTGAGACCTTTGAAAAGTTCAAGGAATTTCAGAGTGAGGTTGAGAATCAACGTGACAGGAAAATCAAGTTCTTGTGATCAGATCGTGGGGGAGAATACTTGAGTCACGAATTTGGCACACACTTAAGAAAATGTGGAATAGTTTCACAACTCACGCCGCCTGGAACACCTCAGCGTAATGGTGTGTCCGAACATCGTAATCGCACTCTATTAGATATGGTGTGATCTATGATGTCTCTTACCGATTTACCGCTATCATTTTGGGGCTATGCTTTAGAGACTGCCGCATTCACTTTAAATAGGGCTCCGTCGAAATCCGTTGAGACGACACCGTATGAATTATGGTTTGGGAAGAAACCTAAGCTGTCATTTCTAAAAGTTTGGGGATGCGATGCTTATGTCAAGAAACTTCAACCTGAAAAGCTCGAACCCAAGTCGGAAAAATGCGTCTTCATAGGATACCCTAAAGAAACTATTGGGTATACCTTCTACCTCAGATCCGAAGGCAAGATCTTTGTTGCCAAGAATGGGTCCTTTCTAGAGAAAGAGTTTCTCTCGAAAGAAATAAGTGGGAGGAAGGTAGAACTTGATGAAGTATTACCTCTTGAACCGGTAAGTGGCGCAGCTCAAGAAAATGTTCCTGAGGTGCCTGCACCGACTAGAGAGGAAGTTGTTGATGATGATCATGAAACTTCAGATCAAGTTGCTACTGAACTTCGTAGGTCCACAAGGACACGTTCCGCACCAGAGTGGTACGGCAACCCTGTCTTGGAAATCATGTTGTACGACAACGGTGAACCTTCGAACTATGAAGAAGCGATGGCGGGCCCGGATTCCGACAAATGGCTGGAAGCCATGAAATCCGAGATAGGATCCATGTATGAAAACGAAGTATGGACTTTGACTGACTTGCCCGTTGATCGGCAAGCCATAGAAAATAAATGGATCTTTAAGAAGAAGACAGACGCGGATGGTAATGTGACCATCTATAAAGCTTGGCTTGTCGCTAAGGGTTATCGACAAGTTCAAGGGGTTGACTACGATGAGACTTTCTCACCCGTAGCGAAGCTGAAGTCCGTCCGAATCATGTTAGCAATTGCCGCATTCTATGATTATGAGATATGGCAAATGGACGTCAAAACGGCATTCCTTAATGGTTTCCTTAAGGAAGAATTGTATATGATGCAGCCGAAAGGTTTTGTCGATCCTAAGAATGCTGACAAGGTGTGCAAGCTCCAACGCTCGATTTATGGGCTGGTGCAAGCATCTCGGAGTTGGAACATTCGCTTTGATGAGATGATCAAAGCGTTTGGGTTTATGCAGACTTATGGAGAAGCCTGCATTTACAAGAAAGTGAGTGGGAGCTCTGTAGCATTTCTCATATTGTATGTGGATGACATACTGTTGATGGGAAATGATATAGAATTCTTGGAAAGCATAAAGGCCTATTTGAACAAGTGTTTTTCAATGAAGGACCTTGGAGAAGCTGCTTATATATTAGGCATCAAGATCTACTGAGATAGATCGAGACGCCTCATTGGTCTTTCACAGAGTACGTACCTTGACAAGATTTTGAAGAAGTTCAAAATGGATCAGTCAAAGAAGGGGTTCTTGCCTGTATTGCAAGGTACGAGATTGAGCTTGGCTCAATGCCCGACCACGGTAGAAGATAGAGAAAATATGAGTGTCGTCCCCTATGCCTCGGCCATAGGGTCTATCATGTATGCTATGCTGTGTACCTGACCTGATGTAAACCTTGCCATGAGTTTGGTAGGAAGGTACCAAAGTAATCCCGGCATGGAACACTGGACAGCGGTCAAAAATATCCTGAAGTACCTGAAAAGGACTAAGGAAATGTTTCTCGTTTATGGAGGTGACGAAGAGCTCGTCGTAAAGGGTTACGTCGATGCTAGCTTCGACACAGATCTGGATGACTCTAAGTCACAAACCGGATACATGTATATTTTGAATGGTGGGGCAGTAAGCTGATGCAGTTGCAAGCAAAGCATTGTGTGGCGGGATCTACATGTGAAGCGGAGTACATGGCAGCCTCGGAGGCAGCACACGAAGCAGTCTGGGAGAAGGAGTTCATTACCGACCTAGGAGTCATACCCAATGCGTCGGGCCCAATGACTCTCTTCTGTGACAACACTGGAGCTATTGCCCTTGCCAAGGAGCCCAGGTTTCACAAGAAGACCAGGCATATCAAGCGTCGCTTCAACTCCATTCGTGAAAGTGTTCAAAATGGAGACATAGAGATTTGTAAAGTACATACGGACCTGAATTTTGCAGATCCGTTGACTAAACCTCTCCCTAGAGCAAAACATGATCAACACCAGAATTCCATGGGTGTTCGATTCATCACAATGTAACTAGATGATTGACTCTAGTGCAAGTGGGAGACTGTTGGAAATATGCCCTAGAGGCAATAATAAAATGATTATTATGTTTCCTTGTTCATGATAAGTGTCTATTATTCATGCTATAATTGTATTATCCAAAAATCGTAATACATGTGTGAATACATAGACCACAATGTGTCCCTAGTGAGCCTCTAGTTGACTAGCTCGTTGATCAACAGATAGTCATGGTTTCCTGGCTATGGACATGGGGATGTCATTGATAACGGGATCACATCATTAGGAGAATGATGTGTTGGACAAGACCCAAACCTAAGCATAGCACAAAGATCGTGTAGTTCGTTTGCTGTAGCTTTTCTGGATGTCAAGTATCATTTCCTTAGACCATGAGATTGTGCAACTCCCGGATACCGTAGGAGTGCCTTGTGTGTGCCAAACGTCACAACGTAACTGGGTGACTATAAAGGTACATTACAGGTATCTCCGAAAGTGTCTGTTGGGTTGGCACGAATCGAGACTGGGATTTGTCACTCCGTATGATGGAGAGGTATCTCTGGGCCCACTCGGTAATGCATCATCATAATGAGCTCAATGTGATCAAGTGGTTGATCATGGGATCATGCATTACGGTACGAGTAAAGCGACTTGCCAGTAACGAGACTGAACAAGGTATTGGGATACCGACGATCGAGTCTCGGGCAAGTAACGTACCGATTGACAAAGGGAATTGAGTACGGGATTGATTAGGTCCTCGACATCGTGGTTCATCTGATGAGATCATCGAGGAGCATGTGGGAGCCAACATGGGTATCCAGATCCCGCTGTTGGTTATTGATCGGAGAGTCGTCTCGGTCATGTCTACATGTCTCCCGAACCCGTAGGGTCTACACACTTAAGGTTCGGTGACGCTAGGGTTGTAGAGATATGAGTATGCAGTAACCCGAAAGTTGTTCGGAGTCCCGGATGAGATCCCGGACATCACGAGGAGTTCCGGAATGTTCCGGAGGTGAAGAATTATATATAGGAAGTGCAGTTTCGGCCATCGGGAGAGTTTCGGGGGTCAACGGTATTGTACCGGGACCACTGGAAGGGTCCCGGGGGTCCACCGGGTGGGGCCACCCATCCTGGAGGGCCCCATGGGCTGAAGTGGGGAGGGAACCAGCCCATAGTGGGCTGATGTGCCCCCCTTGGGCCCCCCATGCGCCTAGGGTTGGGAACCCTAGGGGAGGGGGCGCCTCCACTTGCCTTGGGGGGCACTCCACCCCCTTGGCCGCTGCCCCCCCTAGGAGATCCCATCTCCTATGGCCGGCGCACCCCCTAGGGGGGCCTATATAAAGGGGGGGAGGGAGGGAAGCCGCACCCTGAAGCCTTGGCGCCTCCCTCTCACCTGCTACACCTCTCCCTCTCGCAGAAGCTCGGCGAAGCCCTGCTGCGGTGACTGCTGCATCCACCACCACGCCGTCGTGCTGCTGGATCTTCATCAACCTCTCCTTCCCCCTTGCTGGATCAAGAAGGAGGAGACGTCACGCTGACCGTACGTGTGTTGAACGCGGAGGTGCCGTCCGTTCGGCGCTAGGATCTCCGGTGATTTGGATCACGACGAGTACGACTCCCTCATCCCCGTTCTTTGAACGCTTCCGCTCGCGATCTACAAAGGTATGTAGATGCATCCGATCACTCGTTGCTAGATGAACTCATAGATGGATCTTGGTGAAAACGTAGGAATTTTTTTTGTTTTCTGCAACGTTCCCCAACAACAACCGCCGTTGTAGCCGCATGAACTGCTTCAAAGACCAACGCTAGAGTGACTTCTGCGTACGATGACTGATGCACTCCGAAAAAGATGCTGCTGCGAGGGTCGTCTGGCTGCTACGGGTGTCACTTGAGGCTGTGAGGCAGTGTTGCCACGCTTGACATCAGTCTTTGCGATACCCGACCGCTTCAATGGTTGTGGCGATGATATGAGGTGTGATGTGACGACCCTGGCGATGATGCGACAACATACTTCGAACGCTTGTGGTGTGTTGCGAGGACATCATGACCTCTTCAAGGATGTTGCGGCTGCTTGCTTTGACCACCGCGTTGATGGAGTAGGGCGTGTTGTGACACTCGGCGTTAACATAATGACATGCTTCAAACACCCGTGGAGGAATTTGACGGCATGCTTCGATGGCTGAAGTGATGCTATGAGGTGTGCTGCAATGGCCCCGACGATGGCGCGATGACATGCTTCAAACGCTTGTGGTGTCTTGCCACGACATCCTGTCTTCTTCAAAGATGTTGCAGTGGCTTGCTTCGACCGCGGTATCGATGCTATGGGGCATGTTGTGACACCCGTGGCGGGCTTCAATGGCTACCACAATGCCACAACGACATGCTTCAATGGCCGAAATGATGCTATGAGGCATGTTGCAACGACGGTGACGATGGCGCGATGACATGCTTCGAATGCCCTTGGTGTGCTTTGATGGCCGCAATGGTACGCTTCGACGGCCATGGCGATGTTGCGATGTTGTGCTTCGAACAGTCGTGGTGATGCTACAATGTCGTGCTTCGACAACCACATCAATACTATGACGGAGGCCTGGCTACTTTGATGATGCCGCAATGGCATGTTCACGGACGCGACACTGTTGTGACTATGGACATGGCTGCTCGATGATTGTGCGACGGCGTGCTTCGATGGCTACGCGACGGTGACGGCGACCCGGGCTTCCCGGTGATGCTGGAATAGTGTGCTTCGAAGACGGCACCGACAAACACGCTACATCTGAAAGCAACCTTTGACTCCATGATCTTGCTAGTACCAAATCAAAACCAATACCCACATTCAATGTCCAGAACTATTTCTACCAAGTGATGATCGGACGGCGCCTTGGACTTCCTTGGATTAGCTCACCGCTACAGGTAACTGAAGATGACCATGACCTTTTTTTGCATGGAAGATGGTCACGGCCTACTAACTGAAGATATGTGTGTGACAGTACTTGAGAAGGACTAAGGATATGTTCCTAGTTTATGGAGGTGAGGATGAGCTCGTTGTAAAGAGTTACACCAATACTAGTTTCCAAACTGATAGGGATGACAGTCGATCACATCACAATCTGGGTTTGTGTTCATTCTGAACGAAGGAGCAGTGAGCTGGAGGAGTTCCAAGCAAGATACGGTAGCTGATTCTACAATAGAGGCCATGTACACCGCGACTTCTGAAGCTAAAAAAGAAGGTGTTTGGGTGAAGAATTTTATTTATGATCTTGGTGTGGTTCAGAGCGCGTCCAATCCATTGGAGCTCTATCGTGATAATAGTGGTGCTATCACGCAAGTCAAGGAACCACAGAACCATCATAAAACCCAACATATACTCAAGCATTTTAACCTTATTCACGACATTGTCGAGAGAGGTGATGTAAACATATGCAAGGTACACACGGATGTGTTGGAAATATTCCCTAGAGGCAATAATAAATTGGTTATTATCATATTTCCCTTTTCATGATAATTGTTTATTATCCATGCTAGAATTGTATTGATCGGAAACTCAAATACATGTGTGGATACATAGACAACAACATGTCCCTACACTACTGCAGGATGCTACTAACGCGACACTACGATCAGAGACCCTTCGATGAAACTGTGTACGATGCAATAATCACAAATGGTGATGTAAAAAACCATCAAAAAAGATGCAAAACATTTGCGATGACGGATGCATCAAACATGGTTCAGAATTTAGTTGCGTGTGCGATGAGGGGCAAAAGGTTCAGTTCAGTGAACTATTTGCGATGAGGCAGAAGAACAGAAACGGGCAGCTAGATGAAGGCGTGTGCGATACACAACATATGATTCACTTGGATGAACTATTTGTGATTAGGCGGAACAACAGAAACAGGCAACCAGATGAAGGTGTGTGCGATTGAGGGCATACGCTTCATAAGAATTAACTGTTTGCGATTAGGCAACACAACAGAAATGGTCAGCTAGATCAAAGTGTCTGCGATTGATGACATACACTTCACACGGATGAACTGTTTGTGATTAGCCACAACAAATACAAAAAGTTAGACAAATCAATGTGTGTGCGCTAGACGGGCACACATTCTAATTAAAAGAAGTGCGCGATGGTAATAACGAGCGCCCACGGTTGTTGGAACAAGACATGTGCTGGCATTGCCTATTGCGGTGCACCCTATGGTGCAAATGCCACATACGCGGCCGAGAAAGCGTGCCCACGTTACACCGTTTGGGAATAGTGCCACACTTAGAAATTAGAGAACCGTCAATAAATTTTGAGCCTGCGTCCCGCCACATTCTAAATTACCACCATGCTATATTTAATTGCAAACTTGTTCACACCGATCAAAACCTAAACAGTTTCCCACTTAGGAGCGTATTAGTAATCAGTTATAAATACTACTACTCCAAGATGAATCCACATTCCTCCTCAACTCCTCATCCACAAAAACAAACAAGTCATTCATCATCGTTCCCTTGCGTCTGCCATGGCTAGCGTGAGTTTTGGGTCGAGAGATTACCACCAAGGAGAGGCGAGCATGGAAGCGAAAGCATGAGAGATGTCCCGCCTAGCCGCGAAAGCAGCCGGCATGTCCCACCGCATGGTCGTAGCCGCATAGAGGTGCCGCCGTGCCGCCGAAGAAGCATGGAGGCCCCGCTGTGCCATCAATGCAGTAGACTGGTCTGGCCGCGCGGCGGAAGCGACAGAGATGTCCCGCCGTGCCGTGAATGCAATAGAGATGTCCTCCAGCATCATGGTGGCCTGGGAAAATATCTCGCGGGCAGGCGAGGACTCTTACAGGCGCATGAGTGCGATTGACCATAGACAGATGGATCAGATCTCCGGCTGGGCGAGGTTGCAGGACGATATGAAAGCCTCGTTTGAATAGGCTATCGTCCTCATCCGACAACTAAGTGAGGGCAATGCGAAGCTCCGGGACGAGCGCGAACTTCTGAAGGCGAAGATCGTCGGAAGTGTGGAGCAGCAGGAGGAGACCACTGCCTTGTTGAAGACGACCGACGTCATCGTCAAGAAACTTATTGACGAGAATGACATGCTCTGCATTGAGCGCCAAAGGCCGATGGAGGAATCCGTGGATGCTGCCAAGCAGCGTATTAAGGACACGAAAGAGCTCATCGCCGCTCGCCGCGGAGACTACTTCCCGCAGCCTGCAGCAAAGCATGAAGAAAGTAGAGATCAACGAGCCAAATCGTTGTCTTCTTGTTTTGCCCTTGTGTATTTCGGGCGTTGCCGCATGTGGCTTTTTAATTATCTGCCTAAATATGTAAGACAATTATTATGCACTGTCATCACCCTTATATTCATCAGTCTTGCTATAAGTCGCAGTCGATGCTATATAGGTCCGTCCGATCTTACATCAAGATCCATGCAAAACTTTCTTTTCAGATTTTCTTCTTTTTCCTCTTAAATCTCAGTCGAGTGAGACATAGCCACGCCATGAAACAGGGGCTCGAGCGCCATTAATGGAGACATCGGGAGGGAGGTGGGCGGCAGATAGAGGTCAAAGGGCTCTCCTCCCAATGAGCAAACACAGGGGTCTGATCGCACGCCTCCTGTACTCAAATAGCTACCCCGCACGACACCTCGTAGCCAATAAAAAAGGGGATGCACGGCGGCACGTAAATGGTAAGTAGAACGCCCACGGTTTCAATAATACTTGTGTTTCCGATTTGTAACGTGACATCACTTGTTCCAAAATGACTTTGTGGATTGTTAATGTGTGCGCCTTCACAAAATCGGATAAAAAATTTACCACAATATATTGGTGCCATGTCATGACACCACACTGGTACGCGTCGGTGCTATACAAACGGTTTTTAACCCCTTTCTGCGACGGCATTTGGAACCGTCGCCAAGTGAGTGTGGGCGATAAGGGGTACTTCCCACATGACCCAGAAACCGTCGGGGATGGGCGAGGGGCTACTAACAATCGCCATAGAATAAACGTATGAGAAGCCGCCCCAGTCCCACACGTTACGTTTCTGATCAGAGAGACATCCCAAACGATTATGCCGCTATAGTCATGCGAAAAAGGTGGACATCAACATTTAATCTGCCGATATGTTTGTGATAGGTACGTTATCGCACATGGTTCAAGAGTGTAAAATGTGTGCGGTGCCTCTACTAACGCCAACGTGTCCATTTTCATAACTGTGTGAGATTGGTATTCGTATCACACACGCACACTGGTTTGAAACGTTTATCGTATTACCATGAATCGCACACGCATATGATACGAAACCGTGTGTGCGTCCGTCGGGCATCGCAAACATTTCACGTCAAAGAACCGTTTGTACTCTTTTTTTCATCGCACACATTGTTTTCTTTCTAACCGCGTGCACATTATTTTATTAGCTCCTGTATATTTTTATTTTTGCCTGTAATTTATTATTTGAATTGGAAATTTTGAAATATGAAACGTGCAATTCAAATTCTCAGCACAATGGTTCAACAACGAATCCATAAATAAAATTGTCAGTACAATATATTCAATAATTACTGGATTGCAGGATTAGACAACAATTAACTATGATGAACCATAATATTTAAAGGCGGTAAACGTGAAGAGACAAGTGTAAATCAATTTGACTGTCGATGGTGTTGAAGAAGTGGAATGCCCATAATGTGCCTTCCTGCATGGCATAGGCACGAACCACTTTTGTCCAACCCCTTGTGACGATTGCCAGCCTATCCTTCACCACCTTCAGGAAGACTTCTAGAGAATTATCATGGTAGCATGAATTATATACTTTAACCTTAGTTGCCTCCACTCCGGCCATGTAGTTTGCAAGGTAATCATTAGTAAATAGCTTCAGAAACCACTGAAAAGAGAAAAATATTAGATACTGAGGTCTAATAGAGTAACTTGTTGTGGGCAGGGAGAAAAGGCAACACATTACTTACCATCCTAAAGTTCACCGTTGTCTTGGACAAAGTGTAAATAAAGAGCTTGATTTCAATCACCCGTTTCTTTCGCCTAACAATCTTTCTTAGTTTCCTCACTTGACGCTTGTTCATGAATATCTCATTGCCCCATACGCAAAAGGGATCGCAGCATGGATTAGTACCACTCATATATGTACCTACAAGCAACCAGTAAATGTTAGAAGCTAAACCGAGATTGCACAAATGATGTAAAATACAACTACCTACATTCCTAAGTACAAGTATGTTTAGAGATTTCAATATGAACTACATACAGATGTATATAGAATTATAGATATAATTTAGATTAGAATCTAGATTCACTCATTTTGCTCCTTATGTAGTCTATATTGGAATCTCTAAAATACTTATATTTAGGAATAGATGGTGTATAAGACATGGGATGCAGCTAACCTCGACGGAAAAAACAGCATCACCCATTGTAGCCCTGTGTAAGTACATGGAAAGCCAATGTTAACTACAACAGGGTTAACATCCACCAAAAATAACAAATGGTAATAAAACGAGAGCATCTGTAGTGATATCTTTGTTGCGAAAGAATAACACGGTAGCAAAGGGACGGACTAAAAATGGATACAACTGTTAATTGCAATAGGCTCAATAGCATCCTAATTCATGTTTTGTAAGTTTGTATCCATTGAAATACAACTATTTAAAAATGGATACAACTATTAATTGCAACAAGCTTAATGGCCATTGAAATCGGTACTGATAAAAATGCAATTGGTAGAGTTAAACATCACAAGGCAGGTGCTGCCAGAGCATATAATGGTCCAGTTGTCTATAAAAAGGTAGGGAAAATAGCTAAAATGTGTTAGGCATGTTTGCTACAACATGCTTAATACATCGACCGTACAAAACATAGTCATTAATTGCAACTGGTATTGGTAAGATTAAACTGGTGAGTACATACTTGGTAAGTCATGAGAGGTAGTTCTTGGGGCACTTCATCTTAGTCAGAGCCTGCCAAAAGTCAGCGGCCGCGGAGGCGAGCTGTTCCTCCGGGTCGAAGCGTGGATCAGTGCCACTGACATGTGTACCTACAGGCAACCAGTAAATGGTAGAAGTTAAACTGCAATTGCATAAATAATGTGAAAAACTGTAAGACATGCGATGCAGCTAACCTCGACGACAAACAACAGCATCGGCCTTTATGACCCTGCGTAAGTACATGGACATGCATGTTAAGTACAACAGGGTTAGCATCCACCAAAAATAGCAAATGGGCAGCATCTCTAGTATATGTTCATTGCGGAGAGTAGCATGGTAGCAAAGGGACAAATTAAAAAATGGATACAGCTGTTAATTGCAACAGGCTTAACAGCATCCTAAGTCATGTTTTGTAAGTTTGCAGCCATTGAAATACAACTATTTAAAAATGGATTCAACTGTTAATTGCAACAGGCTTAATAGCCATTGAAACTAGTACTGATAAAAATGCAATTGGCAGAGTTAAACATCACAAGGAGGTGCTGCCAGAGTAGAGAATGACCCAGTTGTCTATAAAGAGGTAGGAAAAGTAGCTAAAACGTGTTAGGCATGTTTACTAGAACATGCTTAATACATCGACCGTACAGAACATAGCCATTAATTGCAACTAGTATTGGTAAGATTGAACTGGTGAGTACATACTTGGTAAGTCCTGAGAGGTAGTTGCTGGGGCACTTCATCTTGGCCAGAGCCCGCCCAAAGTCAGCAGCGGCGGAGGTGAGCTGTTCCTCTGGGTCGAAGCGTGTATCAGTGCCACTGACATGTGTACCTACAGGCAACCGGTAAATGGTAGAAGTTAAACTGCAATTGCACAAATGATGTGAAATACTGTAAGACATGGGATGCAACTAACCTCGACGGCAAACAATAGCATCGGCCATTATGACCCTATGTAAGTACATGGACATGCATGTTAAGTACAACATGGTTAGCATCCACTAGAAATAGCAAATGGGCATCATCTCTAGTGATACCCTGGGTCATGTATTGTAAGTTTGTTGCTGATATTGGTGAAATTGAGCTGGACAGTTAATATTTGAACATCACACAGTGTGCAGTACTGAAATAAACAAGGCAGGAACATGCTTAATACATCAACCGTACAAATCATAGCCGTTGCAAGTGGTATTGGTAAGATTTAGCTAGTCAGATCTTACCTGTTAAGTTCTGGGGGGTAGTCACTGGGGCACTTCATCTGGGCCAGAGCCTGCACCATGTCGGCGGCGGCAGAGGCGAGGTGTCCTCTGGGTCAACATGCACAATGGCCATCGCGCCATGGACCGCCATCAGCTCCTGGCGGTGGGGATTTGGAGGCATGAGGATGTTTCACAGGCGCCATTTAAGCAATCAGGTCGGGGCCGTGATAGAGATCGGTGGGTTACCTGACTAGATCCGAGCAGAACGTAGATGTGGTTGAAGCTGTGGTTGCGGTGGCGGCAGTTTGAGCTGCCGATAGGGGGAGGCGTGGGGGGGGGGAGATACTGAGGAAATTTGATGGGTGGGGATGTGGTTGGAGAAATAAATTCTGAAATCGCGCGCCTAATGAAAATTTCACCGTGAAACTTGGAAACTTGGGCGGGGGAAACACACAACACAGACGAAGCGCGTAAAATACTCGTGTGCGAGAAAACAGAAAATTGGCAAATCCCATCTCCAAAAAAATATACACATGTAGTTGTTTTTTCGGTCAATGGTACACCTAGTTTATTAGGAAACATCGCAGAGGTAACTGAAGTATGGATCATTAATGCAAAAAAACGCAGACGTGTACGGCATAGAAACTGTGTGTTTTGTGATCTTCTAATGATTAACATGAAAAAATGCACACAGGCACATGGGCTAATCAACGCTCAAGCACTCAAAGGATGCTCTTACCGACATTGCACGTTAATACTACAAACTTAAAGTACCACTGGTAATTTTCTCTAAAACTACAAACTTAAACTAGTTCTCACTTGTTGCCATCAGGGCATGCTGGCCAAACGCCGGTGTTCTCCTTCCCGGTGTTGTAGGTGGCAGCCCACCGTGCTTCGATCTCCGCCAAGCTCTCCTCTTCTTTCTTGCGGCGGCGGGACTCTCTTTTCTTGACTGCTTTATGCCTTTTCCGCTCCTTCTGTGCGGCTTTGGCCGCCTCTAGATCCACCGCCCATTTGGCCATGGCAGTCTCAAAGTCCGCCCACGTAACTGTGTGGCCGCCAGCGGCGATGAACTCGGCGCGGCGAGATGCCATCGCTTCCTTACCATATGTGTGCGGTCGCGGGCGGCGAGGAACGCGGCGTGGCGGGATGCCATCATTTCCATACCAGTTACTGTGCGCCACGGTGCCATGAACGACACTTGGAGAGAGCTCTGGGACGGAGCCATACAGTGCAGTGGTATTCAAGAGCTCAATGACAAACGACAACAGAAATTTGGCTTCCCTTACAATTTTGTTCGTTCATTATCGCACACGGTTCATCTCTCTCGCTTCCGGAAACAGTGTGCGTTGTGTTGGGGAACGTAGTAATTACAAAAATCTTCCTACGCACACGCAAGATCTATCATGGTGATGCATAGCAACGAGAGGGTAAGAGTGTTGTCCACGTACCCTCGTAGACCATAAGCGGAAGCATTATGACAACACGGTTGATATAGTCATACATCTTCATGATCCGACCAATCCTAGTATCGACAGTACGACACCTCCGTGATCTACACACGTTCGGCTCGGTGACGTCCCACGAACTCTCGATCCAGCTGAGTGTCGAGGGAGAGCTTCGTCAGCACGACCGCGTGATGACGGTGATGATGAAGCTACCGACGCAGGGCTTCACCTAAGCACTACGACGATATGACCGAGGTGTATTATGGTGTAGGGGGGCACCGCACACAGCTAAAAGCAATCAATTTGTGTGTCCTATGGTGCCCCTACCCCCGTATATAAAGGAGCAAGGGGGGAGGCCGGCCGGCCCTAGTGGCGCGCCAAGGGAGGAGCAATCCTCCTCCTAGTAGGAGTATTATTCCTTCTTTCCTAGTGCTACTAGGAGGGGAAGGGGAAGGAAGGAAGGGAGAGGAAAAGGAGAAGGAAAGGGGGGGTGCCCCCTCCCTAGTCCAATTCGGACTCCCTATAGGGAGGGGGAGCGGCTGCCCCTTGTGAGCTGCGTACCCTCTTCCCTATGGCCCATGAAGGCCCAACTTTCCCCGGGGGGGGGGTCCGGTAACCCTCCAGCACTCCGGTTATAGCCGCCCAATATATCAATCTTTATGTCTCGACCATTTCGAGACTCCTCGTCATGTACGTGATCATATCCGGGACTCCGAACTACCTTCGGTACATCAAAACACATAAACTCATAATACCGATCGTCACTGAACGTTAAGCGTGCGGACCCTACGGGTTCGAGAACTATGTAGACATGACCGAGACACATCTCTGGTCAATAACCAATAGCGGAACCTAGATGTTCATATTGGCTCCCACATATTCTACAAAGATCTTTATCGGTCAAACCGCATAACAACATATGTTGTTCCCTTTGTCATCAGTATGTTACTTGCCCGAGATTCGATCGTCGGTATCTCAATACCTAGTTCAATCTTGTTACCGGCAAGTCTCTTTACACGTTCCGTAATGCATCATCCCGTAACTAACTCATTATTCACATTTTTTGCAAGGATTATGGTGATGTGCATTACCGAGAGGGCCCAGAGATACCTCTCCGATACTTGGAGTGACAAATCCTAATCTCGATCTATACCAACTCAACAAACACCATCGGAGACACCTGTAGAGCATCTTTAGAGTCACCCAGTTACATTGTGACGTTTGATAGCACACTAAGTGTTCCTCCGGTATTCGGGAGTTGCATGATCTCATAGTCATAGGAACATGTATAAGTTATGGAGAAAGCAATAGCAGTAAACTAAACGATCATCGTGCTAAGCTAACGGATGGGTCAAGTCAATCACATCATTCTCTAATGATGTGATCCCGTTTATGAAATGACAACTCTTTGTCCATGGCTAGGAAACTTAACCATCTTTGATCAATGAGCTAGTCAAGTAGAGGCATACTAGTGACACTCTGTTTGTCTATGTATTCACACATGTACTAAGTTTCCGGTTAATACAATTCTAGCATGAATAATAAACATTTATCATGATATAAGGAAATATAAATAACAACTTTATTATTGCCTCTAGGGCATATTTCCTTCAGTCTCCCACTTGCACTAGAGTTAATAATCTAGATTACATTGTAATGATTCTAACACCCATGGAGTCTTGGTGCTGATCATGTTTTGCTCGTGAGAGAGGCTTAGTCAATGGGTCTGCAACATTCAGATCCGTATGTATCTTGCAAATCTCTATGTCTCCCTCCTTGACTCGATTGCGGATGGAATTGAAGCGTCTCTTGATGTGTTTGGTTCTCTTGTGAAATCTGGATTCCTTTGCCAAGGAAATTGCACCAGTATTGTCACAAAAGATTTTCATTGGACTCGATGCACTAGGTATGACACCTAGATCGGATATGAACCACTTAATCCAGACTCCTTCATTTGCTGCTTCTGAGGCAGCTATGTACTCCGCTTCACATGTAGATCCCGCCATGATGCTCTGCTTGGAATTACACCAACTGACAGCTCCACAATTTAATAAAAACATGTATCCGGTTTGTGACTTAGAGTCATCTGGATCAGTGTCAAAGCTTGCATCGACGTAACCGTTTATGACGAGCTCTTTATCACCTCCATATACGAGAAACATATCCTTAGTCCTTTTCAGGTATTTCAGGATGTTCTTGACCGCTGTCCAGTGATCCACTCCTGGATTACTTTGGTACCTCCCTGCTAAACTAATAGCAAGGCACACATCTGGTCTGGTACACAACATTGCATACATGATAGAACCTATGGCTGAAGAAGAGGGAATGACTTTCATTTTCTCTCTATCTTCTGTAGTGGTCAGGCATTGAGTCTGACTCAACTTCACACCTTGTAACACAGGAAAGAATCCTTTCTTTGCTTGATCCATTTTGAACTTCTTCAAAACTTTATCAAGGTATGTGCTTTGCGAAAGTCCAATTAAGCGTCTTGATCTATCTCTATAGAACTTGATGCCCAATATATAAGCATCTTCACCGAGGTCTTTCATTGAAAAATTCTTATTCAAGTATCCTTTTATGCTATTCAGAAATTCAGTATCATTTCCGACCAGCAATATGTCATCTACATATAATATCTGAAATGCTACAGAGATTCCACTCACTTTCTTGTAAATACAGGCTTCTCCAAAAGTCTGTATAAAACCATATGCTTCGATCACACTATCAAAGCGTATATTCCAACTCCGAGAGGCTTGCACCAGTCCATAAATGGATCGCTGGAGCTTGCACACTTTGTTAGCACCTTTTGGATCGACAAAACCTTCTGGTTGCATCATATACAACTCTTCTTTAAGATATCCATTAAGGAATGCAGTTTTGACATCCATTTGCCAAATTTCATAATCATAAAATGCGGCAATTGTTAACATGATTCAAACGGACTTAAGCATCGCTACGGGTGAGAAGGTCTCATCGTAGTCAACTCCTTGAACTTGTCGAAAACCTTTTGCAACAGGTCGAGCTTTGTAGACAGTAACATTACCGTCAGCGTCAGTCTTCTTCTTGAAGATCCATTTATACTCTATGGCCTGCCGATCATCGGGCAAGTCAACCAAAGTCCACACTTCGTTCTCATACATGGATCCCATCTCAGATTTCATGGCTTCAAGCCATTTTGCGGAATCCGAGCTCATCATCGCTTCCTCATAGTTTGTAGGTTTGTCATGGTCAAGTAACATGACCTCCAGAATAGGATTACCGTACCACTCTGGTGCGGATCTTACTCTAGTTGACCTACAAGGTTCTGTAGTAACTTGATCAGAAGTTTCATGATCATCATCATTAGCTTCCTCACTTACTGATGTAGGAATCAACGGAACTGATTTCAGCGATGAATTACTTTCCAATAAGGGAGCAGGTACAATTACCTCATCAAGTTCTACTTTCCTTCCACTCACTTCTTTCGAGAGAAACTCTTTTTCTAGAAAGGATCCATTCTTAGCAACGAATATCTTGCCTTCGTATCTATGATAGAAGGTGTACCCAACGGTCTCCTTTGGGCATCCTATGAAGACACATTTCTCCGATTTGGGTTCGAGCTTATCAGGTTGAAGCTTTTTCACATAAGCATCGCAGCCCCGAACTTTAAGAAACGACAACTTGGGTTTCTTGCCAAACCATAGTTCATAAGGTGTCGTCTCAACGGATTTAGATGGTGCCCTATTTAACGTGAATGCAGCCGTCTCTAAAGCATAACCCCAAAACGATAGCGGTAAATCAGTAAGAGACATCATAGATCGCACCATATCTAGTAAAGTAAGATTACAATGTTCGGACACACCATTACGCTGTGGTGTTCTGGGTGGAGTGAGTTGCGAAACTATTCTGCATTGTTTCAAATGAAGACCAAACTCGTAACTCAAATATTCTCCGCCACGATCAGATCATAGAAACTTTATTTTCTTGTTACGATGATTTTCCACTTCACTCTGAAATTCTTTGAACTTTTCAAATGTTTCAGCCTTATGTTTCATTAAGTAGATATACCCATATCTGCTCAAATCATCTGTGAAGGTGAGAAAATAACGATATCCTCCATGAGCCTCAATGTTCATTGGACCACATACATCAGTATGTATGATTTCCAATAACTCTGTTGCTCGCTCCATTGTTCCGGAGAACGGAGTTTTAGTCATCTTGCCCATGAGGCATGGTTTGCATGTACCAAGTGATTCATAATCAAGTGATTCCAGAAGTCCGCCAGAATGGAGTTTCTTCATGCACTTTACACCAATATGACCCAAACGACAGTGCCCAAAATAAGTTGCACTATCATTATCAACCCTGCATCTTTTGGCTTCAATACTATGAACATGTGTATTACTACTATCAAGATTTAGTAAAAATAGACCACTCATCAAGGGTGCATGACCATAAAAGATATTACTCATATAAATAGAACAATCATTATTCTCTAATTTAAATGAATAACCGTCTCACATCAAACAAGATCCAGATATAATGTTCATGCTCAACGCTGGCACCAACAATTATTTAGGTCTAAAACTAATCCCGAAGGTAGATGTAGAGGTAGCATGCCGACGACGATCACATCGACTTTGGAACCATTTCCCACGCGCATCGTCACTTCGTCCTTAGCCAATATTCGCTTAATCCGTAGCCCCTGTTTCGAGTTGCAAATGTTAGCAACTGAACCAGTATCAAATACCCAGGCACTACTGCGAGCATTAGTAAGGTACACATCCATAACATGTATATCAAATATACCTTTCACTTTTCCATCCTTCTTCTCCGCCAAATACTTGGGGTAGTTCCGCTTCCAGTGACCAGTCCCTTTGCAGTAGAAGCACTCAGTTTCAGTCTTAGGTCCAGACTTGGGTTTCTTCACTTGAGAAGCAACTCGCTTGATGTTCTTCTTCTTGAAGTTCCCCTTCTTCCCTTTACCCTTTTTCTTGAAACTAGTGGTCTTGTTAACCATCAACACTTGATGCTCCTTCTTGATTTCTACCTCCGCGGCCTTTAACATTGCGAAGAGCTCGTGAATAATATTATCCATCCCTTGCATATTATAGTTC
This sequence comes from Triticum urartu, assembly GCF_003073215.2. Classification (NCBI taxonomy): domain Eukaryota; kingdom Viridiplantae; phylum Streptophyta; class Magnoliopsida; order Poales; family Poaceae; genus Triticum; species Triticum urartu. The sequence goes on from NC_053024.1 coordinate 457,614,369, forward strand.
ATCATGAAACTCTTGTAGCTTGGTGGCAGTGATTGAAGAACTCTGTCAATGACACTATCATCAGGAAGATTAACTCCCAGCTGAGTCAATTGGTTGTGGTACCCAGACATTTTGAGTATATGTTCACTGACAGAACTATTCTCCTCCATTTTGCAGCTATAGAACTTATTAGAGACTTCATATCTCTCAATCCGGGCATTTGCTTGAAATATTAACTTCAACTCCTGGAACATCTCATATGCTCCATGACGTTCAAAACGTCATTGAAGTCCCGGTTCTAAGCCGTAAAGCATGGCACACTGAACTATCGAGTAGTCATCAGCTTTGCTCTGCCAGGTGTTCACAACATCTAGTGTTGCTCCTGCAGCGGGTTTGTCACCTAGCGGTGCTTCCAGGATGTAATTCTCCTGTGCAGCAATGAGGATAATCCTCAAGTTACGGACCCAGTCCGTGTAGTTGCTACCATCATCTTTCAACTTAGCTTTCTCTAGGAACACATTAAAATTCAACGGAACAACAACACGGGCCATCTATCTACAACAACATAGACATGAAAAATACTATCAGGTACTAAGTTCATGATAAATTAAAGTTCAATTAATCAAATTACTTAAGAACTCCCAGTTAGATAGACATCTCTCTAATCATCTAAGTGACCATGTGATCCATATCAACTAAACCATGTCCGATCATCACGTGAGATGGAGTAGTTTTCAATGGTGAACATCACTATGTTGATCATATCTACTATATGATTCATGCTCGACCTTTCGGTCTCAGTGTTCCGAGGCCATATCTGCATATGCTAGGCTCGTCAAGTTTAACCCGAGTATTCTGCGTGTGCAAAACTGGCTTGCACCCGTTGTATGTGAACGTAGAGCTTATCACACCCGATCATCACATGGTGTCTCGGCACGACGAACTGTAGCAACGGTGCATACTCAGGGAGAACACTTATACCTTGAAATTTAATGGGAGATCATCTTATAATGCTACTGCCGAACTAAGCAAAATAAGATGCATAAAGGATAAACATCACATGCAATCAATATAAGTGATATGATATGGCCATCATCATCTTGTGCCTTTGATCACCATCTCCAAAGCACCGTCATGATCACCATCGTCACCGGCTTGACACCTTGATATCCATCGAAGCATCGTTGTCGTCTCGCCAACTATTTCTTCTACGACTATCGCTACCGCTTAGACATAAAGTAAAGCAATTACATGGCGATTGCTTTTCATACAATAAAGCGACAACCATATGGCTGCTGCCAGTTGCCGATAATTGTGTTACAAAACATGATCATATCATACAATAAAATTTAGCATCATGTCTTGACCATATCACATCACAACATGCCCTGCAAAAACAAGTTAGACATCCTCTACTTTGTTGTTGCAAGTTTTACGTGGTTGCTACGGGCTGAGCAAGAACCGTTCTTACCTACGCATCAAAAAACCACAACGCATTATAGTGATTGCTTTTTGATCTTCAGAAAGAACCCTGTTCATTGAATCTGATTCAACTAAAGTTGGAGAAACTGACACCCACCAACCACCTGTGTGCGAAGCACGTCGGTAGAACCAGTCTCGCGTAAGCGTACATGTAATGTCGGTCTGGGCCGCTTCATCCAACAATACCGCCGAATCAAGAATCAACTAGTGACGGCAAGCAATATGTATATATACCCACGCCCACAACTCCTTTGTGTTCTACTCGTGCATATAACATCTATGCATAGACCTGGCTCTGATGCCACTGTTGGGGAACGTAGTAATTAGAAAAATTTGCCTACGCACACGCAAGATCTATCATGGTGATGCATGGCAACGAGAGGGGAGGAGTGTTGTCCACGTACCCTCGTAGACCGTAAGAGGAAGCGTTATGACAACGCGGTTGATGTAGTCGTACGTCTTCACGATCCGACCGATCCTAGTACCGAAAGTATGGCACCTCCGTGATCTGCACACGTTCGGCTTGGTGACGTCCCACGAACTCTCGATCCAGCTGAGTGTCAAGGGAGAGCTTCGTCGGCACGATGGCGTAATGACGGTGATGATGAAGCTACCGGCGTAGGGCTTCGCCTAAGCACTACGACGATATGACCGGGGTGTATTATGGTGGAGGGGGGCACCGCACACGGCTAAAAGCAATCAACTTGTGTGTCCTAGGGTGCCCCCTGCCCCCGTATATAAAGGAGCAAGGGGGGAGGCCAGCCGACCCTAGTGGCGCGCCAAGGGAGGAGGAATCCTCCTCCTAGTAGGAGTAGGATTCCTCCTTTCGTAGTCCTACTAGGAGGGGAAGGGGAAGGAAGGAAGGAAGATGAAAAGGAGAAGGAAAGGGGGGGGTGCCCCCCTCCCTAGTCCAGTTCAGACTCCCTATAGGGAGGGGGCGCGGCTGCCCTTTGTGGGATGCCTCCCCTCTTCCCTATGGCCCATGAAGGCCCAACTTCCCCCCCCCCCCCCCGAGGGGGGGGTTCCGGTAACCCTCCGACACTCCGATTTTCTCCGAAATCACCCGGAACACTTTCGGTGTCCGAATATAGCCGTCCAATATATCAATTTTTATGTCTCGACCATTTCGAGACTCCTTGTCATGTCCGTGATCATATCCGAGACTCCGAACTACCTTCGGTACATCAAAACACATAAACTCATAATACCGATCGTCATCGAACGTTAAGCATGTGAACCCTATGGGTTCGAGAACTATGTAGACATGACTGAGAAACATCTCCGGTGAATAACCAATAGCGGAACCTCGATGTTCATATTGGCTCCCACATATTCTACGAAGATCTTTATTGGTCAAACCGCATAACAACATACGTTGTTCCCTTTGTCATCGGTATGTCACTTGCTCGATATTCGATCGTCGGTATCTCAATACGTAGTTCAATCTTGTTACCGACAAGTCTATTTACTCGTTTCGTAATGCATCATCCCGTAACTAACTCATTAGTCACATTGCTTGCAAGGCTTATGGTGATGTGCATTACCGAGAGGGCCCCGAGATACCTCTCCGATACTCAGAGTGACAAATCCGAATCTCGATCTATGCCAACTCAACAAACACCATCAGAGACACCTGTAGAGCATCTTTATAGTCACCTATTTACGTTGTGACGTTTGATAGCACACTAAGTGTTCCTTCGGTATTCGGGAGTTGCATGATCTCATAGTCATAGGAACATGTATAAGTTATGGAGAAAGCAATAGCAGTAAACTAAACGATCATTGTGCTAAGCTAACGGATGGGTCAAGTCAATCACATCATTCTCTAATGATGTGATCCCGTTTATCAAATGACAACTCTTTGTCCATGGCTAGGAAACTTAACCATCTTTGATCAATGAGCTAGTCAAGTAGAGGCATACTAGTGACACTGTTTGTCTATGTATTCACACATGTACTAAGTTTCTAGTTAATACAATTCTAGCATGAATAATAAACATTTATCATGATATAAAGAAATATAAATAACAACTTTCTTATTGCCTCTAGGGCATATTTCCTTCACGTTGAGCCTATTGTGTGTTGCGTTATGATTGGCCGGAACCCCAGCCACACGGATCGCGCATGTGCACCGTAGGATGCGCCATGATCGAACGACAATCCGTATCCCTCACACCACAGCCCGCTGCCGCGGCTTCACCCCTGAGTTGCGTAGCGTCGCCTGGCTAGGCAAGTTCAAGCCAGACCTACCTCCGCGCTACGACGGCACCCCCGACCCCGCAGAGTTCTTGCAGCTCTACAAACTGAGCATCGAGGCGGCGAGCGGCGATGAGAAAGTCATGGTGAACTGGTTCCCCATGGCTCTCAAGGATGGCGCACGCTCCTGGCTCCTGAACCTGCCTCTTGGCTCCATATCTTCGTGGGACGAGATGCGCGACCGTTTTGTCACCAACTTCCAGGGCACTCGCGACTGCCCCTTGGCCGTGGGTGACCTGCGCCGCGTCAAGCAACAACCAGGGGAGACCCTCCAGAAGTACATCCAGTGCTTCAACAACGTTCGTCTCAAGATCCCCAAGGTGACAGACGAGGCCATCATCTCTGCGTTCTCCGATGGCGTCCGCGACATCAAGATGAAGGAGGAGCTCGCCATCCACGAGGAGCTATGCACATCCTTGGAGCTGTTCAACCTGGCGACCAAGTGCGCAAGGGCCGAGGAAGGACGCCTTTCCCTCCTCGAGCTCCCAGCTGCCGACCCGGAGTAGAAGAAATCCAAGGCCAAGGACGTGAAGCGCAAGGGAGTCGCCGTGCTTGCGGCAGAGCCAGACACGAAGCGCGGCAGGGACCAGCCTAAGTCATCAAAGTGCAGCTGTCGGTGTCAAAACCGGCGGATCTCGGGTAGGGGGTACCGAACTATGCGTCTAGGCCAGATGGTAACAGGAGGCAGGGGACACGAAGTTTTACCCAGGTTCGGGCCCTCTTGATGGAGGTAAAACCCTATGTCCTGCTTGATTAATATTGATGATATGGGTAGTACAAGAGTAGATCTACCACGAGATCAGAGAGGCTAAACCCTAGAAGCTAGCCTATGGTATGATTGTATGTTGGGATTGTTGTCGTCCTACGGACTAAAACCCTTCGGTTTATATAGACACCGGAGAGGGTTAGGGTTACACAAGGTCGGTTACAAAGGAGGAGATATCCATATACGTATTGCCTAGCTTGCCTTCCATGCCAAGTAGAGTCCCATCCGGACATGAGACGAAGTCTTCAATCTTGTATCTTCATAGTCTAACAGTCTGGCCAAGGGAGATAGTCCGGCTGTCCGGAGACCCCCTAATCCAGGACTCCCTCAGTAGCCCCCGAACCAGGCTTCAATGACGATGAGTCCGGAGCGCAGTATTGTCTTCGACATTGCAAGGCGGGTTCCTCTCCAAATTATGTGTACCTATCGAAATAATGTCTGGTTTCTTGTGAATGTTTGTACTCCTTGGCTTCTACGCCCAATAATGGCCACTTTCCACATGTCGAGTGAATGTGAAGAGCCAGGGTGTTTTCACATTTACCCCCCTAGCTGAGTGAATGATCCGCCTATTTAAAAAGAAGAGGATTTAGATCCAAATCACACCATCCTCCCTTGGCGAGCCTTCATCGGAGCGCACCCGACAAAGATCCATTCCATCATGGCCGGTCGATGCAGCTCCTCCTCTCGCACCCCTAGCTCCAAGACTGGAGATTGGGAGAGATGTTCCATCCCGCACAGCAAATTAGTGATGCTTCAGTCCAAGGGATTTCTTCCCCCAGCGTACCTGGTCCCGGTTCGAGCCGGGATTGCCACCTATAATGGCGGAGAGCAAGCGGAGAGCCTTCCCAATCCCTCCAAGGGAGAGCGGGTATGCCTCGTCCCTTATTTGGTAAGAGGGCTCGGATTCCCAATTCATCCGTTTCTCCGGGGGCTCCTGGAGTTCTACGGCCTCCAGTTGCACAACCTTATGCCTGCCTTCGTGCTGCATATCGCGGGATTCGTAGCCCTTTGCGAGTTGTTTTTGGGCTGTGAGGCTCATTTCGCTCTGTGGAAGAAGATGTTCTGCCTTGTGCACCGTTCTCAGAAGGGGTCAATATATCAAGTGGGCGGAGCCAAAGTGTGGCGTATTGCCGGGACCGGATACCTGTCCGGGACCCCAAAGAAGACGTCCGAAGACTGGCCTTTAGAATGGTTTTATATAGAAGACGCCCCCTCCCGGATCCTATTCAGATCGGCCTTCCTAAGTTGACAACGCCCCTTTGAAGAAGCGCCGGAGCTGGCGTCCACGGAGCTCCCTGGAGGAAGATGACAGGGACATTCTTTACCTGATGAGCCGGATAAGTTTTTTAGCTCGATCTGGATTGACCATGATCGAGGTCATGGCCACATGCATCATGCGGGGGGTGCAGCCGCTTCAGTATAGAGGCCACCCCATGTGGGATTTCAACGGGGAGGATGACGCCACCTGCCATGGCCGCAAAGGGCCAGGATCGCTGCTGATCTAATAAAGATCTTATCCACTTTGTACAAGGGAGAAGAGGAGGAATTCCTTCGTGTCAACCCGCAAGGCGGATTTTCTATGTACAATCCTCCGAGCTGGGTAAGCGGAGACTTTTTATCGCCCATCCATTTCGTATTCCCAGTTAAGTATTCATTCTAGCGATTTCATTCGCAGGAGCTGCGCCAGGCTGTAAAGGAGATAAACAGCCCTCCTCCACAACCCGAGGACCCTGTACGGTCCCTTGACCCGGCCTCCCAGGAGGATCCAGACATATCTGTGGAGCTGATCGATGGGGTATTTTACCAAGCGAGTAATGACAATGCTTTGGTGGCCATTACGGCTGATTACTCTGGGCTAGTTCCAGCCTCACAGGTGACTGAGACCGAAGTCCTAGTAGTTCAAAAAGGGATCCGTCCTTGATTTTTTTGATTGTCGTATAATAGCCGTGTTTTGCAGGGGAGGTCCTCGGGGCAAAAGGTCGAGCCTGTGGCAACTAGCCAACAAGGGGCCGCGAGGCCAGGCAGGCTGAAAAGATCCGCAGTCCGGATTGAGACACCGATGCAGTGGTACAGCGCGCCGTCTTTATTGCAAGACATTATTCTCAGAGGCATATTAACGCCCATGCCTTCTTTTCAAGAAAAAGAGCGCTCGCCGGACTATACCCGGAGAGGCTACCAATCGCGCCTCCACAAGCCAGGCTCCAAGGCCGGATTCGGAGGCGGGAATGAATACAAGGCGTGCGCCGGGTGCTCCTCCGATAGAGGATGCGGATAAATTGTCCGCCACCCATTCCGAGGTGGAAAGTGCCATGAACCACAAGCGTCGTTGGACTGTTCTTCGTGACGCTTGTTTCTCCCAAGAGGCATTGGATGCCTTCAACTCGGGAGACGCGCATCTCTGTGCCGCTCAAAATGGTCTAGCCAGAGCCATGGAGCAGTATGTAAAAGACATACGGGTGAGAAAATTTGATGATTATATATATCAGTAGCCCCTGAGACTTGAAACAGTTAGGATAACTGATTTAAGGATCATTTGTTATGCAAGTTCTTACAGAAAAGAATACTCAACTGTCCCAGGAGCTGGAAGAGTGCAAAGCCCAACTTCAGGCCGCACTGGCCGCAGCAGGGGAGCCCAAATAGACCCCCTCCAGTAACATATCCTTCGAATGATAAGTATCATATTAGAATGCGGCGTATATGCAGATCTGACGATAAAATTGTAGATGACGCTAGAGTAAATCCGGATAAGCAACAGCTCATACACCAGCTGAAGGCCGGTGAGAGCGTGCTTACGAGGGTGAGGCAGGAGAAGAATGATCTCTTAGATGCCAACACCAAGCTGGGCATGGAACTAAAAGATGTTCGTGCCCAACTGTCAGACTCTATTAAGGAGAATTGGCGGCTTCGACACGGCATATTTAGTAAGTGCTTGAACGAAAAAAGAGTTTGGTGAGGAAGCTGGCTGACAGAGTTATGTCTGTAGGTATGCTAACAGGTCGTCCTGCCGAGGAGATGCCCGGTTCAACGGGTGATCTCCTTCCCGAGCTCTCACAGCTGCACGAACGAGTTCGGCAGGTGATGCAAGGCGTCGCCCAGGCCTTGTGGCCATCCGTCTCCATACCCGAAGGCCTTGGAGAACTTGCAGAAAAGCTGAAGGGAGCACGACGGTGCTTCCGGCTATGGAAGATATCGGCCTGCCGTCAGGGCGCCAGGGAAGCCTGGGCAATGGTGAAGACATGGTACACGAAGGCTGACCCGAACCACATGGCCGAAGTCGGACCTGTGGGGCCTGATGGGAAGGAGATCCCTGTGAGCTTAGTGTACGGCCAAGTAGAATTGGCCGCAAAGTATTCCCAACAGGACTGTAGACTAGACAGCCTATTGGATGGTATTGAAGAGGAATTCAACCAGTCAAATTGACTATGTAATTTTAAAGTGACATGTATAATGCCTTCTAGCCGGATTGTAGATCGTTTGTCGTGGCAGACCTTTTCGCGTCAACCTCGGGACCCGACAGTCCACAGTGTATCCGAATACCCTCTTGGTTATGTAAGAACCGGGGCATGCGTGAAGACCAGGCGTAGGGGTCATTAGTGCTTTATCAGACAAGTGCCCAACTAGTTATGTTATATTACATGGGTAGTAAGAAACATCTTCCAGGGAGAATAGTTCAGTTAAGGGTTCCTTTCCCTGGGTAAGCATGCCCTAAAGTGCATGTCCGGACTGCGATAAGAAGTGCAGAAAAATCATCTGGGGGCAGATATGAATAATAAAAGTCATCTTTTGTTCATCGACTGAATATTCCCTTAAGAACGCAAGCTTTCGGCTTCACCCAGTCTGAGGTACACGTCCGGCTGACCCGACGGTAACAATCACAGAGGTGCTCCCCTTATGCCCTAGTCGAATTAACGGGAACGTAGGGCATAAATACAAGAGCCAGGCAACCCAGCTTGGCCAAAACTTAAGTCATATCAATGCATATAATGGTGAAAAAAGGTACATGCTGAAGTATAACACATGTGTTGGGTGTGAGGCCCAGGAAAATAATTAAAGCTTCTGTGAAAGAAGCCCCCAGGTATGAAGAGTGCGGCTAGCGCATCTGTAATGTATGAGTGAGGCACAAGGTGACCCTTGAAAGCCTAGAGAAATAAAAGAAAGAAAGGGAAACAAGACAGATGATGCATATGCAGGAAATGGACAAAGGAAGGGGACTAAAATAGAGTCCGGTGCTAAGCGTAGAATCTTCGAAGCCTGGCTGCGTTCCATGGGTTCGGCTCGAGTCGACTAGTCGATGCATCCGCAGTCGCTATGCTCCACCGGTCAGAACTTGGTCGATAATGAAGGGACCTTCCCATTTAGGCTCGAGCTTGTTCTTTTTCTTATCCGGCAGTCGTAGAACTAGTTCGCCAACGTTATAAGTTTTGGCCCGTACTTCTCTGCTTTGGTATCTGCGAGCCTGTTGCTGGTAAAATGCGGATCGAGCTTTGGCTATGTCGCGCTCTTCCTCCAAGGTGTCCAGACTATCCTGCCGATCGAGCTTGGCTTCTCTTTCTTCGTACATGCGCACTCGAGGTGAGTCATGAATTATGTCACAGGGCAGGACTGCCTCTACGCCGTACACCATAAAAATGGTGTATATCCGGTACTATGATTCGGCGTGGTCCGCAGCCCCCAGAGTACGGAGTCGAGCTCCTCTACCCAGTGCGTGTCAGACTCCGTTAAGGAGCACACTAATCTGGGTTTAATGCCGCTCATTATAAGACCATTTGCTCGTTCGACTTGACCGTTGGTTTGTGGGTGATAGACTGAAGCATAATCGAGCTTGATGCCCATTTTGCTGCACCAGAGTTTTACCTCGTCGGCCGTTATCAGTGATGATGCTGTGGGGGACGCTGTAACGGTGTACAACCCCGGATATGAAATCTATCACCGGTCCGGATTCGGCTATTTTAACCGGTTTAGCCTCTATCCATTTGGTGAATTTATCCACCATGACCAATAAGTATTTTTTTCTTATGGGTTCCCCCTTTAAGGGGTCCAACCATGTCAAGCCCCCAGACCGCGAAGGGCCACGTAATGGGGATTGTTTGGAGGGCGGTGGGTGGCATGTGGCTTTGATTTGCAAAGAGCTGGCAACCGGCACAACATTGGACCAAGTCCTGTGCATCTTCCCGGGCCTTTGGCCAATAGAATCCTGTACGGAAGGCCTTGCTTACAAGAGCTCGGGCTGCGGCGTGATGACCGTCGAGTCCGGCGTGAATCTCTGCCAAAAGGTTCCGCCCTTCCTCTTCGGAGATGCACCTTTGAAGGACTCCGGTAGCGCTTTTTTTGTACAATTCTCCCTCATGGAGCCTGTAGGCCTTGGATCGCCGCACTATGCAGCGTGCCTCATTTTGGTGCTCCGGAAGTTCCTGTCTAGTTAGGTAGGCCAGGAATGGTTCTGTCCATGGGGCAATAATGGCCATTATTTCGTGGGCTGAATGTGTTCTTTCGGTGGCGGAGCCTCCGATTGTGTCAGAGAGTTCGGTGTCGGGTATTTTGGCCGGGTCCGGACTGTTGTTACCGGTGTCCCCTTCCCATGCTACGGATGGCTTGGAGAGCCATTCCAGAAATATGTTGGGAGGGACCGCGTCGCGTTTTGCACTGATGCGGGCGAGGATATCCGCCTCCTGGTTGTTTTCCCGAGCCACATGGTGAAATTTGAGCCCCTCGAACCGAGCTGACATTTTTAGGATGGCATTGTGATAAGCTGCCATTTTTGAATCCTTGGCATCGAAATCTCCATTTATTTGGGATATCGCGAGGTTCGAATCCCCGCGCACCTCTAGGTGTGGAATGCCCATGGAAATTGCCATCCGGAGACCATGTAGAAGGGCCTCATATTCGGCTGCGTTGTTGGAGTCCGTATACATTATCTATAGTATGTATTGAACGGTATCTCCTGTTGGGGACGTCAAAACGACGCCAGCCCCCAGACCAGCCAGCATTTTTGAGCCGTCGAAGTGCATGATCCAGTTTGAATATGTGCCGTACTCTTTAGGGAGTTCGGCTTTCGTCCACTCTGCGACGAAGTCAGCCAAAACTTGCCACTTAATAGCTCGCCATGGCTTGTAAGTTATGTCGAACGGGAGGAGCTCAATGGCCCATTTGGCAATCCGGCCCGTCGCGTTGCGGTTGTTTCTAATATCGTTAAGTGGTACTTCCGAGGCTACCGTTATCGAACACTCTTGAAAGTAGTGTCGCAGCTTCCGGGATGCCATAAATACCGCGTACGCTATCTTTTGATAATGCGGGTACCGTGATTTGCATGGAGTAAGGACAGTGGACACATAGTAAACCGGCTTTTGAAGGGGGAATTTGTGTCCATCCACTTCTCGCTCGACGACGAGCACTGCGCTTACTACTTGATGAGTTGCCGCGATGTATAATAGCATTGGTTCGCCAATGTTTGGTGCGGCCAGGACTGGGTTTGTTGCCAATATGGCTTTTATTTCATTGAGTCCGGCCGAGGCGGCATCTGTCCACTCGAAGTGTTCGGTGCGCCAGAGCAGGCGATAAAGGGGTAATGCCTTTTCTCCCAAGCGGGAGATAAAGCGGCTTAGAGCCGCCACACATCCAGTCAATTTTTGTATTTGTTTGAGGTCTGTTGGGGTAGCCAACTGTGACAACGCTCGGATTTTGGCCGGATTAGCTTCAATACCTCTACTGGAGACAATGAATCCCAGGAGCTTTCTGGCTGGTACGCCGAAAACGCATTTTTCTGGATTGAGCTTGATGTCATATGTTCGGAGGTTGTCAAATGTGAGCCTCAAGTCGTCTACTAGAGTTTTGACATGCTTGGTTTTAACGACCATGTCATCCACGTATGCCTCCACTGTTTTGCCGATCTGGTTTGCCAGACATGTCTGAATCATGCGCTGATATGTTGCGCCGGCATTTTTGAGCCCAAAGGGCATTGTGTTGAAGCAGAATGGGCCGTATGGTGTGATGAATGCCGTTGCCGCTTGGTCTGGCTCCGCCATTTTAATTTGATGGTAGCCGGAGTATGTGTCGAGGAAACACAATGAATCGTGTCCTGCGGTAGCATCGATGATTTGATCGATGCGGGGGAGGGGGAAGGGATCCTTTGGGCAGGCCTTGTTAAGGTCCTTAAAATCGACGCACAAGCGCCAGGATTTGTCCTTCTTTGGTACCATCACCAGGTTTGCTAGCCAGTCCGTATGTTTTATATCTCTGATGAACCCGGCCTCCAATAGCTTGGCTAGTTCCTCTCCCATGGCTTGTCTCTTAGGCTCGGAGAAACGTCGAAGAGCCTGCTTGACTGGCTTCAATCCTTTTAGGATATTTAGGCTGTGCTCGGCCAGCCTGCGTGGGATTCCTGGCATGTCTGAAGGGTGCCAGGCAAAAATGTCCCAGTTCTCGCGCAGGAACTCTCGCAGTGCGGCGTCGACATCCGGGTTTAATTGTGCTCCGATGGAAGCTGTTTTTGTAGGGTCCGTTGGATGGACTTGGAATTTAACTATTTCGTCCGCCGGTTTAAAGGAGGCAGACTTGGATCTTTTATCGAGTATCACATCGTCCCTGTTCACCATGGACCGCAGCGCAGTTAGTTCCTCGGCCGCTAGGGCTTCGGATAGTGCCTAGAGGGCTAGTGCGGCTGTCTTATTTTCGGCGCGGAGTGCTATGTCCGGATCACTAGCAAGAGTGATGATTCCGTTGGGCCCGGGTATTTTGAGCTTCATGTACCCGTAATGGGGTATGGCTTGGAAGATTGTAAACACCTCCCGCCCTAGTAGAGCGTGGTATCCGCTGCTGAACGGGGCCACTTGGAATGTAATTTCTTCGGACCTATAATTATCTGGCGTGCCGAATACCACATCTAGTGTGATTTTCCCAGCACAACGTGCTTCCCGACTGGGGATGATTCCTCTAAAGGTTGTGCTACTTTGCTCAATGCGGCTCTAGTCTATTTCCATCTTTTGAAGAGTTTCCTCATAGATGAGGTTTAATCCGCTGCCGCCGTCCATGAGTACCTTGGTGAGTCAAAAGCCGTCCATGATTGGACTAAGGACCAGTGCGGCTGGTGCTCGGGATGTTCGGAATTTGGGTTCGTCACTGGCATTGAAGGTCACTCCAAGGATTTATTTCTGCTATGTGGCAGATTTCGGCCATGCTGCGGAGTGTTCGCTTGCGTCTATTATTTGACGCGAAGGTATCAAAGACCGTTAACACCGTATTGTTGTCCACAGGATGGTGCTCTGTGGTTTTTGGGAGGAGTAGATCCTCACCACTTTTGGCCACCTGACGGAGTATCCAACATGCTCTAAGGCTGTGCGTTGGTATTGCATCCGCTGTACTATGAATTTTGCAGGGTCCGTTGAGCCATCCCTCTAGTAGGGTTCCTTGCCCCGTAGAGGGATTTTGCTTTTTAGTAGTTAACCCAGGTGTATTGTGATAATGCACCCTTTTATTTCGGACTGGGTTTGTATTCAGGGACGGATTATCCCAAAATTTTATTTTGGTTTTCCAGGCGCTTTCCATCGCATAGTACTTTCGTACTATGGACACCAAGTCGGCAAAGCGTGTAATTTCATGGCGACTTATGGCGTTGAGGATTCCCTTGTCCATGCAATTATTGCAGAAGAATGAAATTGCGTCTTCCTCGCGGCAGTCCTTTATCCTGTTCATGACCAGGAGGAATCTGGCCCAGTAATGATGTACTGTTTCTTCGGGCTCTTGCTTGATTTGGGATAGATCGCGTATGTTTGGGTGGGTGGGTGGAATTGAATCCGAATCCTTGCCCAATCTGAGACTCAGGGGCCAAGGAGTTTCTGAACTCGAAAGTTTGGATTCTTGGATGTTTTCCGAGAAATCTAGCCCGCTACCTGATTCTAGGTTCAGGCCTTGAGTGACGTCCTCCCCTCCACGGGTATCCGGCTTGGAGGGATCGGGAATCCGGACATAGCTAGTCCTTAAGATAGATGAAGGGTTGCCGCATTGTTCCTCCACCACTGCAACGTGATGGGTGACCTGGGGAGAGTTGATCTCTCTCAGATCGGGTTTAGGCCCAATCTGATCATAGTCTGTAGTGACTCCCAGGGCGGCGATGCGATCCAAGAGCTCATTCAGGGAAGATAGCTCCATTGGATCTAACTGCTCGGTGAGTTCTGAGTTGACGTGAAGATTGCTTTCAATGACCCGAGAGGTCATCGTCGGCACAGCAGCCGAACAGGCGGTCATAAGAAAACCACCCAGCCGGAGAGTTTGGCTGATAGCCAAAGCTCCCTCAGCAACAGTGCCATCTTTAAAGACGGGATGAGACATCCTTTCTGATGGCGACGGCACAGCGGAACTCTCAATGAAAGCACTAATGTCGGTGTCAAAACCGGTGGATCTCGGGTAGGGGGTCCCGAACTATGCATCTAGGCCGGATGGTAACAGGAGGCAGGGGACACGAAGTTTTACCCAAGTTCGGGCCCTCTTGATGGAGGTAAAACCCTACGTCCTGCTTGATTAATATTGATGATATGGGTAGTACAAGAGTAGATCTACCACGAGATCAGAGAGGCTAAACCCTAGAAGCTAGCCTATGGTATGATTGTATGTTGGGATTGTTGTCGTCCTACGGACTAAAACCCTTCGGTTTATATAGACACCGGAGAGGGTTAGGGTTAGACAAGGTCGGTTACAAAGGAGGAGATATCCATATACGTATTGCCTAGCTTGCCTTCCACGCCAAGTAGAGTCCCATCCAGACACGAGACAAAGTCTTCAATCTTGTATCTTCATAGTCTAACAGTCCGGCCAAGGGAGATAGTCCGGCTGTCCGGAGACCCCCTAATCCAGGACTCCCTCAGTAGCCGACCGTTCTGCGCCTTCCACAACGTACACAGCCACAGCACCAACGATTGACAAGAGCTCAGAGCCATGCGCGATGGACGCTTCGGTCGATGCTCTAAGCGCAACGACCAAGGCTACGACCGAGGAGAAGGACGCGGCGGAGGACGCTGGGACGACCAGGGCCCACGCCAGGAGTGGCGCGACTGGCCTCGTGAGGACCGCTGGCAGGATCAGCCTCCCGAAGGTGCTTGGAGGGATCAGCCTCGCGAGGACCATCCTCAGGGCAATGCTAGGCTTCCTCCACTGCCACCACCAAGAAGGAACGACGACCACCACCAAGACGAGGGGGTTGGGGGCTTCTAGGAACCGCGTGCTATCGCCTGCATCTTGGGAGGAGCTCAAGCTCCAGCCTCACAGCGTATCTTCAAGCAGTTTGCTCATGAGGTGAACGCAATCCTTCCCAAGCTCGAGGCTACACGCCCGCTTAGGTGGTCCAAGTACGTATTACCTTCAGCTCAGCAGATCAGCTCAAGTGCGCGGCCACCGCTGACGCTCTCCCAATGCTATGTTCACCCGTCATCAGCAACGTGCAAGTCACCAAGACCCTCATCGACGGTGGCGCAGGGCTCAACGTCCTGTGAGTCGAGACATTCGACAACCTTCAAGTGCCATACGATCAGCTTTAGCCTACCAAACCTTTCTCAGGAGTGACCGGCGGCTCCACCATGCTGATAGGTCAGGTCCGCCTCCCAGTCACCTAAGCGGTATCTAGCCCGCACCGAGCTCATCGACTTCGAAGTCTCCCACATTCGTCTGCCGTACAATGCCATCCTCCGGTATCTAGCCCTGGCCAAGTTCATGACAGTGACGCACCACGGATACAACATCGTCAAGATGCCAGGAAGTGGCGGGATCATCACAGTCCCCTGCGAAGAAAGAGATGCGGTGTGCTCCCTCGAGCGTGCCTTCCAAGCAGCGTCAATCAAAGAGCCGGCAACAATGCAACTCGATACCCTCCTGAGGTCGTCCCCAAGAAGAAGAAGCAGCTACTCCGTGCTGGACCTTAGGAGGGCGGCGTCGCAAGTGGTACCTCGTCAGGATCAGCGCCCGCACCTGGGGCGCCTCCCTCTGTCGCATAGGAAGGCGTGCCCGGCGCCCTCCTCGGGCAGGGCTTGGGGGCTCTCTTCTGGAGGGCCTCAGACCTTGCCAATGTCACGAGGGAGGCGCTCGGGCACCACTTGGAGGCGTGTTTCGTGGCATGTCTCCCTTAGGAGGACACTTGGCAAGGAGCGCCCGACGCTCAGGAGTTCATTACCAAGGTATCTCAGGAGCTTCTGGAGGCAAGAGGAACATGCGGCGTCCGCCGCCCACCTGGCGTTTCTCCCCACCCAGGTGAGGGTGGTGAGCTGCGCGTCTGCATCGACTTACCAGGGATCAACCGAGCCATATCTCAGGAGCGCTTCTGGCCTTCGCGTGTTGGGCGTTGCGAAGGTCCACCTCACAGCTACGTTCGCATGCCATTCGGCCTGCCGAGCATGGTTGTTGCCTTCCAGCACAACATGCGGAGCGTCATGGTGGGTTAGGAGGCCAGGCACCATGCAGTCCTAGCAGAGATGGCGACGGTCCTCAAGGAACTGCCTGGACCCCCAGAGCCTCCCGAGGCTCCGGGCCCCGGTGGCTCGTGAGGAGCAACCCCTTCACCGCGTACCTCCAGTTGCCTCAACACCCCTTCATCAACGGAATCAGGTGACATTTTCCAAGTTTATTTAGCTGGGAGCGCCCAGGGGGCTGCATTATTCCCAGGCCGCGTGGGTCCGTCCCTGTGGCATGTATCCCTTCTTTTTTATGTCTTCAGTTTACCTTGCTGGGGGCGCCCCTCGGGCTGCATCATCCCCAAGCCGCTCCGACCGGACCCAGTGGCGCATATCGTTCATGCATTTACCTGAGCTAGTTTGCCTTCCATGCTTAATCTATCTATGATTATCACTAGCTTGATTGTCACCCACCGCGGGAGCCGCGCGCCGGTCGTCTTTCTTCAGGACCCTTCGCGTGAGAGGGTTAGGCACAGCGTCTGTGCTCGGGTCCGTCCCTGCAGCGTCGATAAATCCAACGGCTGAGCTCTATCTGGCAGGCCGACCCCATTCACATCACCTCCTGGGGCCGTTGGTGCTTGGCTTTCTCACACGATAACCTCAGGAGATTCGTTTGGCGCAGGTTGTCTGACCACCTCGCAGGACCAACACAACAAACAAGAATCAAGACCAGACACAACCCGCCTTGAGGTAGGGCCTCGTGAGTCCTGCGCTGGCTCACGAGTGCCCAAACACACCTCATCTAGCCCTGTCGTGCAAGCCACGTGTCAGGGCGGGGCTGTACACGCCCCGGGGGCTCTCCGCAGTAGGGAGTCCCCTCCCACGAACCAGTGGAAGCACCATGCTCCGCGCTGGCAGTCGACACTACCGAGGAGCAGCTATGCCCGTGCAAGTGCGCAAGCGCCATGGTCCGTCCTGCTGATAAACAACTGAGGACGGCCTCACGGCCGTATCAACCTCAGGGATCCTCCCGGCTCGGTGTCTGGCCTCAACGCAATGCCTCCCCTCGGGAGAGCCGCGAGAGGGGGCTGGGCACGGGTGTCGGTGTCAAAATCGGTGGATCTCGGGTAGGGGGTCCCGAACTATGTGTCTAAGGTCGATGGTAACAGGAGACAAGGGACACGATGTTTACCCAGGTTCGGGCCCTCTCTATGGAGGTAATACCCTATGTCCTTCTTGATTGATATTGATGAGTATGAGTATTACAAGAGTTAATCTACCTCGAGATCGTAATGGCTAAACCCTAGAGGTCCAGCTTGTATGGCTATGATAATGAATATTCCCTATCCGAACTAAGTCCTCCGGTTTATATAAACACCGAAAGGATCTAGGGTTACACAAGGTCAGTTACAAAGAAGGGAATCTACATATCCGGTCGCCAAGCTTGCCTTCCACGCCAAGGAGAGTCCCATCCGGACACGGGAGTAGTCTTCGGTCTTCATATCTTCATAGCCCATTAGTCCGGCCCATGGCCAACAGGCCGGACGCCCGAGGACCCCTTAGTCCAGGACTCCCTCAGTAGCCCCTGAACCTGGCTTCAATGACAAGATATCCGACGCGTAGTTCTGTCTTCGACATTGCAAGGCGGGTTCCTCCTCCCAAACTCCAAAATAGTCTTCAGACAAATTGATCGTGTCCGGACCTGTAACACACACCACACGCAACCGTAGAGAGAATACAATAATCCATGAGTCCAATCCGCTGACAACTTTTTACAACATGACATCACGTCCGTCTGGTCATAATTTCGTACCGCGTCTGCCGCTCCACGTTTCGAGACGTGGTTGCCATTGACACATCTTGTCAAAGCAGAGATTGTGTCCCCTTATTACAGGATTCTCATCAATACGGGTGTGGGTAACCCAACCGTGCTGTTTACATAGCCCTCAAGGGTAGGCGAATTTTAAGGCGAGTGGGGAGGCGTTCGATATTCGCTGCCCTTATGAGGAGATAAGATTCCCCTTTCTTCTCCCACGCCTTTTCTCTTCTTTTGCCTTTCCACTCTTGATCTCTAGCGCTCAAGTTCTCATTTGTTCCCACTCAAGAAAGCACTCAACCACATCCGGATCTGGAGGTCAAGGCAAGTGGATGGCTTCCTCCGTCATGGAGGAGGACATCGCCGAGCTTTGGGCGGCCGGGTACCTGGCGAAGGAAATCGCCCACTGTCTTCCAGCCTAGGGTCAAATCATTCCCACACCGAAGCCCAATGAGAGGGTAGTATTCATCTCCCATTTCCTCCGCGGGCTAGGGTTTCCACTCCACCCCTTCGTCCGTGGGATAATGTTCTACTATGGGATAGACTTCCATGACCTATCCCCGAACTCCTTCCTCAATATCTCGGTGTTTATCGTCGTGTGCGAGGCCTTCCTCCGCATCCAACCCCACTTTGGGCTGTGGCTCAAAATCTTCAATGTGAAGCCGAAGGTGGTGGATGTCTAGCACATAGAGTGCGGGGGCGCCATGGTGAGCAAGGTCACCAACGTCTCTTGGACAAAGGGCATATTCGTGGAGTCTATCAAGGAATGGCAGAAACAATGCTTCTACATTACCGAAGCCCGTGATGCCACCTGGGTCGTGGCTGCCGAATTCAACTCCGGCGCTCCCGTGCGACTCACCTCCTAGGTCGAGAAGAGCCCGAACTAGTGTTCGTCAGATGAGCTGATTGCGCTGCAAACGCGCATTCAAAGCATGATCGATAGGGACATCAAGCTTGTCGACGTAATCCAAGTGATGCTGGTGCGCCGGATCCTCCCCTGCCAGAGATGAAGCCGCCCGCTATGGGATTTCAACCCGAAAAAACACCACACCCAGGAGAGGCTCTTCGAAACAACTCACGAAGATGCCTGGAAGTTGCTCTTCAAGGGAAACAAGATACCGCCGGCCACAGATTCGGACCATGGTCATGACACAAATCACCTCCCCAACGAGGTATGTTATTTTCAACACATCCCCTACTTGTTTATTTCAAGGGCGATATCTAAGATTTTATTATCATTGCTTTTTCAGTACTGGTTGAAGAGGGCGAAGCAGATCTGGTGTCCGGCTCCCTTGCCTGAAGAGCCAGTCATCCCGTGTTTAGCGAAGATGCTGGAGCCGACGCCTTATAAGGCACCAGAGAAGAAGGCCACATGAAAGGCCAAGGGGGTCTTGTCTTCGGATGGGTGGAAGACGACGAGGATGAGGAGGAGGAGGAAAGTGACTCTCCCCCTGATGGGGGGAAGAAGAAGAGGGCGGCCTCCACAATTCTGGAGGCGGAGGCTCCCAAGAAGGGGAAAGGCTCCCTCGCGGATAACTCTGCATGTGATGTTGACAACAGTCCAGAGAGACGCCCCTGCACTAAGCCTCGGGCCGCATCGTAAGTGCTAAGACTTATACCCGCCCATAAAATGTCTCCCCCTCATTGTATTAACATGATTAGTTATGTTATTGTAGTCCGGCCCACAACCGCTCCCCGCGATCCTCGCTAGGAGGCTCGCTGGATTCCAAGGCGGTGGCCCGCGACTCACCGCCAGCCACTCACTTCCCCAAGGCCCAGGATGATGCGGAGGTGCTATCCCGGAGGACTTTTCCGGGCGGGGGAGAGGCTCAGGAGGCGCCAGAAGGCGAAATCCCCGTTGCCAAACACCAAGGGGAATCAATCCCCATGGAGACTGGCGGGGAGGGCCGTACTTAGTTCGACCCTCAGCCGGACTCAATTCCGGAGACCGAGGCTGCTCCGGAATCTGGCACGCAACCTCCTTCGGAAGAAGGGGGATGCCTGTTCCCCCGGTGACCCCTGTCCAACCAGGGGCACCGGATAATCTGCTGGAAGGGCTGCGAGGAGCTTCCATTGTAGATGAGCACCGTGGCCTTATGGGCACGGTAATTGAAAGGGTTCAGTCCGCCAAGAGCGGACTAATCAAAGACTGCAACAACCTGTTGACAGGTTTTGAGGTAAGTAGCGCAAAAAAGGAGAAAATCCCAATATAGACAGTAGCCCCTGAGACACTGTCCGGTGTTCGGAAAGAAAAAACCGGACAGAGGATCAATCTCCTATTGTAGGAAACTAACTAAACTTGTCTGAAATGTATGCGCAGGCGTCGCCGTTGGCCGCGGCCTCGCATATTGCCAAAGTCTCCGGACTGAAGCAGAAACTAGCGGAGGCCGAGGAGGAGCTGGGCCTGGTGAAGAGGCAGCTCCAGGAAAAACAAGGTAAGTAATAACCTGTTATGGATTCGAAAAAGAAAAAAATGATATGCAATGACCGAAATACCATGATGTGAACAGAGGCGACGACCGAGGTCGAGGCCCTGAAAGCGGCCCTGGTCGAAGCCGAGGGGAAGGCTGTCAAGGAGTAGGCCACCCGTAAGAGGCTCAAGGCCTGGGTCAACAAAGTCCAACAGGAGCTCCAGGACGCGGTGAGGAAGTGCGAGACCTTAGAGAAGAATGCGTCGGCTCAAGAGGCCGAACTCGCCAAGGCTCGTAAGAGTGTGGAGGCGACCCGGATTGAAGCCCATGCCGCCCTTCATGAGATCCAGGGGGCCCGGAAGATCGCGGCGGGTAAGGCATTCAATATGCAAAGCAGGAGTTTGAAGAGGAAATTTCTTTTACTCACCCGGATTCGGAGTTCTCTAGGGGCCTTTGCCGATCTGCCATGCAGTGTGACCGACGCTGCGGAGTTCTTTCGAGCCGAAGAAGGGATCTCCACGGAGAAGCTGTTCTAGTCGCAATATTGCATGCCAGAACATCCAGTGTCCTTCAGCGGTCAGCTGAGACAGCTGGTCGAGCTGCACAGGGTGGTCGAACTGGCCATGAAGGATATGATAATCCGGCTGTGGCCAGCCAAAGCTATTCCCAGCAGCTACTTCGGCCTCATGAAGAAGCTGGTGGATGCTTGTCCTCGGCTGGATGTCATCAAGCGGTCCGTCTGCATCGAGGGCGCGCGTCTGGCCTTCTCTTATTCCAAGGTCTAGTGGGCGAAGCTGGACGCTGTCAAGTTAGCAACCGGGGGGCCGCCGGAGGGCAAGGAGCACGGCACACCTAAGCGATACTTCGGCGATGTCTTAGAGGGGTCCCGCATTGTTACGGATCATTGTACGAAGGACACCATCTTTGAATGAATGTATTCGAGCTCCCTCTGCCTTGTATGATGAAGCAAAGTGTTTATGCAATATAATGCTTGTTATGTTTTTAAATTTTTACTTCCTGTGCGTCCGTGTTGTATGAAATCTGAGGGTTAAACAGTCGTCGGCTTCTGCCCCCACGTAGGTAGTACGAGGGTGTTCGGGATGGAATCTAAACAATCTTGATCCAATTAGGTGGTCCTTGAAGGAGTTGTTTAGCACAGCGAACCAGGAAAACAGACTATGCGGCTGTAACACCCTCACTTAGCCATAGGAGTGCGGCAATAAAAACATGGGCGCAGCCCCTAGTATCCGAACTAGAGTGCTATAAGCGTCTGATCGGGAAGTACCAATCCTTCGCGTAATGCGGAAGAAATATCCAACGATTTGCAACCTCCGAACAGCTGACCGGCTCTCGCCGCATCGTGACAGTCTGTTTTCGGCTTTCTCTACTGAGGTGATCCTTTGGATGAACCAAGGCACAATCGCAGTAGTTCTCCCTTTACTACCTTAGCCGATATAGCAGAACGTAAGGTAGCAAGCACAGGAGCCAGGCAAACCAACTATTGACCAAAGACATGATTCAGAGCCAATGCATATAATGCTAAATTCGGGGTGCCGAACTATACTTATAAAAAGTGTTCGGACTTTTGTTGCCATAATGTGGGGTGCTATGAAGCCCCTGGCAAACATCAAGCGTACCAAAGTGTACAGGTGCTACCTGATATGATTATCCACAGGGGAGCTGAAAAAAAAGAAAACAGAAAAGGTACGAAGGTAAAAAGCTGGAGTCCTACAGCTCCAGCCGCAAACTGTTCTCATTGCAATTTAATTAATACGTCAAGGCACATTGATACAGGTAGTGCGATAAGCAACAGGCTATTTGACATGCCAAAACCAAGGGAGAACTGCATGTGGGTCCTGAAAAACAGGTAGAGTTATCGTTAACGTAATCACCTAAAAGTCCTCCATATGTCTGCGTTTCTCGCCGTCTTGGTGTGTTTATCCTTCAAGAGGACCGATGACCAGACCACCAGATGGTGCCTGTGGGATTGAGACCTGAAAATGAAACAAGTAAACGTGAAAGTATGTGTGTATCCGATGTCGGTTGAACCGTACTACGGACCACAAGCTAGCTATGCCTCCATCGATGCCCATGGGATTTTGAGTGCGTAGTTATGTACGCGCGGCACAAATGCCACCACTTGATCGGAACTGCGACGGAGGCCGGATTGCTAGTCGAGCTCCTGACGAGCTGAGCTCTCCTGCTGCAGACTAGGTCGGACCCTCTTAACGGTGTCCGTGGGCTCGGCAGCCGGATTAAGGTTCTGCTTGAGAAGGCCGCTGTGTACTTCTGCTGCTAAGGCAGCTGTGTGCTCCTCTGTACGGAGGGAGCGTTCCGTATTTCCGTTGACTGTTATGACGCCGGGTGGACCGGGCATCTTGAGCTTGAGATAAGCATAGTGTGGTACTGCGTTGAATCGAGCGAACACGGTTCGTCCGAGCAGTGCGTGATAGCCGCTGCGAAAGGGGACGATATCGAAGATTAACTCCTCGCTTCGGAAGTTGTCCGGAGATCCGAAGACAACCTCTAGTGTGATTGAGCCCGTACAATGGGCCTCTACACCTGGTATGACTCCTTTGAAGGTAGTCCTGGTGGGCTTGATCCGAGATGGATTAATGCTCATTTTTCGCACTGTATCCTGATAGAGTAGATTAAGGCTGCTATCTCCGTCCATAAGGACGCGAGTCAGGTGGAACCCATCAATTATTGGGTCTAGGACTAGTGCAGCTGAGCCACCATGACAGATACTGGTCGGATGATCCCGGAAATCAAAGGTGACCGGGCATGACGACCATGGATTAAATTGTGGGGCGATAGGCTCTATCGCGTAGACGTCCCTGAGCGCACGCTTGCGCTCCCTCTTGGGGATGTGGGTAGCGTATATCATGTTCACCATTTTGACCTGAGGGGGAAACTTCTTCTGTCCCCCTGTGTTCGGTTGCTGGGGCTCTTCGTCATCGTCCTCGCTTTGTGATCCCTTTTCCCTGTTCTCGGCATTTAATTTGCCGGCCTGTTTAAAAACCCAACAATCTCTATTTGTATGATTGGGTGGTTTGTCTGGGGTGCCATGAATCTGGCACGGATGATCAAGTATGCGGTCCAAGCTGGATGGGCCTAAATTGTTCTTTTGGAACGGCTTCTTTTGCTGACCGGACTTAGAGCCCCTGAATCCGGCATTGACTACCGTGTCCTCGGTGTTATCACTGTTGTTTCGACGCTTGTATCTATTGCGTCAAGACTTGTCTTTGCTCGTTTTAGCTTCAGGGGTATCGGCATCACTTGCATTGTTTTTGCTACGGGCCAACCAACTGTCCTCGCCAGCGCAAAATCGGGTCATGAGTGCCGTGAGGGCTGCCATGGATTTTGGCTTTTCTTGGCCGAGGTGGTGAGCGAGCCATCCGTCGCGGATGCTGTGTTTGAAGGCTGCTAGGGCTTCGGCATCCAGACAATCGACGATTTGGTTCTTTTTTTTAAGAACCTAGTCCAGAATTTCCTGGCGGACTGTACGGGCTATTGAACTATATGGCTTAAGTCATCAGCGTCCTGAGGTCAAACATATGTACCTTGGAAGTTATCGAGGAAGGCCTGTTCCAAGTCCTCCCAACTGCCAATAGAATTTGCAGGCAGACTGTTGAGCTAGTGCCGAGCTGGCCCCTTGAGTTTTAAAGGGATGTATTTGATGGCATGGAGGTCATCACCACGGGCCATATGAATGTGGAGAATGAAGTCTTCGATCCACACCACGGGTTCTATGGTTCCATCGTATGATTCTATATTCACGAGTTTGAACCCTTCTGGGAATTCATGATCTAGGACCTCATCAGTGAAGCAATGAGGGTGTGCAACACCTCTATATCGGGCAGTATCGCAATGTAGCTCTGATAGAGTCCGTCTACGGTTTTCAGACCGCGCATGACTAGGTTTGCCACATCCGAACAGGTGGCCGTCGTCGCGTGTCGAGGCACGTCCTCGTGATCCATAGATTGATCTAGTATGTCCTGCTTTATTGTGCAGGTTTTGCCGGAGGTAATATATATGACCGTGGGCTAATTTACCTCTACCTGTGCGATGAGGCGGGGCTGGCTGGTGTTCGGCGTGAGTTGCCGTTTTGTCCTGACAGCGTGGTGGTCGATCAACCGCATTGTACGATGGAGGTATGTATTCCAGCGCCTCCTCGTCAAACCGAGGTAGCAATTTGCACTTTGGGTAGCTTTTGGTTGGGCACTTGAGGCCGTATTCTTCAGCTGCTAGGACATCGGTCCATTTATCATTGAGCAGATCTTGGTCAGCTTGAAGCTGCTGCTGCTTCTTTTTCAGGCTCCTTGCAGTGGCGATTAGCTGGCTTTTAAAGCGCTCCCGCTCAAGAGGTTCCTCAGGCACGATGAAATCATCGATGCCGAGGCTCACCTCCTCCTCATAGAGCAGAAGATAACTTCCATCCTCTGAGTCTTCATGCATGGCCTGCTTACCAGGGCTAGCCTGCCCATCTTCCCATTCATCTTGTTCATTAGCTGTTTCAACGGGGTCTTCATTGTCTTTGGCACCTTCCAGAGTGTTATCTTCTCCTGTGCCGGTGTTGCTGTATTTGCTGCCGTGTGACTTAGAGCGGCGCCGCTGACGCCGACGCTTGGATTGTATTTCGGAAGGTTTATCCTCAGCTGGATCTTCCTTGCCATCGCCACTGTTCTCCTTTGGTGCATCCACCGTGTATACATCATACGAGGAACTGGTCCTCCAGCGTCCGGTGAACAGTGGGTTCTCGGCCTCTTCTTCTCTGGCATTGTCGTCCATACCGTCGATGTCGTCGGAGTCGTAACCAAGTGTGTCGGTCGAATCCTCGACCGTGGCTATGGAGTGGGTGGTGGGTGGGAAGCAAAATTCTCCAATGAAGTGT
This sequence comes from Triticum urartu, assembly GCF_003073215.2. NCBI lineage: Eukaryota > Viridiplantae > Streptophyta > Magnoliopsida > Poales > Poaceae > Triticum > Triticum urartu. The sequence continues at coordinate 457,639,345 of NC_053024.1, forward strand.
GAGTAGTGTACTTCAGACCTACGGGTCCATAGTTAGTAGCTAGATGGCTTCTTCTCTCTTTTTGGATCTCAATACAATGTTCTCCCCCTCTCTTGTGGAGATCTATTCGATGCAATCTTCTTTTTGCGGTGTGTTTGTTGAGACCGATGAATTGTGGGTTTATGATCAAGTCTATCTATGAATAATATTTGAATCTTCTCTGAATTCTTTTATGTATGATTGGTTATATTTACAAGTCTCTTCAAATTATCAGTTTGGTTTGGCGTACTAGATTGATCTTTCTTGCAATGGGAGAAGTGCTTAGCTTTGGGTTCAATCTTGCGGTGTCCTTTCCCGGTGACAGTAAGGGCAGCAAGGCACGTATTGTATTGTTGCCATCGAGGATAACAAGATGCGGTTTTCTTCATATTGCATGAGTCTATCCCTCTACATCATGTCATCTTTCGTAATACTCTAGATGCATGCCGGATAGTGGTCGATGAGTGGAGTAATAGTAGTAGATGCAGGCAGGAGTCAGTCTACTTGTCTCGGACGTGATGCCTATATACATGATCATGCCTAGATATTCTCATAACTATGCTCAATTCTGTCAATTACTCAACAGTAATTTGTTCACCCATCGTAGAATACTTATGCTCTCGAGAGAAGCCACTGGTGAGACCTATGGCCCCCGGGTCTATCTTTATCATATCAATCTCCTACTACTTAGTTATTTACTTTGCCTTTATTTTACTTTGCATCTTTATCATAAAAATACGAAAAATATTATCTTATCATATCTATCAGATCTCACTCTCGTAAGTGGCCCTATAGGGATTGACAACCCCTATTTGCGTTGGTTGCGAGGATTTATTTGTTTTGTGCAGGTGCGAGGGACTCACGCGTAGCCTCCTACTGGATTGATACCTTGGTTCTCAAAAACTGAGGGAAATACTTACACTACTTTGCTGCATCATCCCTTCCTCTTCGGGGAAAACCAACGCAGTGCTAAAAGAGGTAGCAAGAAGGATTTCTGGCGTCATTGCCGGGGAGGTCTATGCAAAAGTCAACATACCAAGTACCCATCACATACCCTTATGTCCCGCATTACATTATTTGCCATTTGCCTCTCGTTTTCCTCTCCCCCCAATTCACCCTTGCCGTTTTATTCACCCTCTCTCTCTATCCTCCCTCTCTTTCTCTATTTGCCCCTTTTTGCCCGCTTGCCTTTTTGTTTGCTTGTGTGTTAGTTTGCTTGTTTGTCGCAATGGCTCAAGATAATACTAAATTGTGTGACTTCACCAATACCAACAACAATGATTTTATTAGCACTCCGATTGCTCCTCTTACCGATGCTGAATCTTGTGAAATTAATACTGCTTTGCTGAATCTTGTCATGAAAGATCCGTTCTCCGGCCTTCCTAGTGAAGATGCCGCTACCCATCTAAATAGCTTCGTTGATTTGTGTGACATGCAAAAGAAGAAAGATGTGGATAATGATATTGTTAAATTGAAGCTATTTCCTTTTTCGCTTAGAGATCGTACTAAAGCTTGGTTTTCGTCTTTGCCTAAAAATAGTATTGATTCATGGAACAAGTGCAAAGATGCTTTTATCTCTAAGTATTTTCCTCCCACTAAGATCATCTCTCTTAGAAACGATATTATGAACTTTAAGCAACTTGATCATGAACATGTTGCACAAGCTTGGGAGAGAATGAAATTAATGATATGTAATTGCCCTACTCATGGTTTAAATATTTGGATGATTATACAAATTTTTTATGCCGGATTGAATTTTGCTTCTAGAGATCTTTTGGATTCGGCCGCGGGAGGCACTTTTATGGAAATCACATTAGGAGAAGCTACTAAACTCCTAGATAATATTATGGTTAATTATTCTCAATGGCATACTGAAAGATCTACTAATAAAAAGGTGCATGCGATAGAAGAAATTAAGGTTTTAAGTGGAAAGATGGATGAACTTATGAAATTATTTGCTAATAAGAGTGTTTCTTCTGATCCTAATGATATGCCCTTGTCTACTTTGATTGAGAATAATAATGAATCTATGGATGTGAATTTTGTTGGTAGGAACAATTTTGGTAATAACGCGTATAGAGGAAATTTCAATCCTAGGCCTTATCCTAGTAATCCCTCTAATAATTATGGTAACTACTACAACAATTCTTATGGAAATTATAATAATACGCCCTCTGATTTTGATTCTAATATTAAAGAATTTATTACTTCGCAAAAGAATTTTAATGCTATGATTGTAGAAAAATTGCTTAAGAATGATGATTTGGCTAGGAACGTTGATAGAATTGCTCTTGATGTTGATTCTTTGAAACTTAGATCTATTCCACCTAAGCATGATATCAATGAGTCTCTCAAAGCCATGAGAATTTCAATTGACGAGTGCAAAGAAAGAACCGCTAGGATGCGTGCTAAGAAAGATGCCTTTATAAAAGCGTGTTCTTCTAGTTCCTATGAAAATAATGATGAAGATCTAAAAGTTATTGATGTGTCCCCTATTAAATCTTTGTTTTGCAATATGAATATTGATAATGATGGGACTGATTATGATCCACCTTTACCTAGAAGGCGTTCCAAGAATTCTGAATCTTTTGATCTTGATGCTAAATTTGATAAAAGTGGGATTAAAGAAATTAAAACTCTAGATGTTGCTAAACCCATTATTATGGATTTCAAGGAATTTAACTATTAAAATTGCTCTTTGATTGATTGTATTTCCTTGTTGGAATCCGTGCTAAATTCTCCTCATGCTTATAGTAAAAATAAAGCGTTTACTAAACATATCGTTGATGCCTTGATGCAATCTTATGAAGAAAACTTGAATTGGAAGTTTCTATCCCTAGAAAACTTTGTGATGAGTGGGAACCAACTATTAAAATTAAAATTAAATATCACGAATTCTATGCTTTATGTGATTTGGGTGCTAGTGTTTCCACGATTCCAAAGACTTTGTGTGATTTGTTAGGTTTTCGTGATTTTGATGATTGCTCTCTAAACTTGCACCTTGCGGATTCCACTATTAATAAACCTATGGGAAGAATTAATGATATTATTATTGTTGCAAATAGGAATTATGTGCCCGTTTATTTTATTGTTCTTGACATAGATTGCAATCCTTCATGTCCTATTATTCTTGGTAGACCTTTCCTTAGAACGATTGGTGCAATTATTGATATGAAGGAAGGAAATATTAGATTCCAATTTCCATTAAGGAAAGGCATGGAACACTTTCCTAGAAACAAAACTAAATTACCTTATGAATCTATTATGAGTTCCACTTATGGATTGCCAACCAAAGATGGCAATACCTAGATCTATTCTTTCTTGTTATGCCTAGCTAGGGGCGTTAAACGATAGCGCTTGTTGGGAGGCAACCCAATTTTATTTTTATTCCTTGATTTTTGCTCCTGATTAGTAATAAATAAATTATTTAGCCTCTGTTTTGGTTGTGTTTTTTGTGTTTAATTAGTGTTTTTGCCAAGTAGAACCGTTGGGAAGACTTGGGGAAAGTCTTGTTGAACTTGCTGTAAAAAACAGAAACTTTAGCGCTCATGAGAACTTCTGTCATTTTTATTTAGAAAGTGCTATTTAGTTAATTTTTTTGCAGATTATTAATAGATAAATTCCTCACGTCCAGAAATTTATTTTAGAATTTTTGGGGTTCCAGATCTTGCGCTAGCTACAGATTACTACAGACTGTTCTGTTTTTGACAGAGTCTGTTTTGCGTGTGTTGTTTGCTTATTTTGATGAATCTATGGCTAGTAAATTAGTTTATAAACCATAGAGAAGTTGGAATACAGTAGGTATAACACCCATATAAATAAATAATGAGTTCATTAAAGTACCTTGAAGTGGTCTTTTGTTTTCTTTCGCTAACGGAGCTCTTGAGATTTTCTACTTTAAGTTTTGTGTTGTGAAGTTTTCAAGTTTTGGGTAAAGATTTGATGGATTATGGAACAAGGAGTGGCAAGAGCCTAATCTTGGGTATTCCCATGGCACCCCCAAGATAATCTAAGTATACCTAAAAGCCAAAGCTTGGGGATGCCCCGGAAGGCATCCCCTCTTTCGTGTACTTCTATCGGTAACTTTACTTGGAGCTATATTTTTATTCGCCACATGATATGTGTTTTACTTGGAGCGTCTTGTATTATCTGAGTCTTTGCTTGTTAGTTTACCACAATCATCCTTGTTGTACACACCTTTTGAGAGAGCCATACATGATTTGGAATTTAGAATACTCTATGTGCTTCGCTTATATCTTTTGAGTTATATAATTTTGCTCTAGTGCTTCACTTATATCTTTTAGAGCACGGTGGAGGATTTGTTTTATAGAAACTATTGATCTCTCATGCTTCACTTAGATTATTTTGAGAGTCTTAATAGCATGGTAATTTGCTTAAAATCCTAATATGCTTGGTACGCAAGATTAATAATAAAACTTTCTTATGAGTGTGTTGAATACTAAGAGAAGTTTGATGCTTGATGATTGTTTTGAGACATGGAGGTATTAATGTCAAAGTCATGCTAGTGGAGTAGTTGTGAAATTGAGAAATACTTGTGTTGAGGTTTGCAAGTCCCGTAGCATGCATGTATGGTAAACGTTATGCAACAAATTTGAAACATGAGGTGTTATTTGATTGTCTTCCTTATGAGTGGCGGTCCGGGACGAGCGATGGTCTTTTCCTACCAATCTATCCCCCTAGGAGCATGCGCGTAGTACCGAGGTTTTTGATGACTTGTAGATTTTTGCAATAAGTATGTGAGTTCTTTATGACTAATGTTGAGTCCATGGATTATACGCAATCTCACCCTTCGATCCTTGCTAACCTCTTCGATACCGTGCATTGCCCTTTCTCACATTGAGAGTTGGTGCAAACTTCGCCGGTGCATCCAAACCCCGTGATATGATACGACCTTTCACACATAAACCTCCTTATATCTTCCTCAAAACAGCCACCATACCTACCTATTATGGCATTTCCATAGCCATTCCGAGATATATTGCCATGCAACTTTCCCTCATCCCGTTCATCATGACGCATTCATCATTATCATATTGCTTAGCATGGTCATGTAGTTGACATAGTATTTGTGGCAAAGCCACCGTTCATAATTCTTTCATACATGTCACTCTTGGTTCATTGCATATCCCGGTACACCGCCGGAGGCATTCATATAGATTCATCTTTGTTCTAGTATTGAGTTGTAATCATTGAGTTGTAAATAAATAGAAGTGTGATGATCATCATTTTCTAGAGCATTGTCCCAAGTGAGGAATATAAAAAAAGAGGAAAGGCCATAAAAAAGAAAAGGCCCCAAAAGAAGAGAAAGGCCATAAAAAAGAAGAGAGAAAAGGCCAAAAAATGAGAGAAAAAGAGAGAACTGACAATGTTACTATCCTTTGCGACACTTGTGCTTCAAAGTAGCACCATGATCTTCATAGTAGAGAGTCTCTCATGTTATCACTTTCATATACTAGTGGGAATTTTTTCGTTATAGAACTTGGCTTGTATATTCCAACAATGGGCCTCCTCAAGTGCCCTAGGTCTTCGTGAACAAGCAAGTTGGATGCACACCCACTAGTTTCTTTTGTTGAGCTTTCATACATTTATAGCTCTAGTGCATCAGTTGCATGGCAATCCCGACTCCTTGCATCAACATCAACCGGTGGGCATCTCCATAGCCCATTGATTAGCCTCGTTGATGTGAGACTTTCTCCTTTTTTTTGTCTTCTCCACATAACCCCCTTCATTATATTCTATTCCACCTATAGTGCTATGTCCATGGCTCGCGCTTATATATTGCGTGAAAGTTTATAGGTTTGAGATTACTAAAGTATGAAACAATTGCTTGGCTTGTCATCGGCGTTGTGCATGATGATAGCATTCTTGTGTGACGAAAATGAAACATGACTAAACCATATGATTTTGTAAGGATGAACTTTCTTTGGCCATGTTATTTTGAGAAGACAGAATTGCTTAGTTAGTATGCTTGAAGTATTATCATTTTTATGCCAATATGAACTTTTGTCTTGAATCTTTCGGATCTGAATATTCATACCACAATTAAGAAGAATTACATTCAAATTATGCCAAATAGCACTCCACATCAAAAATTATCTTTTTTATCATTTACCTACTCGAGGACGAGCAGGAATTAAGCTTGGGGATGCTTGATACGTCTCCAACGTATCTATAATTTTTCATTGCTCCATGCTATATTATCTATTGTTTTGGACATTATTGGGCTTTATTATCCACTTTTATATTATTTTTGGGACTAACCTATTAACCGGAGGCCCAGCCCAGAATTGCTGTTTTTTGCCTGTTTTAGGGTTTTGAAGAAAAGGAATATCAAACGGAGTCCAAACGGAATGAAACCTTCGGGAACGTGATTTTCTCATCGAATACAACTCAGGAGACTTGGACCCTACGTCAAGCCAACTAATAGGAGGCCACGAGGTAGGGGGGCGCGCCTGCCCCCCAGGCGCGCCCTCCACCCTCGTGAGCCCCCTGTTGCTCCACCGACGTACCCCCAAATGATAAGAACATGAGCCAAAACCCTAATTCCACCGCCGTAACTTTTTGTATCCACGAGATCCCATCTTGGGGCCTGTTCCGGAGCTCCGCCGGAGGGGGAATCAATCACGGAGGGCTTCTACATCAACACCATAGCCCCTCCGATGAAGTGTGAGTAGTGTACTTCAGACCTACGGGTCCATAGTTAGTAGCTAGATGGCTTCTTCTCTCTTTTTGGATCTCAATACAATGTTCTCCCCCTCTCTTGTGGAGATCTATTCGATGTAATCTTCTTTTTGCGGTGTGTTTGTTGACACCGATGAATTGTGGGTTTATGATCAAGTCTATCTATGAATAATATTTGAATCTTCTCTGAATTATTTTATGTATGATTGGTTATCTTTGCAAGTCTCTTCGAATTATCAGTTTGGTTTGGCCTACTAGATTGATTTTTTCTTGCAATGGGAGAAGTGCTTAGCTTTGGGTTCAATCTTGCGGTGTCCTTTCCCGGTGACAGTAAGGGCAGCAAGGCACGTATTGTATTGTTGCCATCGAGGATAACAAGATGGGGTTTTCTTCATATTGCATGAGTCTATCCCTCTACATCATGTCATCTTGCTTAAGGCGTTACTCTGTTTTTAACTTAATACTCTAGATGCATGCTGGATAGCGGTCGATGAGTGGAGTAATAGTAGTAGATGCAGGCAGGAGTCGGTCTACTTGTCTCAGACGTGATGCCTATATACATGATCATGCCTAGATATTCTCATAACTATGCTCAATTCTGTCAATTGCTCAACAGTAATTTGTTCACCCACCATAGAATACTTATGCTCTCGAGAGAAGCCACTAGTGAAACCTATGGCCCCCGGGTCTATCTTTATCATATCAATCTCCTACTACTTAGTTATTTACTTTGCTATTTACTTTGCCTTTATTTTACTTTGCATCTTTATCATAAAAATATCAAAAATATTATCTTATCATATCTATCAGATCTCACTCTCGTAAGTGGCCCTATAGGGATTGACAACCCCTATTTGCGTTGGTTGCGAGGATTTATTTGTTTTGTGCAGGTGCGAGGGACTCGCGCGTAGCCTCCTACTGCATTGATACCTTGGTTCTCAAAAACTGAGGGAAATACTTACGCTACTTTACTGCATCATCCCTTCCTCTTCGGGGAAAACTACGCAGTGCTAAAAGAGGTAGCATTTAGCACATCGCCCAAAGGTGAGTGCTGGAAGATATCTGCGACGCTAAACTCGAAGATCGATAAACGATCAAGTTCGGCGTCCGCGGGCTCACGTGGTTCGGAACTTACGGCCGGAGATGAGTCCAGAGTTCCGGTGACAAAGACGTCGTGAGAGGTTAAGTCTATGTGCGGCTCCAACGTCGTGGAATCTGTCGCCTCCGTGGTGGGGTTGGTCCTCCCGTCTTCGGATGGCGCAATCTGCTCCGGCTCTAAGGCCAGAGCGGTTACAGGGGCGATCTCCTGGATGCAGTCTGATCACAGATTTAGGTCATGATCATCGGGGTGACCAGGGGTGGCAGCCGCGGTCTAGAATCTAGCGAAGATCAAGTCTCCATGGATGTGTGCAACGTAGTTCAAGCTCCCAAATCTGACCTGATGGCCAGGGGCGTCGCTATCGATCTGCTCTAGGTGGCCACACGAGTTGGCCCGTAGTGCGAAGCCGCCGAACATGAAGATCTGTCCGGGGAGGAAAGTTTTTCCTTGGACATCGTCGCTATCAATGATTGAAGTGGCCATCAAACCTTTCGTTGACGGCACAGTGGAACTCTCAATGAAAGCACCAATGTCGGTGTCAAAACCGGCGGATCTCGGGTAGGGGGTCCCGAACCGTGCGTCTAAGGTCGATGGTAACAGGAGACAAGGGACACGATGTTTACCCAGGTTCGGGCCCTCTCTATGGAGGTAATACCCTACGTCCTGCTTGATTGATATTGATGAGTATGAGTATTACAGGAGTTGATCTACCTCGAGATCATAATGGCTAAACCCTAGAGGTCCAGCTTGTATGGCTATGATAATGAATATTCCCTATCCGAACTAAGTCCTCCGGTTTATATAGACACCGGAAGGATCTAGGGTTACACAAGGTTGGTTACAAAGAAGGGAATCTACATATCCGGTCGCCAAGCTTGCCTTCCACGCCAAGGAGAGTCCCATCCGGACACGGAAGTAGTCTTCAGTCTTCGTATCTTCACAACCCATTAGTCCGGCCCATGGCCAATAGGCCGGACGCCCGAGGACCCCTTAGTCCAGGACTCCCTCAACGGAGGCTGCGCTCGGGTCACGTCAAGCGTACGCCACCCCGCAAGGTCCCTCGGACCTGGTCGTCGCGCGCCCTCCCAAGCGGAGCTAAGGTATGAAGGTCGTTTAAACATCAAGGGGGACTCCTGAGCATCGCGACTCAGGAGCCTAACTGATCACATAGCCTGTCACTCCTTGGCCCGTCCTAGTGATCCGGTCGGACTGGCGGTTGAGGTATGCGCGGGGTCAGGCCCTGCCGACGTAGAACACAAGACCTACCATCGCATCTCCTTTCCACAAGCTGTTTGCGCGTCAAGGGGGACTCCCGATCATCGCGACTCAGGAGCCTAACTGACCACGTATCCCCCCACTCCTTGGACCGTACTGGTGATCCGGCCGGCCTAACGGCGGCTGAGGTATGCGCGGGGTCGGGCTCTGCCAACATAGAATGTAAAGCAAATGGGAAGGAAATCACAAAATCTCAAAGCAAATATTACAAGACATATTGTTCTCCGAATATCAAACACAAGTTTAAACGCCTCCATGAGGTACGCTACATGCTGCAGGAGTTTTAACATGAAAGGAGCCGCAAGCCAGTCACCCTCGATACCGCCGACACCAGCAAGAGGTGCCCCCTCCTGGGTGGCGTCGCCTTCACCTGCACCACCGATCGAAGGCGCGGGGGTGAAGGCGTCGAACTTCTCCAGCAGGGCTTCCACCTGACCTTTCAGGGCCGCGGCGGCGGCTAAGCAGTGTTCATCAGCCATGGGCTCCAACAGCTCGTTAAGGCGGGCGACGGGATAACGAAGATGGAGGTGGGTGAAAATGCGCGTCCACGCTGTTGAAGAAAGAACGCGAGCATCTGCCATGGGGCCGATGCCGCGCACGACTTCCTCAAGCGCCTCGACCAAGTAGGGAAGCAACTGGGCAGGGCCGTCCTCATTGGTGGCCAACGGCTTTTCCAAGCCCTTCTCATAGAGTGACTTTAGGGCCTCGCGAGACCTCTTCTCCAGAAGCACGAAGGCCGCGCGGTCCTCGGCCAGAACCCTTGCCTGGGCATCAAGTTCAGCCTTCTCAGCCTGCACCTTTTGCTCCAGCCCCTCTAGCTAGCCGGGCTCAGCGGCCTGTGCCTGCGCCAGCTGCTCCAGCTCGGCGTCGCGACCCTTGACGGCGTCCTCCCGGGCCTTCATCCTCTCTTCCTCTGCCTTGCAGCCACGGGCATCTTCGGCACGCTCGTCGCGCAGGATCTTCAGCTCAGCCTCCAGCACCTGGCAGCGACCTTGGGTGGCCTCGGCGTCCTTCAGCGCCTCCTCGTGAGCAACTGCTGCCTGAGCTGCGGCTCGCTTCTCCCCCTCATAGGTCGTCGCGACCTGGCTCAGCGCCGCCCAAACGGACACGTCAGAATGGAGCCAACTAGAGACCAGCTCCAGGCGACCAGCCGCCAAGAGGGGTTCGGCGCTCTGGAGATCTTCTCGCATCCGGGCCATCTCAGAAAGGGCCCGCTCCAGGACGTCAGGAGAAGTGTAGGAACCTGGGGTCAGCAACATGGCAGAAGAAGGAGGAAGAGGCATCGTCGTCACCATGGCCTGGGAGGCAGGAAGCTCCTGAGCCTCTTGGACCTCAGCACCCGAGCCGGGCGCTGGCACCTCCTGAGTCAGCGGCGCTTCGGGGGATGACTCCTCCCGAGGATGCTCCACCCAGCCTCACGAGGATGACCGGGCTGGAGAAGCACGAGCACTATCCCTACCTTTGCTCACGGAGAGGGGTGTGGTCGCAAGAGGCGACCTGGACTCAAGCGGCACCACCTCGCCCTCCCTTCTCCTCTTCGCCTGATAGAGGCGAGGGTGTCCCTATCTTTTGATGAGATGATAACTATCGATTTGGTGGAGACGACTTTGACGATCCGACTACAAACGTGCACGACGTTACGCCTTAGCAACCGCTAAACCAATCTCCTGAGGTTACTAACAATGCTGGAAGCACGATCAACCTGACCACGAAGGTCTATTCCTGCAAGCAATCGAAGAACGGGCAAGAATATGATAAAGCAATCTGAATATAGTGAATATATATGAAGTATTGATAATGGTGGGGATCCGTAAGCCGTCTTGGTCTGGTCGTTGGACACAATCGAAGTACACGAAGTTGCAATGGCTAACTTTTAACTAAACAAATTCCAAGGAAAAAGCTACTAGATGGGTCTACTTATATAGGAGCAAGGGGTGGCGGCCAAGGAGGTGGGAGGACGTCCCAAGGTAGTCTAAAACTAACCCTAGGCCGTACAAGGATCATGGGCCCAAGTGGAGGTGATGCAACACCTTTGGGCTTGTAGTTTGACCCGGATTCTGCTGCAACATCAGATTGTTTCGTCCATAACTCAACGCTCCGGACAAATTTGAAGGTGAATCCAATTGTGTTGGAAAGAGCACGAAATCTACTTTCAAACAAAAAAGAATCACCCAATTCAGAGTCCGTATGAAAAAGTTGTTGGTGTTTTGAGTCAGGTATGTCTGTGCAGTCTGAATCTGAATCTGGAACGTGAGAGACTTGGACTCTCTCTTCTCTTGGCCCAAAAGTGACGTGAGAGGACTTTTTGAACAACACCTAAACTTCTCTTTTTCCCTTATCTTCATATGTGGATTGTACAAATGTCCCATACACCTGCAATTAGACATGGCACAAAAGTTGAAGTATTTTTGTCCTGGATGACATAAATAAATTATTGCATAGTTTGCATTAGAAATCACCTCACAAATATACATGCATGCAATATTTTTGGTCGTATACAAGGTAGTCATGTCCTCATCATCGCCGCAGGCGTCGGCCTGGTTACACAACAAGGAAAAATAGTCGGAAACAAGCATGAACAACAAGAACAAGGCAAGACGAGGACACTTACTGATCCTTTGTGACATAGTCCGTCCGGTTTGGGAGCTTGAAGCCGGAGAGCTTTGCAACCCGAGGCGCGGGCATGCCAGCTCCGGAAGCAGAAGAAGGAGTGGCAGCTGGGCCGAAAGCGGCTCCAGACGGCGTCGGAGCAGAAGCAGCATCCTGGGAGATCAACGTCGATCGGTCCCTCGTCGGGATGACGGGCGACTCTCCCTTCTCCAGGCGGGCGCCAGCCTCGTCATCGTCAGGAAGGGTGCAGAGGATGTCAGCTTTGCTCAAGGGGGAGGTCTCCCCCATCCCTTCAAGGGTCACCTCCGAGTCTTCCTCCTCCTCCTCTTCCTCCCCGCGGGACTCACCAGAAGATAGCTCCACCAACGTCGATGCCGTGGGGGCCTTGGTGGGCGCCGGCGGCACCAGTCCACACCCGTCAAAGGTCGGCCTGGAGGCCACGACCAACGCCCGTCCTTGCGGCAGAACAAGGGAGTGAAGACATTCAGCGGGTACTCCTGGTCGTCCCCGACCAGGATGTGTAGAGCCACAACCAGCTCATCATCGGACAAGGCTCTCGGGCTCAGGAGAAACTTGTCCTCTTCGTTCCCAAGCTCCCACAAGGGGCGCGTACGTGCCTAGAGTGGGGCTATGCGCAGCGTCAGGAATTCCCTCAGAAGCATGGCCCCTGTCACCTTTGCCGCCTTTGCGTTGCTCGGCTTCAAGTCGGCGTTCATCCGCTCCAGCACCAACATCGCCCGCTCATCAGTGAGCTCCGCGCGAGACCACCCCTTGTCGGACTCGGGCATCTCAGTCTGCAGCGTCAAGCGTGGGTGGGTGCACTTGGCATCCATCATGGCCCACTTGCTCCGGAAGGCGTCGGCCTTCTTCACAGTCTTCGAGATTGAGTTGGCCTTGCCGGACGCGATGAAATTGGCACACCCGGAGGTATGGCCATCGTTGATGCAGAGGAAGAAGAAGTGGTGCAACAGAGCCACGGACGGCATCACGCCGAGGTACGCCTCGCAGTAGTAGCGCGAAGATCGACAAGAGAAGGATAGAGTTGGGATGAAGATGCAGCGCCTGCAGTCCATAGTGGTCAAGGACCTCGTAGAAGAAGTCAGAAAAGGGGGGAACCAGCCCCGCGATGATGCTGCTCGTAAAGAAGGGGAAGAAGGTGCTTCCCTCGGGCTCCGGCACGTCAGAGCCGGCCCGGAGCCCGGTCTTCCCCTTCTCGTTGCTTTCACCCACCGTCAGCAAGCACGTGGCGGCGAAGTTCTTCTCCGAGATGTTGGGCGCGTCAAGGGTTGGCTCGTACCAAGCCGGCGACGAGGCGGGCTTGACCCTCTGGGGCGCCATTGGTCGCTGATGCGGGAAAGGATGGGAGTAGATGTGGAGGTTTCGGAAGCAGGGAGCAGGAAAGGGGATCTGGAGCAAGGCGAAAAGAAGCAGTGAAGGCAAGCGCTGTCTACGCCAGCCTTTTGACAGTTGGGCAGTTGCGGAGGCAACGTGGGGAAGTGGAGACGCCCAGGTCCAATCAACCTCCACGCGTCGACCAAGGCCGCAGGCTATTGGGGCCCGCAACGCTCCACACTTGCCCCTTGGCTTCGCTTCGAAGCCAACCCCGAGCGCACCTTGGGCCCGGAGGCTACTGTCGGCGTTCTGGGAACGGGGGTCCCCAGACTTGCCTGCCTACGGCCCATGGCGTGGTGCTGCAAGCGGCCCCGTACGGCCCATCTTCACCAACAAGCATTCAAGACCCTCACGAGGGGCCAAGCCTCGAGAGGCGGACGATACAAGACCTCCTCAGGAGCGGCCTCACTAGGCTGGCTCACAAGGGGTGGAGAGATCAAGGCCAGGAAAACGTCGCGAGGTTCCAATGACGTGAGCCATGACGATGGAGACCAAGCGGGTGCCAGGCGGGCGCCAGCGCTCATAGTGTCCTTGTTTCCTCTTTGGTGTCAAGGAGGCAAGCGCAGACGAAGAGTACCGAGGCATCAAGCAAAGGGTTCCATATCGGTGCAACAAGACCAAGACCAGCAGGACAGCAGGACGGAGGTCATCGTGGAGCCCAAGGCGGCATCACCACCAGAGCCTTTGATAGGCGAAGACTGCTTTTGTCAGGATAACTTGTACTAGCTGTCCCCTTTCAAATTGGCCGTTGTTGGATCCCTTCCCTCTCAATATTTAGGGAGAGGACCAGTGCCTCTATAAATAGGATTAGCCACCACCATAAGGGGGCAAGGAAGAAAGGAAGGAATGGAGGAAGAACGACCTCATCTTAGAGCCGAGCCATTCCATCCTTAGCCACACACCAACCAAGCATAAGAACACCTTGCCTCAGGAGGCTATTCTTCCCCTTGTACTGTTCATCCTCAGCCCGAGAGGCAATCCGCCACACCGCACTGGAGTAGGGTATTACACCACAACGGTGGCCCGAACCAGTATAAATCTTGTGTCTCTTGTGTTGCGAGTTCGTCGAGCTAGCCTTTGAGATCGCGAAGTGCTTGAGGGCGTGATCGATGAGGGAGAGATCTTCGCGCGCACCCAGTGTTCAAACCTTAAGGGTTTTGCCGGAACCTGAAATATGACAGTCCTGTAATATTTGCTATGAGATTCTGTGATTTCCTTTCTATTTGCTTTATGTTCTACGTCGGCAGGGCCCATCCCCGCGCATACCTCAGCCGCCATTGGGCCGACCGGATCACCAGGATGGACCAAGGAGTGAGAGGCTACGTGATCAGTTAGTCTCCTGAGTCGCGATGCTCAGGAGTCCCCCTTGACGCGCAAACAACTTATAAAAAGGAGATCTGGGAGTAGGTCTAGTGTTCTACGTCGGTAGGGCCCGATCTCGCGCATACCTCAGCCGCCATTGGGCCAACTGGATCACCAGGATGGACCAAGGAGTAGGGGCTACGTGGTCAGTTAGGCTCCTGAGTCGCGATGCTCAGGAGTCCCCCTTGACGTTCAAATGACCTTCGTGCCGTGGCTCCGCTTGGGGTACCTTGGCTCCACTTGGGAGGGCGTGCGATGACCAGGTCCGAGGGACCTGGCAGGGTGGTGTATGCTTGGGCGTGACCTGAGCGCAGCCCCAGTGCCCAGCCCCCTCGCGCGACTCTCCCAAGGGGAGGTGTTGCAATGAGGCCGAACACCGAGCTCAGAGCTCCCCTGAGGTTGATACGGCCGTGAGGCCACCCTCAGTTGTTTATCACCAGGACGGACCATGGCGCTTCCGCACTTGCACGGGCATAGCCGCTCCTCGGTAGTGTCGACAACCAGCACGGAGCATGGTGCTTCCACTGGTACGTGGAAGGAGACTCCCTACTACGGAGAGCCCCCGGAGCGTGTACAACCCTGCCCTAACACGTGGCTTGCATGGCAGGGCTAGACAAGGTGTATCTGGGCACTCGCGAGCCAGCACGGGACTCACAAGGCCCTACCTCAAGGCAGGTTGCGCCTGGTCTTGGTTCTTGATGGCTGCGGCATTCCTGTGAGATGGTTAGACAACCCGCGTCGAGTGGATTTCCTGAGGCTATCGCATGAGAAGGCCAAGCACCAATGACCCCAGGAGGTGACGTGAATAGGGTCGGCCCGCCAGACAGAGCTCTGCCCTTGGATTTATCGATGCTGCAGGGACGGGCCCGAGCATAGACGCCGTGATTAGCCTTCTTATGCGAAGGATCCTGAAGAAAGACAATCAGCACGCGGCTCCCGTGGTGGGTGACAATCAAGCAGGTGATAACCATAGATAAATTATGCATGGAAAGCAACCAAGGGAGCACACCGCGTCTCTTTCTTTGCAGGGGACTGTGATGATTTTGCCGCTTCCCGGCATCTTGAGGACGTTGTAGCCATGGTGGGTGACTGCCATGAATTTGGCCAGTGCTGGGTACCCGAGGATGGCATTGTACAACATGCGGATGTGGGCGACGTCGAAGTTGGTGAGCTCGGTGTGGTAGTTGTCGCGCTGACCGAAGGTGACAGGGAGGCGGACTTGCCCTATCGGGGTGGTGGAGCCGTTTGTCACACCTGAGAAAGGCTTGGTGGGATGGAGCTGATCGTATGGCACTTGAAGGTTGTCAAATGTTTCGACGAATAGGACACCGAGTCCTGCACCGCCATCGATGAGGGTCTTGGTGACTTGGACATTGCTGATGATGGGTGAGCAGAGTATCGGGAGGACGCCAGCGGTTGCCGCGCAATTGAGCTGGTCCGCCAAGATAAAGGTGATGGCGTACTTGGACCAGCTGAGCGGGCAAGTAGCTCGAGCTTGGGGAGGGCTGCATTTACTTCGTGGGAGAACTGCTAGAAGATGCATTGGGAGGCTGGGGCCTGAGCGCTACCCAAGATGCAGGCGATGGCGCGGGGTTCCTGGAAGCCCCCAGCCCCTTCGTCCTGTTGATGGTCGTCGTTCCTTCTTGGCGGCGGCAGCGGAGGGAGACCAGGGTTGCCCTGAGGACGATCCTCACGAGGCTGGTCCCTCCAGGCGCCCTCACGAGGCTAGTTCTGTCAACGATCCTCGCGAGGCTGGTCGCGCCACTCCTGGCGGGGCCCATGGTCGTCCCAACGTCCTCCACCTCGTCCACCTTCTCGGCCTTAGCCCCGGTCGTTGCGCTCGGGGCGTCGACCGAAGCGTCCATCTCGAATGGCCCTGAGCTCTTGACAATCGTTGGTGTTGTGCGTGCGCACGTTGTGGAAGGTGCAGAACGTACGGCTGCCCTTGGACGACTCGGGAAGATCTCGGCCGCGCTTGGTGTCCGGTTCTGCTGCGAGCACGGCCACCCCTTTGCGCTTCACTTCCTTGAACTTGGCCTTCTTCTCCTCTGGATCCGCAGCGGGGAGCTCGAGGAGGGAGAGACACCCCTCCTCAGCCCTTGCACACTTGGTTGCTATGTTGAACAGCTCCAAGGTCATGCATAGCTCCTCATGGATGGCGAACTCCTCCTTCATCTTGATGCGGCGGACGCCGTCGGAAAATGCTGAGATGATGGCCTCGTCCGTCACCTTGGGGATCTTGATACGTGCACTGTTGAAGTGCTGGATGTATTTCTGCAGGGTTTCTCCCGGTTGTTGCTTGACGCGGTGCAGGTCACCCACGACCGGGGGGCGGTCGCGAGTGCCCTGGAAGTTGGCGATGAAGTGGCTGCACATCTCCTCCCAGGAGGAAATCGAACCTGGGGCAGGTTTAGGAGCCATGAGCGGTCCTTGAGATCCATGAGAAACTAGTTCGCCATGACCATTTCGTCGCCGTTCGTCGCCTCGATGCTCAGCTCGTAGAGCTGCAGAAACTCCGCAGGGTCGGGAGTGCCGTCGTAGCAAGGAGGCAGATCCGTCTTGAACTTGCCCGGCCAGACGACGCTACGCAACTCAGGAGTGAAGGCACGGCAGCCCGCCGTATCCACCGGGGCCCGTCATGGAGTTGGAGCCTAACCTTGGCATCCCTGTGCCGCCACAACAAGTGGCACATGGCCCTGCCACAGTAAGCGATCCTGACGTTGTGGTGCTAGAAGCGGTGGAGCATCTTCTTTGTATGGGGAACCTCCTGGCAACTTCTTTCTTCGTGCGCGGGCACACGGCGCAGCGGATCACGCCGCTGGGCCGCGCACCTTGGAGGGAGGATGCCATCTTGACGCAGGGGAGGCTGAGGCGCTCCATGAGCTGCGCGCCTCGGCGCGAGGGCGCCATCTTGGTGCTGAGGGGGAGGAGGCGCTCCGTGAGCCACATCGCCTGCAGCCGGGGGTGGGCGAGGCAGCGAGAGGGATGGTGCAGGAGAGCCCCCTGCGGCGCTGACGAGATCGGCGATGCGGTCCAACCAGTCCTCATAGAGGTCGTCGACCGGGCGGTAGCGCAGGAGCTCGCGTGCCATGAGCAGTGCGGCCTGTGCGTCCGTGGGGGCGCGGCGAGCATGAGACGATGAGACGGCCGGAGTCAGCGACGGGGTGGCGGTGCGACGATCTCGCCACACAGAGAGGTGTGGTGAAGAGGCTTGCTGCTCATTTGCCGCCAGGCCGGTGGCGGCGTTGGCGGCAGGTGACGGAGAATGACGGGGAGGTCCACCGACAGGGGCTATCTGAGCGACATGGGGGGCGAGAGCAGCCCGGCACTCAGTGCGGGCCCGGCGAGCGTCGGCCATGAGCTTGGCGAAGTGGTGAAACGCGGATTGACGAAGAGGAAAGGTTCGGCGCACCCCTACCTGGCGCGTCAAATGTCGGATTTCGGGTTCCGACAAAACCCTTGAGGTTCGAACACTGGGTTGTGCACAAAGATCTCTCCCCCTCTCTAGCTCGCACACTCTATCATCTCACGGCCTAGCTCGACGGAACCAAAGAACATGAGACACAAGATTTATACTGGTTCGGGCCACCATTGTGGTGTAACACCCTACTCTAGTGTGGTGTGGTGGATTGACTCTTGGGCTGATGATGAACAGTTACAAGGGAAGAACAACCTTGTAAGGTGAGGGGTTCTTGTGCTTGGTGTGCTCGTGTGGTTGAGGATCGGAATCAGATGCCTCCCTATGGTGGTGGCTAGTCCTATTTATAGAGGCCCTGGCCCTCTTCCCAAATATTGAGCGGGAAGGGATCCCACAACGGCCAAATTCGAAGGGAGACAACTAGTACAAGCTATCTTGACAAAAGTGGTCTTCGCCTGCCAAAGGCTCTGGCGGTGACACCGTCTTGGGCTCCATGGTGACCTCCGTCCTACCGTCCAGCTTGTCTTGGTCTTGTTGCACCGATATGAAACCTTTGCCTGATGCCTCGGGACTCCTCGTCTACGCTTGCCCCTTTAGCACCAAAGAGGAGATGAGGACACTGCGCACGCTGGCGCCCGCCTGGATCCAGTCGTCATGGCTTGCATCACAGGAACCTCATGAGGTGCCCCTCGTCTTGATCTCTCCGCCCCTCGCGAGCCAGCCTGGTGAGGCCGCCCCTGAGGAGGTCTTGCGTCGTCCGCCTCGCGAGGCTTGGCCCCTCGTGGGGGTCTTGAATATTTTTTGGTGAAGACGGGTCGTATGGGCCGCTAGTGGAGCCACGCTGTGGGCCGCAGGCAGGCAAGTCTGGGGACCCCCGTTCCCAGAACGCCGACACCCGTGGCGCCGGCTTTGAGGTAGCCGCTCCATGGGTGTGCAGGATGGAGCACCGACAGTGCCGGGAGGTCGAGTTAAGGAGAAGGTGCGATGCGATGAGTGTACAACCTCTTTGGTGGCGCCGAGTAGGCCTCGGCTTCGTCCGAGGAGTCAGTGAGGATGCTGCGGTTCCGGTGGAGCAGGTTAAGGCGGCACTGTGGGGATGGAGTAGCCGTGATATTTGAGGCGATCATCAGAGCAGCTCATTGGAGGTGAAGGACTGGGCGGCTGAACCGGCGGGACGACGAGATGGACAACAGATCCTCATCCGGGGAGGTGGATGAGGGACGTCGAGCTGTGGCGATGGATGATGTCGTTAGGGAAGAGGCTCCGGCTGGCAAAGGTGAGGTGGCAGACGAAGGAGGGTGGGGTTTCGCGGCTGGAGCGGAGAGGTTATGGCGGCCTGTGATTTCGAATGGCGAAAAGGAGGCGATGGGAGGGGGGAACCATGACTTAGGGACGCGCTTGTCCAAAATGTAGTGCGTGTTACAAAAGTACCCCCACCGATTTGAACTAGCGGCACTATGGGCTCAGGGTTAGAAGGGGGATTTCACGTGTTGGGATTTGGCAGCTGGAGGGAGTTTTCGCGCGCATTGTAATTTCTGGATTGCAAGGCGCGGGTTGTGAAGGCATCAGTTTTTGAAGCACGA
This sequence comes from Triticum urartu, assembly GCF_003073215.2. Classification (NCBI taxonomy): domain Eukaryota; kingdom Viridiplantae; phylum Streptophyta; class Magnoliopsida; order Poales; family Poaceae; genus Triticum; species Triticum urartu. The sequence goes on from NC_053024.1 coordinate 457,658,804, forward strand.
TATCAGAATTTTTGGGATATAACAAGGCGTGGGTTGAATTTTAGGGACAAGTCTAATGTGTAATATTGTACTTGTACGTACCAAATCAATTCGCACTTCCCTCAATGAAAAAAAAGAAAAAAGAAAACTATTCACACCACACAAAGAGAGAGTCTTGTCCCATTTTACTCCCTCCGTCCGGAAATACTTGTCATCAAAATGAATAAAATGGGATGTATCTAGATGTATATTAGTTCTAGATACATCCCTTTTTATCCATTTTGATGACAAGTATTTTCAGACGTAGGGAGTACTATACAAATGCTATTCAAAGCTACACAAAGAGAGAGTATGAATCCATGTTATGTCCAATTAAATTTTTTCGCTGGCTGTATAGTGCATGTAACCTACTCATACCAACATTTTAGTGCATTCCAAATGTTTATACTACCGCTACAATTCGAACTGAATTTGAATTCGTTTCTCTATTTCTATAAGAATCTACAATCATGATTGTTGCCAACTTCAACCATCATTTGTGTATTACCTTAACAACACACAAAGTATAGCGCCCCGCCCCCCTACATTATGCCAAGTATTTAGCCCTATGCTGCAAAAGCCACTCATTAGCCCAAATTATAATCAATGTTCTACATTATGATATCTTCTTCAAGTATCCGTATCCACTTTTTTATAATGAATTCTGATCTATGTTCGTCTTTTAAACCTTCACGACCCTCTTCTCTTTGTAGCTAGCTAGCGCTAATTTTCTATCATGCATGCACACGCCCGCCCCCCTCTCACCCTCCCTCAGCGTCCAATCCATCACGCACGTTCGTTATTTCTCTTTAGGTCGTTCACCCGCGGTGTGTGTAGGCCCCCCGACTCCTTCTTTCTGGCACACACCGGTCGATATACCTCTCTAGCCAAGTGTGCCTACCACAAACACATACTTCCCCTCTTCTCTTCTCACCGTCCATGCCCCTATGTCCAATACGGTTCCACGCAGGTGCACACTCCCGCCCCTCTTTTCATCGATGTCATAGTCACACACTCCTCCCCCTTGACATAGTAGGCCTCTCGCACCACCTCCTAGCCACACCTCTCTCCCCCTGTCTGTCTCTCCGGACCTTATTTGCTTCTAACACATGCATGCATGTATACGTACTGATCTCCCTACATATAGCTAGGTCGACTATAATTCTTTTCCCATGCATTGATAGACTTACCTCACTAGTTATGTCTCTCCCTTTCTCAGACACACGACAGTTGATCTTCCCATGTAGTTACGTATGCTTGCCACAACCATATCGTCTCCCCTCATAATCCTTGCACACCTCCTGACCCATCTCTCAGACGCACGTGCATAGACAGACAGACATCCCCGCCCTCTCTTATTGATATTGCACACGTACCCTTCATTTGTCTAGCAGGCCTCTCCCACCATTTGTGAGACGCTACTCCACCACCAACCCTCCGACACTCTACCTTTGTCTTTCTCCCAACCTTATTCCTATGCTACACATATCCATGGATGCCGATCGATCTCCCTCTATACTTAGCTAGGTCTCTCTCCTTCTCCACACATATACTAGTCGATCTACCTCTCTATAGTTAGGTCTCTGCCCCCTCCCCCCACCGATAGTCGAACGTTGTAGGTAGGTATCCATGCCACAAAGAAAAACTGCACCTCTGCCCTCTCAAATTCCAGTAGTCCAGTCACCCTGTATCTTTGACGTGGGCAAACACAAATTTGATGGCACTCTTTATCGATCGCATAGCCACACACTTCACCCTTGTTTTTGATTCTATTGATATCTCACGCCAATGATCCCTCCACTCTCTTCTCATGGATTGCTCCCTCTATATATGATATATCCATGACTCTGTTTCACACACATTGCATATGTTATGTTTTTTGTTTGAGATATCATCGACACATTGCCACAGTTTCACACAAACCATCTCTCTCACACCCACCCACGTACGTATCTGCACCTAAAGAAGAGGTGCACGCAGGACACACGTACTCATGTCTCGTTCCCGGCCACACCCACGCGGGTACACGGTGGAGTTCATTTCTGTACGGAAAGGCAGCCCACGTGATAATTTGACGCGTGTAGCGGTTGTTTACTCGAAGGAGGGCCGGGTACCATGCCTAGACGGAACAAAGTTCGACTTGATGCATTTGTATTTAATAAAGTTATATATTCCTCCTCAATGGCACGTAGTACAGAATATAAAATGATTGCTGAGGGAAAAATGGAAAAATCCGGTCCACTATATACAACGGAGCCTGCCTGCCGGGGTTTGTCTCTCGTCACACCATCTCACACAAGGCGGCGGTGGCCTCTCTCTCTCACCGTTGGTCAGTGATCCGGCTGCATCCAGTCCGCCGGCAGAAAGGGAGGACGAGCATCGTTTCTTCGTTCAACGGCGTTGAGGCAGCATGTCTCGATCTGCGGTACCCGCCGTTCTCTCTGACCAAGCTCCAGCGCGGTAGGGCCTTCACCACTTGCTCGCTGTCGCAGTATGGGCAGACCTCGGCCACCGGTGCCCTCCTAGTAACATCCCGATGACCCTTAGGTACAGCTTCCTCCGGCCTTGCTCCATTGCCCATCTTCCCACATTGCTGCATGTGGATCTTCTTTAGTTGTTTGCTTAAAACGTATCTCGGCCGGCGTACTTTCCATCTTGCAATCTCGTCCTCAAACCATTTTTGATAAACCACCATGCTGCTATCTTTCCCTTATTACATGGAATATGCTTCTTTTTGTCGGCGTATGTGTCTTCAACTCGTGTTATTCACCAGTAATTATTTCCTTTCTACCTCTTTTTTGCAAACAGGGCTAGCCATTTCACCTCGTTGCTATTGCGACCTTTTGGTGAACTGCACAAATCACTTTCTTTCTTAAGAGTATTTTGTGCAGTTCTGCCAAAATTTCACATGGGCAACATTTTTACATTTCTGTGGGACTGCAGAAAGGGATATTGGTTTTGCTATCCTCCTCATCCAAATCCTGCCTAATCTTCTCCAACAAGTAGTTATTCCTAAATAGAGATCGTAGAGGTGATCGGCTACTATTTGTGTGTGTTATGTTTCATCATCTAGTTACACTATTATTGTAATTACACTGACTGGATATCTTTGCAAACAAGGATGGTCAGCTCGATTTTAGTGGAGCTGCACAAAATGATCGGATTGTGGTGTCCTCCGTACACCCCTTTTTTGGCTACAGCGCTAGGTGAAACTAGTCGCTAAGCAATGAACACTATGCCCAGGAAATGGACCCATGCCATCAATCAATTATATATTTTTCTTTATTTGTACACCTTCTCACAACTTTTTCTTCAGTTGTGATGTGAATATTGGCGTTGATCTTCTATCCATTGAGATGCATTAGCAGCCATGGTAGTTTCATTTGTATTTGATGGAATGTTGTAACGAGATAATCTTGAGGCAAGAGGACACTTGAATCCTAAGTTAAAACCTTTTTTTCCTATGGGAACCAAAGTTGAAACCTTCATATCATCACAGTACAATTTCATTAAAATTATGCATACATATAAACAAATCCTGAAGGATTGATAGCAATGCCAGAAACAATTCAACTTCATTTCGCCGACATGTGGGACATCCTTCATCCGTATCCACCTACCGTGCAACAATATTGAGTGCACAACTACAGGGAAAGATTCACCCTGGTCGTTGCGCCGCATTAGTAATGACTAGTGAGCAGTCAAATCACACAGCCCCACCTTCACCACAGTAAGTTGCTCAGATGAAGCGACCATCATTTCTCTATTCCTTGAATTTGTTGGTACTCCCATATTCCCAGAGTAATAAGTTGCTTGGGTGAAGCAACCATCACTTCACCTTTCCCACAGTAAGTACCTCCTTGGGCCCACTAAAAATCACTTTTCTCTCTCCATCAAGTGCATTTATTGTCAATCTAACCCTGTCACTGAAACACCTCTTTGGCTACAGTTAGTTCAGGGCTACGCATGAGTTAGTATAACCTCTTGTTAAGTTAGAGTATCCAAACAGGAGTAGTATAGGACATGCAAGTTGCTCAAAGCATACAGTCAAATCCGTACGTGAAAGGATCTTTTTTCTTTTTGAAAACGGAATGTGAAAGGATCTTCGAATGATATAAGTTTCAAATTATATAAAATCTTATCAATAGTCAAAGGCATCCTTGAAGAATACATTAGGCCCTACTCCCTCCATCTAGGTGTATAAGTCACCTTACGAAAACCAAATAATCCCAAAATACTTAGGCGCGGTGCATTAACTCCCACCTCATTTCTTGTTTCTTGACATATCCACCAATAAGAGATGTGGGGCATGCATGTTTTCAACGACCTAGACTACCAAATATGACATGCAATGGTTAGTTCATTGCATGCAATGCTATTAATTAGCAAATAAATATTAATTTCTCTTGTTTTCCCCCTCTTCCTTGGTCACGGTGCACAATCTAAGATGATTTATTCACTAGACGGAGGGAGTCTATAAAATCTTACCAACAGTCAAAACCAAGTGTTACTACTACACCAAACAAGTTCAAAACGAGAAGCTGGACCCACTCACGGCACGACACGCCTGTCTCGTTTGGTCCGTCGGTCAAAGCGCTTCCTCTTCTTGGCATAACAATAGAATACAATAATTTTTTTAGAATGCTCTTGGCATGTCGCTAACATGTGATGAGTTAACCGACCACAATAGACGGCAAAAACGCCAGCCCCCGCACTTTGAGAGAGTCGAGGAGCGAGAAGTAATATGGGCTGGTGGATTACTAGAGCTAGGTGTCGCACGGAGGCCAATAAATATGGTGATAGCATGGGTTGGCCACGTACAGTATGATGTAACTACACTGGGCTGCCGTGTTTCGTACTCTTCCGGTCTACTGTGGAGATGATTGGTTGATTTTATGTCGCTAAGTATAAAATACTATGAGTGCAGACACTCCACCACGAGGTTCCTTGCTCCTTCTCGGACATCGGGAATCTATGTTCTTCCACTCTTTTTTTGACATGAGCTTTGTTCATCCTTTTGCCAACACGCGGGACATCTAGCATCAAGGTGCACGTGTCATGCAAGAAAATGGAGATAAGCAGTGCGTAAGTGAGTCGTGCACTACGATGGCACCTAGTACTACGTAATATTTTTTCCTCTTCGATGGCACGTGAATATTGCACGTCCTCAATGACGGAGCATGGGATGGTAGCCATGGACTGATGGACATGGTTGGCCCTTTTTGGAGAGAGTACTGAATACGTATTAAATTTGATGTGTCCCGTCAACTCGTGGAACGACGAGGAGCACACAATGAATGACGGAGCATGGGATGGTAACCATGGACATGGTCAACTCTTTTTGGAGACTAATGCATCGACTGTAGTACCATCATCATTGTTCGACTTTTGGTAGAGACGAGAGAACTTAATGTTTATTTGCTAATTAATAGCACTGCATGCAATGAACTAACCACTGCATGTCGTGTTTGCTAGTCTCAAGTCATTAAAAGCATGCACACCCACATCTCGTTGGTTGATATGTCAAGAAACAAGAAACGAGGTAGAAGTTAATGCACCGCGCGTAAGTATTTTGGGATTATTTGGTTTTCGTAAGATGACACCTAGATGGAGGGAGTATTATACTTGAAGGCTACAAGGTTGGCTATAGATGATGTGGCAGTGTCATGTAGCCATCAGCTGGTTATACTATTAACCATGCTCTTATAATACTCCCATATTTAGGAACGGAGGGAGTACTTGGCATGCATGATACTACCTATAATACTACCATTACAACCAGCCTGGTAGAATTAAAATACCTAATCTAATTGGTCGCCGCCTGATCTCTTTGTCCTCCTCCAACATCTGGTAGAAGAAGAATCGAGCAAGACACTGGCTGTATTCATCGGCATCGCCTCGGCGGTGGCCTTCATGGGATCCAATTGGCGGCGACCTCCTGTGTTCTACTTTTCCTCGATGATGGCGGCGGGCGGGGACATGCTGCACGTCACCTCGTCCACATCCGCATAGCCGCACCACCTCGTCGACATCCGCGGCGGCTTCTTTCTCTGCCTGCATGTCGCGCTACGCGCGCGTCGACGGCGGATGGCGCAGTCGCAGACACTGGAGGCGTTGTACGACGCGGCGACGTCGAGGGCAGCGACGATGCCCGTGCCGCCGTGCTCCCCAACAAGTCGGCGTGGAGCAAGTCGGCACTCTTCCTCGAGCTGTATTGGAGAGGCCAGCTACGGAACCACGCGCTGGCTTAGTGCGGCAACTACCTCTGATGGGCTAGGCTAGGTAGGTGGAGAAGCAAGCTGCCGGGCTCGGCAGGCCACCCAGACGACTTTTATGCCGGAGAACTGCTCTTCCTGCTTGTCGGATGCCGCCGAAAGAGTGGACAAAATGGTGGAAGGAGGAGCTTGGCCGGTGTCCTACTCCTGAATGGGCGTGTGTGCCCGGAGTTGGTTTCTCGCATTCCACGCGGGTTTCTATATCTATATCTATATCTATATCTATACTACTATATAGTGTACCAATTTTAAGTAGGACTGAGAACATCAATCATAACCGTTGATCTTCTAAATCCAACGGCCAATATCAGTAGGATTCACATGAACAGTACACTGCTACTACCTCACCTGTGTTCTAGAACAATCAAGACGGAGGGATGTGATGGTTGCTTGTCCGTTTGTTTTACCAGGCCACTTATTAGTGGTTGGGTTTTGTGATATGACGGCTTTACTGCCGCGAGACTCGCGTGCAGCGCCGCCCTCTACACTAGAACTACATCGGTCGTGGTTTATTAGTCCCCCATTGAATTTGACTGAAGATTTAACTGACAAAATGTTAGTGCATGTCAACAAAAACTATATCGTTGGATTAGTATTTGAACATAGTTTTCAATGATATAATTTTAGGTGACATGCATCAGCATTTATCGTACAATATATAATGTTAGTTCAATTTTTGGTCATACTAATCTATGGCCCTGTTTGGATACTCTAACTTAGCTAGAGGTTAAAGTTAGTTTCTAGCTCATGACTAACCCTGAACTAACTCTAGCTAAAGAGGTGTTTGGATGACAGGGTTATATTGACAATAAATGCATTTGATGGAGAGAGAAAAGTGGTTTTTCAGTGGCCCCACGAGAATTAGCTCCAATTATCACCACTTGGCTGGCGGGATAGAGAGAGAAAAGTGATTTTTCAGTGAGCCCCATGAGAACTAGCTCCAATTAGCACCTCTTGGGTGGGATAGTTTTTTGGGTGGGTTAGATGCAACTAGCTCCAATCTAGCCCTCATGTTTAGATACTTCAGGGCTATTTGAGCCCCAACTAGCTCAAACTAACTCTAACTCATGGATCCAAATAGGGCCTATAGTAAGGTGCCCGTGCGTTGCACGGAATAGTAATATTAAGACGTGCCTTGCACGTGTATACATACTAGCAAATGTAGGGTTTTGAATGCCGCGAGGAGGCAGGTACAACTGGGAGTGCAGCGGCCGGCGCGCTGGGCCGGCGCGCCGCTTCAAATGGCGGATGTAGTGAAAGGTCACGTCCGCCCTGACCCCCTTGATGGTGCATGTCACCTTGTGTCCAGATCTAAGATGCCACGTGTACCAGATGAATGACTCCAAGCTCGACCACCGTGATGCAAGAGGTGCGAGCCGAGGAACGCTGTTGGAGACACCCTCCTCATCATCATCTGAGTCCTAGAAGATCTCACCCACATCATCATTAGGCATGCAGCCGCCTTCATAGACAACGTGCACAAAAGGAGTAGAGGCGACTGGGGATGCACCACGTCATGGGCACTCCGTACGTGCTCGTGTGCGTCCTTTTCCATCGGTGCTAGCTCTAAGGCCGAGGCTGCGGTCATCCTCGTCTTCGGCTAGTCGTTGAGCAACAATGGCAAATAGGTGCTGCAAGAGATGTGTAGGCGCCGTTGTGTGCGAGCTTCGCCATAGCACGATGAATCGGACGTCACCGTAGATGGCGCACGCCTCCATGCAACCGAGTGTGTGCGCATGCATGTGTTATTCACATGCATTCTACGGCCAAGTGTGTGTGTGTAGGCATGTGTTGTGTACGTGCGTTGTGTGCTCCATGCTGTGCGTGTTTGTGCATGAGTTGGATCGGCATGAGTTAGTGCGTTGGTGTGTGTACTTGCGTGGCTTCTTGCGTGGTTATCAATATAAACTAATAAAATATCTTCAACTTAGCATCCTGATGTATCGTCTCTAGTGGTTAGCAAAGAGTTCATGTTCTTTTATTTGTTTATAGGCGGACAGGAGACAAAAAAACGGGGGAAAACATGCAAGGTTCCTTGCAGACGCTCCACCGCGAGGTTCCTTGCTCCTTCTTGGTCGTCGGGAATCTATGTTCTTCCACTCTTTTTTATGTGAGCTTTGTTCATCCTTTTGCCAACACGTGAGACATCTAGCATCAAGGTGCACGTGTCATGCAAGAAAATGGAGATAATCAGATAAGCAGTGTGTAAGTGAGTCATGCATTTTCATGGCACCTACTCCTATACGCAATATTTTTTCTCCTCGATGGCACATGAATAGTGCACGTACTTAACAACGGAGCACGGGATGGTAGCCATGACATGGTCATCCCTTTTTTGGAGAGAGTACGTACTAAATAACTTTGATGTGTCCCGTCAACTTGCAGAACGACGACAAGCTTGCTTACTACGCCTTCTCCCTCGCCAACGCGTGCGCCGTGGCTCTCAGCATGAGGAGAGACTTTTGCTTACAAGCGGTGGACGTGCAACAGTTCATTTGGTGTTAGATTGCCAGAAGTACTATTGTAGTACAACCATTATTATTCGACTTCCGAAAGAGGCGAAGAGCCAAGCGCAAGGCTAGCCATATTGGGAGTAACATAAGTAGGAGTGCCTCCTTTTTTATTCTAGAAACATCCACACACGAATATTGGATGGTAGGAGCACAACAGCTGAATCAAAAATCAAAACCTTCCTGACCGGCGCCAGCTGAGCCCGCCGCTCCACATTGATGGCAAGTCAGGGCGACACGACCTCTCACTGCTTTCGCCGTTGAAGCGGCGCGCCGACCGAGGGCACCGCCCGCTGCACGCCTGACATTTCAGACTACACATACTTTGTGAGACAAAAGGTGGGGCCATTATTAATGATATAGTATTATACTAAAGGGACTAACTATTGTAAGCAAGCTCCGTATTAGGTTGGTTCTAGATGATGTGTCAACTTCATATAGCCGGATGTTGGCTATACTATTAACCATGCTGTAAGTGTGGTGTGAGTCGGAAAATTTACTAAGTCATTAATTAATAATTAATGGACGCCTTAATTACTCAGCCGTTTCTGATTCTTTTGGATAGTGGGGCTATTATTGACTTGGACGTGGGGTTTGGGCCAAAGGCCTACTATTATACTTCTTGGTCTTACTTGCACGACCAACTTGACAGGCTCTACCCTAGCCGCCGCTGTATCATATGGTTTCGCACCATTCTAGATCTTAGCGCCGCCATGCAATTCTTCTCCATCCCTCCTTCCGGCATGCATTGCGAGAAGGGACATCAGTCCTCCGAACCCCGCCTTTCGTGATCCTGTACGGGAGAGGGGCGATCAGGTTTTTGGGGAGCACACTCCTGTGGCTGCTTCCAGCAACGACTTCCTCAACGATAGCCTTGTTCCCCGACCTTGGTAACCTCTTCATCAACTACAACGGTTCTGCTCCTGCTGTACAATATGTGATTCTGTCCTCCTGGTTTAGTCTGCGTCATTACTTTGATCTTTGCAATTGTCGTCATGATCTATTTACTGTTGATTCGGATTACATCTCATAGTAAATTGCTCATATATTCAACAATCCAATCCAAAAACCTTATTATAGGCAATTTACTCTGAGTGGTTTTGCTGCGCTTTTGAAGCCGTCTACTTTTAAGGGGGTGCAATATAAAAGGTGGCGCACAAGAGCAGTATATTGGTTTCAGATCATGTACTTCTATGACACCACTAAGGGTAAGCCTAAGGGCGATCTTAATCCTACACATCAGGAAGCTTTTGAGTACATGGATACCCTCTTCAAAGCCGCCCTGCTTAGTGTTCTTGGCGATTCCATTGTGGATTCATATATGCCGTTTGACAGCGGCAAAGACATGTGGGCCATGCTCAAGGCCACGTTTGGGGCCTCGGGCGCTGGCAACGAGTTGTACGTCATGGAGCAATTCTGTGACTACAAGATGACTGATGAGCGCTCTGTTGTTCAGCAGACTCATGAGATACAGTCACTCGCTAAGGAACTTGAGAACTTCAAGTGTGTGTTGCCGGACAAATTTGTTGCTGGGATCATCGTTGCCAAGCTTCCACCTTCATGGAACGATTTTGCTACTTCTCTGAAAAACAAGAGACATGAGTTCTCCGTTTTGGATCTCATTAGCACTCTTCATTTTGAAGAGAATGCGAGAGCAAAAGACACATGTGCTTGGGTCGCTCAAGGAGCTTCTACTGCCCACATGGTACATGAGAAGAACTTCCAGCCCAACCAGCCCCAAAACAACAAGAACAAATCTCAGGGGAAAGGCAAGTTTGATGCAAAGAACAAGCCCTCACATTCTACCAACTTCAAGAAAAATTCTCATAACGGGAAGGGATACAAACCTCAATTTCGGTAGCACTGCACAAAACTTATATGGCTGCATCTACCTGCTGTCAGCTAATCTCATGGTGCTCCAGGTATTCCTACATTCATAACTAGGTACAATCACCACCGCAAGATGACATAAGCTTATTTGTACGTTGACTTGCTGATTGTAGTGCGGAACGATCCTGTCATGTGTGGAGTAGCAAACAAGCAGTGCAGCCAAAGGTGGAAATCAACCAAGGACTTATGAAATTAGTATAATCTTCCTCAGGCAGGTCAGTATCCCCTTCGTCCAGATGATCATGTTTTGTCATGCTGAGCTATTGATATGTGCTACTGTTTTGCAACACCGTTTAAGTATAGCTATTATTTTCCTATCTTTTCAGATTCAGGACAATGAAGATGATTTTAGGGGAACTGCACAATATGGACTCATGTTGAGTCATCTCTATTGCCTCATGTGTTTGCTGCAAATGTGTTAGCATCAATTGCAAGATGAGGGAACTAGCTAGCTGTGGAGTTGCCAACATGCTCAAAGTGCTCGCAACATTGAGAAGAAACAAGCATGCCCGGGAATTAAGGAAATTAATGCGTGCGCAGGGAGGCCCTTTGCTCAGAGAAGCATCGACCGATTTTCTTTATTTCCACACCTTCTCACAGCTTTGTATTGGTTATAGTATGGTGAATCATTGAGATGCACAAACATGGTGAACTTTTGTTCTTATGAATGTTAGTATGCATACCTTATCTTCTGAAGCTTAGTTCAATGTAAATGTTGACTAGCTTGTGAACCTTCACAATCTAGTAAGTATATTGTAGGCCTGTTATTTGACACCTCACTTTTCCGCGCTATGCGACCAGTGTGAGTGTCTGCATCCAGTACCGCATTCTCTAATTTGGTGGATGCCAAGTTGAAAAAGGTTACCAATGAGTAGCCATAAGTCGGAGGCATCTCTTTTTTTCTTTCGAATGGGCAATAAGCTGGAGAGTGTCTCGCGCTGCCTGTAGCACAAGGCCCTCCAGTACGAAACACGTGTCGGATTTCGGGTTCCGGCAGACCCTTAAGGTTCGAACACTGGGGTGCACGCGGAGATTACGCCTTCTACCTCTCCGTCTCGCAAAGATCTAGACTACTGAAAGAACTGCACAAGAGACACAAGGTTTATACTGGTTCGGGCCACCGTTGTGGTGTAATACCCTACTCCAGTGTGTGGTGGGTGGATTGCCTCTTGGGGCTGATGATGATGAACAATACAAGGAAGAACAGCCTCGCGAGGGTCTGTTCTTGGCTGGGGCGATGAACTGCTGAGAGGAGTTCAGCCACCTTTCTCTCTATCTCTCTTTCTCTCTCTAGCCAACCGACCGAACCGAACCCCTTGCTATGTAGGTGGCTAGTCCTATTTATAGAGGCCCTGGTCCTCTTCCCAAATATTGAGCGGGAAGGGAGCCAACAATGGCGGGCTAATTTGAAGGGGGACAACAAGTATCAACTATCCGGACAAAAGCAGTCTTCGCCTGCGCAAAGCTCTGGTGATGACGCCGTCTTGGGCTCCACGGTGACCTCCGTCTCGTAGTCCTCCTGGTCTTGGTCTCGTTTCACCGAAATGGCAACCTTTGCCTGATGCCTCGGTACTCCGCGGCTGCGCTTGCCCCCTTTGCACCAAAGAGGAAAGGAGGACGCTGCGCGGGCTGGCACCCGCCTGGCGCCCTCAGTCGTCATTGCTCGCGTCACGGGCACCTCGCGAGGTACCCCGCCTTGATCTCTCCGCCTCCTCGCGAGCCAGCCTGACGAGGCCGTGCCTGAGGAAGGTCCGTGTCGTCCGCCCCGCGAGGCTTGGCCCCTCGCGAGGGTCTTGAGTCTTGTGTTGATGAATATGGGCCGTGCTGGGACCCCTTTTGAGCCACGCCGTAGGCCGCAGGCAGGCAAGTCTGGGGACCCCCATTCCCAGAACGCCGACAGTAGCCCCCGGGCCCAAGGCGCGCCCGGACTGGCGAAAGGGCAAGGGCGAAGCGCCGCGGGCCCTAACAGCCTGCGGCCTTGGACGCCGCGTGGCGGTTGATTGGACGTGGGCGGCACTGTTCCCCCACGCCCCCTTATTCTGCGCCCTGCTAGGCAGACTTGTAGTTGTACACAGCCGCTCCCCTTCCTGTTGCTCGAGCGTCCCCTGTTCTTCCTCCCTTCGAACGCCAGCTCCTGCTTCCAATCCAATCTCGAATCTTCCCCCTCCTTCCCATCGCCATGACTCCGACGAAGAAGGAGAGAGGGAAGAAACCCATGCCTCCGTCTTGCGTACCACCATCGGCGGCCCCCGCCGCCGGCCGGTTGACCGTACTCGATCGAGAGTGCCTGGGCAAGGTCAGCTCGGCTCTGGCCACCCTCTTCAATGTGTGCGGGAGGACAACGGCCTGGCCCGCGCCACACTTCTCCATCGGCAGGATAGCTACCGAGGTCCCATGCTTTGAGGACGCCCTGTGGGCGGGTCTGGTTCCCCCCTTTTCTGATTTCTTCAATGCCGTGCTCTCCCATTATCAGATCCACATGATGCACCTAAGTCCTGAGTCCATCACCCTCCTTTCGGTCTTCGCCTTCGTTTGCGAAGCCATGGTGGGCATCCCTCCTTCGGTTGCCTTGCTGTGCCACTTCTTCTCGCTGCATCTCGTCGACCCTACCCAATGCTGGGTGTGCGTGAGCTTCGCTGCCGAGCCTGAGACTGCGGCCTCTGGGATTTACTTCAAGCTCCCCCTGCCCGCGGTTGGGTTCCGCGAGCGGTGGCTGTATGTGGACGTAGGGGTGCCCAGCCCCCTGCTGTCGGAGACGACCTCGCCCGCTGTCCCCAATTCGGGTTGGAGCCAGGAGACGCTCATGAGCCCCCGGCTCGTCTTCGTCTAGAGCCGCTTCGCGCTCCTGAGGAAGCTCGGCGTGACAGCGCCCAAGGTGGTGAAGGAGTTTCTGTTATGCCGTGTTGCTCCCCTTCAACGCCACTCTCGCCAGATGTGGGCCTTCCGTGGGCGCGAGGATGGCATGAGGCTCCAGGAAGAGGACCTGGCTCCTGAGGTGCTGAAGTCAGCGCTCTTGACCTTGGCCGGGGACCCCAACCCCGGCAGTGTCCGGCAGGGAGGGGCCTTGCTGTATCTCTGCCAGAGCAGGGTCGACTTCGTGAAGCAGATGCCCGTCTTTGATGAGTGGGGGCTGCGCCCCGCCGGCCTACAGGGACCTCGTGAGAATCCAGTGATGGTGACTGCCCTTCCAATCGGCCAAGGCGACTCCTCCTCAAGTGGCAAAGCAGGGAGGCAGGAGGCGCCGGAGGCCGAGGGGGCTCCCGATGAGGTGACAACGCCGGGTGATGCTCTCGAGGGGGCAGCTCCTGGGACCCATGCTGCTGAGGCTGAGGGTGGCAAGCAGCCGCTCCCAGCGCCCGGGGCTGAGGCTTCGGAGGCCCCAGCCGCGTCTTCTGGCGAGGCGATGGGCGGCACGCGCCCCTGACGCGGGTCGCCTTGATGCTCCATCTTCGTCGCAGGTTGATCCTTGCGCTCTTCTCTTGGGCCGCTTTCACGTGGACTTTGAGGCCCTCCGGAGGAAAAGGGAGGCTCTGGGTGATGACTTCCCTTGTCGCGTGCTGAAGCGTAGGAAGTACTTCGCCACTGACGAGTAAGTCATCTCCCTTTCTGGTTCCTGATCCTCTTGTTGCTTTCACTGATCCTTGCTCCGCAGGCCCCTTCCGGCCGAGCTCGCGGAAGTAGCCGAGGTGCCACCTCCTTTGGCTTCGCCCCTTCTACCGTCCTCAAGTGCTCCGAGCAGCTTTGCCCTTGTGGTGATGGAGATTGAAGGGGTGGACCATCCCGAGGTGCACCGCGGCCCTTCATTCCCCCCGATTTTCCTTCATGGGCCCTCTCGAGGCATAGCCAGCCTGCCGTGGGCTTCTCGTCTGGCCGCGGACTGTGACTGGTTGAAGCGCCCCCTGCGCCCTTCATCTGGAGACGGGCTGGCTCCAGGCTGGGCTTCTGGTGCGGCGCGCCCGGCCGTCACGAGGGTGCCAGCCCTCAGCCCCCTTCCCGGAGGGGGAACGATGATTCGTGGCCCCCGGCGCTTGCTTGAGGCAGATGGTGGTGTGGAAGACATGCTCGAGCGCGCCCGGGAGCGCCACGCTCGCCTCCAAGGGTTCCTTCGAAGGGCGAATGACACGGTGAACCTGCTTGGGGAGGAACTTGCTGACGAAGATGCATGCCTGGAGGCCGAGGACCTGCGCCTGGCTGCAGGGAGGCGTGAGCTGGAGGCCGCCATCGCCCTCGCGCGCCGTCAGCGTGATCTTGACGATGAAGAGGCGAAGGCGTCGCTAGAGGCCTCTCGGGTGGCCCGACCCCAGGCTGCCGAGGAGGCCTAGAGAGCTGACCGACGGCGAGAGGCGGCGGAGGAGCGGGCTCGGGAGCTCCTGGCCTGGTGCCACTCACTGGAGGAGCAGGTGGAGCTGCGCGAGTCGGCCCTTGTGTCGATGCGGGTGGCCTCTGGCGACCCAGCTGAGCTCCTGAAGCATGAGGAAGCGTTGACACTGGAAGCTACCGAACGCACCCGCGAGTACGAGCGGCTGGAGACGAGGGAGCGCTTGGTGACGCAGGCGGAGGACGATGTCGCCGCACGGGAAGCTCGTGTCCTGGAAGAGGTCGGACGTCGGGTGGCGATGGCGCGCCAAGACCTCGAGCGCGAGTTCGAGGGGAGGCTAGAGTTGATCCGGGTCGAAGCTGAAGGGAGGACCGCAGCCTTGAGGGTCAAGCGGGAGGAGGCGACGCGGCTGGCTGACGCCTCCCGGGCCGCCCTTGAGGTGGCGCAGGGGGAGTTAGCCGCCTCCCAGGCCGAGATGCTCCGTCTTCGCAAGCGGGTGGAGGAGGCTGAGGGCGTCGCGCGCCAGAACGCGAATGAGATACGTCAGCGGCAGGTCCTGGAGCACGTGCATGGCCCCATGCTCGCCAAGCTCCGAGAGAGAGCTAGCGCAGCCTTGGGCAACATCTGCGAGGCGGCTGTTGGCGAGCCGCACACAGCCAACTATGTGGGCAACCTTCAGTACTTCACCGCCGTGGTGACGCAGCTGGAGGCGTGGTCGACCAGGGCCGACAGGTTGGTGGAAGAGAGGAGCCGCGCCCTGCTCGGGCGCGCCTTTTCCCGCGTCTTCAGTCATCTCCTGAACATGGATCCCCACTTCGATTTTGACACCGTCATCGCCCCAGTTCCTCGGGCCGTCCGAGGCAATCTAGCGCACTGGGTGGAAGACAACATGGACGCCCTTGTCAGGGCCTTCGCTTCGCATGATGACGACGTGATCGTGGCTGCTTACGAGGGCGGCGCGGTGAACGGCCCTGACGCCGCTGGTGGCGACGCAGAGAACGATGGCGAGTTCGGCGACGCCAGCGACGGCTCGGGAGGTGCTTCCGAGGATGCATTGGGGGATTGGTCCGAGTGGGTGTGTATTGCTCCTGTTTTTTTTACCCTGCATGAATAGAACTCAGGTTTTTGACCTGATGGCCGTGAGAGCATTTTGGGAGGGGAAGCCCCTCATGTAAAGCCTGTGTTCATCGTATTGGTAGTTGTCATATTGCACGAGCGCCCATGCCCGGTGGTTGGCTGGTTTACCTTTGTTTCGTGCAAGCCCCGAAGCACCCTATGACGTCTTGGGTGTTCTTTTAGTTGAATCTGTAGGGTATGAGAGTGTCGCCGGTGGGGAGCTTCACAGGCGTTGGCCTTGCTTCACAGGCTCTGGGCCTTTTCCAAAGCGCGATAGCTTCACAGGCACTCGCCTTGCTTCACAGGCTCTGGGCCTTTTCTAAAGCGCGATAGCTTCACAGGCACTCGCCTTGCTTCACAGGCTCTGGGCCTTTTCCAAAGCGCGATAGCTTCACAGGCACTCGCCTTGCTTCACAGGCTCTGGGCCTTTTCCAAAGCGCGATAGCTTCACAGGCACTCGCCTTGCTTCACAGGCTCTGGGCCTTTTCCAAAGCGCGATAGCTTCACAGGCACTCGCCTTGCTTCACAGGCTCTGGGCCTTTTCCAAAGCGCGATAGCTTCACAGGCACTCGCCTTGCTTCACAGGCTCTGGGCCTTTTCCAAAGCGCGATAGCTTCACAGGCACTCGCTTTGCTTCACAGGCTCTGGGCCTTTTCCAAAGCGCGATAGCTTCACAGGCACTCGCCTTGCTTCACAGGCTTTGGGCCTTTTCCAAAAAGCAATAGCTTCACAGGCACTCGCCTTGCTTCACAGGCTCTGGGCCTTTTCCAAGTAGGACAACCTCTGCAGGCACCCGAAAATCCTCCCGAAAGGGAGCAACAGCGGCAGTTTGGGTTGTGCACGAGCCCGGCCTGACCCGGCTCACGAGGGGAGGCAGCTGTGGCAAAGCGCTAACCAAAACGCGAGAAACGGCTCGAGCGAGAATAAGCACCCCTTCCCCGAACACGCGCAAATCTCAAATTCGAATCCAACTTAAATCCAGCGGGGGAAAGATACAACCAAAGGGAAAGGCAACAAAAGCAAGCAAAAGGCCACGTCCGGCACCTAGTCTAGTCTTGGACGTCTTCTCACCAGCGCGGAGCTAAGTGCTGCCACTGGGCATGGGAGGGAACCCCAGGGCCTGAGGCTGGCACCCCTGAGACTCCGGGGCGTGTACAACCCCACTCATTATTACGTGAGAGTGTCACGGGGCGGCGAGCTTCATAGGCACTGGGCCTTCTTCACAGGTACTGGCCTTGCTTCATATCGCCAGCCGAGGGCCCCGCCTTGCGCCACACTCTAGTGCCATCAGCAACGACCGGAACCTAGGATGCCGCCCGATGGGGTAGAGCGGTCGCCAGCGGTTCCCCCGACGACCACGGGTCCTCCGCCAGGGGCAGGCCCTGAGGCACCTCCCCAGCAGAGGGCCTACCTCCTGAGAACACCTTGCTCCAAATGCCACGGTGGTGATGTCGGATCCCTGCCCCTCTCTTGCAGCCCCCTGCGCCCTCCTCCCGAGGGGTAGGAGACTGTGGGAGCGGGGCAGCTGCTTGCCGCGGCGACCTGCACCTCCTGCGATCCATGGTTAGCGTATACCTGCTCCTGAAGATTTAGCGGTGCCCGATAATCGTTGCCTCCAGCATGGCCAGCGGGACCATCCCGGGGCTCCTGGAAAGGTTCAGCTTCCAGTGCCTCGTCCCCCCAGCTTGGGCCGAGGAGCGAGCCTTGTCCGCTCTCGTGAGGGTGTCCTTGGTCCGTCATGAGGGGCACGTACTCCTCCGACGCCGTCATCCCGAATGCCACGCCGTGATGCCCCACATGCCACGCGGTCCCGCCTGCCACGCCCACTGCGGGGTGGCAGCGCGGCCGCCCACTGGGGCCGTGGGTCGCATTGAGTCCTTCTTCTTCGTGGGCCGGGGGCGGGGGCAGCGCCGCCGCCGGTCCGGTGCTGACAGCTTCGCTGTCGTTGGAGTAGCCTTGGGGCCCGCGGGCGCGCGCGGAGCCCCCGCGCGGGTCGCCCTGGGTTTGAGATGGGAGCTGGGTGGAGAAGGTGTGAGCCCCCGAGGCGGTGAAGCCCAGGAGCTCCGCCACTCGCTCCAGCAGCACGTCATGGCCGCCCTCCAGCAGTCTGCACCGCAGCAGCTCTCGGGCCACCGCGAGCGCGGCCCTCGAGTTCGCCTGCTCCCGGCGGGTGTACGGTGTCGTGGTCGCGGTGTGATTGGAGGCCCTTGCTGCCGACCATGCGTGCCGCGGTGTAAGAGTTGTCGAAGTCTGTCCACGTCGCCCACGTCCCGCAGCGCCCTGCGGACCGCGAGCTGCCTGGGGCACGGGGTCGCCCGAGGCGAGCGGTTCCGCGCGGGCGGGCCACGCAGCCCATGGGTCAGGGTTGCCCTCCTGGTCGCCGGGCATGGTGATGATGACGCGACGGGGCACGGAGCGGTGGAAGACGAATTCTGGCGCACCCCTACCTGGCGCGCCAAATGTCGGATTTCGGGTTCCGGCAGACCCTTAAGGTTCGAACACTGGGGTGCGCGCGGAGATTACGCCTTCTACCTCTCCGTCTCGCAAAGATCTAGACTACTGAAAGAACTGCACAAGAGACAGGTTTATACTGGTTCGGGCCACCGTTGTGGTGTAATACCCTACTCCAGTGTGTGGTGTGGTGGATTGCCTCTTGGGCTGATGATGATGAACAATACAAGGAAGAACAGCCTCGCGAGGGTCTGTTCTTGGCTGGGGCGATGAACTGCTGGGAGGAGTTCAGCCACCTTTCTCTCTCTCTCTCTCTTCTCTCTCTAGCTCCAACCGACCGAACCGAACCCCTTGCTATGTGGGTGGCTGGTCCTATTTATAGAGGCCCTGGTCCTCTTCCCAAATATTGAGCGGGAAGGGAGCCAACAATGGCGGGCTAATTTGAAGGGGGACAGCAAGTATCAACTATCCTGACAAAAGCAGTCTTCGCCTGCGCAAAGCTCTGGTGATGACGCCGTCTTGGGCTCCATGGTGACCTCCGTCTCGTAGTCCTCCTGGTCTTGGTCTCGTTCGAAATGGCAACCTTTGCCTGATGCCTCGGTACTCTGCGGCTGCGCTTGCCCCCTTTGCACCAAATAGGAAAGGAGGACGCTGCGCGGGCTGGCACCTGCCTGGCGCCCTGAGTCGTCATTGCTCGCGTCACGGGCACCTCGCGAGGTACCCCGCCTTGATCTCTCCGCCTCCTCGCGAGCCAGCCTGACGAGGCCGTGCCTGAGGAAGGCCCGTGTCGTCCGCCCCGCGAGGCTTGGCCCCTCACGAGGGTCTTGAGTCTTGTGTTGATGAAGATGGTCCGTGCTGGGCCCCCTTTTGAGCCACGCCGCACGCCGCAGGCAGGCAAGTCTGGGGACCCCCGTTCCCAAAACGCCGACAACACGGGCAGCCAACTGGGCCGATACAAAAGCCTATCCATCTTAAAGCCCATTTGCTTTTGTCTTTTGCAAGGAGAAGCCCATATTTCTTGAAGAGGGGGCGATCCCGGGAAAACCCTCCTTCCGCCTCGCTTCCACTTATAGTACAGCTCGCTGGACCCTCCCGCTTCCATCGCCCCCCAATTCCCCCCGCTCCCCATCTTCCTCACTCGTCCAAAAAACCCCTGCTCACCTTCTTCCTGACAAGTATAGAAAACGCCGACTCCTTTTCTTCCACTCCTACAGAAAACCCCAGCCCTCCTTCTTCCCCACTCGCAGTGCGACTAGGCTCGTCTCTGGCTACTCTTCTCAAACCCGTGATCTCGGCGCGACGCCCACAAGGAAAATGGAGTCGGCTGGCCCCAATGCCAAGAAGGCGAGGCTCCCGCCAGTGGCGACAGCGTTTGTAGATCCCGCACCCGGCAGCACGGGGAGAAGCGGCGAGCCCCCCCACCCAGATCTGAGGAACCGGTAGAATCTTTGATGGACCACATCAGTGATCTCCTGGACGTCATCCTTGAGGAGACCATCTCGCTTCTCCCCACCAAGGATTGCTGTCGCACACAAGTCCTCTCAACTCGGTGGCACCCTCTATGGCGCACCGCGCCCCTCAATCTTGACTGCCGTCAGATATCTGTCCTTCCTGAATTTGATCTCCTTGGAGCCATCGTCTCCTCTCACCAGCAGGGCCCCGTTCAACGCCTCTGCATCCCGACATGATACCTGTTGTCCATACCGGGCACGGTGGACGCTTGGCTGACATCCCCTGAATTCAGAAAACTCCAGCAGTTCGAGTTCACCATTACCATGAAAGTTTCATACCACGAACACGCCAAGAATTCGTGCCCACACCACCGTTGTCCATCTCGCGGTTTTCCTCCTCTCTAGACACTGCCACCTTCGCCCGGTGGCATCTACCAGACGATCTGGTACAAATGCTTCGACTCCCACTGCTAAAAAAAACTTTCGCTTGTGGTGGTTTATCTGTCGAAGGCCTCACTGCACATCATCATCCACTCCAGTTGCCCTGCCCTGGAGCGCTTGCTGATTGTTTTGGGAATAGAAATCCCTATCAGTTGTCTCAAAATAAAGTCGCCTCACCTTAAAAGCATTGGAATTTGTTTTAAAGGACAAAAAATCATCATCGAAGATGCCCCTTCACTTCAAAGGTTGCTCCTTATAATTGTTATACACCTTCGCAAATAATTGTCATCTCTGCGCCCAAACTGGAGACCTTGGGTGTAATTTGTGATCCGTTTGATGATCACAACAAGTTAGTGTTTGGCTCCACACTTATTCAGGTATCGTATATTATCATCTACACATTTGTAATCATAAGCTGCATTTTTCATTTGTGCGCATAAGTTTTATATCATCTTGGAGTACACTTTGGGTACTAATATTATGGTATATGCTCAATGAAGAGTTTGTCCATGGATAGACTATCAATGCTGCTGGATTCTGTCAAGATCTTATATATCAGAATGTTTAGTTTTGATCTGAACATAATTATTGGCTTGCTGCGATGCTTTCCTTCTCTGGAGAATTTATATATAGAGGTGATGATTTCATGCACATTGAAAGCCCGTATATATTGTACTAGAATTAATCGTTCAGCTGTCGCTCTTTTGACATACTCTTTGTTCAGAACTTAACTATTTTCAATCTTCATGTCTACTTAGGCAGTGCTACCACATGGAAAAAACGTATAACCAATCGGTGGCGTAATAAGCACCAGGATTTTCTTAGTGCTCATGAAATTCGTTTGAGGACAATAACGATGGAAGGATATGCATCCATCCAGGCAAACAGAAACTTTGTCACATTCTTCCTGTTGATTGCGAGGTTACTATTGTCCATGAGGATTAAGTTTTACCGCAAGAGATTTCTCATGGACGGACATGTTGGACAGCAAAAAGAGAAGTTTCAGGTGGACAAATGGGCTTCTAAACATGCTCGGCTTCTATTTACAACAAGTTGTAGTCATCCTAAAATATATTTTTTGCACAGGATGTTGATTTTATGGATCAAACTGATCCATTTGATTGTGACTGCAAAAAAGAGTGGTTGGGTTAGATGTTACTGCCATGTTCAATCTGGGTTTTTTTCTAAAAATTTGATGAACAATTAATCCTTGGGCTTTTTGTACGGTTTGTAAGCTTGAGTTACATGTTGTTGCCCTCGTACACCCCTCCACCTGCCACTACACTGCCGCATCTTCCACGGCTGTTGTTCCTTCCCGTCCGAGGCCTCGCCGTCGTTCTTCGCCTTGGTTTGCTCGCTGTGCCTGCCGCCGTCTAGCGTTGTCAACATGGTCAACAACCTCCCCACAAAAAAACATGGTCAGCAACCAAGAGGAATCAGGAGATGACTGTACATGGAGAGGCTGGCAGTAGGGACCCACCAAGGTCATTGCATTACGCAAGCAGGTGCCTCGTTATTACAAGCCAAAAAAATACTTCCTCCTAATTCCTCATTGCTAGAAAATCACTTAAATGTCTCCGTTGCCACTTTACTCCAAATTCGTCTTTCTCAGCTAATAAAAAATATGTACAACATCACACATAGTTGTTTTCTAGGAACCGTTTGCGATGAAAATATCTGGGTCTATTTAAGTCTCCCTCCTTAAGCTTTGTCGGCTCGTCTGTTCCAGTGCCGGCAACCCCCGAATCCACGAATCTCAATCCCCATTCCCGCACCCCCTTCTTTCAAAGATGACACCATGGAAACGCTTTGTGAAGGACCGTATGATGGTCGCGTCCCCCCCGGGTGCCGCCGCCTGCGTCGAGAGCGCAGCCGCCTACGCTGAGAGTGTCATCGCATCCACATTGAGTGCAGCTGCTTTCTCCGAGAGGGCGTCTACAGTAGCCGACAGGGCATCCATGGCAGCCGACACGGCTGCAGTTGCTGCTGCGGCGACGGCTGCAAACGCCGAGAGTGCTTGAGCTGTTGTCCATGCCGCCGATGTCGCCCTGGCCCGGGTCGATGCCATCCACGCCAAGATCGGGGATGCACGCGCCAAGATATTCCAGGCCACCTCGGACTCCAACATGCAACCCACATCTGAAAAGGCGGCGGTGGCCATGGAGCACTTGCTTCCTCATGAGGTCGCCGAGCAGGAGCTGGAGATGCAGGAGGCGGCGGAGATCGAGGAGCGTCGCGAGGAGGAGTTGCGCGTGGCCGAGGTCGAGATAGAGAAGAGTCTGTACGTCGAGGAATCGGCGATGGAGAACAAACGCGAGCTCTGGCGCAACCACTACTACGAGTACTACAACCTTGAGGGCGGCGCCGACGACGAGGACAAGGACGAGGACAAGGACAAGGACACAGTCGACTTCAGCAAGGGGGGCGCGGAGTCCACCAATGGCATCATGTCGCCAGGACAAGTCATCGACGTCTCATCTCACACCGGCGATGCATAGGGCGACGCGGTGGCGGATTTGTTAAAATTACACAATGAGCGGATAACATCAGGGACCCAGCAGCTCACCCTGTTGTTTTTTTAGTTTCAGATATGGAGCTCAACTGCGCGCTGTGCGGGGGTTGTGGCCCGTCTAGCCCACGCTTATGCTTTTATTTAAGCACATGACGGGCCCAGTTGATATCTTTTTTCTTTCTGAAAATGGGTAGCCCAGTTCTTTTTTTGGAGAACACCAAAACCGAGGCCTACTTGCTTTTCTCATCCCTGCTGGGCAGCAAATCTTTCAAGACAAGGAGGGAGGGATGCAGAGTAGTAAGAAATGGGCTTCCCCAGAAAATGGGCTATAAGTTGTAAGAAATGGGATGTAAATTTTTAAACCAAAGCTAACCGGCAATTACATTAAAATATGATTTTTTTTCTAGATTTCTCTACTCTCCACTGTTATAGAAAACCAAAGCCAACTGGCAGTTACATTAAAAGATCGTCTTTTCTCCCATAAGATAAACTACTCATAGAAATGCATCTTCATGTTCCATGCAACGCACGGGCATCTTTGCTAGTTAAGATTTTAAATTTCATTATTTTTTTGTGGAGAATTATTTTTTGAATTTTATTTTGATATAATTTTTAAAAAAATATTTTTAACGCGACTCAAAATTTCATGATTAAAAGAATTCGGACCCCACCGAAATATGAAAAATTTCATTGAAATTTTTAGCAGTGCCCAGAATATATGGTCTGTAATGCTAATAAAAAGAATATGGGCTTCAAATATCCTTAAGAATTAGCAAACGGGCTGTAAATTATTGAAAATAATGGCTAATGGGCTGTATGTTGTTTTCCACAAATTTGGAGGCTGACTTCTGGGCCTACTAGGTTGACGATGACGCTGTCCTAAATTTTTTTTGACGCGTACGCAAGGCTTTGTCAACTTAGTCAACACAGAGCAGTGACTGTTGGATGTCCATCCAACAGTCGTCGTGCTTCTTCAATCTCTGATCTTCCTGCTCCAGCCGCCCAAATCAGCGCCGGCGGGACTACCTGCTCCCTCCCCCGTGGTTGGTTGTGCTGCCGTCAGGCCATCCCTCTACACACCCGCACATCTTGTTATTTTCCGACGACGTCAGCCTCACCCCGTAGCCGACGAGTCAGCGCTCGTACACCCCTCAGCGTGGGCATCTGTTGCGGTGGCTTCGCCAGCTCGAAGTCGTTCCCTACCTAGGCCTCACCCTCGTCCACATCGTTTGTGATCTCGGCGCGGTGAGGTCAACATGGTCAACAAACAACAACCATCGAAAGAGGCTGACAGTAGGGGTCCACACAAGGAAATGCCTCCTTACTACGCACAAAAATGATTCCTCCACATGATAGATGGAACCCACCAGAAGGGCCTCTGTATTTCTTGAATAAAAAAGATGTTCCCCTCGCTGTCAGCTCGGACCCACCAGCTATATCTTCGCACACAAGGAAGTGCCTCCTTATTACGCACAAAAAAATGAAAACTGCCCCTTATTAGCTGGGACCCACCATTGTGGGAGGCTGACTTGTGGGCCTACTAAGATGACGGGGACGGAGGGCTTTGTCAACTTACACAATATGAACGATTCTAGCTCCAATGACCGTGCGATGTCCATCCAACGGTCGTAGTGCTTCTTCAACCTCTGGTCTTCTCGCTCCAGCCACCCAAAGCAGCGCCAGTCGTGTCGCCTGCTCCTGCCTCCCGTGGCCGGCTGTGCTACCGCGGAGGCCTCACCACCCCCTACTACTCCTACTCCTACCGCTGGCCAGGCTATCCCTCCACTCACCCACACCCCCTGTTATTCTGCGGGACGGCAACATCACACCGATGCCGAACCAGTGAACCCTCGTACTCCTCTCTGCATGGGCATCCACTGCCGCGTCTTCCCTGGCTCCGCTTCGTCCCCTTCCTAGGCCTCCTCGTCGTCCACCGCCTTGGTGCTCTCGGCGCGGCGTGGTCAATGTGGTCAACGACTGACTTCCATCAAAAGAGTACTGTACGTGGAGAGGCTGACAGCTGGGTCCACGACCGCAGCAAGGAAGTGCCTCCTTATGACGTGGAAAATCATTATTCCTCCACCTGACAGCAGGGACCCACCAGACGGGCCATCGTATTTCACGAAAAAACATTTCCCCCCAGACTGCTGGGACCCACCAGCTACATCTTTGCACGCAAGGAAGTGCGTCCATATTACAGGCAAAAATGATTCGCCCCCCTGACTGCTGGGACCCACCAGCTACATCTTCGCATGCAAGGAAGTGCGTCCATATTATGAAAAAAAACGATTTGCCCCCTGACTGCTGGGACCCACCAGCTACATCTTCACATGCAAGGAAGTTCCTGACAGTCGGGACCCACCCGGTCGAAGCGTACGTAGCGTTGTCATTCTGGTCGTGAACGTGTACATACATACTGGTCGATGTAGAGGCGTGCACGTGTGGTAGTAGAGGCGCGCACGTGTGGTAGTAGAGGCGCGCATGTAGCATGTACACGTACGTACAGCGGCCAGGGTGCAAGAAAGTAAATACGGCCACGTACGTACATACGGGGGGGGGGGTCTCGAACGCCTACTCATGCATACGTACGATCAGGGCTCGTGTACATGGATGTGGCTGGGTCGGAACGGAGAAACTGCGTCGTCGTGTTCATTGGGAGGCAATGGAATGCATCGTGTTCATCAGGAGGCAACGAAACACGTGCTATTCATCGGGAGCCAACCGGCTTGGACGGAACAACCGATGGAAATGAGGCCTAGCGTACTGCAGAACGGAGGAAACGGCCTTGTGTTCGACCGACCGCGGTGGAAACAGGATCTTGTTCATCGGGAGGGATCTGGCGTACCGCAAAATGGAGGAAACGGACCTCCTACGGTCGAAACGGGATCCTGTTGATCGGGAGGGGTGTGGCGTACTGCAAACGGAGGAAACAGACTTGTGTTGGAGCGCTACGGTCAAAACGGGGGTCCTGTTCATCGGGAGGGGTGTGGCGTACCGCAAAACGGGACTCCACGGGATACTGTTCATCTCCACCGTCGACATCCTCCATCCTTCATGGGCTACTGTTCATCCACCGTCGACCTCCTCCAGCCTCCACCTGCGACTGTTCATCCACGGGCTCCTGTTCATCCAGCCTCCACTGGCTACTGTTCAACCAGCCCTCTCCACGGGGTCCTGTTCAACCACCCCTCCACGGGCTACTGTTCATCCGGCCCTCCACCGGCTACTGTTCAACCAGCCCTCCACCGGCTACTGTTCAACCATCCCTCCACGGGGTCCTGTTCATCCACAGGCTTGATCTATTGGGGTATTGTTCATCTAGCAGCAACGGCCTCTACTACCACGTGTTCCTGTTCATCCAACCCCCACCAGGAACTATTCATCCAAACCCCCCAACAATGCTCACTATTCATCCAGAGGCAGCATCGATTGGCTTCAGTTAGCAGCAGTAGCGAAGGAATCACTCGGGTTCAGTTAACAGCAAGGGATCGATCGATCTCTCGGGTTCAGTAACGCATAGCCTGTGGTGCAATCACTCGGGTTCATTTAGAGCCCAACGCCTCGCTCGGGTTCAGTTAGAGCCCAACGCCTCGCACACGCGCGCGTATGTACGAGAGAAACGCGCATCGCTCGGCCCCCGACCAGCCACCGTAACCGGGGACTCCCTGATATTTTCCTCGCCCTCGTTTCTACCACGGTTTTTTCCGTCATGGATGGCCTAAAGAATGTCATGCAGCTGCGTCTCCGGCCCGCCCAGGACGAAAAGCCCATTTTATGTCATGATTTTTGTCAAAGAAGTAGGACCCCACCACATCTATGATGATACCGGGTCTTGTCACATTTATTTTCATAGAAGTGTCATAAGTATGACATAATTTTTTTTCGTTCAGCCCAAAATATCACGGATGTGTCGTTTTTTTGTAGTGTCTTCATCAAACATAGCATCCCCAAGCTTATGGATTTGCATATCATTAGCATCATGGATATTTAAACATTTCATACTAACAACATTCTAATCATGCTCACCATTTATACCAAACATTCTATTGAATTCTTCTTCTATCAATTGAGCAAAATTTTCCTTTCCATCATTTTCACGAAAGACATTATAAATATGAATAATATGATGAAACCTCAGTTCCATTTTTTGTAGTTTTCTTTTATAAAGAAAACTTGTGATAAAACAAGAAACTAAAAGATTCGATTGCAAGATCTAAAGATATACCTTCATGCACTCACCTCCCTAGCAACGATGCCAGAAAATAGCTCGATGTCTACTATGCAAATTTATTCTTGTAGACACGTGTTGGGCCTCCAAGCATAGAGTTATGTAGAATGGTTGCAATTTTCCCTCAAGTGGATGACCTAAGGTTTATCAATCCGTGGGAGGTGTAGGATGAAGAAGGTCTCTCTCAAACGACCCTACAATCAAATACAAGAAATCTCTTGTGTCCCCAACACACCCAATAGAATGGCAATTTGTATAGGTGCACTAGTTCGGCGAAGAGATGGTGATACAAGTGTAATATGGATGGTAGAAATATATTTCTATAATCTGAATAAATAAAAACAGCAACTTAGCAAATAGCAAACGGGCACAAAAACGGTATTGCAATGCTTTAAAATGAGGCCTAGGGTCCGCACTTTTCGCTAGTGCAATCTCTCAACAGTGCTAATATATTCGGATCATATAACCACCCCTCAAATGCGATGAAGAATCACTCCAAAGTTCCTATCTAGCGGAGAGCATAAGACGGAATTGTTTGTAGGGTACGGAACCACCTCAAAGCTATTCTTTCCGATCAACCTATCCTAGAGTTCATACTAAAATAACACCAAGCTATTCTTTCCGATCGATCTAACTAAGAGTTCATACTAAAATAACACCAAAGCAAATTCAGATTCATAATATTCAATCCAACCCAAAGAACTTCAAAGAGTGCCCCAATATTACTACCGAAGAAACAAAGACAAGAACATGCATCAACTCCTATGCATAGATTACCCCAATGTGTAAGTGCATCTAGTGCCACCCCTAGTTGGTTTTGGAGTATTGACGACAAACCTAGTTGAGGAACTAATGTGTTTGTGAGAATTGCAGGATAACACAGGTAGAAGTCCCACATTGATTCGGTTTTCCTACCAGAGATGACCCCTAAAAATGTATGAAGACATTGAAGTCAAAGGTGGTATATGAAGATATTCACATTGAAGACTATGACAAGAGAAGACACCACATGAAGCCTATGGAGCTCGAAGACTTAGATCTTTCATAGTTCTTTTTCTTTTGTGTTGAGTCATAGGAACCACCGTACTGTTAAGTGGGGTCCAAGAGAACCAGTCAGAATGACTAAAGTGATGCCTAAACTAAAACCTATGTCTTCGAGTGAAGACTATGAGAGCGAATCTTGTCCAGAGTCGGACAAGTCAGCTTTGCTTGCGGCCCAAGTAAAGTTGCCGTGTGAGTTCGAAATCTGACCGTTGGAACACGTGTCAATTCCTTAGTGACCCAGGGTCATTTCGAACAAATCAGGTCGGGTTGCCAAGTGGCTATAAATAGCCCACCCCCTACAACCATAAACGGTTGGCTGCTCAGATTGAGAGTACGACTTTTGTCGTTTGAGAGCAACCCACCTCAAAGCCTTTGAGAGAGAATTCCTTGCGAGGATAAAGCCCTAACCACCCAGAGCCAGAGAGAATCGGGCATCACTTAAGTCTTCTTGTCTGTGTGATCTGAAGACTTATTACACTTGAGGACTGTGCATCCTCCAGCCGGTTAGGCGTCGTGTTCTGAGCATCCAAGAGACATTGTGGATTGCCGGTGAACAAAGTCTGTGAAGGTTTGGGAGTCTACCTTGAAGACTTACCAGAGTGATTGGGCAAGGTCTGTGTGACCTTAGCTCAAGGGGAATACGGTGAGGACTGGGTGTTCTGAGCTGCGTGTTCAGGACTGGGTGTTCTGAGCTGCGTGTTCAGGACTGGGTGTCCGGGACTGTGTGTCCTAAGGTTTAAATACCTAGCCACCCTAACCAGACGTACAGTTGTCACAGCAACTGGAACTGGTCCAACAAATCATTGTCTTCAGCGTGTCACTGGTTTCATCTTCCCTTCCCTTTACTTACAGTTGCTCCTTGTGAAGTCATTGTATGTTTGCACTATCCTTTGTCTTCACTGAGTGACTGCATGTTCTATATGCCTTCATAATATCTTCCTACCTGATCCTACTACATTGCTGCTATTAAGTCATTGTGCTTTCACTCTATTGAATACTTGACTATGGCTTGCCTAGTGTAGTCTACCTTCCGCTGCATGGTAATAGGTTTATTTCTATCGTTTGTCTTCATAACTTCCACGTTTTGAAGACTTCCATAAAAATCGCCTATTCACCCCCCCTCTAGTCGATATAACGCACTTTCAATTGGTATCAGAGCAAGGTGCTCCCTTGTTCTGTGTGATTCGGTTTAACCACCTGGAGTTTTAGCTATGTCGACTGCAGGGATAATTAAAGTCTCCGCTGTGTGCCCCGTCTTCGATGGAACTGAATATCCCTACTAGAAGAATAAGATGCGCATGCATCTTGAAGCCATTGACGTCGACCTATGGTATGTCGTCGAAAACGGTGTTCCCAAGGCTGGAGAAGGTGTCACTGCTGCTGATGTCAAGAAATTCGTTCAACTGGACTCTACTGCCAAGAATATCATCTGTGGTCATCTGACCAAAGGACAGTATGGCCGTGTGAGTGCTTTGAAGACATCTAAGCTGGTCTGGGACTGGCTCTCCAAGGTCAATGAAGGCATCTCAACCCAGAGAGATCAGAGAATCAGTGTCCTTCGCAACCTCTTCAACCGCTTCAAGCGAAATGACAATGAGAATGTCCAGCACACATTTGACCGACTCACTAACATCACAAATGAGCTTCAAGCCCTCGGCGCCACTGAAATCACCAAACATGAAGTCGTCAAGACACTACTGAGATCACTTGATAGCTCGTTTGACATCCTAGCCCTGATGATTCAAGAACGTCCTGATTTCAAGACACTCGATCTGTCTGACATACTTGAGAGGCTCAACACACATGAGTTTCAGCTTTCTGAGAAAAGAGACATCTACGGTCCAAACTATGGGCGAACTCGTGCCCTGAAGGCAAAAGCTGTCTCCTCATCTGAAGAAGAATCTGACAGCAGTTCTGATGATCTTGAAGACATTGGAAGGGAACTTGCTATGCTTGTCAAGAAGTTCCAAAAATTCACCAAGAAGAAAGGCTTCAGAAAGTCTTCCCGATCAAGCTCAAGGAATGATGAAGCTTCTGCTCATGACTACAAGAAGAAAACATGTCACAAGTGCAAGAAACTTGCCCACTTCATCTCTGAGTGTCCACAGTGGGACAATGAGAACAAAAAGAAGAAGAAGAGCAAGGAATATGACTCTGACGACAAGAAGAAGAAGAAATACTCAAAGTCTTCTTCCAAGTCTTCCTCAAAGTCTTCATAACACAAGAAGAGCTCATCTGGAAAGGCACGTGCGTTTGTTGGCAAGGAAATGGATTCAGAGGAGGAGTCCACTTCTGAGGAGGCGGAGGTGGAGTCTGAGGAGGAGTCCGATTCAGGCGTCGCAAGTCTGGCTACAGCATACGTTGCCAAGTCCATCTTCAATACTGTAGACAATGACTTCATCACCGACACCGATGCAAATGACAAGGACTACTCCGCTTCTACCTACTGCTTCATGGCACGCGGTGCCAAGGTAAACACACGCACTACTCACTATCAAACATCAAGTGACGATGACTCTGATTGTGGTTCAAAACCCAGCTACAAAACACTTGCTAAAATTGCAACTGAACAACAGGAAGCTATGGAACATATTCAAAAACTGTTAGACAGAAGCGATGATCTGTTAGGTGCTGAAATGACTCGATCTGAATCCTTAATTGAAGACATAAAAAATCTTCACGTTAAGTATCAGGAACTTGAAAGTCGTCATGAAACTCTCTCAACAACTCATGAAAAGCTTTCCTATGATTATCTTTAAAGGAAGCAAGATCTTGAGAAATTGAGAGCGGCTCATGAAGATCTTCAAAAGGAAAGCGAGTCACTTCGCGCCAAACAGATCAGTTCCGCTCAGGAAGGATTTGAACATTATGTCTTAAATGCATTGAGCGTGATAATGCTACTTCTGTTGCTGAATGTTCTACTGCTACTGCTGTTGCAATATCTTCAACTGTTGATGTGGTAACTAACCCCTCTGCTGAGGATACCACCGCTATTGCTGATGAGAATGCTAGGTTGAAGACATTGCTTGAAACAGGGATGTACAGAAGTCTTAAAGGGCATCAGACACTATGTGATGTCCTCAAAAAGCAGATTCTGAACCGAAACCCGAGGAAAGAGGGTGTAGGGTTCGTAAGGAAAATGAATGTTGATGGCTCGTACCGGAAACCTAAGCAGTACCCCAAAACCATGTGGGTTGCTGCAAAGGAACCTTCAGAAGATCCATCCAATCTATCTGGCTTCACTTGTGCTAACCCCATTATCATTGATGAATCCTTTGATGCAAACTATATATTGTTTAAGAATCAGAATGGTGAAGTGTTTGCCATGTACATTGGTACTAACTGCAGGAATGGACCGCCTATGAAGAAGATCTAGGTTCCGAAAAGGTGTCTGGAGAATCTTCCTGTGAATGTCATCATGACACCTCACGTGAAGAAGACAAACCTTAGACCAAAGGCTTCATATGGTCCAAAGGCTTCATACAGACAGAGGACTCACCTGAGTCGCACTAACGCAAATGCTTTGCAGGGGAACCATACTCAGGCATATGAATATGAGAGCAGTTCATCAAACCACCATGTTCATAAGACCAAGAACTATTCTGCTTATTCTTATGAGTACTATTGTCCGCCTGCAAGACTGTTTGCTAGGGCTCCAAAGCCAAAGTTCTCAGGTGCTGCACTTAGACTTATTGCCTCTAAGCCACCCTTGAAGATGTGGGTGGCTAAGAAAGCTTAACTCTCTTTTGCAGGGAAAGGTCTCCAGCAGAAAACCAAAATCGTCTGACGCTATTGCTGGGGACCTTAAACATCTTGTAGGGCGCAAGATCAAATGCCCGAATGGTCTTACTATGTACTTCGTTCCTGAATCGCTTGCTACTCTCCCTATTAGTCCTAATCTGGATCTAAGCTTTCATAACCCATTGGTTCGTCAAATGTTTTTGCTTCACAATGCTCTTGGTGAAGCCTATCCCCTAACTGCACTGTAGGGTACGACACCAGTGTCTTCAGAATGGATTATTGATAGTGGGTGTACAAATCACATGACTGGCAAAAGAAGCCTTCTTATGGACTCAACCTTACGTCCATCCGACAAGAGCCACATCACATTTGCTGACACTGGTAAAAGTAAGGTATTGGGTCTAGGTAGAGTTGCAATCTCAAGGGATCAACACATGGATAAAGTCATGCTTGTTGAATCCCTTGGCTTCAACTTAATGTCTGTCTCAATGCTTTGCGATTTGAACATGATCGTAATATTTGGAAAATATCGTTGCCTTGTACTAATGGAATCTGACAAGTCTCTAGTATTTGAAGGGTATCGAAAAGATGATTTGTACGTGGTAGATTTCTCAGCAGGACCACAGCTTGCCGTATGTCTTATAGCAAAAGCTTCAGAATGTTGGCTCTGGCATCGGAGGCTAGGGCATGCTGGCATGAGGAACCTCCACACCCTTGCAAATAAGAAGCATGTCATAGGCATCGAGGGCGTCAAGTTCAAGAAAGATCACTTATGCGGTGCCTGTGAAGCAGGGAAGATGACGAGGGACAAACATCCCTCGAAGACAATCATGATCACTACTCGACCCTTCGAACTGCTTCACATGGATCTTTTCGGTCCCACTCATTACTCAACTCTCACTACTACTGCTTGTCTCTATGGCTTTGTCATTGTTGATGATTATTCTAGATATACTTGGGTGCACATAATCCTTTACAAGACTGAAGTGCAGGATGTCTTCAGACGCTTTGCCAATCGAGCTATGAACAATTATGGCGCCAAGATAAAGCACATCAGAAGTGACAATGGCACTGAATTCAAGAACACCGGCCTTGACACATATCTTGATACCTTGGGCATCACACATGAATTCTCGGCCCCGTACACGCCACAGCAGAATGGCATCGTCGAACGCAAGAACAGAACACTCATTGAGATGGCCAGAACGATGCTAGATGAATACAAGACTCCAAGAAAATTCTGGCCCGAAGCCATTGATACTGCATGCCATACAATCAATCGTGTTTATCTTCACAAGCTTCTGAACAAGACATCTTATGAGCTCCTTACTGGCAAGAAGCCAAATGTCAGTTACTTCAGAGTATTTGGCGCAAAGTGCTAGATCAAGGACCCACATCACACCTCAAAGTTTGCACCAAAAGCACATGAGGGTTTTATGCTTGGATATGGAAAGGATTCGCACTCCTACAGAGTCTTCAATCTCTTTCATTACAAAGTGATTAAAACAGTGGATGTGCGGTTCGATGAGACCAACGGTTCACAAAGAGAGCAACTGCCAAATGTGCTGGATGAAGTTTCATCGAATGAATCAATCAAGCTAATGGGAACTGGAGAAATTATACCTTCTGAAGCTCATCCTGAAGAAGAACTTATCATCTCAGCACCTGATCAACATGAAGACAATGCTCAGCCTGAAGACATTCCTTCTAACAACTACAATGATCAGCAAGAACAAAGTCTTCGCCCTGTACATCCTGGCGTTGCCAATGAAGTGCAAATTGAAAGAATAATTGATAGCATCAATGCACCCGGTCCACTCACTCGTTCAAGGGCAACTTAGCTAGCAAACTTCTGTGGGCACTTCGCATTCGTCTCAATAACAGAACCCAAGAAAGTTGAAGAAGCCTTCATGGAACCTGAATGGATTCAAGCTATGCAAGAAGAGCTTCAACAGTTTGAGCTGAATAATGTATGGGAACTAGTTAAGCGTCCTGATCCACGGAAGCACAATATAATAGGCACCAAATGGATATACCGCAACAAGCAAGATGAGCATGGTCAAGTTGTCAGAAACAAAGCTCGTCTCGTTGCTCAAGGATATACTCAAGTGGAAGGCATTGACTTCGATGAAACATTTGCTCCTGTGGCTAGACTTGAAGCCATACGCATACTGCTGGCCTATGCAAATCATCATAACATACTTCTATATCAAATGGATGTGAAGAGTGCTTTTCTCAATGGCAAGATTGAAGAAGAAGTGTATGTTGCACAACCATCAGGCTTTGAAGATCCAAAACATCCTGACATGGTATACAAGCTCAACAAGGCACTGTATGGCCTCAAACAAGCCCCTCGGGCCTGGTATGACACACTCAAATACTTCCTGAAGAGCAAAGGCTTCATACCTGGTTCCCTAGACCCCACTCTCTTCACGAAGACATATGATGGTGAACTGTTTGTGTGCCAAATATATGTGGATGACATTATCTTCGGCTGCACCAATCAGAAGTACAGTGAAGAGTTTGGATATATGATGCAAGAGCAATATCAGATGTCCATGATGGGAGAGCTGAAGTTCTTCCTTGGTCTTCAAATACGACAACAACGCAACGGCATCTTCATATCTCAAGAGAAGTATCTCAAAGATTTCCTGAAGAAGTTTGGTATGCAAGACTGCAAAGGCTTCACAACACCAATGCCAGCCAAACATCATCTGGGTCCCGACGACAATGGTAAAGAGTTCGATCAAAAGGTATACCGCTCCATGATTGGTTCATTACTTTATTTATGTGCATCTAGGCCAGATATTATGCTTAGTTATTTCATGTGTGCTCGATTTCAAGCGGCACCAAAGGAGTCGCATCACTTAGCTGTGAAGCGAATTCTTCGATATTTGGCTCACACCCCAACTCTAGGATTATGGTATCCAAAGGGCTCAGAGTTTGATCTGGTTGGATTCTTGAATGCTGATTATGCTGGTGACAAAGTTGATCGCAAGTCTACATCAGGCACATGTCACTTTCTGGGACGTTCACTTGTATGTTGGTCTTCAAAGAAGCAGAACTGTGTATCTCTCTCCACTGCTAAATCTGAATACATTGCTGCTGGATCTTGCTGTGCTCAGCTTCTATGGATGAAGCAAACACTCAAGGACTATGGCATTCATCTGAAGCAAGTGCCACTTTACTGCGACAACGAAAGCGCCATCAAGATTGCCAAGAACCCAGTTCAACACTCGAAGACAAAGCACATTGAAATTCGTCATCACTTTCTCAGAGATCATGTTGTGAAGGAAGATATTGATATCATACACGTTAACACTGAAGAGCAATTGGCAGATATCTTCACCAAGCCCTTGGATGAGAAGAGATTTTGCAAGTTACGGTGTGAGCTAAATATCCTGGAATCCTCAAATGTCCTGTGATCAGGCACACATCCTAACCCTTATGCATATTGATGACTTAGATGTGCAACACACGAAGTAAAGTATATCTTCAATCAATGAAGACATACATTCTAAGTGTGAATACATTAATGTGGAATTTGACTTCGGAGCGCCACGATAATTGTGCACCGTGTCTGGGTCTAATACTTCCTATACGGTGGGTAACGCCACCACCAAACATTCTATTTTTGAAGTGTTTCACTCACGGCGTTACCTTGCAATGTCTTCACATTTGGTTTGGCTTGGATCTCAACATAGCTTCATGATTATCTTCACTATGTTGATTATGTAGATATATATATCTACTAGTGTTCTGTCCTCTACAGCATTCACTTATGGCTATGTCTTCTTGTTTAATCTTTTGAACTAAGTGAATGTGATCGGACCCTAATCTCTCTATGCTTTCTATCTCAAATTCTATCTCTCCAAATCATATGCATTCTATTGAAACTTTCGAATGTCTTCTCTGCGTCCTTGTCAGCAGAAGACACAGAGACAACCATTAAGTCCATTTTCAATGCTCATTCCTCCACATAAAACCCGAAGAAGTAGGAACGACCACCCGACAATCAAGGCGTGCGTGGGACGTGGAACAAACCCCAAATTTCCGCATAATGGCCACGTGTTCCTCAGATGCGAATCGCCAGGGGCACCTGTGTAATAGCGCAGTGCCGCCCATGTACCTACAAATACTCACTTCACAGCGGTCATTATCTCTTCTTCCACTCTCGTACGAACCCTAGCGCCACCGCTAGCCCTCGACGACGCCGGCGACAAAGCGCTTCGCTGCCGCAACCTCTCCGACGCCGTCTTCACGCCGACCACGGACATCGTCCTCTCCGCCGTCGCCGTAGGTGTCCTCCGTCGCCAAGTTAGGGCACGGAAGATCGAACTGCTCGGCCTCATCTTCCACTTCGTCTAGCAGTTCTTAGTGTGGTAAATAAAACTTCCTTTTTACAGCACAGTTGATCCTATGGATTTGTCACTTTCTACCACAAGTAGTTTCTATTCACACAAGTTAGATCTCTCTCATACTGCATCTCATAACATGCCTAGTATATTCACTTGTGCCTCACAAAGTATTTAGATTCCTCACTTGTACTGATCTGTGGATTCGTACAAATCTGGAACCAACTCCTTATCTATGAGTGAATGTCTTCGCATGATGAGGTCAATGTCTTCTAAACTAATTTATCTTCAAAATCTTCTGAGAATGCATATGACCTCTTCCCCTTCCCTCGCACCTTAATGCTGTCACAGGTACATGTCCGTGGGAGAATCCTTTGGTTCTCATAGTCTGCATTCATTTGCAGAATTCTTAAAGCATCACATAAACTCTCCCGAAGCCAGTTCCTGTTGGTCTAGCAAGCGAAAACCTTTGAAGCCTTTGAACGTGTTGAAGCCTTTCAAGTTAAAGTTTATGGCTTCAGAGAAAGCTGCAAGGAAGGGTGGCAGAAAGCGTCGTGGTGAAACATCCAGAGATCTGCCGGATGAACTCTCAGAACTGTACAAGATAGATCCTGAAGAGGATTACAATCAGCGCAAGACCCGAATCCAATGGATTCGAAGATATTCGGCAGAAGAATGGTTCAAATACCGATTTGTAACTGAGGAGTATGCTAAGAAAAACGCCATCAAGACCGTGGGGAGACATCCTATACAAGAATCTTCTACCCAGGTCCAGAGATGAAGCCATTGAACAAGGCTTCTATCCCTGCATGGTCCGTGGGCCACAGCCTGCAGATGCACACCCATCGTCACTACTATGGTGTCGTGACGACAATCTGTTCAAGCGCAACTTCCAGTTTGCCCAGAACTCAGCGAAGCAGAACAAGAAGACTTTGGGGTTAGACTTCAACCCTGGTCCCTCAGCACCAAGGGCAGATGGCACACGAGATGCAGAACCCAATGTCATCGGTCCTTTCTACAACCTTGAAGGCCTCATCACCCGCATCTTGGTTCAAGGGACTGCAGTGAATGAGCCTGCCGCTGACGCTGAATCAGATGAAGCGCCTGCAGCGCTGAAGACAAAGAAGCTGAAGAAGGCTAAAGCTTCAAAGCCTGCCCCTTCACCAAAAATAGCACGGGCGAAGCCACTGGCAACTGCACCTCCTGAAGACAGTGTGCAGTCTGAAGATTTATCTCGCATCTCCAAGCCCCAGAAGGTCAAGATGCCTCTGCCACACACAGGCCAAGAGCTAACAGCTGCTGCCATTCTGCGCAATGATGACATTGATCTGTCAAGTGATGAAGATCTTGCAGATGACGCTCTTGAGCAACTCATCAAGAGCAAAGAAGAAGCAGAAATCTTCAATGATCTGCCTCTCTTTGATGTGACAATCATCCACAACTTCATTGATGAGTGGTTTGACACGCCAAACATCAGCTTCGAAGATCTGCAGCTACCCATTGGCCTCAGTGTCGCCTTCCAAGGCGCCATTGCTTCAGAGCTAGCTGTCGCCCAGCGCATTGTTCAACTGAAGCAAAAGATTGACTATGAAAAGGCTCAGTTCAAGAAGCATATGGCCAAGCTCAGCGTGCAAGAAGTGAAGAACTTCAAGAGTATGATGCACGAGCTCAAGGAAGCCTTTCTGAAGAAACGTGCGGAAGCACAGGGTTCGCGTGAGCGCATGAAGACTCTGGCTGACAGATGTGTGCAAGCCTACAATGAGGCTGAGAAGCGCAAGGCCCTTGGGCGTCCTGGCATCGACCCCAGGATGGCCGCAAAGAAGAAGAAGAAGTCTACTACGGCTGAACCCGAAGCACCAAGGCAGGAAGCAGTTCCGATTGTCTTCCCAACTAGGACTGGCTCGAAGCCAAAAAGCCAATCAACCGCTTCAGAGCTCAAGAAGACAAGGACTGCTGAGGCTGAAGCCAGGAAGAGGAAACATTCTGAAGCCTCTCCTAATGCCCCCTCCAAGAAGAAGAGGAAGACCAAGAAAGATCGGGCTGCTCCCACAGAGCCTTTGATAGTTGAACCTATTTCAATGGTCTATCCTGAAGCTGAACGTCAACTGACAATCCATGAGCCTGCTTCCACAGAGGCTCATGGAGCTGAAGACTTTCCAGCAGCTGATCCCATCGCTGCTGAAGACATTGGTCGACATGACCATGTAGAAGATGGTGCAGTCCTTCCTCAGAACAGCGAACTCATCAGCATTGGTCGTACACTAACACCAATTGCACAAGATGCCTCATGGGCGGATCGCCCACAAGAGGAAGAAGACTATGAGGCCCAGCCCACTCCAACTCCACAGGCGTCGCCCGCGTTGCGCAGGCTTCGCAAAGGTCCAAGGCCTCAAGTCTCTGCTAAAGACATTCCGGCTGCATCAGCCGCGGAAGAAGTCCCACAAGTTCCCACTCCCCTGTCCCACCAAGAAGCAGTTCTCAAGGAGAACGTGCTTATGTCTGACCCTCCAGCTCGTCAAGTGGAGGATGAAAATCTTGAGGCTGCCACAACCACTAATGAAGCTAATGTGGAGCCCTCAACAACAAAAGCTTCAGAAGACAGCGAGGCCACTGATCCTGCCACTTCTGTTCCTGAGTCTGCTGCCGGTCCCCAGTTCGACTATCATGTTGGGCACAGGCCTCAGGTACAGAAGCCAATCCCAAGATTGCCAAGGTTCCCAGGTCCTGCATCAGCACCTGGCTCCTTCAATATCAATGGCTTTAGGGCAGACAACACATTCTTCGATAGCTCCAGGAACCCCTACTCAAGGGAAAGGATATCATCTGATCGATTCTGGAGCTATCCTCAGCGAAGCTATTACTCATGCATTCTTTACAACCAAGGTCGCATCTTCCCACACAAGCGCCTTGACATTGAAGCTATAGCTGGTCTGCCCTGTCTAGAAGAAGCTTTGGATTGCTTCAAGGAAGTTGGACTACTGCCATTCGTTACTGACCAAGAGCATTGGAATGAAGAGCTGCTGCTCCAATTCTATGCCACACTTCACATCAGCGGGTATAGCAGAGATCCGAAGACTTGGGTCCTGGAGTGGATGACTGGAAACGTTCATCACGAAGCCAAAGCCTTTGACATCATTGAGCTCACTGGCTTGCCCACTCCTGGCGATCTCTACGAGCATGGCTGTCAGCTGCATAGTGAAGCTATTGAGAGCATCTTTAAGAGGCCTGAACCTGATATGAGTCAGATGCTCAGCATGATGAAGCCATTGCCCCAAGATGCTGCTTATCCCACGGAGTTCTTCGTTGAAGACCTTGAGTATCTGCCCAGAACCATCTATCACATCATCAGGAGAACTCTCTGGCCCATCAAAGGGCACTCTCCAAATGCCAAGCTTGAGGGTGCAATGAAGACTTTGGTCTTCTATATTCTTCATGGAAAATGCTTCAATGCACAGGACTTATTCATCCGCCAACTTGCTGCATCAGGCTCTGATTTGTTTGGCTTGAAGTTCTACGCCCCATGGGTGATGCGGCTCATCAAACTTCACTCAGATATCTCATATCAGCCATCTGCTCGCAATCATAGGATTTTTCTACCTGATGTGGACATCTCTACTGAAGCCATCTATCCTGAGCCTGCAAAGGAACCTCTAAGTCTTCAGAATGCAGAGCATCAGAGTTTCTCACAGAACATTGAAGGAGTTGAAGCTGTCACTCGGGTGTATCCTTTGGCTGGCACTACATGTGCACCACACCCTGCGTCCACTGAAGCCACTGATAGTACAACTGCTCCAAGACCCAATAAGCGCACTCGTGTTCTCAACGACCGAGAGCTTCTTGTGGCTCTTCATCAGAAACAGGATAGGCATCATGACTGGCTGAAGCGTCAGATGAAAAGCCTCTTGGTGGATGTTAATTGCATTCGCAATCTTGCCACCAAGAATGCTTTCGTTGCCCATGAAACATGTCGCCGCACATGGAAAGGGCTAATGATTATGTGTTCTGAAGATGATCTTCAAGCGGATGGCTTCACTGAGTGATTCAAGTTCGACTCCACACCTCCTCGAAGGGATGTTCTGCTAGGAACTCCATTCCTTGAAGACTCTGAGTTCTCTTCATCTGCTGCAACATTGACTGCCAGAGTTATCGAGGATGAAGATGATGCTACTTCACCACCACCTCCTTCAGCACGCATCAACTCTGCTCCAAGCTCTTCAGCACCGCCAAACACCACCACCGACTCTGCTACTTCACCTACTCCGCATGGGAACGAGTAGATGCTCTATGTCTTCAAACCTTTTTGGTCCTTACTGACAAAAGGGGGAGAAGCATATGAGGTTGATAGTCTTCAAGCGGGTCCATATGGGCGGGTGCTTTATATTTTGCTTCATGCTTACAACTCTCGTTTTGCTACATTTGGTTCTTTGAGTTGTAACACTTAAACTCGATGGTTGTCTGCTACTTATCTGCCACTTTGTTTTGCGATGATAAATTCCGCATGTGCGACGATAAACTCCACACTTAGATCATTCTGCAGACGTCCATTTTCCATTATGCATGTCATTATCTTCATATACTTTCACATGCATAGTGGATTGTCATCATAAGTTGAAGTGGATCTCCACAAGTACAACCTGCCATGTGCATTTGCATTCCAAAAGCAAATTACTTATATGCACATCTTCAGGGGGAGCCCTTGCAACTTATGAAGACAATTCCTTATCCTTTACAATTTCATAGATTATATTCCCCGTTGAAAACTTCAACTAGTTTGTCATCAATCACCAAAAAGGGGGAGATTGTAAGTGCATCTAGTGCCACCCCTAGTTGGTTTTGGAGTATTGACGACAAACCTAGTTAAGGGACTAATGTGTTTGTGAGAATTGCAAGATAACACAGGTAGAAGTCCCTCATTGATTCGGTTTTCCTACCAGAGATGACCCCTAAAAATGTATGAAGACATTGAAGTCAAAGGTGGTATATGAAGATATTCACATTGAAGACTATGACAAGAGAAGACACCACATGAAGCCTATGGAGCTCGAAGACTTAGATCTTTCATAGTTCTTTTTCTTTTGTGTTGAGTCATAGGAACCACCGTACTGTTAAGTGGGGTCCAAGAGAACCAGTCAGAATGACTGAAGTGATGCCTAAACTAAAACTTATGTCTTCGAGTGAAGACTATGAGAGCGAATCTTGTCCAGAGTCGGAAAAGTCAGCTTTGCTTGCAGCCCAAGTAAAGTTGCCGTGTGAGTTTGAAATCTTACCATTGGAACACGTGTCAGTTCCTTAGTGACCCAGGGTCATTTCGGACAAATCAGGCCGGGTTGCCAAGTGGCTATAAATAGCCCACCCCCTACAACCATAAACGGTTGGCTGCTCAGATTGAGAGTACGACTTTTGTCGTTTGAGAGCAACCCACCTCGAAGCCTTTGAGAGAGAATTCCTTGCGAGGATAAAGCCCTAACCACCCAGAGCCAGAGAGAATTGGGCATCACTTAAGTCTTCTTGTCTGTGTGATCTGAAGACTTATTACACTTGAGGACTGTGCATCCTCCAGCCGGTTAGGCGTCGCGTTCTGAGCATCCAAGAGACATTGTGGATTGCTGGTGAACGAAGTTTGTGAAGGTTTGGGAGTCTACCTTGAAGACTTACCAGAGTGATTGGGTGAGGTCTGTGTGACCTTAGCTCAAGGGGAATACAGTGAGGACTGGGTGTTCTGAGCTGCGTGTTCAGGACTGGGTGTCCGGGACTGTGTGTCCTAAGGTTTAAATACCTAGCCGCCCTTACTAGACATACAGTTGTCACAGCAACTGGAACTGGTCCAACAAATCATTGTCTTCAGTGTGTCACTGGTTTCATCTTCCCTTCCCTTTACTTACAGTTGCTCCTTGTGAAGTCATTGTATGTTTGCACTATCCTTTGTCTTCACTGAGTGACTGCATGTTCTATATGGCTTCATAATATCTTCCTACCTGATCCTACTACATTGCTGCTATTAAGTCATTGTGCTTTCACTCTATTGAATACTTGACTATGGCTTGCCTAGTGTAGTCTACCTTCCGCTGCATGGTAATAGGTTTATTTCTATCGTTTGTCTTCATAACTTCCACGTTTTGAAGACTTCCATAAAAATCGCCTATTCACCCCCCCTCTAGTCGATATAATGCACTTTCACAATGTCACCTCGGGAATCCGCAAGTTGAATACCAAAACACATATCAAGTGAATCAATATGATCCCCCATTGTCACCACGAGTATTCATATGCAAGACATATATCAAGTGCTCTCAAATCCATAAAAGTATTCAATCCGATAACAACGAAATCTCAATTCATCACAACAAGATAGAGAGGGGAAAACACCATATGATCCGACTATATTAACAAAGCCCGCGATACAATAAGATCGTGACATCTCAAGAACACGAGAGAGAGAGAGATTAAACACATAGCTACTGGTACAAACCCTGAGCCCCGAGGGTGGACTATAACCTCCTCATCGTGGTGGCCGCCAGGATGATGAAGATGGCCACCGAAGATGATTCCCCCCTCCGGCAGGGTGCCAGAACAGGGTCTAGATTGGTTTTTGGTGGCTACAGAGCCTTGCGGCGGTGGAACTTCTGATCTAGGTTAACCCCAAGGGTTTTCGGAATATTTGGGAATTTATAGGGTAAAGAGGGGGTGCTGGAGGCCACCGAGGTGGGCACTACCCACCTGGGCGCAACTGGGCCCCCAAGCGTGCCCTGGTGGGTCGTGCCCCCCTCGAGGCATGCCCCAGGTGCTGCTCTAGCCCATTAGGAGTCTTCGGATCCAGAAAAAATCCACAAAAAGTTTCACGGTGTTTGGACTCCGTTTGCTATTGATTTCCTGCGATGTAAAAAACAAACAAAAAACAGCAAGTGATGCTGGGCACTGGGTCAATTGGTTAGTCCCAAAAATGATATAAAGTTGCTATAAAATGATTGTAAAACATCCAAGAATGATAATAAAAGAGCATGAATACTTCATAAATTATATATACATTGGAGTCGTAGCAATAGTCAACACCTTGAACTTGTCGAAAAACCTATTGCGACAAGTCGAGCTTTGTAGATAGTAACACTACCATCAGCGTTCATCTTCCTCTTAAAGATCCATTTATTCTTAATGGCTTGCCGATCATCGGGCAAGTCCACCAAAGTCCACACTTTGTTCTCATACATGGATCCTATCTCAAATTTCATGGCCTCAAGCCATTTACCGGAATCTGGGCTCATCATCGCTTCCTCATAGTTCGTAGGTTCATCATGGTCTAGTAACATGAGTTCCAGAACAGGATTACCGTACCACTCACATGCGGAACATTCTTTGGTTGACCTACGAGGTTCGGTAGCAACTTGATCTGAAGTTTCATGATCATTATCATTAGCTTCCTCTCTAGTTGGTGTAGGCATCACTGCAACTGATTTCTATGATGAGCTACTTTCCAATTCGAGAGAAGGTACAATTACCTCATCAAGTTCTACTTTCCTCCCACTCACTTCTTTCGAGAGAAACTCCTTCTCTAGAAAGGATACATTCTTAGCAACAAAGATCTTGCCTTCGGATCTGTGATAGAAGGTGTACCCAACAGTTTCTTTTGGGTATCCTGTGAATACACACTTCTCTGATTTGGGTTCGAGCTTATCAGGCTGAAGCTTTTTACATAAGCACCGTAACCCCAAACTTTAAGAAACGACAGCTTAGGTTTCTTGCCAAACCACATTTCACACGGTGTCGTCTCAACGGATTTAGATGGTGCCCTATTTAACGTGAATGCAACCGTCTCTAAAGCATAACCGTCTCTAAAGCATAACGTGAATGCAACATTTTCAATGCATTTATGTGCACAATTCAAATTTGAACTACATGCACATGCTCCAGTGCATATAAATTGGTTAAAAAATCAAATCTTTGTCCTTGGGTGCATGCTTAGGTCCCATGCAAGAAATGGGAATGAATGTCAAACACCCTACCATCGTCACACGGCCGCAAACATTGAGATACCTGGTTTTTAAATTCTAGTAAATCCAAAACTCGTCTGAAATTCATGAAACTTGGCATGCTATCATGGAGCGGCA
The DNA here is from genome assembly GCF_003073215.2 of Triticum urartu. NCBI lineage: Eukaryota > Viridiplantae > Streptophyta > Magnoliopsida > Poales > Poaceae > Triticum > Triticum urartu. The sequence continues at coordinate 457,703,256 of NC_053024.1, forward strand.
TCAACATGCCGTGGTAAATTTTTTGTCCCATTTGGGGGCAGTTTTGGGTATATGCTTCTCACAAGCCAAAGCTTCTCACAACAAGCATGATGGTTTCGGTTGGGAGCGCCCCACCTTTGGGGATGACACGATATCCATTGCCTCTTATTGCTTTCAAAAAATTTCTTGTGTCAACATAGAACAACAGGAGTGTTGTGTTATTTCTTGTGATTTTTTGGGGTTCGTTTGGACATTTTTATGCATTAAGTGAGTTTTCAATGCATTTATGTGAATAATTCAAATTTGAACTACATGCACATGCTCCAGTGCATATAAATTGGTTAAAAAATCAAATATTTGTCCTTGGGTGCATGCTTAGGTCCCATGCAAGAAATGGGAATGAATGTCAAACACCCTGCCACCGTCACTCGGTCGCAAACATTGAGATACCTGGTTTTTAAATTCTAGTAAATCCAAAACTCGTCTGCAATTCATGAAACTTGGCATTCTATCATGGAGCAGCATCAACATGTCGTGGTAAATTTTTGTCCCATTTGGGGCAAGTTTGGGTATATGCTTCTCACAAACTAGAGCTTCTCACAACAAGCATGATGGTTTCGGTAGGGAACGCCCCACCTTTGGGGACAAAATGATATCCATTGCCTCTTATTGCTTTCAAAAAATTTCTCATGTCAACATAGAACAACATGAGTGTTGTGTTATTTTTTTGATTTTTCGGGGTTCGTTTGCACATTTTTATGCATTAAGTGTGTTTTCAATGCATTTATGTGCATAATTCAAATTTTAACTACATGCACATCCTATAGTGCATATAAATTGGTCGAAAAATCAAATCTTTGTCGTTGGGTGCATGCTTAGGTCCCATGCAAGAAACGGGAATGAATGTCAAACACCCTGCCACCGTCACTCGGCCACAAACATTGAGATACCTGGGTTTTAAATTCTAGCAAAACCAAAACTCGTCTAAAATTCAAGAAACTTGGCATTCTATCATGGAGCGGCATCAACATACCATTCACGTGATGCCACATGTCTTTGTTTTAATGGCTATAGGTTTTAATGGCTCTTGATCGCAAATGTTCTAGATAGAACACCTGTATGCAAAGTGAGAGCGGGATTTATGCATCTCTTGAACACAAACGGTTATTTTGGATGACCCGTGTGGACCACTTACAAACAATTTGGGAAGATTTGCATCTGTCATATTGGGTATGTTGCCATTTGTCAAACTAGAAAGATTGACATTTGTTGATCTAGTAACATTGCCATTTGCCAACCTTGTAACACTGCGATTTGTCAAAATATGAAGCTAAAAGTCACTAGCAGTATCTAATTTTTGCAACTAAAATTCAGTAATTAAGCATAGATGGAGGCGAGGAGGCGTGTTCAGCCGGGAGTGCGGCAGGCGGCGCAGTACTATTTGATTTGACAGCGGGCAGCGCCATTCCCGATACAGATTTAATGCAGACGAGGGAGAGGGTAGTGGTTCCCGAAATGTTGAACGGCCAATGATGCATCCTCCTTCAATTAGCATTGTGTGAATGCATGAGGGAAGTAATGGGAGGAGGACCGAGAAAAGAGGCAGCACAATGTGAATGCAATGCAGTTTGCACTCATATAAAGGCGGCCCTCCATTCCAATGCATCTACCACATCGTACGCACCTAAGCATTTGCCTAAGCACCTATACTAATAAGCGCAAAAGTGTGCACTCCAGACCCATGGTGGCGATGCGCGCGAGCAGCCAGCGGCTGTGCCAGATGGTCCACGACACCGGCCTGCGGCATGGCACCGTGGATCGTCTCCAGACGGTGTTGGCGACCGGCTGGTGGATGGCCGCCGTCGACGCCAGCTACGACTCTCAGTTGTGAAAGATGATCGTTCACACCACCACTGGTTCACCATCGTCAAGAAGCTTGCAGACGACATCGCCGTACTCCTCTAGCCCGCGCGCCCAGGATCCTCATTGCTTGCCACCCTAATCGGCCTCCATGGTCGGAACATCTTTCAAGAACTGGTGGCCCTACGACTGCCCACCGACGCCATGAAGAATGTCCACCTGGAGGTCGCGCTTGCCGCGAGGCACCTCACCCTGCAAGAAACCGTCGACCTACACATCCATGTGTATGAGCGAATCGTGTACATATGTATCCACAAGGCTAGAGGATGCTACGACATTGGCCTTCTTCAGCTGGCTGGAAGCCTTAGATGCCTTTGCTGAGAAGCACCTTGACCTCGCCATAAAAGCCGCCGCTCCTTAGCCACCGGTTGGTGGCCCGGCCGGCACACTGAGTTGAGGAGGAGGAGGTCGTATGTTGATGGATGCATCTTTCTTCTTGTCTCCTGTAACCACCACTGCGATCGCATCATCGTGGCCTTAATTCTTATTTTGCTATTGCATTCTCGTTCCAGTCAATACAGACATGTGCGATCCCTTTGCTTAATTATATGCATCACTCTAACTAGTACTCCATCCATCAATTTATAAGTTGTGTTGCCAGTGTCTATCTCGTCACTTTTTGATAAAAAAATTTGAACACATGTTGATTGGCTTGAATGAAGGTCTATCTCGCCGTTAGGCGCCGTGGCGTGCTCTGCCCGCTTCCGTTGGCACGCTTGGCTTGTGGACAGCTTTTCCTTGCATGTTCAACTGCTATATGCATATATATGGTTGCTCGCCATTGAGGCGACTGCGGAGCGCTCTTCTCGCGTCCCTCCGCACGTGCTCTGCCAGCGGTTGGGCATGCGCACGATCACGTCGGGGGCCCCATATGCATGCGGTTGCGCCGCGCGTGTTGCCACGCGATGCAATTACGTGCGGCACGATGGAGTTACACGCTGCAAATTAGAATTGCCATCAGGGCCTACCGATATTCCTGGCCGTCCGACTACCCCTTTAATTCCCGCGGCCATTATAACCTTACTCTCTTCAAACTTTCGATCGTGCCCCACAACACAACAAGCACACCCACGAAGACACATAGAGAGGGGATGTCTAGCGATGCTCCAATGGAGTTCGACGAGCATAGAGTGGATACCCATGTGAGGGAGACGGATCTCTCGGTGGTGTACACCATCGACCCGGTCATGGTGGACGACTACATCAACAGAGTTGAGCAGTTGCTTGCTCGAGACAAGTACAAGGTGGTCGGCATCGACCTCCAGTACACCGCCGGCCGTCCCGGCATAGATCAGAAGGTTGTCATCGCCCAGTTGTGCGTGCGCCATCATGTCCTCATCTACCACTACTACATGGCCATAGAGCCTTGCGACCGTTTCAACAAGTTTGTCAACAACACTGACTACAAGTTCGCCATGGTGGAAACCATGGACGATGTAAACGTGCTTAGTATTACGGGCTTGGCCTGCAAGAACCTTGTCAAAATTCGTGACCACTACAAGGTCTGGGGTAGCACGAAGAAGGACTCCCTAGTCAAACTCGCCTCGGCCATCATCGACCCCTACTACGAAAAGATGAAGCAAGATGCCTAGAGAACAAGTCCCCTATCTTGCAGAAGGCCTGTATGCGGCAACTGGATGAACCTCACCTCAGGTTCGCGGCCAATAGAGTGTACACATGCTACGATATGCATAGGAGGATCGTTGACATGAGGAAGTGCCTCGTTACCCAAATCGACGAGCCCGGATCGAGCCACCAGAAGAGAAAGCATCACAAGAAATATATGATGATCAGATGATCGTTTATGCTATTTAATCATGCATGTAATATATAGTTTACTTTATTGGTGTGTGGAAATGTCATGTGTGTAGTAGCCACGTATGTAATTATGCATGTAATAGTTTACTTTGGTGTGTGCAAATGCCATGGTTTTAGTAGCCAACTATGTAACTGGATGTTTAATTTGGTTATGCAACCATGTCCTTATAAGTGTGTGTGTGTCTGTGTGTGTGTGTGTGTGTGTATATATTGTTGTTCTATATGCAATCCCATCGCACAACACGCATGTCTTATTAGCACCAAGCGTTTGTGTTATTATAGGTCTTCGCACACATTTCTGATTACAGACCTGTTTGCCGCGTATCACACACATCTTGTTATATTGAACCATTTCTGTTCTCTTGTCTCAACACAAACAGTTCATCCGAGTGAACCGCATGCCGTATATCGCACACACCTTTGATCTGGCTGACCATTTCTTTTGTGTTGATTAATCACAAACAATTCATCCGAGTGAACCGTATGCTGTATATCGCACACACCTTCATCTAGTGCCCGTTTCTTTTGTTCCTCCTCATCGCAAACAGTTAATTGAACCGAACTGTATGCCCTGCATCGCACACGCAACTAAAATATGAACCGTGTTTGATGCATCCTCCATCACAAACATTTTGCACCTTTTTGATGGGGTTTTTACACCACCATTTGTGATTATGTCATCGCACACAGTTTCGTCGAAGGTTCTCTGATCGTAGTGTCGCGTTAGCAGCATCCTGCATTAGTGAAATGAATAACCGTATTGCAATAAACATGATCCAATCACATTCATGCTCAACGTAAACACCAAATAACATTTATTTAGGTCCAACACTAATCCTGAAGGTAGAGGGAGTGTGTGATGGTGATCTTATCAACCTTGGAATCACTTCCAACACACATTGTCACCTCACCCTTAACTAGTCTCTGTTCATTCTGTAACTCCTGTTTTGAGTTACTAATCTTAGCAACTGAACTGGTATCAAATACCCTGGGGTTACTATGAACAATAGTAAAATACACATCAATAACATGTATATCAAATATACCTTTGTTCACTTTGCCATCCTTCTTATCCGCCAAGTATTTGGGGCAGTTCTGCTTCCAGTGACCATTCCCTTTGTAGTAGAATCACTCAGTTTCAGGCTAGGGTCCATCTTTGTGCTTCTTCCCAGGAGTGAGAACTTGCTTGCCATTCTTCTTGAAGTTCCCTTTCTTTCCCTTTTCCCTTGTTCTTGAAACTAGTGGTCTTGTTAACCATCAACACTTGATGCTCTTTCTTGATTTCTACCTTCGCCGATTTCAGCATCGTGAAGAGCTTGGGGATCATTTTCATTATCCCTTGCATATTATAGTTCATCACGAAGTTCTAGTAACTTGGTGATAGTGACTAGAGAACTCTGGCAATCACTATCTTATCTGGAAGATTAACTCCCACTGATTCAAGCGATTGTAGTACCCACACATTCTAAGAACATGCTCACTAGTTGAGCTATTCCCCTCCATCTTGTAGGCAAAGTACTTGTCAGAGGTCTCATACCTCTCGACATGGGCATGAGTCTGAAATACCAATTTCAACTCTTGGAACATCTCATATGCTCCATGGCATTCAAAACATTTTTCAAGTCCCGGTTCTAAGACGTAAAGCATGGTGCACTAAACTATCAAGTAGTCATCATGCCGAGCTTGTCAAACGTTCATAACTTCCGCATCTACTCCTGCAATAGGTCTATCACCTAGCGGTGCATCAAGGACATAATTCTTCTGTGCAGCAACAAGGATAATCCTAGATCATGGATCCAGCCCGCATTGTTGCTGCTATCATCTTTCAACTTAGTTTTCTCTAGGAACATATCAAAAATAAAACAGGGGAGCTATACGCGAGCTATTGATCTATAACATAGATATGCAAATACTATCAGGACTAAGTTCATGATAAATTAAGTTCAATTAATCATATTACTTAAGAACTCCCACTTAGATAGACATCCCTCAAGTCATCTAAATGATCACGTGATCCATATCAACTAAACCATGTCCAATCATCACATGAGGTGGAGTACTCTTCAATGGTGAACATCTCTATGTTGATCATATCTACTATATGATTGACGTTAGACCTTTTGGTCTCCAGTGTTCCAAGGCCATGTCTATACATGCTAGGCTCGTCAAGTTTAACTTGAGTATTCCGCGTGTGCAAAACTGTCTTGCACCCGTTGTATGTGAATGTAGAGCTTATCACACCTGATCATCACGTGGTGTCTCATCACGACGAACTATCGCAACGGTGCATACTCAGGGAGAACACTTATACCTTGAAATTTTAGTAAGGGGTCATCTTAAAATGCTACTGCCATACTAAGCAAAATAAGATGCATAAAAGATAAACATCACATGCAATCAAAATATGTGACATTATATGGCCATCATCATCTTGTGCCTTTGATCTCCATCTCCAAAGCACCGTCATGATTTCCATCATCACCGGCTTGATTCCTTGATCTCCATCATAGCATCATTGTCGGCTCGCCAACTATTTCTTCTACAACTATCGCTAACGCATAGTGATAAAGTAAAGCACTTACATGGCGTTTGCATTTCATACAATAAAGGAACAACCATTAGGCTCCTGCCAGTTGCTGATAACTTTTATAGAACATGATCATCTCATACAATAACGTATATCACATCATGTCTTGACCATATCACATCACAACATGCCCTGCAAAAACAAGTTAGATGTCCTCTACTTTGTTGTTGCAAGTTTTACGTGGCTGCTACGGGCTCCTAGTAAGAACCGTTCTTACCTACGCATCAAAACCATAACGGTGACTTATCAAGTTTGATGTTTTAACCTTCAACAAGGACCGGCCACAGTCAAATTCGATTCAACTAAAGTTGAAGAAACAGACACCCGCCAGCCACCTTTATGCAAAACTAGTTGCATGTCTGTCGGTGGAACCAGTCTCATGAACGTAGTCATGTAAGGTCGGTTTGGGCCGCTTCATCCAACAATACCGCCGAATCAAAATAAGACATTGGTGGTAAGCAGGATGATGATCACCACCCACAACTCGTTGTGTTCTACTCGTGCATATCGTCTACGCATAGACCTGGCCGGATGCCACTGTTGGGGAACGTAGAATGCAATTTCAAAAAATGATCCTACACTTATGCAAGATCTATATAGGAGATCCGTAGCAACGAGAGGGGGAGAGTGTGTCCGCGTACCCTTGTAGACCGAAAGCGGAAGAGTTAGTTTAACGCGGTTGATGTAGTCGAACGTCTTCTCGATTAAACCGATCAAGTACCGAACGTACGGCACCTCCGAGTTCTGCAAACGTTTAGCTCGATGATGTCCCTCTTACTCTTGATCCAGCAAAGTGTCGAGGGAGGGTTTCGTCAGCACGACGGCATGGTGACGGTGATGGTGAAGTGATCCGCGTAGGGCTTCGCCTAAGCACTACGACAATATGACCGGAGGAGTAAAGAGTGGAGCGGGGCACCGCACACGGCTAAGAACAATTGATGTGTCTTAGAGGTGCCCTCCCCGCCCCATATATAAATAAGGGAAAGGGGAGGAGGGCGGCCTAGGGGTGCGCCAAGTGGGAGGAGTCCCACTCGGACTCCTAGTCCAATTTAGCCCCCCTTTCCTTTTACCGGAAGGGGAAGGGGGAAGGAGAAGGAGGAGGAGAAGGAAAGGAGGGGCGCCGCCCCCTCCACTTTTCCAATTTGTACTCCTTTCCTAGGGGGGCGCCACCCCTTGTGGGCTGCCTTGCCTCCCTCCTATGGCCCATATGGCCCATATCTTCCCCTGGGGGGTTCCGGTAACCCCCCATACTTCGATTCGTCCCCAATACATTCTGAAACACTTCCGGTGTCCGAATACTATCGTCCAATATATCAAGATTTACCTCTCAACCATTTCGAGACTCCTCGTCATGTCAGTGATCTCATCTGGGACTCCAAACAATCTTCGGTCACCAAAACAAATAACTCAGAATGCAAATCGTCATCAAACGTTAAGCGTGCAGACCCTGCGGGTTCAACAACTATGTAGACATGACCGAGACACCTCTCTGGTCAATAACCAACAGCGGAACCTGGATGCGCATATTGGTTCCCACATATTTTACAAATATCTTTATCAGTCAAACCGTAATGACAACATGCGTTATTCCCTTTGTCTATCGGTATGTTACTTGCCCGAGATCCGATCGTCGGTATCTTCATACCTAGTTCAATCTCGTTACTGGCATGTCTCTTTACTCGTTCCATAATACATCATCTCGTAACCAACTCATTAGTCACTGATGTCTACTACACAACCTTCTTCTTGTAGACGTTGTTGGGCCTCCAAGTGCAGAGGTTTGTAGGACAGTAGCAAATTTCCCTCAAGTAGATGACCTAAGGTTTATCAATCCGTAGGAGGCGTAGGATGAAGATGGTCTCTCTCAAGCAACCCTGCAACCAAATAACAAAGAGTCTCTTGTGTCCCCAACACACCCAATACAATGGTAAATTGTATAGGTGCACTAGTTCGGCGAAGAGATGGTGATACAAGTGGTATATGGATAGTAGATAAAGGTATTTGTAATCTGAAATTATAAAAACAGCAAGGTAACTAATGATAAAAGTGAGCACAAACGGTATTGCAATGCTAGGAAACAAGGCCTAGGGTTCATAATTTCACTAGTGCAAGTCCTCTCAACAATAATAACATAATTGGATCATAAAACTATCCCTCAACATGCAACAAAGAGTCACTCCAAAGTCACTAATAGCGGAGAACGAACGAAGAGATTATGGTAGGGTACGAAACCACCTCAAAGTTATTATTTCCAATCAATCCGTTGGGTTATTCCTATAAGTGTCACAAACAGCCCTAGAGTTCATACTAGAATAACACCTTAAGACACAAATCAATCAAAACCCTAATGTCACCTAGATACTCCAATGTCACCTCAAGTATCCGTGGGTATGATTATACGATACGCATCACACAATCTCAGATTCATCTATTCAACCAACACAAAGGACCTCAAAGAGTGCCCCAAAGTTCTACCAGAGAATCACGACAAAAACGTGTGCCAACCCCTATGCATAGGTTGATGGGCGGAACCCGCAAGTTGGTCACCAAAACATACATCAAGTAAATCACGTGATATCCCATTGTCACCACAGATATCCACGGCAAGACATACATCAAGTGTTCTCAAATCTTTAAAGACTCAATCCGATAAGATAACCTCAAAGGGGAAACTCAATTCATTACAAGAGAGTAGAGGGGGAGGAGAAACATAAGATCCAACTATAATAGCAAAGCTCGCGATACATCAAGATCGTATCACCTCAACAACACGAGAGAGAGAGAGAGAGAGAGAGAGATCAAACACCTAGCTACTGGTACATACCCTCAGCCCCGAGGGAGAACTACTCCCTCCTTGTCATGGAGAGCACCGGGATGATGAATATCTCCACCGGAGAAGGATTGCCCCCTCCGACAGGGTGCCAGAACGGGTCTAGATTGGTTTTTGGTGGCTACGGAGGCTTCTGGCGGTGGAACTCCCGATCTATTGTGCATTCTGGAAGTTTTAGGGTACGTGGAGTTATATAGGCGGAAGAAGTACGTCAGGGGAGGCACGAGGGCCCCACGAGGCAGGGGGCGCGCCCTAGGGGGGGGCGCCCCCACCCTCATGAGCACCTCCCGTATCTCCTGACGTGGAGTCCAAGTCTATCCGGAGGCTTTCGTTCCAAAAATAACTTCTCCAGTTGATTTTGTTCCGTTTCGACTCCGTTTGATATTGCTTTTCTTCGAAACACTGAAATAGGCATAAAACAACAAATCTGGGCTGGGCCTCCGGTTAATAGGTTAGTCCCAAAAGTAATATAAAAGTGGATAATAAAGCCCAATATTGCCTAAAACAGTAGATAATATAGCATGGAGCAATCAAAAATTATAGATACGTTGGAGACGTATCAAGCATCCCCAAGCTTAATTCCGCTCGTCCTCGAGTAGGTAAATGATAAAAAGATAATTTTTGATGTGGAATGCTAGTTGGCATAGTTTTAATGTAATTCTTCTTAATTGTGGTGTGAATATTCAGATCTGAAAGATTCAAGACAAAAGTTTATATTGACATAAAAATAATAATACTTCAAGCATACTAACAAACCAATTATGTCTTCTCAAAATAACATGGCCAAAGAAAGTTATCCCTACAAAATCATATAGTCTCGCTATGCTCTATCTTCACCACACAAAGTATTTAAATCATGCACAACCCCGATGACAAGCCAAGTAATTGTTTCATACTTTTGATGTTCTCAAACTTTTTCAATCTTCACGCAATATATGAGCGTGAGCCATGGACATAGCACTATAGGTGGAACAGAATGGTGGTTGTGGAGAAGGCAAAAAGGGAGAAGATAGTCCCACATCAACTAGGCGTATCAACGGGCTATGGAGATGCCCATCAATAGATATCAATGTGAGTGAGTAGGGATTGCCATGCAACGGATGCACTAGATCTATAAGTATATGAAAGCTCAACAAAAGAAACTAGTGGGTGTGCATCCAACTTGCTTGCTCACGAAGACCTAGGGAATTTTGAGGAAGCCCATCATTGGAATATACAAGCCAAGTTCTATAGTGAAAGATTCCCACTAGTATATGGAAGCGATAACATGAGAGACTCTCTACTATGAAGATCATGGTGTTACTTTGAAGCACAAGTGTGGTAAAAGGATAGTAACATTGTCCCTTTTATATTTTATATTTTTTTATTTGGCCTTTATTTTTCTTGTCCTTTTATTTTTTTATTTGGTCTTCCTTTTTTTTGGGACAATGCTCTATTGAATGATGATAATCACACTTCTATTTATTTACAACTCAATGATTACAACTCGATACTAGAACAAAGTATGACTCTATATGGATGCCTCCGGCGGTGTACCGGGATATGCAATGAATCAAGAGTGACAAGTATGAAAGAATTATGAACGGTGGCTTTGCCACAAATACTATGTCAACTACATGATCATGCTAAGCAATATGACAATGATGAATGTGTCATGATAAACGGAATGGTGGAAAGTTGCATGGCAATATATCTCGGAATGGCTATGGAAATGCCATAATAGGTAGGTATGGTGGCTATTTTGAGGAAGGTATATGGTGGGTTTATGGTACCGGCGAAAGTTGCGCAGTACTAGAGAGGCTAGCAATGGTGGAAGGGTGAGAGTGCGTATAATCCATGGACTCAACATTAGTCGTAAAGAACTCACATAATTATTGCAAAAATCTATTAGTTATCGAAACAAAGTACTACACGCATGCTCCTAGGGGGATAGATTGGTAGGAAAAGACCATCGCTCGTCCCCGACCGCCACTCATAAGGAAGGCAATCAATAAATAAATCATGCTCCGACTTCATCACATAACGGTTCACCATACGTGCATGCTACGGGAATCACAAACTTCAACACAAGTATTTCTCAAATTCATAACCACTCAACTAGCATGACTCTAATATCACCATCTCCATATCTCAAAACAATTATCAAGTATCAAACTTCTCATAGTATTCAACACACTCATAAGAGAATTTTATTATTCTTGAATACCTAGCATATTAGGATTTTAAGAAAATTACCATGCTATTTAAGACTCTCAAAATAATCTAAGTGAAGCATGAGAGTTCATCTATTTCTTCAAAATAAAACTACCACCATGCTCTAAAGGATATAAGTGAAGCACTAGAGCAAATGACAAACTACTCCGAAAGATATAAGTGAAGATCAATGAGTAGTCGAATAATTGTCCAACTATGTGAAGACTCTCCCATTAAATAATTTCATACCTTGATACTTTATTCAAACAGAAAGCAAAACTAAATAAAATTACATTCTAAGAATGGCAAACATCATGTGAAGAAGCAAAAACTTAGGATCAACCGAAACTAACCGATAGTTGTTGAAGAAGAAAGGTGGGATGCCAACGGGGCATCCCCAAGCTTAGATGCTTGAGACTTCTTGAAATATTATCTTGGGGTGCCTTGGGCATCCCCAAGGTTGAGCTTTTGTGTCTCCTTAATTCCTCTCATATCAAGGTCTCCCTAAATCTCAAAAGCTTCATCCACACAAAACTCAACAAGGACTCGTGAGATAAGTTAGTATAAACCATTGCAAAAAACTTATCATACTCTACTGTAGAAAATCACTAAAATTATTATTCAACATTGCATACTAAATTCCTCTGCATATTTAATAGTCCTATCGTCAAATAGAATCATTAAAGAAGCAAACATATGCAAACAATGCAAACATAACAGTAATCTGCCTAAACAGGATAGTCTGTAAAGAATGCTGCAACATCCATACTTCCCTAGCTCAAAAAATTATGAAAGAAAATTCCCACTGTATTAAATTTATAAGATCTTAATATTCAAAAGGTTTCAACAATTTATCACATTCTGACTTTTCTAGGGAATTATTGCATCAGCGGTAAACTTTCTGTTTTCAAACAGCAACATGTATACTTGTAACATAGGCATAGTAAAGGCTATCGATGCCACTTTTATTGAAATAAAAGATGCAAAACATTATCCTAAATAACAGAAAGAAAATTCTAAAAAAATAAATTGACGCTCCAAGAAAAACACATATCATGTGGTAAATAAAAATATAGCTCCAAGTAAAGTTACCGATGAACGAAGACGAAAGAGGGGATGCCTTCCGGGGCATCCCCAAGATTAGGCTCTTGGCTATCCTTGAATATTACCTTGGGTTGCCTTGGGCATCCCCAAGATTAGTCTCTTGCCACTCCTTATTCCATAGTCCATCGAGTCCTTACCCAAAACTTGAAAACTTCACAACACAAAACTTAACAGAAAACTCGTAAGCTCCGTTAGCGAAAGAAAACAAAACACCACTTCAAGGTACTGTAATGAACTCATTATTTATTTATATTGGTGTTAAACCCACTGTATTCCAACTTCTATATGGTTTATAAACTATTTTACTAACCATAGATTCATCAAAATAAGCAAACAGCACACTAAAAACAGAATCTGTCAAAAACAGAACAGTCTAGTAATCTGGATCAAACGTATACTTCTGGAACTCATAAAATTATTAAATAAATTGATGGACCTGAGGAATTTATCTATTAATCACCTGAAAAAATAATTAACTAAATAGCACTCTCCAAATAAAAAAGGCAGCAATTCTCGTGAGCGCTAAAGTTTCTGTTTTTTACAGCATGATCAACAAGACTTCTCCCAAGTCTTCCCAAAGGTTCTACTTGGCACAAACACTAATTAAAAGTATAAAACCATATATAAACAAATGCTAGATGAATTATTTATTACTAAACAGGAGAAAAAATAAAGGAACTAAAATAAAATTGGGTTGCCTCCCAGCAACCGCTACCGTTTAATGCCCCTAGCTAGGCATGATGATTTCAACGATGCTCACATAAAAGATAAGAATTGAAACATAAAGAGAGCATCATGAAGATGAATAGCACATTTATGTCTAACCCACTTCCTATGCATAGGGATTTTGTGAGAAAACAACTTGTGGGAACAAGAATCAGCTTGCATAGGAAGGTAATGTAACGCCCCAAGACCGATGTGCCAGGTGTCTTCCAGTTATTCGCTGTTGTTGCCTTGTCATTGCTTGCGTGTCATGCATTGCATATCATGTCATCATGTGCATTTTTTTTGCATACGTGTTCGTCTCATGCATCCGAGCTTTTTCCCCGTTGTCCGTTTTGCATTCCGGTGCTCCTATGTCACCCGGTGCCCCTTTCTACCTCTTTTCGTGTGCGGGTATTAAACGTTTTCGGATTGAACCGATACTTGTCAAGCGGCCTTGGTTTACTACCGGTAGACTGCCCGTCAAGTTTCGTGCCATTTGGACTTCGTTTGATACGCCAACGGTTAACCAAGGGACCAAAAAGGCCTTGTGTGTGTTGTAGCCCAACAGCCCTTCTAAGTGGCCCAAAACCCACCTAAGCCCCCTCTATCATCTCGGTCGTTCGATCACGATCGCGTGGCTGAAAACCACACCTCTTTTGGACTCTCCTAGCTCCCTCTACCCCTATAAATAGGCCTCCTCCCGAAATTTTCGGGTCTCTTCAACCCCAAACCCTAGATCCAACTCCCTCCGCGCCGCCGGACAAAACCTCGCCGCCCGGACATGTCCGACCTGTCCCGCCGCCGCCACGTGGCACTACCCAGTTCGCCCGGCCGCCTCCCTCGCCGTCGGCCCGTCCCGGCCCAGGGCGGGCCCTCTCCGCCGCCAACCGAGCCGCGCCCCGCGCCCGCTCGCGCTCCCGCCGCCTCCAGCGCCGTTCACCGCCGCCCGCCGACCGCGTGCACCGCCACCGCGCCATGGCCGAGCTCGCCATGCTCCGCCGCGGCCGCGCCCGAGCCGTCGTGGGCCGCCTTCGTCGCCGCGGGCCGCCATCACCGCGCGTCGTCCCTCGCCGTCCGGCGAGCTTTGCCCGGAGCCCGCTGCCCTCGTCCGCGACGCCGGTGGCCGGATCCGGTTCCCCTGCTCCAACTCAAGTGAACAGGCACTGTTCCGGCGATGAACTCCGGTGATGCCTCGATCCGCGTGCAGATCTGGATCTGAGATCCCGAGGGTTGACTTCCTCTCCTAACCCTAATATTTTGGGCATTTTCATTGCATCATAACTTCCTCATCGTGGCTCCGATTCGTGCGTGTAGCATATCAAAATGTTCGTCTTGACGAGTACATCATTTCATCTCATTGCATCATTTTCATTTGAGTTCATCTTGATGCCCGAAATGCTGTTGGAAGAGGGCTATGTGATGATAATGTCAGATCTGTTTCAGCATATGCCCTTTTGTCATTTTTGCCATGATTAATGTGTGCATGCTATGATCCTGAGCTCTACATGTGTTTTGTAGAATGCCATGCCATATTTACAGGGGTGTACGCCATGTATTTTTGTGATCTATGTGGTGACTAGTACAAGCATGCAAAGTAGCTTACCCAATGATGCTGATTTCAGGGACTTAGAATTTCACCAAGTCCTTGCCCTGTCCATATTTTTATGCCATATGTTCATGTTGTTTCCTAGTGATCCGTGCCTCTTTTGAGGATGATCAGTAAGGATGTTTTGTTAATAATGTGGTGCTCTATCCATCCATGTATTTTTTTGCATTTATGGAGCACCCTAGCTTGAGTCAATCGAGCTCTACTTTTGCTATAAAATGTTCCTGGCAGATTGTGAACATGTTTTGCAATTTTGCCAAGCTTTTTGTAGTTGATCTGTGCATGCTATGATGTTGTTCTTGCCATGTATAGCTTCTATGCCATGTCTTCTTGCTGGGTGTATGCTTATATTATCATGCCATGCTTTATAGTGAGTGCATCGAGCTCGTAAACTTGCCTACTTGTTATCTGTTTTGCATGCTCCAGTTTTTCACCAAGTCTGAATCTGTTTGTGTTTTTGCTATGTTCACATGCTTGAAATTGTATTATCTGATTCCTTTTGGGTCATTGTCACTAAGGGACTTTTGTTACATGCTTTGAGTAGCTTCATGCCATGCCTTGCTTTGCCATGATATGTTCCTGTAGCTTGTAGTTTTCATGCTCTAAAGATTGCTTCCTGATGATAAATTCCTGATATCCTGTTAATTTCACTAAGTCTGAAACCTGTTATCTTTTGCACTTTTTCCATGCTTGTTTGAACCTGTTATTGATTGAATTAGCCATACCTCAGTGTTCATCTTTTGTCAAGAATCATGAGTGGATCCCTTCCATGTATTTTGTTGCTATGTTTGAGTGCTGTAGCATGTTGTTCTTGATGCATTTAGGAGGCTACTTGCTATTTATCGCAGACCAGTGCCATATTTGTTTTGCTTGCCATTTCCAAACCGTGCATCCGATTCCGGTGATCTTTATATCGATTTCAACTGAAATCATCTCCTCTTTCCAGTGGCACTCTTGGTTTTCCAAGTTGAGGCCAGGTTCAATCATTCCTTTCCAAATCATGCATAGGCATCACATACCGCATCCCGCATATCATGCCATGTTCATGTGTTGTTTGTTTACTATGTTGTGTGCTTCTTTCCGGTGTTGCTTCTTCGGGTTGGTTCCGATAATGTCGCGTTTGTGAGGACCCGTTCGACTACGTCCATTTGTCTTCTTCATGGACTCGTTCTTCTTCCTTGCGGGATTTCAGGCAAGATGACCATACCCTCGAAATCACTTCTATCTTTGCTTGCTAGTTGCTCGCTCTTTTGCTATGCCTATGCTACGATATCTACCACTTGCTTATCATGCCTCCCATGTTGTTAAGCCAAGCCTCTAACCCACCTTGTCCTAGCAAACCGTTGTTTTGCTAAGTTACCGTTTTTCTCAGCCCCTCTTATAGCGTTGTTAGTTGCAGGTGAAGATTGGAGTTTGTTCCATGTTGGAACATGGATATTTTGTTGGGATATTACAATATCTCTTATTTAATTAATGCATCTATATACTTGGTAAAGGGTGGAAGGCTCGGCCTTATGCCTGGTGTTTTGTTCCACTCTTGCCGCCATAGTTTCCGTCATATCGGTGTTATGTTCCCGGATTTTGCGTTCCTTACACGGTTGGGTTATAATGGGAACCCCTTGATAGTTCGCCTTGAATAAAACTCCTCCAGCAAGGCCCAACATTGGTTTTACCATTTGCCACCTAGCCTTTTTCTTTCCCTTGGGCCGGCCGGCTCAAGGGTCATCTTTATTAACCCCCCCTGGGCCAGTGCTCCTCTGAGTGTTGGTCCAACCTGTCAGCTGCCGGTGGCCACCAGGGGCAACTCTGGGCCGGCCTACCGGAACCTTAGACAATCCGGTGTGCCCTGAGAAAGAGATATGTGCAGGTCCTATCGGGATTTGTCGCCACATTCGGGTGGCTTTGCTGGTTTAGTTTTACCATTGTCGAGGATGTCTTGTAACCGGGATGCCAAGTCTGATCGAATTGTCTTGGGAGAAGGAATATCCTTCGTTGACCGTGAGAGCTTGTGATGGGCTAAGTTGGGACACCCCTGCGGGGTTTTGAATTTTCGAAAGCCGTGCCCGCGGTTATGGGCAGATGGGAATTTGTTAATGTCCAGTTGTAGAAAACCTGAAACCTATCTTAATTAAAATGCATCAACCGCGTGTGTAACCGTGATGGTCTCTTCTCGGCGGGGTCCGGGAAGTGAACACGGTGTTGGAGTTATGCTTGACGTAGGTTGTTCTAGGATCAACTTTTGATCATAGTTCATCGATCGTGCTTTGCCTTCTCTTCTCGCTCTCATTTGCGTATGTTAGCCACCATATATGCTAGTCGCTTGCTGCAGCCCCACCTCATACCTTTTACCCTTCCTACAAGCTTAAATAGTCTTAATCGCGAGGGTGTGAGATTGCTGAGTCCCCGTGACTCACAGATACTTCCAAAACCAGTTTGCAGGTGCTGATGATACCGTGCAGATGATGCAACCAAGCTCAAGGAGGAGCTCTATCATGATCTTGTCCATTGTGTTGTTTCATTTCAGTCGATCAGTAGTGGAGCCCAGTTGGGGTCGATCGGGGATATGTGTAGCATTTGGGGTAGTCTTCTTTTATTTTAGTTCCGTAGTCGGACCTTGAGCGTATCTGGATGATGTAATGCTTTATTCATGTATTGTGTGAAGTGGCGATTGTAAGCCAACTATGTACCTCTTATTCCCTTATTCATTACATGGGTTGTTGTGAAGATTACCTCACTTGCGACATTGCTTTCAATGCGGTTATGCCTCTAAGTCGTGCTTCGACATGTGGGAGATATAGCCGCATCGAGGGCGTCACAAGTAAAACAAGCATAACTTCAAAATTTTAAGCACATAGAGAGGAAAATTGATATTATTGCAATTCTACAAGCATAAGTTCCTCCCTCATAATAATTTTCAGTAGCATCATGAATGAATTCAACAATATAACCAACACCTAAAGCATTCTTTTCATCATCTACAAGCATAGAAAAATTACTACTCTCCACACAAGCAAAATTCTTCTCATGAATAATAGTGGGAGCAAACTCAACAAAATAACTATCATGTGATTGAAAATTAAGATCAAGATGACAAGTTTCATGGTTATCATTATTCTTTAAAGCATACGTGTCATCACAATAATCATCATAGATAGGAGGCATGCTTTCATCATAATAAATTTTCTCATCAAAACTTGGGGGACAAAAAGTATCATCTTCATCAAACATAGCTTCCCCAAGCTTGTGGCTTTGCATATCATTAGCATCATAGATATTCAAGGAATTCATACTAACAACATTGAAATCATGCTCATCATTCAAATATTTAGTGCCAAACATTTTATAGATTTCTTCTTCTAGCACTTGAGCACAATTATCCTTTCCATCATACTCACGGACGATATTAAAAAGGTGAAGCGTATGAGGCAAACTTAATTCCATTTTTTTGTAATTTTCTTTTATAAACTAAACTAGTGATAAAACAAGAAACTAAAAGACTCAGTTGCAAGATCTAAAGATATACCTTCAAGTGCTAACCTCCCCGGCAACGGCGCCAGAAAAGAGCTTGATGTCTACTACACAACCTTCTTCTTGTAGACGTTGTTGGGCCTCCAAGTGCAGAGGTTTGTAGGACAGTAGCAAATTTCCCTCAAGTGGATGACCTAAGCTTTATCAATCCGTAGGAGGCGTAGGATGAAGATGGTCTCTCTCAAGCAACCCTGCAACAAAATAACAAAGAGTCTCTTGTGTCCCCAACACACCCAATACAATGGTAAATTGTATAGGTGCACCAGTTCGGCGAAGAGATGGTGATACAAGTGGTATATGGATAGTAGATAAAGGTATTTGTAATCTGAAATTATAAAAACAGCAAGGTAACTAATGATAAAAGTGAGCACAAACGGTATTGCAATGCTAGGAAACAAGGCCTAGGGTTCATACTTTCACTAGTGCAAGTCCTCTCAACAATAATAACATAATTGGATCATAAAACTATCCCTCAACATGCAACAAAGAGTCACTCCAAAGTCACTAATAGCGGAGAACGAACAAAGAGATTATGGTAGGGTACGAAACCACCTCAAAGTTATTATTTCCAATCAATCCGTTGGGCTATTCCTATAAGTGTCACAAACAGCCCTAGAGTTCGTACTAGAATAACACCTTAAGATACAAATCAATCAAAACCCTAATGTCACCTAGATACTCCAATGTTACCTCAAGTATCCGTGGGTATGATTATACGATATGCATCACACAATCTCAGATTCATCTATTCAACCAACACAAAGGACCTCAAAGAGTGCCCCAAAGTTCTATAGGAGAATCACGATGAAAACGTGTGCCAACCCCTATGCATAGGTTCATGGGCGAAACCCGCAAGTTGGTCACCAAAACATACATCAAGTGAATCACGTGATATCCCATTGTCACCACATATATCCACGGCAAGACATACATCAAGTGTTCTCAAATCTTTAAAGACTCAATCCGATAAGATAACCTCAAAGGGGAAACTCAATTCATTACAAGAGAGTAGAGAGGGAGGAGAAACATAAGATCCAACTATAATAGCAAAGCTCGCGATACATCAAGATCGTATCACCTCAACAACATGAGAGAGAGATAGAGAGAGAGATCAAACACATAGCTACTGGTACATACCCTCAGCCCCGAGGAAGAACTACTCCCTCCTCGTCATGGAGAGCACCGGGATTATGAAGATGGCCACCGGAGAAGGATTTCCCCCTCCGGCAGGGTGCCGGAACGGGTCTAGATTGGTTTTCGGTGGCTACGGAGGCTTCTGGCGGCGGAACTCCTGATCTATTGTGCGTTCTGGAAGTTTTAGGGTACGTGGAGTTATATAGGCGGAAGAAGTACGTCAGGGGAGCCACGAGGGCCCCACGAGGCAGGGGGCGCGCCCTAGGGGGGCCACCCTCATGAGCACCTCCCGTATCTCCTAACGTGGAGTCCAAGTCTATCCGGTGGCTTTTGTTCCAAAAATAACTTCTCTAGTTTATTTCGTTCCGTTTCGACTCCATTTGATATTCCTTTTCTTCAAAACACTAAAATAGGCATAAAACAACAAATCTGGGCTGGGCCTCCGGTTAATAGGTTAGTCCCAAAAGTAATATAAAAGTGGATAATAAAGCCCAATATTTCCTAAAACAGTAGATAATATAGCATGGAGGAATCAAAAATTATAGATACATTGGAGACGTATCAGTCACATTGCTTGCAAGGCTTATCATGATGTGCATTACTGAGAGGGCCCAGAGATACCTCTCTGATACTTGGAGTGACAAATCCTAATCTCGATCTATGCCAACCCAACAAACACCTTTGGAGGTACCTGTAGATCATCTTTATAATCACCCAGTTACGTTGTGACGTTTGATAGAACATAAGGTATTCCTCCGGTATTCGGGAGTTGCATAATCCCGTAGTCAAAGGAATATGTATAAGTCATGAAGAAAGCAATAGCAATAAAACTTAATGATCATTATGCTAAGCTAACGGATGGGTCTGGTCCATCACATAATTCTCCTAATGATGTGATCCCGTTCATCAAATGACAACACATGTCTATGGTTTGGAAACTTAACCATCTTTGATTAACGAGCGAGTCTAGTAGAGGCATGATACGTCTCCAATGTATCTATAATTTTTGATTGCTCCATGCTATATTATCTACTGTTTTGGACATTATTGGGCTTTATTATCCACATTTATATTATTTTTGGGACTAACCTATTAACCGGAGGCCCAACCCAGAATTGTTGTTTTTTTTGCCTATTTTAGGGTTTCAAAGAAAAGGAATATCAAACAGAGTCCAAACGGAACGAAACCTTCGGGAACGTGATTTTCGGAACGAACATGATCCAGGAGACTTGGACCCTACGTCAAGAAACAAAGGAGGAGGCCATGAGGTCGGGGGGCGCGCCTACCCCCTCAGGCGCGCCCTCCACACTCATGGGCCCCCGGTTGCTCCACCGACGTACTCCTTCCTCCTATATATACCTATGTACCCCCAAACGATCAGATACGGAGCCAAAAACCTAATTCCACCACCGCAACTTTCTGTATCCACAAGATCCCATCTTGGGGCCTGTTCCGGAGCTCCGTCGGAGGGGGCATCCAACACGGAGGGCTTCTACATCAACACCATAGACTCTCTGATCAAGTGTGAGTAGTTTACCTCAGACCTTCGGGTCCATAGTTATTAGCTAGATGGCTTCTTCTCTCTTTTTGGATCTCAATACAAAGTTCTCCCCCTTTCTTGTGGAGATCTAATCGATGTAATCTTCTTTTTGCGGTGTGTTTTTTGAGACCGAAGAATTGTGGGTTTGCGATCAAGATTATCTATGAACAATATTTGAATCTTCTCTGAATTCTTTTATGTATGATTGGTTATCTTTGCAAGTCTCTTCGAATTATTAGTTTGGTTTAGCCTCCTAGATTGATCTTTCTTGCACTGGGAGAAGTGCTTAGCTTTGGGTTCAATCTTGCGGCGTCCTTTCCCAGTGACAGCAGGGGTAGCAAGGCACGTATTGTATTGTTGCCATCGAGGATAACAAGATGGTTTTTTTATCATATTTCATGAATTTATCCCTCTACATCATGTCATCTTGCTTAAGGCGTTACTCTGTTTTCATGAACTTAATACTCTAGATGCATGCTGGATAGCGGTCGATGAGTGGAGTAATAGTAGTAGATGCATGCAGGAGTCGGTCTACTTGTCTTGGACGTGATGCCTATATACATGATCATACCTACATACTCTCATAACCATGCTCAATTCTGTCAATTGCTCAACGGTAATTCGTTCACCCACCGTAAAATACTTATGCTCTTGAGAGAAGCCACTAGTGAAACCTATGGCCCCCGGGTCTATCTTCATCATATTAATCTTCCAATACTTATTTATTTACTTTGCTTTTATTTTACTTTGCATCTTTATCACAAAATTACCAAAAATATTATCTTATCATATCTATCAAATCTCACTCTCGTGAGTGACCGTGAAGGGATTAACACCCCCTTATCGCGTTGGTTGCGAGGAGTTATTTGTTTTGTGCAGGTACAAGGGACTCACGCGTAGCCTCCTACTGGAGTGATACCTTGGTTCTCAAAAACTGAAGGAAATACTTACGCTACTTTGCTGCATCATCCTTTCCTCTTCAAGGAAACCCAACGCAGTGCTTAGGAGGTAGCAAGAAGATATCTGGCGCCGTTGCCGGGGAGTCTACGCAAAAGTCAACATACCAAGTACCCATCACATACCCTTATCTCTCGCATTACATTATTTGCCATTTGCCTCTCGTTTTCCTCTCCCCCACTTCACCCTTGCCATTTTATTTGCCCTCTCTCTCTATCCTCCCTCTCTTTCTCTATTTGCCTCTTTTTTCCGCTTGCTTGTGTGTTGGATTGCTTGCTTGTCACGATGGCTCAAGATAACACTAAATTGTCTGACTTTACCAATAACAACAAAAATGATTTTATTAGCACTCCGATTGCTCCTCTTACCGATGCTGAATCTTGTGAAATTAATGCCGCTTTGCTGAATCTTGTCATGAAAGATCCGTTTTCCGGCCTTCCTAGTGAAGATGCCGCTACCCATCTAAATAGCTTCGTTGATTTGTGTGATATGCAAAAGAAGAAAGATGTGGACAATTGTTAAATTGAAGCTATTTCCTTTTTCTCTTAGAGATCGTGCTAAAGCTCGGTTTTCATCCTTGCCTAAAAATAGTATTGATTCTTGGAACAAGTGCAAAGATGCTTTTATCTCTAAGTATTTTCCTCCCGTGAAGATCATCTCTCTTAGAAATGATATTATGAATTTTAAGCAACTTGATCATGAACATGTTGCACAAGCTTGGGAGAGGATGAAATTAATGATACGTAATTGCCCTACTCATGGTTTGAATTTGTGGATGATTATACAAATTTTTTATGCCGGATTGAATTTTGCTTCTAGAAATCTTTTAGATTCGGCCGCGGGAGGCACTTTTATTGAAATCACTTTAGGAGAAGCTACTAAACTCCTAGATAATATTATGGTTAATTATTCTCAATGGCATACTGAAAGATCTTCTAATAAAAAAGTGCATGCGATTGAAGAAATTAATGTTTTGAGTGGAAAGATGGATGAACTTATGAAATTATTTGCTAATAAAAGTGTTTCTTCTGATCCTAATGATATGCCTTTGTCTACTTTGATTGAGAATAATAATGAATCTTTGGATGTGAATTTTGTTGGTAGGAATAATTTTGGTAACAACGCGTATAGAGGAAACTTTAATCCTAGGCCTTATCCTAGTAATTCCTCAAATAATTATGGTAATTCCTACAACAATTCTTATGTAAATTTTAATAAGATACCCTCTGATTTTGAATCTAATATTAAAGAATTTATTACTTTGCAAAAGAATTTCAATGCTTTGATTGAAGAAAAATTGCTTAAGATTGATGATTTGGCTAGGAACGTTGATAGAATTTCTCTTGATGTTGATTCTTTAAAGCTTAGATCTATTCCTCCTAAGCATGATATCAATGAGTCTCTCAAAGCCATGAGAATTTCCATTGATGAGTGCAAAGAAAGAACCGCTAGGATGCGTGCTAAGAAAGATGCCTTTATAAGAGCGTGTTCTTCTAGTTCCCATGAAAATAAAGATGAAGATCTAAAAGTTATTGATGTGTCCCATATTAAATCTTTGTTTTGCAATATGAATCTTGATAATGATGGGACTGATTATGATCCACCTTTACCTAGAAGGCGTTCAAAAAACCCGGAGTTTTTAGATCTTGATGCTAAACTTGATGAAAGTGGGATTGAAGAAATCAAAACTCTAGATACTAATAAACCCACTATTTTGGATTTCAAGGAATTTAATTATGAAAATTGCTCTTTGATTGATTGTGTTTCCTTGTTGCAATCCGTGCTAAATTCTCCTCATGCTTATAGTCAAAATAAAGCATTTACTAAACATATCGTTGATGCCTTGATGCAATCTTATGAAGAAAAACTTGAGTTGGAAGTTTCTATCCCTAGAAAACTTTATGATGAGTGGGAACCAACTATTAAAATTAAAATTAAAGATCATTAGTTCTATGCTTTGTGTGATTTGGGTGCTAGTGCTTCCACGATTCCAAAGACTTTGTGTGATTTGTTAGGTTTCCGTGATTTTGATGATTGCTCTTTAAACATGCACCTTGCGGATTCCACTATTAAGAAACCTATGGGAAGAATCAATGATGTTCTTATTGTTGAAAATAGGAATTATGTGCCCGTAGATTTCATTGTTCTTGACATAGATTGCAATCCTTCATGTCCTATTATTCTTGGTAGACCTTTGCTTAGAACGATTGGTGCAATTATTGATATGAATGAAGGAAATATTAGATTCCCATTTCCGTTAAGGAAAGGCATGGAACACTTTCCTAGAAAGAAAATCAAATTACCTTATGAATCTATTATGAGAGCCACTTATGGATTGCCTACCAAAGATGGCAATACCTAGATCTATCCTTGCTTTTTATGCCTAGGTAGGGGCGTTAAACGATAGCGCTTGTTGGGAGGCAACCCAATTTTATTTTTATTCCTTGCTTTTTATACTGTTTAGTAATAAATAATTTATCTAGCCTATGTTTTGGTTGTGTTTTTTGTGTTTAATTAGTGTTTGTGCCAAGTAGAACCGTTGGGAAGACTTGGGGAAAGTCTTGTTAATCTTGCTGTAAAAAAACAGAAGCTTTAGCGCTCACGAGAACTGCTTCCATTTTTATTTGGAAAGTGATATTTAGTTAATTCTTTTTGAAGATTATTAATATATAAATTCCTAAAGTCCAGCAGTTTATTTTAGAATTTTTGGGGTTCCATATCTTGCACTAGCTACAGATTACTACAGACTGTTCTGTTTTTGATAGATTCTGCTTTTCGTGTGTTGTTTTGTTATTTTGATGAATCTATGGCTAGTAAAATAGTTTATAAACCATAGAGAAGTTGGAATACAGTAGGTTTAACACCAATATAAATAAATAATGAGTTCATTACACAACCTTGAACTGGTCTTTTGTTTTCTTTCGCTAACGGAGCTCACAAGATTTTCTACTTTGAGTTTTGTGTTGTGAAGTTTTCAAGTTTTGGGTAAAGATTTGATGGATTATTGAACAAGGAGTGGCAAGAGCCTAAGCTTGGGGATGCCCATGGCACCCCCAAGATAATCTAAGGACACCTAAAATCCAAAGCTTGGGGATGCCCCGGAAGGCATCCCCTCTTTCGTCTACTTCTATCGGTAACATTACTTGGAGCTATATTTTTATTCACCACATGATATGTGTTTTGCTTGGAGCGTCTTTTATGATTTGAGTGTTTGCTTTTTAGTTTACCACAATCATACTTGCTGTACACACCTTTTGAGAGAGCCATACATGATTTGGAATTTGTTAGAATACTCTATGTGCTTCGCTTATATCTTTTGAGTTATATAGTTTTGCTCTAGTACTTCACTTATATTTTTAGAGCACGGTGATGGATTTGTTTTATAGAAACTATTGATCTCTCATTCTTCAATTAGATTATTTTGAGAGTCTTAAATAGCATGGTAATTTGCTTAAATAATCCTAATGTGCTAGGTATTCAAGATTAGTAAAAACTTTCTTATGAGTGTTTTGAATACTAAGCTTGATGATTGTTTTGAGATATGGAGGTAATAATAACAAAGTCGTGCTAGTTGAATAGTTGTGAATTTGAGAAATGCTTGTGTTGAAGTTTGCAAGTCCCGTAGCATGCACGTATGGTAAACATTGTGTAACAAATTTGAAACATGAGGTGTTCTTTGATTGTCATCCTTATGAGTGGCGATTGGGAACGAGCGATGATCTTTTCCTACCAATCTATCCCCCTAGGAGCATGCGCGTAGTGCTTGGTTTTTGATGACTTGTAGATTTTTGCAATAAGTATGTGAGTTCTTTATGACTAATGTTGAGTCCATGGATTATACGCACTCTCACCCTTCCATCATTGCTAGCCTCTTCGGTACCGTGCATTGCCCTTTGTCACATTGAGAGTTGGTGCAAACTTCGCTGGTGCATCCAAACCCCGTGATATGATACGCTCTTTCACACATAAACCTCCTTATATCTTGCTCAAAACAGCCACCATACCCACCTATTATGGCATTTCCATAGCCATTCCGAGATATATTGCCATGCAACTTTCCACCGTTCCGTTTATCATGACACATTCATCATTGTCATATTGCTTAGCATGATCATGTAGTTGACATTATATTTGTGGCAAAGCCACTGTTCATAATTATTTCATACATGTCACTCTTGGTTCATTGCATATCTCGGTACACCGCCAGAGGCATTCATATAGAGTCATACTTTGTTCTAGTACCGAGTTGTAATCATTGAGTTGTAAATAAATAGAAGTGTGATGATCATCATTTTCTAGAGCATTGTCCCAAGTGAGGAATATAAAAAAATAGAAAGGCCATAAAAAAGAGAAGGCCCCAAAAAAAGGAGAAAGGCCATAAAAAAGAGAAGGCCATAAAAAGAGAGAAAAAGAGAGAAGGGACAATGTTACTATCCTTTACCAC
The DNA here is from genome assembly GCF_003073215.2 of Triticum urartu. Lineage (NCBI taxonomy): Eukaryota > Viridiplantae > Streptophyta > Magnoliopsida > Poales > Poaceae > Triticum > Triticum urartu. The sequence continues at coordinate 457,729,601 of NC_053024.1, forward strand.
ACTTGTGCTTCAAAGTAGCACCATAATCTTCATGATAGAGAGTATCTTGTTTTGTCACTTTCATATACTAGTGGGAATTTTTAATTATAGAAATTGGCTTGTATATTCCAACAATGGGCCTCCTCAAGCGCCCTAGGTCTTCGTGAGCAAGCAAGTTGGATGCACACCCACTTAGTTTCTTTTGTTGAGCTTTCATACATTTATAGCTCTAGTGCATCCGTTGCATGGCAATCCCTACTCCTTGCATTAACATCAACCTATGGGCATCTCCATAGCCCATTAATTAGCCTCGTTGATGTGAAACTATCTCCTTTTTTGTCTTCTCCACATAACCCCCATCATCATATTCTATTCCACCCATAGTGCTATGTCCATGGCTCGCGCTCATGTATTGTGTGAAAGTTTATAGGTTTGAGATTACTATAGTATGAAACAATTGCTTGGCTTGTCATCGGGGTTGTGCATGATGAGAGCATTCTTGTGTGACGAAAATGGAGCATGACTAAACTATATGATTTTGTAGGGATGAACTTTCTTTGGCCATGTTATTTTGAGAAGACATAATTTCTTAGTTAGTATGCTTGAAGTATTATTATTTTTATGTCAATGTGAACTTTTATCTTGAATCTTTCGGATCTGAATATTCATACCACAATTAAGAAGAATTACATTCAAATTATGCCAAATAGCACTCCACATCAAAAATTATCTTTTTTATCATTTACCTACTCGAGGACGAGCAGGAATTAAGCTTGGGGATGCTTGATACGTCTCCAATGTATCTATAATTTTTCATTGCTCCATGCTATATTATCTATTGTTTTGGACATTATTGGGCTTTATTATCCACTTTTATATTATTTTTGGGACTAACCTATTAACTGGAGGCCCATCCCAGAATTGCTGTTTTTTTGCCTATTTTAGGGTTATGAAGAAAAGGAATATCAAACGGAGTCCAAACAGAATGAAACCTTCGGGAACGTGATTTTCGGATCGAACATGATCCAGGAGACTTGGACCCTATGTCAAGAAACAAAGGAGGATGCCACGAGGTAGGGGGCGCGCCTACCCCCCCCCCCCAGGCGCGCCCTCCACCCTCATGGGCCCCCTGTTGCTCCACCGACGTACTCTTTCCTCCTCTATATACCTACGTACCTCCAAACGATCAGATACGGAGCCAAAAACCTAATTCCACCGCCGCAACTTTCTGTATCCACGAGATCCCATCTTGGGGCCTGTTCCGGAGCTCCGCCAGAGGGGGCATCCATCACGGAGGGCTTCTACATCAAAACCATAGCCTCTCCGATGAAGTGTGAGTAGTTTACCTCAGACCTTCGGGTCCATAGTTATTAGCTAGATGGCTTCTTCTCTCTTTTTGGATCTCAATACAAAGTTCTCCCCCTCTCTTGTGGAGATCTATTCGATGTAATCTTCTTTTTGCGGTGTGTTTCTTGAGATCGATGAATTGTGGGTTTATGATCAAGATTCTCTATGAACAATATTTGAATCTTCTCTGAATTCTTTTATGTATGATTGGTTATCTTTGCAAGTCTCTTTGAATTATCAGTTTGGTTTGGCCTCCTAGATTGATCTTTCTTGCAATGGGAGAAGTGCTTAGCTTTGGGTTCAATCTTGCGGTGTCCTTTCCCAGTGACAGCAGGGGCAGCAAGGCATGTATTGTATTGTTGCCATCGAGGATAACAAGATGGTTTTTTATCATATTGCATGAATTTATCCCTCTACATCATGTCATCTTGCTTAAGGCATTACTCTGTTTTCATGAACTTAATACTCTAGATGCATGCTGGATAGCGGTCGATGAGTGGAGTAATAGTAGTAGATGCACGCAGGAGTCGGTCTACTTGTCTTGGATGTGATCATGTATACATGATCATACCTAGATACTCACATAACTATGCTCAATTCTGTCAATTGCTCAATAGTAATTCGTTCACCCACCGTAAAATACTTATGCTCTTGAGAGAAGCCACTAGTGAAACCTATGGCCCCCGGGTCTATCTTCATCATATTAATCTTCCAATACTTATTTATTTACTTTGCCTTTTACTTTTCTTTTATTTTACTTTGCATCTTTATCACAAAATTACCAAAAATATTATCTTATCATATCTATCAAATCTCACTCTCGTGAGTGACCATGAAGGGATTGACACCCCCTTATCGTGTTGGTTGCGAGGAGTTATTTGTTTTGTGCAGGTACGAGGGACTCGTGTGTAGCCTCCTACTATATTGATACCGTGGTTCTCAAAAACTGAGGGAAATACTTACGCTACTTTGCTGCATCATGCTTTCGTCTTCAAGGAAATCCAACGCAGTGCTCAAGAGGTAGCAAGGCATACTAAGGACACTTTGTTTTGTCTAAGTATTCACACATGTATCAAGTTTCCAGTTAATACAATTCTAGCATGCATAATAAACATTTATCATGAATAAGGAAATATAAAATAACAACTTTATTATTGCCTCTAAGGCATATTTCCTTGAAACCTATTGACCCAGTGCCCAGTGCCAGTAGCTGTTGTTTTGCTTGTTTTTTACATCGCAGGATATCAATATCAAACAGAGTCCAAACACCGTGAAACTTTTTGTGGATTTTTCATGGACCAGAAGACCACCAGTGTGCCAGAGCAGCACATGGGGGGTGCCCCCGGGGGGCACAACCCACCAGGGCGCGCCCGGGGGCCTAGGCGTGCCCAGGTGGGTTGTGCCCACCTCAGTGGCCTCCCGCACCCCCTCTTTGCCCTAGAAAATCCCATATATTCCAAAAACCCTCAAGGTTACCCTAGATCAGAAGATCCGCCGCCACAAGGCTCTGTAGCCACGAGAAACCAATCTAGACCCCGTTTCAGCACCCTGCCGAAGGGGGGAATCATCACGGGTGGCCATCTTCATCATCCCGGCGACCACCACGATGAGGAGGGAGTAGTCCACCCTCGGGGTTGAGGGTTTGTACTAGTAGCTATGTGTTTAATCTCTCTCTCTCTCTTGTGTTCTTGAGATGACACAATCTTGATGTATTGCAGGCTTTGTTAATATATCCAGATCATATGGTGTTTTCCCCTCTTTATCTTGTTGTGATGAATTGAGTTTTTCCCTTTGAGATTTCATTGTTATAGGATTGAATACTTATATGGATTTGAGCGCACTTGATATATGTCTTGCATATGAATACTCGTGGTGACAATGGGGTATCATATTGATTCACTTGATATGTGTTTTGGCACTCAACTTGTGGATTCCCGCGGTGACATTGGGGCAATCTATGCATAGGGGTTGATGCACGTTCTTGTCTTTTGTTTCTCAAGTAGAAATCTTGGGGCAATCCTTGAAGTTCTTTGTGTTGGATTGAGTATTATGAATCTAAAATTATTGGTGTTATTTTAGTACGAACTCTTGGATAGATCGATCGGAAAGAATAGCTTCGAGGTGGTTTCGTACCCTACAAACGATTTCTTCGTATGTTCTCTGCTAGATAGGAACTTTGGATTAATTCTTCGTTGCACATTGAGGGATGGTTATATGATCCAATTACATTAGCATTGTTGAGAGATTGCATTAGCGAAAGTACGGACCCTAGGCCTCATTTTTAAGCATTGCAATACCGTTTTTGTGCCCGTTTACTATTTGATGCCTTGCTGTTTTTATTTATTCAGATTATAAAAATATATTTCTACCATCCATATTACACTTTTATCACCATCTCCTCGCCGAACTAGTGCACCCATACAATTTGCCATTGTATTGGGTGTGTTGGGGACACAAGAGATTTCTTGTATTTGATTGCTGGGTTGTTTGTGAGAGACCATCTTCATCCTATGCCTCCCACATATTGATAAACCTTAGGTCATCCACTTGAGGGAAAATTGCTACTGTCCTACAAAACTCTGCGCTTGGAGGACCAACATGTGTCTACAAGAATAAAGTTGCGTAGTAGACATCAAGCTCTTTTCTAGCACCATTGCCAGGGAGGTGAGTGCATGAAGGCATATCTTTAGATCTTGCAATTGAATCTTTTAGTTTCTTGTTTTATCACTAGTTCGGTTTATAAAAACAAAACTACAAAAAAATGGAATTGACGTTGCATCATATTATTCATCTTTATAGTGTATTTTGTGAAAATGATGGAAAGGAAAATTGTGCCTAATAGATAGAATAACAATTCAACAAAATGTTTGGTATAAATGATGACCATGATTGCAATGTTGTTAGTATGAATTCTTTGAATATCCATGATGCTAATGATATGCAAAGCCATAAGCTTGGGGATTCTATGTTTGATGAAGATGATATTTTTAATCCCCCAAAATTTGATGTGCAAATTTGTTATAATGATTGCATGCCTCCTATTTATGATGATTATAATGATGAAAGTGGATTCAGAGAGGTCATGACTTTATTTAATGATGAATCCACCATTTTGGATGAAGCTTCAATTGACTATGAGAACAAGGTTGCTATCTATGATGATTATGGCGATGACATGTATGCTATAAATAATAATGATAACCATGAAACTTGTCATCATGATTTTAATTTTCACTCTCATGATAGTTATTTTGTTGAGTTTGCTCCCACTACTATTGATGAGAATAAATTTGCTTATGTGGAGAGTAATAAAATTTCTATGCTTGTGGATCATGAAAGGAATGCTTTATGCGATAGTTATATTGATGAATCCATTCATGATGCTACTGAAAATTATTATGAGAGAGGAACTTGTGATTCATGATGCTCTTTTTATGTTTCAATTCTTATCTTTTATGCGAGCATCATTGAAATCATCATGCCTAGCTAAAAGGCATTAAAGAAAAATGCTTGTTGGGAGACAACCCAACACTTTTACCTACTGTTTTTGTGTGTTCACATGATTAAGCTAATGTAGTAATCATGTTTTAATTCTTCCGTTTCAATAAAGTGACAAGTAAGACCTTCGGGATGTCTTACGGTGATAGTTGATTTGATCTTGCTGAAAAACAGAAACTTTTGCGCTCAAGAAAACAATTCTCATCTTTAAAATAAGTGCATTAAATGTTGATTCTTTATGCAGAAGATTAATAGATAAATTGCCGGGGTACTGATCCACGGGCACCTATGGGACCGGCGGACCGAGTCCCTTTCGGTTCGGCGGGGGCGGAGATCGCGCAAAGAGCGGATCGAGGCGATACACGCGAGCGATTTACCCAGGTTCGGGCCGCACGGATGCGTAAAACCCTACTCCTGCTTTGTGGTTTGTATTGATTTCTTGCTCGGGAGCGCTGAATGCTACAGTACATACCAGCAGCTAGCGAGACCGAGCGTGAGTGTTCGAACCACCCTCTACGTTGCGCACGGGCCTCCTTTTATATGCTCAAGGTGTTACCGACGGGTGGCAACGGAAGTAAAGGGCAAAAATGGAAAGGTGTTGTGGTAGGCACAGCTACCCGCTATATTGTATCATACCTAACCCTGACGGCAGGGGACAAGGGCCTTAAATGCCCGTCTGTGTCACCTAAACAGTGCGAAAAGGGACCGCCAGGGACGCCACCATTCGCCACGATGGCGATCTTGTCAGCGCCTCTTGCCACCACGCACCGCAAGCTGCACAGCCTTCCACCACGTACGCCTGGAGGGGTCCCAGAGCGACACGTTGGTGGATGTGCTGGAGCGCGGGCACAGTGCCGTCTTGCCGCGGCAAGTGCCTTGCCTTGGTTGTTGTCTTGTCGCGCCCGGGAGCTTGTCGCTCACCGGGCCTTGCCGGGGCGCGTGGTGCGCCGCGGCAAGTTCCTTGAAATGCTTTGGGTGGCCTTCCCGGCAAGCTCCTCTTGCCGGGGTCTTGGGATGCTTTTGTTAGCCTTCCCGGCAAGCTCCTCTTGCCGGGGTCTTGTCTTCTTAGCTTGGACACTTTGTTCTTGAATGGCTCCAAAGGAACCACGGAGGACCTTGGCGGTCACCCGGCAAGCCTTGCCGTGGTACGCTGCGACTGCCCGTGCACAAGTTCGGGATACTAGGGTACCCCTATTCTAGTACACCGACAGGAGCCCCCGGGCCTGGGCCATACACGGTGCCGAGCGCTGTTGGGCCAGGCCCAAAACAGGGCACGGGCACGCGCGGCCTAAGTTACGCCGTATCTCACTCCGTATCCACCACGCCCTCCCCGAACGGCACGCGTCGAATGCGGCGTCGTGGGAGAGATCGTGGGGGTTTCTTTATTCGGAAATGCGGAACGTCCGCCCCCTCCCCCTTTATAAGCAGGGGAAACAGGGGCAGTTCGCCCACTTGCCCGTTACCGTTCCAATCTCAGAAATCTCCGCCGCTCCCTCGCCTTCCCAAAACTGAGAGAGAGAGCAGCGCTCCGCCCCCACATCGCCACCAGCACCACCAACGCCGTTGACCTCCTCCACTGCTTCCGCCATGGCTCCGAAAGCCGACAAGGGGAAGGCCGTGAAGTCGACCGAGGCGCAGCGGCTCGCGGCGCTGCGGAAGGAGCGGGTCGTCTTCCCCCCCAAGCTTGGCGCGAAGGAGCTGAGGGAGAACTACTACCTTTTCTGGTCGGTGGAGACGCGCGCGCATCCACGCACAAAGGTACTCCCCGCAGCCGCTTGGAAGAAGGCTCCGAATGGATACCCCTTTTTTGCTCTGTTCTTCTACTGCGGGCTCTGCCCGCCTTTCTCTGATTTCTTCTGCGACATCATGAATACCTACGGATTCCACCTCCTTGACTTCACCCCCAATGCCGTCCTGACCATGGCAGTTTTCGCACATCTCTGCGAAAACTTTGTCGGAGTCCTTCCCAACATAGCCCTCTTCCGCCACTTCTTCATACCCCGAGTAGAGAGAGGAGAGGCTCTATCCGGCGGAATCGCCTGGATCTCAAGGACCGGCAAGAAGGAAACGTATCTAGAGGGAGAATTCCGCGGCAAGTGGGAGGAGTGGAGAGCTGATTGGTGCTGGATTGACGAGGAGAGCCCGCAGCCATTCACCACCCGGCGCAAAACCCCAGTAGCGCGCGGCAGCGATTGGAGTGACGTGGCCCCAGAGGACGACAGGCTGAAGATTGTCGTCACCAGGATCCTGCGCCTCAGGCTTGCCGGGCTTACTGTTGGCGCTGTTGGCGCAGACTTCCTTCGCCGCCGCATCGCCCCCTGCAGGAACGGGGGAGGCCCACTTGGGAGTTCAAGAATGCGGCAGACATCATGAGGCTGCGGCCGGGCCTCAATTACAACTTCACAGTCCTGTAGCTCAACGCGATGCTGCAGGAGCTCTTCAAGTATGACCCCCAACATCCCGAGGTTTTCAGGTTGCCGGGGGGCGTCGTTCCGTTGTGCAACAATTCCTCGCTCGACCGCATCCGCGCAATGATGCCGGAGTGCGACTCGCATGGAATTGTGCCAACTTGGCAGGAGCCTGCAGACGAGGTCGTGCAGCAGTTCTTCGACGACTTGGTAGAAGTGCCAATCCGCTCCGACGAGAAGGATGGCCTCACCCGCGACACCACCGACGCAGAGATGGCGCTCATCGCCACTAGGCTGGAGGAGGCAGCGGCAGCCGCAGCCGCGGGCGAGTTTGGGTTCACGGTGGAGGAGGCAGACGCAGCAGAGGCGGCAAGCCGTGCCCAGCGAGGGGAGCCCGCCGGCAAGAAGGAGCTTGCCGGGCGTGGCGTCGAGCCGAGCGAGCCCGCCAAGGACACGAGCGGCTCGTTGGAAATCAACTCCTCTTCCACCTCGTCTTCAGACAGCCCACCGCAAGCAGAGCCTCCATCCCCACCAAGAAGGCGTCTCCGCAAGGTCGGTGACGTGGCGGAGCGGCAAGCGGGTCAACAGTCGCCACGCCGCGTGACACGCTCCACCGCGGCAAACACCGTTGCCACGGGAGCGCCTCATGCTGCGACGGCAACTGGAGCGGAGTCTAGCCGGACCACCGCTTCAGTTCCTGCCGCTGCTCACGCCGCGCCGACAGCCGGAGCGGGGTCGTCTCAGACCGCCGCCACTGCTCCCGCCAAGCGGCCAAGGGAAGCTTCTCCTCCGCCTTCTCGCGCCGGGCGCGCGCCGGGCTTCAACTTCTCCGCATTAAGCTCCGACGAGGAAGAAGAAGAAGAGTAAGCTTCTCTTGTTGTACTTGTAGTTCTTCAGTTCTTGTTGTTTCTCTTGTTTCTCACTTGCTTTTCTCTGAACTTGCTCCTCTTTAGGACTCTGGCCCAGAGAGCGGCAAAGAGAGCCAAGGTCCCGGTGATCATCATCGAGGACGAGCCTACTACGACAGCAGGTGGCGCGCCCGAGACAACCTTGCCGGACCCGGCGACTTTTCTCCAGGGCAGCCCCCGGCGTAAGTGTTTGATTTGCTTTCCGCTGCGAGGCGCGCGTGGGTACTTGTCTTTGCTGATATCTGCTTGTTGACTTGTGTAGGAGCCGAGCAGCCCCACCAGGAGCCAAGGGAGAATTCCCCGACAAGGGAGAACTCTCCGGCAAGGGAGGGCTTCCTAGTAAGGAAGAAGTCTCCGGCAAGGGAGGGTTCTCCGGCAAGGGACAGCATCAGCGGCCCCCCGACGGCGGAGACCACTACTGTAGAGCCCGGTGCAGGTACTCCTCTTGCTTCAAAACTTCCCTTGGGTTCTTCTTCTTTTGATCTTCTTGAGTTTTTGCTGGATTTTGCTTGACTCTTCTCCCCTTGCCGGCTGTCAGACCCATCTGCTGCGGAGCGGATGGAGACTGAGGTCGCCGCCGAGGACGTAGCCGGCGCGGGTGATCCCGCCGGCGCTGAGGCCGCCAAGGCTGGCGCCGCGGCGACTGGCGAGGGATCTAGCGATCGTACTGACGGCCCAGAGGCCACAGGAGCGCCAGGCGCTACACCGACCGCCGACCCGTCCGCCGAAGCCGCAGCGCCAAGCACCGAGGAGCCCCAGCCGGGCGTTTACTTGAAGGCCGGCGAAGGCGTCTTCATCAACCTCCCCTGGGCGTCAAGCTCCAGGGCGCCGGTCGAGGGGGAGATCTTCGACGGAGAAGTGCTTGCCTCCGCGGGGTTGACGCTGGTCAACGCGCCAAGCAGCAGCAGCAATGAGCCCGAAGAAGAGCGGCTGCTGCGGAAGCTGATGTCGCTCTACCGCGCGCGGCAAGCCAAGCTGGAGTCCCGCGAGGCGCTCGTCGCGAAGGCGGGAGCAGACATTGAAAAGCGCGCGGAGGAGCTCGAGGGTTTCCATCGGGAAGCCCTCCGAAATCTGGCGGAGGAGCGGGAGCAGCTCACTGAAGCGCAGAAAGCCTTCCTCCTCGAGAAGGCCGAAGCCGAAGAGCGGCAGCGACTTGCCGCCGTGAAGCTAGCCACGGAGGAGGGCGAGCTGGCGCAGCGGAAGGTCAATCTCGACGCCCACGAGGAGGAGCTTGCCGCGCGCGAGGGAAAACTCAGTGGAGCCCTCAAACAAGCAGAGGACGCCGCCGCCGCCGCCGAAGTCGCCAAGGAGGAGTTGAAGACGAAGGTGGCGCGGCTGGAGGCCGATCTCTCCGAGAAGGGCAAAGAGCTCAGCGCCGCCAAGGTCTCCAACGTGGATCTTGAGTTGAAGCTAACCACTTTGACCAAGACTCTGGACAGCGCCAAGAAGCAGGAGGCGGCCTTGAAGGAGGAAATCAAGGCCGACAAGGCGCTGCTGGAGAGTGCTGCCGCCGCCCAGAACGCCTTCAGGGAGACTGTGACGCACTGGATGGAGAGTCTTGTGAATACCGCCACAGACATCGACAAGGAGCTGGCGCAGCTGGGGATGGAAGATCTCGGGTATCCCTCCGACGACAACCTCCAACCCAGCGCCAAGCTCGTCCTGTTCTTCAAGGGCGTGGCGACGGACCTTCAGCGGCTCCGGGAAAGGATCCCCAAGCAGCTGGCTGACGAGTCGCGCAAGATCTGTGCAGGAGCCCTCCAGAAAGTGTTGATGAAGGTGGCCTTCCGCAATCCGTGCCTCCGCCTCACCAACATCCTCAGGACCTTGCCGCCAGAAGCTGATCTGGAGGAGCTCAAGGCCCTTGTCGCACCCATTGTGGACAAGGTGAGCGGGATCAAGAGGGTCGAAGGCGATCGCGTAGATTAGGCCGCCCATTTCTTCTTTCCTTGTCGCTGTTTATCATGTCATGAAAACAATCTATTAGAGCTGCGACAAGCTATCTTTGTAATATAGCTTTGTTTTATGGAATGACTGCAATGTTATTCCCTTTACTTGATCCCTCCCTTTGTATGTCTTTTTACCCTACGCTTTTAGGGAACTTGCCGGTGCAGGCACCTTAGCCGCGAGCGCTGAGTGCGGGACGTCAGCAGCCTGCTGGCGGTGCCGCTACCGGCAAGAAACCTTGTCGCAACTAGTTGCAGCTCACTTAAGTTGCTGAGCGGACTTGAAACAAAGTAAGGGCGCTAGCGGCTCACTTAAGTTGCTGAGCGGACTCGAAACAAAGTAAGGGCGCTAGCAGCTCACTTAATTTGTTGAGCGGACTCGAAACAAAGTAAGGGCGCAACTAGCTACGAGTTGGTTCCTCCGCGCACAGGTTTTCCATACAAAGTGCGGTCGTTCAAGGGAGATAACTTAAAATTTAAAAAATTTGATTGCTCAAACTTTGGCAACTTAGCTTTTCTGTTGTTTGCTTCCCGGCAAGGCGAACCTTTCTTGAACGACGCCTGGTCCATACCATCGTCTTCTCTCTCCCCCCCGGCAAACTTGTGGGCGAGGGGAACCTTGCTTTCAAAAAGAAAGAAGAGACAATACATGTATGGGCCTTTGCGGCTCGTTATTGCTTACCGTGGGGTAGGTGCTGCACAAAGTGTCAGATCATATATGCTAAAAATAGAAAGCATGAAATCGACAAAATGTGCGGAGCACATGAGCTTTAATTATGCACGGGGTCTGCGCCCGGCTTTGTACAAAGGATTACATGCAACAGCGGCAAGACTTGTACAAAAGGTGGTTGGCGAAACAGGTTCCGACAACCACGCCTTACGGGTAAAACTTACGAAGATGTTCAATGTTCCAGGAGTTGCTCACCGGAACGCCATCTTCGGTCTCAAGGCGGACGGCGCCAGGCCTTGTGACTCGTTTCACCCGGTAAGGGCCTTCCCACTTCGGCGTCAACTTGTTGGAATTCTTGGCGGACTGAACACGCCGAAGAACAAGGTCGCCTTCCTCGAGACTTCTGGCGTTAACTTTGCGGCTATGGTAGCGGCGCAAAGCTTGCTGGTAGCGAGCAGCTCGCATAGCAGCCTGAAGACGGTCTTCCTCAAGGAGCAGCGCGTCATCTTGTCGCAGCTGCTCTTGCTCGAGCTCATCATAAGTGAGCACTCGAGGTGACCCGTATACGAGTTCCATGGGGTTAACTGCCTCTGCTCCATAGACTAGAGCGAAAGGTGTCTGTCCAGTGGCTCGATTTGGCATCATCCTGATCGACCAAAGAACCACTGGCAGCTCCTCGATCCAGTTTCTTCCGCACTTGTGCAGCCTGTCGAAAGTTCTGGTCTTGAGCCCACGCAGCACTTCAGCATTTGCCCTCTCCGCTTGACCGTTGCTTCTCGGGTGAGCAACAGAAGCGAAGCAGACCTTGGCGCCAAGATCTTGGACATACTGCATGAAGGTGCGGCTCGTAAATTGTGTACCGTTGTCGGTGATTATCCTGTTAGGGATCCCGAAGCGGCAAACAATCGACCTGAAGAACTTGACTGCTGACTGTGCTGTCACCTTCCTCACTGGTTCCACTTCCGGCCACTTTGTGAACTTGTCGATTGCAACGTACAAGTACTCAAAGCCCCCGACAGCTCAGGGAAAGGGGCCGAGGATATCGAGCCCCCAGACCGAAAATGGCCAGGATAAAGGGATCGTCTGGAGAGCTTGAGCTGGTTGGTGTATCTGCTTGGAATGGAACTGGCACGCTTCACACTTGGTTACTTGTGCAGTTGCATCCTGGAGGGCTGTTGGCCAGAAGAAACCTTGCCGGAATGCTTTACCGACAAGTGCTCTTGCGCCGATGTGGTGACCACATATGCCTCCATGTATCTCTGCCAACAGCTTTTGTCCATCTTCCCGGTGAATACACTTCAATTTCACGCCGTTGAGTCTTCTTCTATACAGTGTCTTGTCGACAAAATGGTACATACTTGACTGCCGGGCTACTCTTTCCGCTTCTTCTTGCTCTTCGGGAAGTTCTCCTATCTGGAGAAAACGGACAATCTGCTGCGCCCATGCTGGAGCTTGTGGCTCAACAACAAGGACTAAAGGCAAATCTGCCGCTGCGGGAACATCCGCTTCTACGGCGAGAACCTGCGGATCTGCCGGAGCTTGACGTTCCCTGGCAAGCTCGCCGGAGCAAAACTTGCCGGGAGCTTCTGCTTCAACGGAACAAACCCTGGGGTTTGCCGGAGCAGACTGCTCCTCAGCGCTCTTGGTGTTGATCTTGGGGACTGCTGCGGGAACATCCGCTTCTACGGCAAGAACCTGCGGCTCTGCCGGAGCGTGACGTTCCCCGGAAAGCTTGCCGGAGCAAAACTTGTCGGGAGCTCCTGCTTCAACGGAACAAACCCTAGGGCTTGCCGGAGCAGACTGCTCCTCAGCGCTCTTGGCGTTGATCTTAGGGACTTTCTTGGCGGCGGCTTCGGGAAGCTCTGCCGGCAAATCGTCACCAGAAATCAACTTCCTCTTTTTGCTCTGTCCAGTTGATGGCGTTACAGACGGCTGAGTCAGCTTGAGCACAAAGATCCCTGGTTCCACAGGTAACTTAAGTGCAGCGCACTTCGACAGGCCATCTGCAATGGCGTTCTGAGCTCTTGGAACGTGTTCCATTTGTAGGCCGTCAATGTGTTCTTCTAGCTTTCTCACTTCGTCGACGTAAGCTTCCATCAACGGACTCTGATAATTCTTGTTTACTTGGCGGACGACAAGCTGTGAGTCACCCCTGACAATGAGCTTCTTGATCCCAAGGTCTGCCGCGATCCAGAGACCGGCAAGCAAGCCTTCATACTCTGCAGTATTGTTTGTCGCTTGCTCCTTGGGAAAGTGCATCTAGACTACGTACTTGAGGTGCTCTCCGGTGGGTGCGACAAGCAGCACACCAGCGCCGGCTCCTTGCAGCGAGAAGGCACCGTCAAAGTACATCAGCCACTCTTTGCTTACTTCCTTGCCGGGGATGCTCGTTTCTGGAATTTCTTCATCTGGTGTTGGCGTCCATTCTGCTATAAATTCTGCCAATGCTCTGCTCTGGATAGTTGAAGTACTTTCAAACTTGAGACCAAAGCTTGACAGTTCCAGTGCCCACTCAACAATCCTGCCTGTCGCTTCTGGATTCTGCAATATCCTCTTCAGCGGAAAGCGAGTGACAACTGTAATCTCATGTGCTTGGAAGTAATGGCGCAGCTTTCTCGAGGCCATGAGAAGGCCGAAAAGTAATTTATGCACGCCAGAGTACCTTGACCTAGCCCCCTGCAGAAGGGAACTGACAAAGTAAACTGGGCGCTGCACCATTTTCTTCTGTATCTCCTCTGGCATCTGCGCAGATCCATCTTTGTCGGGACCAGAGCTTGTCGGGGAAGCCTCCTGCTTGTCGCTGGATGGGCTTGCCGTGGTTGCTGGCTCGTCATCTGCCTCCCTCTCTGCTACTAACGCAGCACTAACCACTTGATTGGTTGCCGCTATATACAGCAGCAACTTCTCTTGTGGCTTAGGTGCGACAAGTATTGGAGGGGAGGACAGGTATCTCTTCAAGTCTTGCAGCGCAGCCTCCGCTTCCGGAGTCCATCTCATTGGACCTGCCTTTTTCAATAATTTGAAAAAGGGCAGGGCGCGCTCAGCAGACCTAGAGATAAACCTGTTGAGAGCAGCCACGCAACCGGTAAGTCTTTGTACATCCTTGACGCGCTTGGGTGCTTCAATCTGCTCAATGGCCTTGATCTTGTCGGGATTGGCTTCAATTCCCCGCTGAGACACGAAGAACCCGAGAAGCTTGCCAGAAGGGACTCCAAACACACACTTCTCTGGGTTGAGCTTGAGGCTGATCTTGCGCAGATTTGCAAAGGTCTCGTCTAAATCTTGAATCGGGGTTGCTGTGTCCTTGCTCTTGACCACTATATCATCCATGTAGGCTTCCACATTTCTGTGTATTTGTGGCTCAAGAGCGACATGTACTACTCTTGCAAATGTCGAACCAGCATTTTTTAATCCGAAAGGCATCCGTACGAAACAGTACGTGCCACACGGAGTAATAAATGCGGTCTTCTCCTCATCTTCTTCTGCCATGAAGATCTGATGGTATCCTGAATATGCATCAAGAAATGAAAGCAAATCACATCCGGCTGTGGAGTCAACAATCTGGTCAATGCGCGGCAAAGGAAATGGGTCTTTGGGACAAGCTTTGTTAACATCGATAAAATCGATACAAAGTCTCCATTTCCCGTTCACCTTGCGCACGACTACAGGATTGGCCAACCACGTAGGATGGAGCACTCCTCTGACAAGGCCTGCCGCTTCCAGCTTCTTGATCTCTTCTGCTATGAATTCTTGGCGCTCCACTGCCTGTTTCCTGACCTTCTGCTTGACGGGCCGCGCATGAGGACAAACGGCAAGGTGGTGCTCAATTACTTTCCTGGGAACACCGGGGATGTCAGACGGTTGCCACGCAAACACGTCGACATTCGCCCGCAGGAAAGCAACGAGCGCGCTTTCCTATTTAGGGTCGAGAGTGGCACTGATGGTGAAGGTGCCACCAGCGCCGTCCTCCTTGGCGGACACCTTCTTCGTCTCTGGTGGAGCTGCCATCGTCTTCTTACACTTGCCGGTGGAGCTCGATGGTGCGTCCTCGACGGCAGCGCAGCACTCTGAAGAGGTGCGCTTGCCGGAGTGGGCATCAGAACTCTTGCCGGACTTGGTCTTCTTCCCCCCCGGGAGCTTCAGCGGCAAGTGACTCGCGTTCTGCTGCGGCTGCTGCTTCCCGGTAGATCTTGTCGGCGCAGATAAGAGCATCCTTCTTGTCGCTGGGGACAGAGATGACGCTTATCGGGCCTGGCATCTTCAGCATGTTATATGCGTAGTGAGAGGCTGCCATGAACTTGGCGAGTGCTGGACGGCCAAGTATCCCGTTGTAAGGTAATGGAATATCGGCAACGTCGGAAGTGACCCTCGCAGTCCTGAAGTTTAGCTCGCTGCCAAATGTTACCGGCAGCGTGACTTTCCCCTTCGGCTTGCTCCTTCCCGGGTTGATTCCTTGGAATGTGCCGGTCTCTTCGAGCTTGCTGTCAGGGATCTGGTGCTTCTGGAGTACAGCGGAGGAGATGAGATTCAAGTCGGCCCCGCCGTCAACTAGCATCTTGGTGACCTTGAGGTTGCGGATAGTTGGTGAAACCAACATCGGCAGACACCCGACCGCAGTTGTGCGATCAGGGTGGTCCTCAATGTCAAAGATGATAGGCGTGCTGTACCATTTCAGAAGTTTGCGCGATTCGACAGGTGGTTCTGCTGCATTGACTTCCCGCACCCACTGCTTGAGTTGGCGGTGTGAAGTATGCAGAGAAGCACCGCCGTCAACGCACAAGACCTCTGTGGCTTTCTGAAACTCCTGCTCACTGGTCTCAACATCATCCATGTCTTCGTCGTCGTCGTCGTCTTCATCGTTGTCGTGGCCGCGGGGAGGTCTATCTCCTTGCCGCTGCTTGGCCTTGCCGCGGCATCCTCCCCGGCCGGCGTGCTTCTTGCCGGATTCTCCAGCACCTCCTTGGGCCCTCTCCTTGTCGCGTCGCTCGTACTCAGCCTTCTGCTGCTGGACAAGCTGCTCGACCTTCTTGCAGCTCTGGAGGTCATGGCCCTTGGTGCGGTGAATCTTGCAGTACTGCTTGTCGGTGCCGTCCTGCTTGTCGGCGACTGCCACAGCCTGGCAGTTGGTGCATGCGGCAACCTCCTTGCCGGAGCTGCCAACTTTGGCCTTCTTGGCGCCACCTTCATTGCCGGACTGCTCAATGACTAGCACCTCTTTGCCTTTCTTCTTCCTGTTCCGCCGCCGGTTCTTCTTTGCTGGGGAAGCATCCTCACTGTCAGATCCTTCTGCTCCGGTCTTCTCTCCGGGGAGTTTCCTCCCTTCCTCAGCGTGTGCACACTTGTCGGCCAGGGCATACAGCTCACTGACGTCTCTGATCCTGCACATCGCCATCTCCTCCCACATCCTGCGGTTATGCACGTTCTGATGGAACGCGCTGATGACCGCGGCGGGGTGGACGTCTGGGATGTTATACTGTACACGGCTGAACCTCTGAATGTACTTGCGCAGGGGCTCTCCTTCCTTCTGGGCGAGCAGGTGAAGGTCGCTCTCTTGGCCATGAGGTTTGTGGCCGCCTGTAAAGGCGCCGACAAACTGATGGCATAGGTCAGCCCAGGAGGATATGGAGTTGTCCGGCAAGTGCATGAGCTAGGATCTGACGTTGGGCTTGAGCACCAGCGGGAAGTAATTGGCAAGGATCTTGTCGTCTCGCCCCCCGGCAGCCTGCACCGCGATGGTGTAGATGCTGAGGAACTCCGACGGATGCGTCTTGCCGTCGTACTTCTCTGGTACACCTGGTTTGAAATTCTTCGTGCTGGGCCACTGGACTTGCCGCAGCTCACGAGTGAACGCAGGGCAACCTACCGTGTACGGCAAGTCGCATGGTTCCCCTGGCGCATGCATGTCAACAGAGGGCCCAGCGCGCTGGTCTGACTGACGTCGCGCTTCTCTTCGGCGCTCGATGCGAGTACGAGCGTCTTCTTGTTGTCGTTCTTGAAGAACCTGGCGCTGATCGCGACGAGCTCGCGGATCTGACGACGCGGTGGAGTCGCTGTCGAGGTGGATCCAGCGAGTCGGCGATCTTGGCCTTCGGGGCGGAGAGTGCACAGTAGTTGCACCCCCACCAGTCTTGTCGTCTCCGGCTCGTGCCTGGCTGTCTTGCCGCGACTGCGACGTGCTCGGTTGCCGTGGAGTGTCACCGTTGGCGAAGCCGATGAGACTCTGGATGGTGGCCCTCCAATTGTCGATCTTGTCCGCCGTTGGAGGGTAGTCTAGGAGCAGCTGAGCTCGCGCCAAAGCTTCTGCTGCAGTGGCAGGTGGCGGTGGCGAACGGTGCGAGGAGCGGGATATGCTCGGACTTCTAACTATGTTAGAAGGAGCAATACCCTGTCCAGGCGACCGTGCCTCACTCGTGCCAGCATGTTGGCGTGCATGGTGGTCCTGAGCGCTCCGAGATCCACCAGCTTGATCTTGGTCTAGCAAATGCATGGTACTGTGAGTACCATGACGCTGCCGGTCCCGCACCTCCTGAGATGGGCGCGGTGCATGTACGGACGCCGAGGTCTTGGAGTGCGCCCGGTCGTTGTGGGAGCCGGCTACGCCGCCGATGGGCAGCGCAGCCCTGTCCTTGGACCTGGCAGCACCGTGAGCTCCCTCGTCGACGCGCGTTCTTCCGCCGGCGCCTGCCCCATCAGCCGTTTGCTCCGGCGATGGTGGGTTCGGCGCGGACGGAGCAGCCGCCTCCGAAGCCTTCTTCTTCAGCGGCATGTTGATGAAGATGATGAAGATCTAGCTCACGAGAACGCCGGATCTGGTTCACACAACCTCGACGCCCCCTACCTGGCGCGCCAAAGATGCCGGGGTACTGATCCACGGGCACCTATGGGACCGGCGGACCGAGTCCCTTTCGGTTCGGCGGGGGCGGAGATCGCGCAAAGAGCGGATCGAGGCGATACACGCGAGCGATTTACCCAGGTTCGGGCCGCACGGATGCGTAAAACCCTACTCCTGCTTTGTGGTTTGTATTGATTTCTTGCTCGGGAGCGCTGAATGCTACAGTACATACCAGCAGCTAGCGAGACCGAGCGTGAGTGTTCGAACCCCCCTCTACGTTGCGCACGGGCCTCCTTTTATATGCTCAAGGGGTTACCGACAGGTGGCAACAGAGGTAAAGGGCAAAAATGGAAAGGTGCTGTGGTAGGCACAGCTACCCGCTACAGTGTATCATACCTAACCCTGACGGCAGGGGACAAGGGCCTTAAATGCCCGTCTGTGTCGCCTAAACAGTGCGAAAAGGGACCGCCAGGGACGCCACCGTTCGCCACGATGGCGATCTTGTCAGCGCCGCTTGCCACCGCGCACCGCAAGCTGCACAGCCTTCTGCCACGTACGCCTGGAGGGGTCCCAGAGTGACACGTTGGTGGATGTGCTGGAGCGCGGGCACAGTGCCGTCTTGCCGCGGCAAGTGCCTTGCCGTGGTTGTTGTCTTGTCGCGCCCGGGAGCTTGTCGCTCACCGGGCCTTGCCGGGGCGCGTGGTGCGCCGCGGCAAGTTCCTTGAAATGCTTTGGATGGCCTTCCCGACAAGCTCCTCTTGTCGGGGTCTTGGGATGCTTTTGTTAGCCTTCCCGGCAAGCTCCTCTTGCCGGGGTCTTGTCTTCTTAGCTTGGACACTTTGTTCTTGAATGGCTCCAAAGGAACCACGGAGGACCTTGGCGGTCACCCGGCAAGCCTTGCCGCGGTACGCTGCGACTGCCCGTGCACAAGTTCGGGATACTAGGGTACCCCTATTCTAGTACACCGACATAAATTTCCCAGGTTTTCCTAATTTTTTAGAATTTTTGGAGTAACAGAAGTATGGTTGGAGTGCAGATTACTACAGACTGTTCTGTTTTTGACAGATTTTGTTTTCACTGCACAGTTTGCTTGTTTTCCAGTTTCTATGGCTTATATTGCTTAATATAAATTGTGGAAATGATATTCTATATTAGGAATTGTGTGGAAACAATTATGAATCGTGTCTTTGACAGTACCAAAGTGAAATGGTTTGCCCTTTATCATACTAACCTATCTTACAAAGTTCCGTTAGGTTTTGTGTGATTGAAGTTTCCAAGTTTTGGGTGAGATGTCGATATGAGGAGAATAAAGAGTGAAAAGACCCTAAGCTTGGGGATGCCCAAGGCATCCCAAGGTAATATTCAAGGAAGATCTAAGAAACTAAGCTTGGGGATGCCCCGAAAGGCATCCCCTCTTTCGTCTTCAACAATATCGGTAACCTCACTTGGAGCTATGTCTTCATTCATCACATGATATGAGTTTTACTTGGAGCGTCATTTTATTTTTTTAGGATTTGCTTGCTATTATTTATAATAATGTTTTGCATCTTTTATTTCAATAAAAGTGGCAATGGTAGCCTTTGTCGTGCTTATTTTGCAAGTTTACATGTTGTTGTTTGAAAACAGAAAATTTACCGCTGTTGCAAAAATTCCCTAGAAAAGTCAGAATGTGATAAAATGTTGAAACTTTTTACAAAATGAGTTCTGATAAATTTTCTACAGTGTGGTAATTTTTCATAACTTTTGGAGTTTAATAAGTATTTATACTCTTGCATTATTTATAGACTGTACTGGTTTGGCAGATTGCTGTTAGGTTTGCATTGTTTGCATATGTTTGCTTGTTTAATGATTCTATTTGAGGATAGAAGTATTAAATATGCTGAGGCATTTAGTATGAAATATTGAATAATGACTTTAGTGATTTCCTACAATAGAGAATGATGAAGTTTTTGCATTGGTTTATACTAACTTATCTCATGAGTTCTTGTTGAGTTTTGTGTGGATGAAGTTTTTAAGATTTAGGGATAATGTGATATAAAAGGAATTAAGGAGACACAAGAGCTCAACCTTGGTGATGCCCAAGGCATCCCAAGAAAATATTCAAAAAGTCTCAAGCATCTAAGCTCGGGGATGCCCCAGTAGGCATCCCACCTTTCTTCATCAACAATTATCGGTTAGTATCGGTTAATCCTAAGTTTTTGCTTCTTCACATGAGTTGTGCTATCCTTGAAATGTGATTTTATTTTCATTTTGCTTGCTGTTTTAATAAAATACTTAGATCTGAAAGTTTTAAATAAGAGAGATCCTCACCTAGCTATCTGTTTACTTAACTACTCATTTGATCTTCACTTATATCATTTTGCAGTAGCTTGTCATTTACTCTTGTGCTTCACTTATATCCTATGAGTGAATTGTTGAATAAATTGAATGTCATGAAGTTGAAATCATATCATGCCTAGTGGTAGCTTCACATTGGGTTTAGAAAGTGAAATCTTCTGAGGCTTGACAATCACAATATTGGTCATACAAGTAATTCACGAATGATTAGTAGAAGGAAGAGAACTTTCACATGCAAATGCACTATCTTGGAAATCTTTTGTGATTGTGAGCCCCCATAAAAATATTATATGCCAAAATTGTCAACATTGGACAAGGAAGACAACGTAATGGTTTATGTTTTTTCACATTCACATAGAAGTTATATTGTCATAGATCCTTCAACATGTGGTGCTTGCCCCCCATCTTTGCTAGCCAAAAACTGCGCACCAAGTAGAGATACTACTTGTGCATGAAAAACCTTAAACCCAAATCTTATTTTCAAGTGTCCACCATACGTACCTAAGGATTGATCAAGATCCTTCAAGTAAGTTGTCATCGGTGCAATAAGGCAATAAAAATTGCTTCTAAAAGTGTTAGATCAGTTAGTGTAAGAGAAAATTGAGCGTTGTACGAACTTGTGATGACAAAGAATAAAAGCGACAGACTCCATAATAAAGGTTGCTATCATAAGGGGCAATACATTGTGACGTTATTTTGCACTAAGGGGTTGAGCATACAAACAAATAAGCACATGGAAACCTCTGCTTCCCTCTACGAAGGGCCTATCTTTTACTTTTCAGTATTTGCTTTTATGCAAAGAGTCAAAGTTCTCTCGATTCCTTTTTATTTTTCTCTTTTGGCAAGCATCATGTGGCGAGGAAAGATCTAGGCACATATATCCAATTGGAAATGGGTAGCATAATTTATTATTGTTGACATCACCCTTGAGGTGAATATGTTGGGAGGCGAAATTAGAAGCCCCTATCTTTCTATGTGTCCGGTTGAAACGTGTTGCTCATGTGTATGTGGTGAGTGTTAGAAATCATAGAAGACTATATGATGGTTTAGTATGTGGAGCTCTTACTTTGACTCCGTTTATTATATTGCAATTGCAATTGCTTGGTGACTGAGAACATAGGTTGTTGAGTTTCAAGAGAATTCATTGTTTGAACCTTAACATGTGAACTGGTTGCTACTTTAACATGAGAAGTTTTATAAGAAAGAATTGATGTTACGATGGTAGGAAAAGTGATTGAAATTGTCATTGATCAAACTTGTGCACTTTGCTAGCATTCACACTTAATAAATTATTTCTTTTATCATTTACCTACTCGAGGACGAGTAGGGATTAAGCTTGGGGATGCTGATACGTCTCCAATGTATCTATAATTTATGAAGTATTCATGCTCTTATATTATCATTCTTGTATGTTTTACAATCATTTTATAGCAACTTTATATCATTTTTTGGGACTAACCTATTGACCCAATGCCTAGTGCCAGTAGTTGTTTTTGCTTGTTTTTTTACATCGCAGGAAATCAATATCAAACGAAGTTCAAACACCGCGAAACTTTTTGTGGATTTTTATGGACCAAAAGACCACCAGTGGGCTAGAGCAGCACCTGGGGGGTGCCCCGAGGGGGGCAGAACCCACCAGGGCGCGCCTGGGGGCCCAGGCGCGCCCAGGTGGGTTGTGCCCACCCCGGTGGCCTCCTGCACCCCCTCTTTGCCCTATAAAATCCCAAATATTCCAAAAACCCTCAGGGTTACCCTAGATTAGAAGTTCAGCCGCCGCAAGGCTCTGTAGCCACGAGAAACCAATATAGACCCCGTTCCGGCACCCTGCCGGAGGGGGGGAATCATCACCGGTGGTCATCTTCATGATCCCGGCGGCCACCATGATGAGGAGGGAGTAGTCCACCCTCGGGGCTGAGGGTTTGTACCAGTAGCTATGTGTTTAATATCTCTCTCTCTCTCTCGTGTCCTTGAGATGTCACATGTGACGCCCCGAGACCGACGCTCCAGAAGCCTTCAGTTATTTTGTTGTTGTTGTTGTTGTTGTTGTGTGTTTTATTTATTTGTTGCATTCATCATGTCACATCATGTCATCATTTGCATTGCATCGGCGCTCCGTTGCCATCATGTTTACAAAACTCATAGTCGTTCATAGTTGCTGCTTCTCCTTGTCTCCGGGGCATGTCGTCAGACCATTTGTCTTCCTTGACCATTCTCAGTCCAACCACACACTTAACCTCGTCCGCCTAACCCTCTTTGTACAGTGCATCAACCCCTCGCCCGTGTCCGAAACTTCTCCGAACCCAAACCGGGCTATCGTTACCGTTGGGTCCGGATCATCCCCAAACATCTATAAAACATCTCCGTTTTCTTAGTTGGACTTCCTAATCTATATTTTCGCAGCTGTCCGATTACGATCATAGGGACGTGATATCCCCTAACCTAAATTCATCTGATATAAATATCAATCCAACCCTAGATCCTAGGGGCTTGTCCCATCCACCAAATCCCCTCGCCCACCGCCGCCACCTTCTCCCTCTGGATCCCTCCCGATAGCCTCGTTTTCATCTTCGAACAAACCCACAACTGCGCCGCTCCTCCTCGCTTTCAACGCCGCCCGCATTCCCCCTGCCTGCTATCGTTGCACCTCCAGCCAAGCTCTCCTCGTGCCCTGCAGCCATGGCGCCCGAGGCCTCCTGTCTCCTCGTCACCAGAAGCCCGCCTCCCCGACCTGCCCGAGCTTCTAGATCGGGGGAGGAGCCCCGATCCAGAGCTCTGCCCGAGCACGCCACTGCTCGAGGGCCTCGTCGCCGGCAACCGAGCCCCCCTGCAGAGTTGTAGCACCGCCAGAGGCCCTGCCTTATGCACCCGCACAAGGAGACGAGCGCTCTCCTCCCCGAGCAGGCAAGCGCGTCCGTCGCTGACCCAAGCTCCACATCGTGACGTCCCTTTCCTCTGGCCCGAGCAGAGCTCCGCCTCCGCTCGATCTGCTACCTCACCGCTGCGCCGACGAGCACGACGCCGAAGAACCACAGGTCGCCATGCCTCTGCCCATCCCCTCTTCTCTTTCTCTCCTGCCTACTCCTCCTTCTCTCTCTCTGTCCTCTGCCTCTCTATGTACAAGGTGAACAGGAGCACCCATGGCCGCCGCCGCCGTCTTGGCTACCATCGCCGGAGAACACCCCACTGCCGCTGTCTCTGCTTCGCCTAAACCACGGGGGTCCTCTTTTGCTCCGCCCCGCGCCAGGTCAATGCTCGTGTTGACCTCCCCCGCCTCTCTGAACTGCTCGCCCACTAGCCGCGCCGCCCCAGTGAGCCGGCCCAAATCTGCCGGCCCACATGCCTCCTCTCCCCCAGCCGGCCCAGTGGCCCATGGTGAGCGCCCCCGCAACCAGCAGATTTAGCCCGAGTCACTGGTTTTTTTCGTGAAAGATTTTGCTAATTAATCGGGAAGCTGGAGTTTTGCAGAAAAACCCTCCTAGTTCATGCATTTAATTACTCACAAAATGTGCATCAGATTAAAATGATTTAAATATGTTTAATGGTTAGAATTTCATCTAGTTTCATACTCTGCCACTTGCATCCATGTTTAAAATGTTTAAAATGTTGTTTGTTTCAATTTGCTCAAATGCCATGCTAAAATATTTAATAT
Source organism: Triticum urartu (assembly GCF_003073215.2). Lineage (NCBI taxonomy): Eukaryota > Viridiplantae > Streptophyta > Magnoliopsida > Poales > Poaceae > Triticum > Triticum urartu. The sequence continues at coordinate 457,753,175 of NC_053024.1, forward strand.
CTAATTAACCATAGCTCCAAATTAAATGTTCTTTATATGTAAATGGGGTAGGAAAATGCATAGATTAACATGGTTCACTTACTTTGCATGTTTAACTATAAATATGGTTTAGGGCAGAACAGATTCATAACCAAAATATGCACATGGGGATTTTCCGGATTTGTTGATTGTTATATCCGGCCCCATTTAAATTGCTTAGATAGTATCGTTTTGATATGCTTCACCTCTTGCCATGGTAACCAATATTAAATATTATTGCATAGCATAAACAAGAGTGAACTAAATAATTGAATGTGGTGTTTCATCAATATGCAACTTGTTGCATGTTGAGCTCCACTTAATTTGTAGTATTGTTTGTTGCACTTTGCCATGCCATGCCTCATTAAATTGGACATGCATTATACTTGATTGTGCATCATGCCATGTTTATGCTTGTTGGTTTACTATGTCGTTTGCTTCTTTCCGGTTGCGCTTCTCCTTGATAGTTCCGGTTACGTTGCAATTTTGAGGATCCGTTCGGCTACGTTGGTTCATATTCTTCATGGATTCGGTCTTCTTCCTAGCGGGATTTCAGGCAAGATGACCATCACCTTGGATCTCACTACTATCTTTGCTATGCTACTTGTCTCGATGCTATTGCTATGTCGCGCTTCCTACCACTTGGTTATCAAGCCTCCCTATATGCCATGAAACAACCTCTAACCTTTTCCACCATCCCAGCAAACCGTTGTTTGGCTATGTTACCTCTTTGCTCAGCGCCTCTTATAGTGTTGTTAGTTGCAGGTGAAGTTGCAGGTTGTTCCATGTTAGGACATGGATATCATGGATATTTTGGGATATCACATTATCTCTTATTTAATTAATGCACATATATACTTGGTAAAGGGTGTAAGGGTCGGCCTTATGCCTGGTGTTTTGTTCCACTCTTGGCGCCCTAGTTTTCGTCATACCGGTGTTATGTTCCTTGATTTTGCGTCCCTAACACGGTGAGGAGTATGGGGCCCTCTCGACAGTTCGCTTTGAATAAAACTCTTCCAGCAAGGCCCAACATTGGTTTTACCATTTGCCTAATAACAACTAAGACTTGCATAGGGACTTTCTGGACCTTGAGGATTTTTAAACAACCCCCTGGGACACTGCTCCTCCGAGTGTTGGTCCAAACTGGGCGATGTCCGGCACCCCTGGGCAACCAGAGTCTCAGCCAACCCGACGTCTGGCCCATCCGGTGTGACCTGAGAACGAGATACGTGTGGCTCCTATCGGGATTTGTCGGCACATCGGGAGGTCTTGCTAGTTTTGTTTTACCATTGTCGAAATGTCTTCTGCACTAGAATTCTGATTCTGATCGGAGGGTCCCGCGATGGAGGATTGTCTCCGCGGATCATGAGCTGGTCATGGGCTAAGTTGGGACACCCCTGCAGGGTTTAAACTTTCAAAAGTCGTGCCTGCAGTTATGTGGCAGATGTGAATTTGTTAATATCCGGTTGTAGAGGACTTGAAGTAAACTCAATTTAAAATACACCAATCGCGTGCGTAACCGTGATTGTCTCTTTTCAGGGAATTTCGAGAGGAGAACACGGTTGGGTTATGTTTGAATGTAAGTAGTACAGGATCACTTCTTGATGTATTGCGGGCTTTGTTAATATAGTCGGAACATATGGTATTTTCCCCTCTCTATCTTGTTGTGATGAATTGAGTTTTTCCCTTCGAGATTTCGTTGTTATCGGATTGAATACTTTTATGGATTTGGGAGCATTGATATATGTCTTGCATATGAATACTCGTGGTGACAATGGGGTATCATATTGATTCACTTGATATGTGTTTTGGCACTCAACTTGCAGATTCCCGCGGTAACATTGGGGTAATCTATGCATAGGGGTTGATGCACGTTCTCGTCTTTTGTTTCTCCGATAGAAATCTTGGGTCACTCATTGAAGTTCTTTGTGTTGGATCGAGTATTATGAATCTGAAATTATTTGGTGTTATTTTAGTACAAACTCTTGGATAGATCGATCAGAAAGAATAGCTTCGAGGTGGTTTCGTACCCTACAAATGATTTCTTCGTATGTTCTCCGCTAGATAGGAACTTTGGAATGATTCTTCATTGCACGTTGAGGGACGGTTATATGATCCAATTATATTAGCATTGTTGACAGATGGTCCTAGCGAAAGTACGGACCCTAGGCCTCATTTTTAAGCATTGCAATACCGTTTTTCTGCCCGTTTACTATTTTCTACCTTGTGGTTTTTATTTATTCAGATCATAAAAATATATTACTACCATCCATATTACACTTTTATTACCATCTCTTCGCCGAACTAGTGGACCTATATAATTTGCCATTGTATTGGGTGTGTTGGGGCACAAGAGATTTCTTGTACTCCTTCCGTCCCAAAATAAGTTACTCAACTTTGTATTAGCTTTGTATAAAGTTAGTACAAACTTGAGTCACTTATTTTGGGACAGAGGAAGTATTTGATTGCAGGGTTGTTTGAGAGAGACCATCTTCATCCTACGCCTCCCATGGATTGATAAACCTTATTAGGTCATCCTGAAGGAAATATGCCCTAAAGGCAATAATAAAGTTATTATTTATTTCCTTATATCATGATAAATGTTTATTATTCATGCTAGAATTGTATTAACCGGAAACATAATACATGTGTGAATACATAGACAAACAGAGTGTCACTAGTATGCCTCTACTTGACTAGCTCGTTAATCAAAGATGGTTATGTTTCCTAACCATGGACAAAGAGTTGTCATTTGATTAACGGGATCACATCATTAGTTGAATGATCTGATTGACATGAACTATTCCATTAGCTTAGCACCCGATCGTTTAGTATGTTGCTATTGCTTTCTTCATGACTTATACATGTTCCTATGACTATGAGATTATGCAACTCCCGTTTGCCGGAGGAACACTTTGTGTGCTACCAAACATCACAACGTAACTGGGTGATTATAAAGGAGCTCTACAGGTGTCTCCAAAGGTACATGTTGGGTTGGCGTATTTCGAGATTAGGATTTGTCACTCCGATTGTCGGAGAGGTATCTCTGGGCCCTCTCGGTAATGCACATCACTTAAACCTTGCAAGCATTGCAACTACCGAGTTAGTTGCGGGATGATGTATTACGGAACGAGTAAAGAGACTTGCCGGTAACGAGATTGAACTAGGTATTGGATACCGACGATCGAATCTCGGGCAAGTAACATACCGATGACAAAGGGAACAACGTATGTTGTTATGCGGTCTGACCGATAAAAGATCTTCGTAGAATATGTAGGAGCCAATATGAGCATCCAGGTTCCGCTATTGGTCATTGACCGGAGACGTGTCTCAGTCATGTCTACATTGTTCTCGAACCCGTAGGGTCCGCACGCTTAAGGTTACGATGACAGTTATATTATGAGTTTATGCATTTTGATGTACCAAAGTTTGTTCGGAGTCCCGGATGTGATCACGGACATGAAGAGGAGTCTTGAAATGGTCGAGACATAAAGATTGATATATTGGAAGCCTATATTTGGATATCGGAAGCGTTCCGGGTGAAATCAGGATTTTACCGGATTACCGGGAGGTTACCGGAACCCCCCGGGAGGTATATGGGCCTTAGTGGGCCTTAGTGGGAGATAGGAGAGGTGGCCAGGGATGGGCCGCGCGCCCCTCCCCCCTTAGTCCGAATAGGACAAGGAGAGAGGGGGCCGGCGCCCCCTTCCTTCTCTCTCTCTTTCCCCCCTTCACGAATCCTATTCCAACTAGGAAAGGGGAGGAGTCCTAGGACTCCTCCTGGCGCGCCCTATGATGGCCGGCCGGCCCCCCTCCTTTGAGCCTTTATATACGGAGACAAGGGGCACCCCTAGAGACACAAGTTGATCCACGTGATCATATTCTTAGCCGTGTGCGGTGCCCCCTTCCACCATAGTCCTCGATAATATTGTAGCGGTGCTTAGGCGAAGCCCTGCGACGGTAGTACATCAAGATCGTCACCACGCCGTTGTGCTGACAGAACTCTTCCCCGACACTTTGCTGGATCGGAGTCCGGGGATCGTCATCGAGCTGAACGTGTGCTAGAACTCGGAGGTGCCGTAGTTTCGGTGCTTGATCGATCGGGCCATGAAGACGTACGACTACATCAACCAAGTTAACGCTTCCGTTGTCGATCTACAAGGGTACGTAGATCACACTCTCCCCTCTCGTTGCTATACATCACCATGATCTTGCGTGTGCGTAGGAAATTTTTTGAAATTACTACGAAACCCAACAGTGGTATCAGAGCCTAGGTTTTATGTCTTGATGTTATATGCACGAGTAGAACACAAGTGAGTTGTGGGTGATATAAGTCTTACTGCTTACCAAGAATGTCATACTTTGGTTCGGCGGTATTGTTGGATGAAGCGGTCCAGACCGACATTACGCGTACGCTTACGCGAGACCGGTTCTCCCGACGTGCTTTGCACATAGGTGGCTTGCGGGTGACAGTTTCTCCAACTTTAGTTGAACCGAGTGTGGCTACGCCCGGTCCTTGCGAAGGTTAAAACAGCACCAACTTGACAAACTATCGTTGTGGTTTTGATGCGTAGGTAAGATTGGTTCTTGCTTAAGCCCGTAGCAGCCACGTAAAACTTGCAACAACAAAGTAGAGGACTTCTAACTTGTTTTTGCAGGGCATGTTGTGATGTGATATGGTCAAGACATGATGCTAAATTCTATTGTATGAGATGATCATGTTTTGTAACCGAGTTATCGGCAACTGGCAGGAGCCATATGGTTGTCGCTTTATTGTATGCAATGCAATCGCGCTGTAATGCTTTACTTTATCACTAAGCGGTAGCGGTAGTCATGGAAGCATAAGATTGGCGAGACGACAACGATGCTACGATGGAGATCAAGGTGTCGCGCCGGTGACGATGGTGATCATGACGGTGCTTCGGAGATGGAGATCACAAGCACAAGATGATGATGGCCATATCATATCACTTATATTGATTGCATGTGATGTTTATCTTTTATGCATCTTATCTTGCTTTGATTGACGGTAGCATTATAAGATGATCTCTCACTAATTATCAAGAAGTGTTCTCCCTGAGTATGCACCGTTGCGAAAGTTCTTCGTGCTGAGACACCACGTGATGATCGGGTGTGATAGGCTCTACGTTCAAATACAACGGGTGCAAAACAGTTGCACACGCGGAATACTCAGGTTATACTTGACGAGCCAAGCATATACAGATATGGCCTCGGAACACGGAGACCGAAAGGTCGAGCGTGAATCATATAGTAGATATGATCAACATAGTGATGTTCACCAATGAAACTACTCCATCTCACGTGATGATCGGACATGGTTTAGTTGACTTGGATCACGTAATCACTTAGAGGATTAGAGGGATGTCTATCTAAGTGGGAGTTCTTTAAGTAATATGATTAATTGAACCTAAATTTATCATGAACTTAGTACCTGATAGTATCTTGCTTATGTATGTTTGATGTAGATAGATGGCCCGTGCTGTTGTTCCGTTGAATTTTAATGCGTTCCTTGAGAAAGCAAAGTTGAAAGATGATGGTAGCAATTACACGGACTGGGTCCGTAACTTGAGGATTATCCTCATTGCTGCACAGAAGAATTACGTCCTGGAAGCACCGCTGGTGCCAGGCCTGCTGCTGGAGCAACACCAGATGTTATGAACGTCTGGCAGAGCAAAGCTGATGACTACTCGATAGTTCAGTGTGCCATGCTTTACGGCTTAGAACCGGGACTTCAACGACGTTTTGAACGTCATGGGCATATGAGATGTTCCAGGAGTTGAAGTTAATATTTCAAGCAAATGCCCGATTGAGAGATATGAAGTCTCCAATAAGTTCTATAGCTGCAAGATGGAGGAGAACAGTTCTGTCAGTGAGCATATACTCAAGATGTCTGGGTATTGTAATCACTTGATTCAACTGGGAGTTAATCTTCCGGATGATAGCGTCATTGACAGAATTCTCCAATCACTTCACCAAGCTACAAGAGCTTCGTGATGAACTATAATATGCAAGGGATGGATAAGACTATTCCCGAGCTCTTCGCAATGCTGAAAGCTGCGAGTAGAAATCAAGAAGAGCATCAAGTGTTGATGGTACAAGACCACTAGTTTCAAGAAAAAGGGCAAAGGGAAGAGAAGGGGAACTTCAAGAAACAGCAAGCAAGTTGCTGCTCAGAGAAGAACCAAGTCTGGACCTAAGCCTGAAAGCTGAGTGCTTCTACTGCAAGCAGACTGGTCACTGGAAGCGGAACTGCCCCAAGTATTTGGCGGATAAGAAGGATGGCAAGGTGAACAAAGGTATATGTGATATACATGTTATTGATGTGTACCTTACTAATGCTCGCAGTAGCACCTGGGTATTTGATACTGGTTCTGTTGCTAATATTTGCAACTCGAAACAGGGACTACGGATTAAGCGAAGATTGGCTAAGGACGAGGTGACGATGCGCGTGGGAAACGGTTCCAAAGTCGATGTGATCGCGGTCGGCGCGCTACCTCTACATCTACCTTCGGGATTAGTTTTAGACCTAAATAATTGTTATTTGGTGCCAGCGTTAAGCATGAACATTATATCTAGATCTTGTTTGATGCGAGACGGTTATTCATTTAAATCAGAGAATAATGGTTGTTCTATTTATATGAGTAATATCTTTTATGGTCATGCACCCTTGAAGAATGGTCTATTCTTATTGAATCTCGATAGTAGTGACACACATATTCATAATGTTGAAGCCAAAAGATGCAGAGTTGATAATGATAGTGAAACTTATTTGTGGCACTGCCGTTTAGGTCATATCGGTGTAAAGCGCATGAAGAGACTCCATACTGATGGACTTTTGGAACCACTTGATTATGAATCACTTGGTACTTGCGAACCGTGCCTCATGGGTAAGATGACTAAAACGCCGTTCTCCAGTACTATGGAGAGAGCAACAGATTTGTTGGAAATCATACATACAGATGTATGTGGTCCGATGAATGTTGAGGCTCATTGCGGATATCGTTATTTTCTCACCTTCACAGATGACTTAAGCAGATATGGGTATATCTACTTAATGAAACATAAGTCTGAAACATTTGAAAAGTTCAAAGAATTTCAGAGTGAACTTGAAAATCATCGTAACAAGAAAATAAAGTTTCTACGATCTGATCGTGGAGGAGAATATTTGAGTTACGAGTTTGGTGTACATTTGAAACAATGCGGAATAGTTTCGCAACTCACCCACTCGAAACACCACAGCGTAATGGTGTGTCCGAACGTCGTAATCGTACTTTACTAGATATGGTGCGATCTATGATATCTCTTACTGATTTACCGCTATCATTTTGGGGTTATGCTTTAGAGACGGCCGCATTCACGTTAAATAGGGCACCATCAAAATCCGTTGAGACGACGCCTTATGAACTATGGTTTGGCAAGAAACCAAAGTTGTCGTTTTTGAAAGTTTGGGGCTGCGATGCTTATGTGAAAAAGCTTCAACCTGATAAGCTCGAACCCAAATCGGAGAAATGTGTCTTCATAGGATATCCAAAGGAGACTATTGGATACACCTTCTATCACAGATCCGAAGGCAAGACTTTTGTTGCTAAGTTCGGAAACTTTCAGGAGAAGGAGTTTCTCTCGAAAGAAGTGAGTGGGAGGAAAGTAGAACTTGACGAGGTAACTGTACCTGCTCCCTTATTGGAAAGTAGTGCATCACAGAAACCTGTTTCTGTGACACCTACACCAATTAGTGAGGAAGCTAATGATAATGATCATGAAACTTCAGAACAAGATACTACTGAACCTCGTAGATCAACCAGAGTAAGATCCGTGCCAGAGTGGTACGGTAATCCTATTCTGGAAGTCATGCTACTCGATCACGATGAACCTACGAACTATGAAGAAGCGATGGTGAGCCCAGATTCCGCAAAATGGCTTGAAGCCATGAAATCTGAGATGGGATCCATCTATGAGAACAAAGTATGGACTTTGGTTGACTTGCCCAATGATCGGCAAGCGATTGAGAATAAATGGATCTTCAAGAAGAAGACTGACGCTGACGGTAATATTACTGTCTACAAAGCTCGACTTGTCGCAAAATGTTTTTGGCAGGTTCAAGGGATTGACTACGATGAGACCTTCTCACCCGTAGCGATGCTTAAGTCTGTCCGAATCATGTTAGCAATTGCCGCATTTTATGATTATGAAATTTGGCAGATGGATGTCAAAACTGCATTCCTGAATGGATTTCTGGAAGAAGAGTTGTATATGATGCAACCAGAAGGTTTTGTCAATCCAAAGGGAGCTAACAAAGTATGCAAGCTCCAGCGATCCATTTATGGACTGGTGCAAGCCTCTCGGAGTTGGAATAAACGCTTTGATAGTGTAATCAAAGCATTTGGTTTTATACAGACTTTCGGAGAAGCCTGTATTTACAAGAAAGTGAGTGGGAGCTCTGTAGCATTTCTGATATTATATGTGGATGACATATTACTGATTGGAAATGATATAGAATTTCTGGATAGCATAAAGGGATACTTGAATAAGAGTTTTTCAATGAAAGACCTCGGTGAAGCTGCTTACATATTAGGCATTAAGATCTATAGAGATAGATCAAGACGCTTAATTGGACTTTCACAAAGCACATACCTTGACAAAGTTTTGAGGAAGTTCAAAATGGATCAAGCAAAGAAAGGGTTCTTGCCTGTGTTACAAGGTGTGAAGTTGAGTCAGACTCAATGCCCGACCACTACAGAAGATAGAGAGAAAATGAAAGATGTTCCCTATGCTTCAGCCATAGGCTCTATCATGTATGCAATGCTGTGTACCAGACCTGATGTGTGCCTTGCTATAAGTCTAGCAGGGAGGTACCAAAGTAATCCAGGAGTGGATCACTGGACAACGGTCAAGAACATCCTGAAGTACCTGAAAAGGACTAAGGATATGTTTCTCGTATATGGAGGTGACAAAGAGCTCATCGTAAGCGGTTACGTTGATGCAAGCTTTGACACTAATCCGGACGATTCTAAATCGCAAACCGGATACGTGTTTACATTAAACGGTGGAGCTGTCAGTTGGTGCAGTTCTAAACAAAGCGTCATGGCGGGATCTACATGTGAAGCGGAGTACATAGCTACTTCGGAAGCAGCAAACGAAGGAGTCTGGATGAAGGAGTTCATATCCGATCTAGGTGTCATACCTAGTGCTTCGGGTCCAATGAAAATCTTTTGTGACAATACTGGTGCAATTGCCTTGGCAAAGGAATCCAGATTTCACAAGAGAACCAAGCACATCAAGAGACGCTTCAATTCCATCCGGGATCTAGTCCAGGTGGGAGACATAGAGATTTGCAAGATACATACGGATCTGAATGTAGCAGAACCGTTGACTAAGCCTCTTCCACGAACAAAACATGATCAGCACCAAGGCTCCATGGGTGTTAGAATCATTACTGTGTAATCTAGATTATTGACTCTAGTGCAAGTGGGAGACTGAAGGAAATATGCCCTAGAGGCAATAATAAAGTTATTATTTATTTCCTTATATCATGATAAATGTTTATTCTTCATGCTAGAATTGTATTAACCGGAAACATAATACATGTGTGAATACATAGACAAACAGAGTGTCACTAGTATGCCTCTACTTGACTAGCTCGTTAATCAAAGATGGTTATGTTTCCTAACCATGGACAAAGAGTTGTCATTTGATTAACGGGATCACATCATTAGTTGAATGATCTGATTAACATGACCCATTCCATTAGCTTAGCACCCGATCGTTTAGTATGTTGTTATTGCTTTCTTCATGACTTATACATGTTCCTATGACTATGAGATTATGCAACTCCCGTTTGCCAGAGGAACACTTTGTGTGCTACCAAACGTCATAACGTAACTGGGTGATTATAAAGGAGCTCTACAGGTGTCTCCAAAGGTACATGTTGGGTTGGCGTATTTCGAGATTAGGATTTGTCACTCCGATTATCGGAGAGGTATCTCTGGGCCCTCTCGGTAATGCACATCACTTAAGCCTTGCAAGCATTGCAACTAATGAGTTAGTTGCGGGATGATGTATTACGGAACGAGTAAAGAGACTTGCCGGTAACGAGATTGAACTAGGTATTGGATACCGACGATCGAATCTCGGGCAAGTAACATACCGATGACAAAGGGAACAACGTATGTTGTTATGCGGTCTGACCGATAAAAGATCTTCGTAGAATATGTAGGAGCCAATATGAGCATCCAGGTTCCGCTATTGGTTATTGACTGGAGACGTGTCTCAGTCATGTCTACATTGTTCTCAAACCCGTAGGGTCCGCACGCTTAAGGTTACGATGACAGTTATATTATGAGTTTTTGCATTTTGATGTACCGAAGTTTGTTCGGAGTCCCGGATGTGATCACAGACATGACGAGGAGTCTCGAAATGGTCGAGACATAAAGATCGATATATTGGAAGTCTATATTTGGATATCGGAAGCGTTCCGGGTGAAATCGGGATTTTACCGGATTACCGGGAGGTTACCGGAACCCCCCGGGAGGTATATGGGCCTTAGTGGGCCTTAGTGGGAGATAGGAGAGGTGGCCATGGATGGGCCGCGCGCCCCTCCCCCCCTTAGTCCGAATAGGACAAGGAGAGAGGGGGTCGGCGCCCCCCTTCCTTCTCTCTCTTTCCCCCCTTCACGAATCCTATTCCAACTAGGAAAGGGGGGAGTCCTACTCCCTCCGGGAGTAGGACTCCTCATGGCGCGCCCTATGATGGCCGGCGGCCCCCCTCCTTTGAGCCTTTATATACGGAGACAAGGGGCACCCCTAGAGACACAAGTTGATCCACGTGATCATATTCTTAGCCGTGTGCGGTGCCCCCTTCCACCATAGTCCTCGATAATATTGTAGCGGTGCTTAGGCGAAGCCCTGCGACGGTAGTACATCAGGATCGTCACCACGCCATTGTGCTGACGGAACTCTTCCCCGACACTTTGCTGGATCGGAGTCCGGGGATCGTCATCGAGCTGAACGTGTGCTAGAACTCGGAGGTGCCGTAGTTTCGGTGCTTGATCGGTCGGGCCGTGAAGACGTACGACTACATCAACCAAGTTAACGCTTCCGTTGTCGATCTACAAGGGTACGTAGATCACACTCTCCCCTCTCGTTGCTATACATCACCATGATCTTGCATGTGCATAGGAATTTTTTTGAAATTACTACGAAACCCAACACATCCACTTGAGGGAAAATTGCTACTGTCCTACAAAACTCTACGCTTGGAGGCCCAACACGTGTCTACAAGAATAAAGTTGCATAGTAGACATCAGCAATCATAGCAGCAAAATCTAGCATATCAAGTTGGTCATCATATGCATCGACGTCTTGGTTTTCCAGTGGGCGTTTCGCTTTCCGGTTTTCCATTGGTAGACTCAACATTCATGTGACACTGATCGGGGTTTGGCATCTCGCAGCCCTGGGTATCTCCATCCATGACCTCCTCTTTACCGTGTATGGTCCAACGTGTATATCCATCCATGAATCCCCGAGAGACTAAGTGCCACTAGACATCTGCAACTTCATGTGACTCTATATTGACTCATCCAAGTACCTACAATGGTTAGATAACATGCAAGGGTACAAGTGCAGATCTAAGACATATGATCATCATCATAAGAGAAATATCAAGGATTAATCAAAGGCTCATGCCTTGCATGCATCCAAATGGAGTTTCTCCTCCAAGTCCGAGGCATCAACGATGTTCAATTCACCTCTCAAACGGCAAAATACATTCTCATCAAGCGGTTTAGTGAATATATCCACCTATTGCTTATTGGTATGAACATGCTTAAGATCGATGTCTCCTTTAGTAACATGATCTCAAATGAAATGATGATGAACTTCAATATTCTTAGTTCGAGAATGTTGCACGGGATTGTGAGCAATCTTAATAGCACTCTCATTATCACAAAGCAACTGAACATGTTTCACATGTATCACAGAGTCTTTAAGAGTTTGGGTCATCCAAAGTAACTGAGCACAACATGAACCGGCGGCAATGTATTCCGAGTTATGTTTCTTAGAGGACCAAGACACAAGAGATCTACCAAGAAATTGACAAGTACCCGAAGTGGACTGTCTATCAACCTTGTCACCGGCATAGTCCGAGTCGGAATAGCCAACAAGATCAAAAGAAGACCTCTTAGGATACCAAATGCCAAAGTTTGGTGTATGAACTAAGTATCTCACTATCCTTTTCACAGCCTTAAGATGAAACTCTTTAGGGGACGCTTGATATCGTCAACACATGCACACACTTAGCATAATATCGGGACAAGAGGCACATAGATATAACAATGAACCAATCATAGAGCGGTAAACCTTTTGGTCAACCGGTGTGCCATCCTTAGTCAAGTCAAGATGTCCAATAGTAGGCATGGTTGTTTTCATACCTTTGCTTTCTTGCATGTTGAACTTCTTGAATAAGTCCTTGGTATACTTTGTTTAGGAAACAAAGGTACCCTCCTTAGTTTGCTTGATTTGCAAACTAAGAAAGAACTTGAGTTCACTCATCATAGACATCTCAAACCTCTCCGACATTAGCCTTCCAAACTTTTCACTAAAATGAGGGTTAGTAGATCCAAATATGATATCATCCACATAAATTTGGCATAAAAATAATTCACCATTAACCCTTTCAGTAAAAAGAGTAGAAACAATTTTTCCAATCTCAAAGCCTTTTTCAATAAGGAACTTGGTCAAGCATTTATACCACGCTCTAGGAGCTTGTTTAAGACCATAAAGAGCTTTGTGGTGTTTGTAAACATGATTAGGTTTCTTAGGATTAACAAAGCCGGGAGGTTGTTTAACATATACTTCCTCCTCAATTTCACCATTTAGAAAAGCACTTTTAATGTCCATTTGGTATAATGTGATATCATGGTGATTGGCATAAGCAAGTAAGATGCCTATGGACTCAAGTCTAGCAACGGGGGCATATGTCTCACCATAGTCCATACCTTCAACTTGAGTGTAGCCTTGGGTGACGAGATGGGCCTTGTTGCATACAACTTGTCCATCTTCATCTTGCTTATTCCGAAACATCCATTTGGTTCCAATGACATTTTGGTTGTTGTCCGGCTTTTCTACCAATGTACACACTTGGTTCCTCTCGAAGTTGTGTAGCTCTTCGTGCATGGCGTTCACCCTATCCGGATCATCAAGGGCTTATTCAACCTCCAAGGTTAAATACTAGAGATGAATGAATAATGTTCACAAAAGTTAGCCAAATGAGTTTTAGAGCAAGTAATTCTCCCGGTTTGAATATCATCAAAGATTTGTTTGACGGGGTGGTCTCTTGAAACTCTTGCTCAAACTCGTGAGAGCTTTTGTTTGGGTCGGGGTGGAACATCCTCTTCATCATCTTGTTCTTCCTCTTAGCCTTCTTCACTATTGGCGTTGTTGTTCTCTTGTGGAGGTGGATAGGGAGGTTGATGAGGTTCATCTTGGTGCACTTACTCGTTTGCTTCATCTTGGCGTGTTCCACTTGTGGATGCATGCCTCCAAGTCAGCTTGTGGTTCACCTTGTCGTGAGGTAGAGGCTTCCACTTTAATGGATGAGGCACTCTCCTTCACCTCCGTTGGGTGAATCTTGCCAATAGACAAATCTTGTATTGCTTCCGAAGGATCTTTATCTCCTACATCAATTGGCAACTGCTCTACTTGTGAGCCGTTAGATTCATCAAACTTCACATCTACCGTCTCTTCAACCTTTCGGGTGAAATTGTTGTAGACACGGTAAGTGTGAGAGTTTGAGCCATAACCGAGTAGAAAACCTTCATGAGATTTAGGAGCAAATTTCAAACAACGATGCTTATCAAGAATATAGCACTTTGAGCCGAATACTTGAAAGTATCCAACTTGGGGTTTGTTACCGGTGAGAAGCTTGTATGCCGTCTTGTCAAGAAGCTTGTGAAGATATAGAAGATTTGTTGCATGACAAGCTGTCTCAACCGCTTCCGCGCAAAAGTGTTTTGGTGTCGTGTATCCATCAAGCATCATCCTCTCCATCTCAATCAATGTCCGATTCTTCCTCTCAACTACTCCATTTTGTTGAGGTGTGTACATAGCCGAGAACTCGTGTGAAATCCCTTCTCTGTCAAGAAAGGTTTCCACATTGGCATTCTTGAACTCTGTTCCATTGTCGCTGTGGACCTTCTTGATCTTCACTTCAAATTGATTTTGTGCCTTCGTAGCGAAGTTCTTGAAGATCTTTTGGACCTGCGATTTATCATCAAGAAAGAACGCCCACATAAATCTTGAAAAATCATCCACAATGACTAAACCAAACGAGTTACCACCGAGACTCTTGTAGCCGCCGGGACCAAAAAGAACCATATGAAGCAGCTCAAGCGGTCTTCTCATGGTCATGATGTTTTTCACGGGGTGGCTTCCTCCAACCTGTTTTCCTTCTTGACAAGCACTACAAAGTCTATCCTCATCAAATATAACATCTTTAACTCCAAGGATATGATCACCTTTAATAAGCTTATAAAGATTTCGCATGCCCACATGACCTAAACTTCTATGCCATAACCAACCTATATAAGATTTAGCAATTAAGCAAGTTCTAGGTTGAGCCTTTTTAGTGAAATCAACAATGTATAGATCACCTCTACATATACCGGTAAAGGCCATATTATGATTATCTCTTCGAAACACTTGGCAATCTACTTCAGTAAATAGGACATTGAAACCGAAATCGGCTAGTCTAGATACGGAAAGTAAATTATAGCCAAGAGATTCAATGAGCATAACATTTTGGATGGAGCTATCATATGAGATGGCCACCTTACCAAGGCCAACCACCTTACCCTTTGAGTTATCACCAAAAGTGACATACTTTCGAGGGCCGTCATTTTTAGCAAGCTCACAAAATATATCTGTAACACCCTCGATGCGACTATATCTCCCACGTGTCGAGGCACGACTTAGAGGCATAATCGCATTGAAGGCATATGTCGCAAGTGAGGTAATCTTCACACAACCCATGTAATACATGAGGGAAAGAGATACATAGTTGGCTTACAATCGCCACTTCACACAATTACAGGAATAAACATTACATCAGTCAAATACACTCATGGTCCGACTACGGAACCAAAATAAAAGAAGAACCCCAAATGCGACAAAGGTCCCCGATCGACCCCAACTGGGCTCCACTACTGATCAACTAGAACGGAAACAACATAGAGGACAAGATCTTCAATGAGCTCCTCCTGAGCTTGGTTGCGTCATCTGCACGGACTCATCGGCACCTGCAAGCTGGTTTTGGAAGTAACTGTGAGCCACGGGGACTCAGCAATCTCGCACCCTCGCGATCAAGACTATTTAAGCTTATGGGTAAGGTCAAGGTATGAGGTGGAGCTGCAGCAAGCGACTAGCAAATATGGTGGCTAACATACGCAAATGAGAGCGAGAAGAGAAGGCAAAGCACGGTCGATAAAAGTCCGATCAAGAAGTGATCCTAGTCTACCTACGTCAAGCATAACTCCAACAACCGTGTTCACTTCCCGGACTCCGCTGGAAAGAGACCATCACGGTTACACACGCTGTTGATTCATTTTAATTAAGGTCAAGTTCAGGTTTTCTACACCCGGACGTTAACAAATTCCCATCTGCCCATAACCGCGGGCACGGCTTTCGAAAGTTCAAATCCCTGCAGGGGTGTCCCAACTTAGCCCATGACAAGCTCTCACGGTCAACAAAGGAATAGACCTCCACCCGAGACGTTCCGATCGGACTCGGTATCCCAGTACAACAAGACATTTCGACAGGGTAAAACTAAACCAGCAACACCGCCCGAATGTGCCGACAAATCCCGATAGGATCTGCACATATCTCTTTCTCAGGGCACACTCAGATTGTCCTAGGTACGGGTAGGCCAGCCCAGAGTTGCCCCTGGTGGTCACCGGTAGCTGACAGTTTGGACCAACACTCAGAGGAGCACTGGCCCGGGGGGGTAAAATAATGATGACCCTCAGGAGCGCGACTCCCAGGGGAAAAGAAAAGGCTAGGTGGCAAATGGTAAAACCAATGTTGGGCATTGCTGGAAGAGCTTTAATTAAGGCGAACTGTCAAGGGGTTCCCATTATAGCCCAACCGCGTAAGGGACGCAAAATCCGGGAACATAACACCGATATGACGGAAACTAGGGCGGCAAGAGTGGAACAAAACACCAGGCATAAGGCCGAGCCTTCCACCCTTTACCAAGTATATAGATGCATTAATTAAATAAGATATATAGTGATATCCCAACAAGTAAACAAATGTTCCAACAAGGATCGGCCTCCAATCTTCACCTGCAACTAGCAACGCTATAAGAGGGGCTGAGCAAAGCGGTAACATAGCCAATCAACGGTTTGCTAGGACATGGTGGGTTAGAGGTTTGACATGGCAATTGGGAGGCTGACAAGCAAAAGGTAGGCATCGTAGCATTGGCATAGCAAAGAGCGAGCAAACTAGCATAGCAAAGATAGTAGTGATTTCGAGGGTATGATCATCTTGCCTGAGATCCCGCCAGGAAGAAGAACGAGTCCATGAAGAAGACAAACGGACGTAGACGAACGGGTCCTCACAAACGCGACGTTAACGGAACCAACCCGAAGAAGCAACACCGGAAAGAAGCAAACAATCACGGTAAACAACCATCACATAAACATGGCATGATGCACAAACAATTATGATGCATGTCCGGTTTAATGAAGCATGGCATGGCAAAATGCACAAACAATCCTACAAATTAAGTGGAGCTCGATATGCAACGAGTTGCATATTGCCAAAACACCACATCAATTATTTAGTTCTCTCTCGCTTATGTACCCAACAAGACTAAGTGTTGATTAACATGGCAAGAGGTGAAGCAAATGAAAACTACCTATCTAGTCAAGGTTAAATGAGGCCGGAAGCAACGAACAACAATTCCGGAAACTCCTCATGTGCAAATATTAGGTTAGGTCCTGTTCTGTCCTAAACATAATTTTAGAGTTGTTAAGCATGCAAAATAAGGCCAACATGTTAAACTAGGCAAAATTCTACCCCATTTACATATAAAGATTATTAAAAACGGAGCTACGGTTATTTAGTTATGAATTAAATCATTTTAGCATGGCATAGGAGCAAATTAATGCAAACAACATTTTAAATATTTTAAACATGGATGAAAGTTTGATATTATTAATCTACACAAAATTCTGAGCAAGTTTCATATATAAAACATTTTAATCCGATGCACGGTTAGTGAGTTGTTAAATGCATGAACAAGAGGGACTAATCTGCAAAACTGGCAATCTCTGGATAAATGGGCAAAATCGTTCCGCAGGAAAAAACATGAATCGGACCGAATCTGAACAGTGCACTGGGCAGCCCAACAAGAGTAAAAAAAACAAGAGGAGGGGGCGCTGGGGTTCGGCTCACCCAGGGCCTGGCCCAGTCGGTGGAGGAGGAAGCAGGCCGAGGCGGGGGCGGCGCGCTGGGCCTTGGCGCCATCGTGGCCCACGCGCGGGACGACGGAGGACGAAGCGGGCCGAGGGGCAGGCCAGCTGGGCCTGGATGCGGGGCCCACGCGTAAGGAGGCGGAGGCAGGCCGAGGCGGGGGCGCTGGGCTGGACTCGGGCGCGGCCCACGCGGCAGGTCAACGGAGCCGGGGAGGGAGCGGCTGGATCGGGCTCCTCCTGATCCATGGCGGCGGCGGCGCTGGAAGATTCCGGCGGGGACTACAGGAACCGAGGCGGCGGCGCCGGATCTTGGGGCGGACGGCACCGGGGCTCCTCCCTTGGGCGGATCGAGGCAGAGGCACCCCTGGACGGCGGCTGGGAGCGAAGGGGCGACGGGGCGGTCTCCGGCGAGGGTGGTGGTGACCAGAGCCAAGTCCGGCGCTGCACTGCGGCGGCGTTCCGGCGAGGGTCGGTGGCGGCGCGAAGCGCCTGAGGCGGCGGGGACGAAGGAGAGGCGCGGCGGGGAGCCTCGGGCCCGGGAGGGCCTGCGGCGGGCCTCGCGGGCTCTGCGGCGTGGTGCGGCGAAGTGGGCACCGAGCGGACAGATGGCGCGCGCTGGTTGGCTAGCGGCGGCGGCGAGGTGACGTGGCAGCCTCTGGTTGGCTGGAGCGGCGTGGAGGGGCGCGGACATGTCCGGTGAAGGTGGGGATTTCGTCCGGCGGCGCGGATCTGAGAATTTTTAGGGGTAGGGGAAGAATGAACCGTGAATTTCGGAGGGGGGTTGTATATATAGGCATAGAGGGAGCTACGAGAGTCCAAATGAGGTGCGGTTTTCGGCCACGCGATCGTGATCGAACGACCGAGATGATGGAGCAGAGTTAGGTGCGTTTTGGGCCAAATTGAAAGGGTATTGAGCTGCAACACACACGAGGCCTTTTCGGTCCCTCGGTCAACCGTTGGAGTATCAAACGAAGTCCAAATGGTACGAAACTTGACAGGCGGTCTATCGGTAGTAAACCAAGGCCGCTTGGCAAGACTCGGTCCAATCCGGAAATGTTTAATCCCCACACATGAAAGAAAGGTAGAAATGACCACCGGAGAAGAACGGAACGCCGGATTGCAAAACGGACAACGGGGAAAATGCTCGGATGCATGAGACGAACACGTATGCAAATGAAATGCGCATGATGACCTGATATGCAATGCATGACACGCAAGGAATGACAAGGCAACACCAACGAATAACTGAACGACACCTGGCACATCGGTCTCGGGGCGTTACAATATCTGAGGGAGTCCTGGATTAGGGGGTGTCCGGATAGCCGGACTATACCTTCGGCTGGACTCCTGGACTATGAAGATACAAGATTGAAGACTTCGTCCCGTGTCCAGAAGGGACTTTCCTTGGCGTGGAAGGCAAGCTTGATACAGATATGTTCCTACCATTGTAACCGACTCTGTGTAACCCTAGCCCTCTCCGTTGTCTATATAAACCGGAGAGTTTTAGTCCGTTGGACGAACAACAATCATACCATAGGCTAGCTTCTAGGGTTTAGCCTCTCTGATCTCGTGGTAGATCTACTCTTGTACTACCCATATCATCAATATTAATCAAGCAGGACGTAGGGTTTTACGTCCATCAAGAGGGCCCGAACCTGGGTAAAACATCGTGTCCCCTGCCTCCTGTTACCATCTGGCCTAGACGCACAGTTCGGGACCCCCTACCCGAGATCCGTCGGTTTTGACACCGACATTGGTGCTTTCATTGAGAGTTCCTCTGTGTCGTCACTTTTAGACCCGATGGCTTCTCCGATCATCAACAGCGATGCGATCTAGGGTGAGACTTTTCTCCCCGGACAGATCTTCGTATTCGGCGGCTTTGCACTGCGGTCCAATTCGCTTGGTCATCTGGAGTAGATTGAAAGCTACGCCCCTGGCCATCAGGTCAGATTTGGAAGTTTGAACTACACAGCCGACATCCACGGAGACTTGATCTTCGACGAATTCGAGCCACAGCCGAGCGCGCCGCACTGTCACGATGGGCATGATTTATCTCTGCCGCCGAACAGTGCCCTGGAGGCCGCACCTGAGTCCGCTCCGACCCCTAGCTTGGAGCCGATCACACCAATCAAGGATGGGTGGTTAGACACCACCTTGGGGGCTGCAATCTCTACGGCGATCGAGCCGAACACCAGCCCTATTCTCTGCGAAGCCCGTGACTCCAAGGAGCCGGACTCCTCTCCAGACTCCGAGCCCTCCGCGCCCGACCGATCGAACCCGATTGGGCGCCGATCATGAAGTTCATCACCACGGACATCTTTCAGCACTCGCCCTTCGGCGATATTCTGAATTCACTAAAGTCTCTCTCTTTATCAGGAGAGCCCTGGCCGGACTATGGTCAACAAGGTTGGGATGCGGATGATGAAGAAATTCAAAGCCCACCCACCACCCACTTCGTAGCCACTATCGATAATTTAAACGACGTGCTCGACTCCAAAGACATCGATGGTATGGACGACGATGTAGGAGATGAACATGAACCAACGCCTATAAGGCACTGGACAGCCACCTCATCTCATGATGTATACTTGGTGGACACACCCAAAGGAAGCAACGACGAGGAACACAGGGATGCAACGAGGGATCGTTCACTCGAAAAGCAATCAAAGCGGCAACGTAAGCGCCGCTCCAAGCCCCGCCTCGACAGAAACAGCAGCCATACAGACCCAGCCATAGAGCAGGACGAGCCAGCGGACGACGAACATGCCTTCGAGCAAGCGTCCGAACAGGGCAACTTGGATAAACAAACCGAAAACCCCGTCCCCGGCGAAAACAACAGTCCAGACGACCTTACGCCGGATAAACTCATGGAGCAGAAGAGCCTCCACAAAAGGCTCGTCGCCACTGCGCATAGCCTGAAAAAGCTGAAGCGGAAGCTCAAAACTGTGGAAAATGCACTCAGAATCAGATGGAGCAAAGTACGCAACACCGCAGACAAATATGCCGGCAGTCGCCGCACAAAAAGCTATCCAAAGCGAAAGCTACTGCCTGAATTTGATGAGGAGGCCTTAGAGCCCCCGCAGTCAAAAAATAGGAAAGCCATCCGGTCGGATGGACGACCGCATGGCCAGCATGGAGCGGCAAGCGGCGCCGCACACAAGCCGGCACGCGATCCACCAAAGGATCCGCATCAAAAAGACAGCCCAGCCAGATCTATATACGGGCCAAGAAAGCAAGCTCTAGTAAGCAATGCAACACAACAAATATCCGAACATCACGGCACACACAAATACAGGGGTGCCGCACACCCCCTATGTTTCACCGATGAGGTGCTGGACCATGAATTTCCAGCGGGATTCAAGCCCGTAAACATAGAGGCGTACGACGGAACAACATACCCTGGGGTCTGGATCGAGCATTATATCCTCCACATACACATGGCCAGAGGAGATGACCTCCACGCCATAAAATACTTACCCCTCAAGCTTAAAGGGCCAGCCCGACATTGGCTCAAAAGCCTTCCCGAAAACACCATTGGAAGTTGGGAAGAGCTTGAGGATGCTTTTCGGGCAAATTTTCAAGGGACCTATGTCCGCCCTCCGGATGCAGACGATCTCAGTCACATAACTCAAAAGCCCGGAGAGTCAGCCCGGAAATTCTGGAACAGATTTCTTACTAAAAGGAATCAGATAGTCGACTATCCGGACGCCGAAGCCCTAGCAGCTTTTAAGCACAACGTTCGAGACAAATGGCTTGCCAGACACCTCGGCCAAGAAAAGCCAAGAACAATGGCCACATTAACAAGCCTCATGATCCGCTTTTGCGCAGGAGAGGACAGCTGGTTGGCAAGATGTATCACCAGCGACCCAAGTACATCCGAAGTTAGGGATGGAAACGGAAAACCCCGACGCAGCAAGGACCAGCGGCGGAATAAGGGAAACAGCCCAAAGAGCACGGCGGTCAATGCCGGATTCAAAAGCTCGCGGCAGAATCAAAGAAAGCCGCCCCTCAAGGATAACAGGGACGGGCTATCCAACTTAAACAAAATCTTGGACAAGATATGTCAAATACACAGTACTCCCGGGAAGCCTGCGAACCATACCCACAGAGATTGTTGGGTTTTCAAGCAAGCCGGCAAGCTCAACGCCGAACACAAGGGGCTCGACACACCAAGTGAGGACAACGACGAACCCCACAAGCAGAGCACCAGGAAACAAAAGGATTTCCCACAAGAAGTCAAAACAGTAAACTTACTTCACGTGACGAACAGAACGGCGCCACCAGAGATACGCGCCATACGGCCTATCCGAAAGGAGTCTTGCCAATGGTTATTAAAACCAATCACCTTCGACCATCAGGATTACTCTAGAAGTATCCGGAACGCAGGCTGGACTGCCTTGGTATTAGATCCAATAATCGGCGGACTCCACTTTACAAATGTCCTGATGGACGTCGGCAGTGGTCTAAACCTGTTATACCAGGACACAATCCGCAACATGGGGATAGACCCAACAAAAATTCGCCATAGCAAAACCTCCTTTCAAGGGGTAACGCCAGGCCCGGATGCCCACTGTATGGGTTCTCTCCGGCTAGAAGTTATGTTCGGCTCCCTCGATAACTTCCGTCGCGAACAACTAACTTTCCACATCGCCCCATTCTCAAGTAGCTATCAAGCACTGCTGGGACGCGAAGCTTTCGCCCGCTTTAACGCAATACCGCATTATGCATCTCTTATGCTTAAGATGCCCGGTCCACGAGGCATCATCTCATTAAAGGGAAAACATTGAGTGTTCCCCCCGCGCGAAAAACAGTGCGGCTGCCTTGACAGCCCCACAATAAAGTGGCTTCACCAGCCAAAGCATCTAAACAGGTCGTCAAGACCACGGACACGGCTAGACGAGTCCGGCATAAACATAAAATTGATAAAGGCTTAATAGTCGTATACCCCTGTACTAGGGGCTCCGAGCATATAAAACAAGAGACAATAAAGCTCAATTTTACCCATTTCGATTTATACTTCGTTTATTTAGCATAACTTATGTTCGGCATGATCTTTCTTTAATTAAGTTCCTCTCTTTTACAGATGAACACCATGCTACGCCCGTCCAGGATACGGCACAACGGAGACACAGGCGCAGACGTGCAGCAGGGACCCGTTCCAAGGATTCTTTTCAGATTAAGACCCTGCGTAAACCTTTTTTACTGTCTCTTGTTGATACACATCCCCTGATTTCCTGATATAACCAAGGAGGAGGCTGGCATTTTGGCATGTGGCCACGTCAGAATTTTGCACATACCTGGACACTAGGGGCTTATTACTAAGGGCGTTATCCCGCCCGCCCTCATAAAGACCGAATACCTTAGGGAGTGTTCGGCGTCGCAAGTTTGGCCTTATATGCATCAGCTCCAAATCATGTCTTTGGTCAAATGTTGGGTTTGCCCGGCTCCTGTGTTTTGTTGCCTTACGTTCCGCTCTATCGGCTAAGGCGGCACCCGGAGAACTACTGCGATTGTGCCCCGGTTCGGCCAGGCAAGCACCTCAGTAGAGAAAGCCGAAAAACTGACTGTCATGATATAGCGTGAGACTGGTCAACCACTCGATGACTTACTGGAATCTTTAGGATTCCTTCGCATTAACGAAGGGCCGTTTCTCGGCCAGGCACATACGCGCCCCGAGTTCGGGCGAGCGCAGGCGCCACCAGGGGCTATATAAGTAGCCTCGCTGTCAAACTCCTATGGCTAAGTGAAAGTGATAAAGCATCATAGTCTGATTTCCTAGTTCGCTGCGCTATCACCTCCTTTGTAGGACCAAGACGTTGGATCAAGTGTGAAAATGCGCCTTCTGCGAACACCCCCGCATTATATGCGTGGGGGCTGAAGCCAATGACTGCCATCTTTCAGATTATATATAAATATATGTTAAACAGCCGCACTGGAGGTATCATAATACTTGCAGGCACAAGTATAAAAAGCTTCTACAATTTATCAAAATATTGTTTTACAATAATACATGCTATTTGAATATAGTATCCTTCGAGCACTGCGTCTCTATTAAACGAGCGCCTTGTAGAACTTCCTGAAAATAGTGCTCGGCAGGTACTCGGCTTCCATCCGAGTCTGGAGATGCAACAGCGGTGGCTTCCATTTCCGCCCAGTATGTCTTGACACGGGCAAGAGCCATCTGCGCACCCTCTATGCACGCTGACCTCTTCATCGCATTGATATGCGGCGCCGCACCAAGGAACTACTGCACCAAGTTGAAATAACTTTTCGGCTCTGGCCTCTCTGGCCACAGATGACTCACGACATACTTCATGGCGAGTCCGGACAACCTATTTAGCTCGGCCCATTCGGCCAAACGATCGGGTAATGACAGTGGACACTCTAGATTGTGGAACTGCGACCAGAAGAGCTTTTCCACTTTGCGATCTTCTTGATCTCGGAAGTGCTCGGCCGCATCTGCGGCACTCGCTGCTAAATCCAGATAGGTGTCCGCCGTACTCCACATCTGGTCTAACAAAGCATGTTTAGGATCACAGAACTTCCTCCGCAGCATAAAGGGCTTTCCAGCCGCGATTTCTCCGGCCTGACGCAACTCCTCCTTCATAGCTCTCATCGCAGAGCGAGCATCCTTGGCATCGGCAACGGCCTTCTTCAGGTCCGTCTGTTCCGCCCGATCTTCTTTTTCAAGAAGCTTGCAACGGTCAACAGCGTTCTTCAGCTTCACGGCCACCTCGGCCATTTCCTTCTTGCTTCGGAAGTGAGCAGCCTGTTCGGCTTTCAGCTCTTCAATTGCCTTTCCGGCAGCCGCATCACTTTTCCTAGATTGCTCCTTGGCTCAGGCAAGTTCCGCCCGAAGATTCTCCATGGCAGCAGCACCATCTGCATCAAGCGCACACATTATAAGATATTGGCATAAAGCTCCTCTTACCAGGCGCCGCCGAAGGAATTACATACCTTGTGCCTCGTCAAGCCGCTTGTTGACAAGCGCGATGTCGGCATGTGCCATGTCAAGTTGCCGCTTTAGCTTGGCAAATCCATCAGTCCGGCTGGCCACCAGACACTTCGCCACCTACGTATAAAGGCGGCATATTAGACCTGGGATTATGATTCTCTGTGCGCCGTCACTTTTGACAACACACAGAGTCTCAGGGGCTACTATCTACACAGGGCGCATCTTATTTATGCGCAATTGTCCAAAAAGGGTACATTATTTTGCATACCTCAAAACCTGTCAGTAAACTCCTGACAGCCTCGTGCAATCCGCTCTCCGCGGATGAAATCCTCTCAATCACCGTACCCATCAATGCACGGTGCTCCTCTGAGATAGATGCTCGCCCTAGCAGATCCTTCAGCTCCTCTGACCGCGCACTAGATGGCGCCGGACTCGTCCGATGGCCCTTTTCGAAGGCCGGACGCGGAGGGCTTTGGGGGGCCATATGACTACCTTCCGGCCCCGCCGGATTCGGAGAAACCCTCTGTGACGATACCTTAGGGTCGCCCGCCTCGCAAGGTGGTACGGCAGGAGGAGGCATTCCGCTCTCCATCATCTCCGGAAGAAGATCCCCCGAAGACGAGCTCTGCTGAGAAGGGCTAAGGTCCGACCTACAAGGTAAATTTTCGATTACTTTTCTTAGATATAAAGCAGGGATTTCTCTTGTTTCTTAAAAAGAAAACTCCTCTCTATTTACGGCTCGGTGGAGGGCTGATCCCCTTGAGGGCATAATTTGGCCGAAGTATCCCCCAGCACAGGATCCTCTGGCAAAGATTTCTTCCCCCGCTTTAAGGCCATGGTCTCCGGGTCTTCAGAGGCGGTCCTCTTCTTCCCCTGAGGAGAGGAATTTTCGATTCCTCCCTTCCGAACAACCTCCTTCAAGGAGGCTGTAGCTTCCTTGTCCCCTCCCTCGCTTCCCTTTGAAGGCACAACCTCCAACATCCTGACTAGCACGGGACCTGGCGTGGTCTCGGGGAGGGGGGCCGGACACCTGATTAGCTTTGCTTTCGCTATCCACTCCTGTTTAAAGGACAACTCTTTTAGGGGCAATTTTATGATAAATATACGGATAGCGAGTCCGGGCACAAGGCTACTTACTTGAGTATCTGTCGGAGTAATGGGCCACGGGTAGGCTAACCCAGGCCCAGAACCTTTCAAGACATTGAGGCAGACTGCGCCCCTTGAGACCCCAGGACGAAGAGCCGCCTTCTGAGAGTCGGCGGAGAGGCGGCCGACTGCCCACTCGCGGCCGAGTGGCAGGGACGACTTCAGGATAAGCCGACTCCTGACTGGCGACTTCCAGAGAAGCCGGCCTTGGGGAGTCGGCCCGCGACGCCAACAACCCCCATTCCCTCATAAAGAGGGACGGGACGGGGAGTGGCCATAGTAAGGTCCACTCCCACCCCTTTTCCAAGGGCAGGCGTGGCTACAGTACGCCGTACCCGCAGAGATCTCCGCGTGGCGCGACACTATTGCCATGCCGGCCCTGACGTCAGCCCAGAGGGCGGAGTCCTGTGCCCGCGACAGCCTGCCGGTACGACCCAGTGATGATGGGTCCCACCAGTCGGCGGGCGTATGAAAGACGGCAAGAGCGCCACCAGTCGGCCCGGATGGGAGTCGGCCACCAGGAGTCGGCCGGCCCCTCCCACGGGCCCCATGCACCATTAATCAAACACGACAGGTAGTGGCCACAGTGATCGCCTGCCAGACGGCGGAGCTGTCGCCACGACCTCATGACCGAGCCTGCGTCATTAGAGGCACGACTGCAGTAATCCGCAGCCGGCAAGACCCGCCCGCGGCGGACGCGGCCTGTCGGCTCTGTACCGAGCCAATCGGCGGGCCCCAGGAGTCGGCGGATAAGACGGCGGCCAGAAAGACTGACGGCAGGGCCCGTGCCCAGCCGGATTACCATTGTACCCCTGGGGGGTAGGCCTATATAAACCCCCCAGGGCTTCCGTGCAAAGGGGTTGGAATCCATTAGCACTAGACCAGATCATATAGGAAGGAGAGAGCTAGCCTTGCCTTCTCCTACCTCCAGGAAACAGCTCGAGGACCAACCGTGTAAACACTTTGCCATAGTGATCATGCGGAGACCCCGTAGAGCAGCGGTAGGGGTATTATCTCCCCGGAGAGCCCCGAAGCTGGGTAAGATTCGCCGGCATGCATGCCTTCGCCTTATCCCGTTTCCAGGCACCGGCGACGTTCTACTCGCCCCCACCATGATAAGCCATCCTTTGGCATATGTCGCGCCCAACCCCCGACATTTGGCGCCCATCGTGGGGCCTGGTGCACCGTCGTCCGGAGACCTGCTCTGGACGGGAACCCTTTTTCTCCCTGGCGAGCGCAGCCAGCCTGGCACGCTAGACGGAAGTTGCACTGACGCGCTACACGGCGCTGAGATCGCCTGCGCAGCCAGCTGCCTCACCGATCTTGTCGGTGAGGTTTGCCTCTCCGACGAACCTGCATCCAACGCAGGCACGGGAGGCCCCGAGAGCCTCCTCGCGGGCCTCCTCGACCAACTCCATGTCGCCGGCGAGCCTGCCGTGGACTTGGAGTCTGTAGGCTCCACCGACCCGATGCTGGTCGACTCCGACACTGCGTCGCTCGACGCGTTCCCCACCAACGTGGTGGTCTACGACGAGCCTCTCCCTCGTGCGGAGAGCGACGGAAGCACCGTCAACGAGGTGCTCGTCATCGGTCATGACGAGCCTCCCGGCGGAGGAGCGCATGACCCACTTGGTGCGGCACTACAAGACCTGACTGCGCCCATCCGGAAGATGCTGACGCGGAGATGTTGGAGGCACGCCACCTTCAGCTCGTCGAAGGAGCGAAGAAGCTGGCTAGCATGAGATGCTTGTCAGAAGCCTACCAGCGTGAGATGGATCGCGCTGTGGGTGGCTTGGGAGCCGGCGTTGTCCTCACTTCTCCTAAAGGTGAAAGCTCAAATACGCACTGCAAATCCACTTTGCCGCCTCCAACAACATCGCCGAGTACGAGGAGCTCATTCATGGGCTCCGGCTTGCCAAAGAACTTGGCATTCGCCGGATCCTGTGTTATGGCGACTCGGACTTAGTGGTCCAGCAGTCGTCTGGCGACTGGGATGCCAAAGATGAAAACATGGCGAGTTACCGTTTCCTCGTGCAGCAACTCAGTGGATATTTCGAGGGGTGCGAGTTCCTCCATGTGCCAAGAAACGACAACGACCAAGCAGACGCCTTGGCACGAATCGGCTCTACCCGCCAAGCAATACCATCCAGTGTCGCCCTTCAACGCCTCCTCAAGCCGTCTGTCAAGCCATCACCAGAATTAGACTCCATCTTTGTGTCGGCTCCTCCCGAAGAAGTCGGATCCGACTCCAGAGCCCCGGCAGACGGTACGAGGATTTTGGCAGATGGCTCCAAAGCCGCCACAGTCGAGGCCGACCCAGGGACTGCAGAACCCGGCCCGGGGACTGCGGCGGCCGGCCCGAAGACTCCAGAACTCGGCCCAAGAGCTGCGCCAGTCGGCCCGGGGACTTCATTAATCCAGCAAGCGGTTGCTGACTCCAGCCCAGCCGCCTCCCAGCCCAGCCGCCCTCGTCCAAGTCGCAGTTCTGGCAGTCGAAGAAATAGCAGCACCCTCATGGGCCCAGCCCATCATCAAATTCCTGGTGAGCAAAGAGCTGCCGACTGATGAGACCTTAGCTCGGCAAGTACAATGCCGAGCGGCAGCCTACACCATAGTCAATAGAGAGCTGGTCAGGCGCAGCGTCACTGGTGTCTACCAGCGCTGCGTAGAGCCAGAGCAAGGCCAATCAATTCTCAAAGACATCCATCAAGGTGAGTGCACCCACCATGCGGCTTCAAGAGCACTCGTCGCCAAAGCTTTCCGACACGGTTTCTTTTGGCCAACGGCCTTAGAAGAGGCCAAGGAATTGGTCCAAAAATGCAAAGGGTGCCAGAAGTTCCGCTCCAAGCCCCATCAGCCGGCTTCTGCACTCAAGACCATCCCCATTACCTGGCCTTTCGCAGTTTGGGGTCTAGACATGGTGGGACCATTCAAGACGGCACGAGGTGGCTTAACTCACTTACTTGTCGCAGTGGACAAGTTCACCAAGTGGATAGAAGCGAAGCCAATCAAGAAACTGAATGGTCCGACTGCCGTGACTTTCATCTCCGACATCACAATTCGGTACGGCATACCACACAACATCATCACCGACAACGGCATGAATTTTGCCAAAGGCACCTTGGCCCATTTCTGTGCGACACAGGGCATCCGACTGGACCTAGCGTCCGTCGCCCATCCACAGTCAAACGGCCAGGTGGAGCGAGCAAACGGCCTCATCCTGTCCGGCATCAAGCCCCGACTGGTCGAGCCTCTGGAGCGCTCGGCTGGCTGCTGGCTCGACGAGTTGCCAGCCGTCCTCTGGAGTCTGCGCACGACTCCAAACAAGTCAACCGGCTTCACGCCTTTCTTCCTCGTCTACGGTGCTGAAGCCGTCATCCCAATGGACATAGAGTTCGATTCCCCGCGAGTCACCATGTACACCGAGGAAGAAGCAGAAGAAGCACAACAAGACGGCGTCGACCTGCTGGAAGAGGGCCGGCTGTTGGCACTCAGCCGGTCCAGCATCTACCAGCAGAGCCTGCGCAGATACTACAACAGGAAGGTTAGGCCGAGATCTTTCCAGGAGGGCGACCTCGTGCTCCGACTAATCCAGCGAACAGCCGGCCAGCACAAGTTGTCGGTGCCTTGGGAAGGCCCCTTCATCATCAGCAAAGTACTGGGCAACAACTCCTACTACCTGATCGACGCTCAGAAGCCCCGAGCACGCAAGAGGGGTGACTCCGGCAAAGAGACAGAGTGGCCATGGAATGCAAATCTCCTCCGAAAATTTTACAGTTAAACGCAGTATGTATCATGCTACCTTTTGTATTAAAAGTACCAAGACTTCGGGCCCCCCGAGAAGAGCTCGAGGTCTGCCCTCTTTTATCTATATGATAAGAAATATGCCTTCGAGTATATTACTCTTTGTTATGCCGCTTGGCACCGGGTTCGACTAGTCGGCCCGGGGACTTGCCATCCTACGCAATGAAATGCTTCCTGCAGTCGGACAAGTAGTGTGTGGCATCTAAGCCGTCTCCTGCCAGAGGCCGCGGCTCACAGAGCGACTGTCTAGTGGGCAGGAGTAAGGAAGAATGGGCGTCCACATGAAAAATGGCTAAGGACTCAAAGCACAAACATAGCTTAAGGCCGGCTTCCAGCCTTTTTTCGCAAACCGACTCTTGAATAGTCGGCTTGCCACCTTCTATCCGACTTGTTAAACAACTCTAAAAATGGCTAAGTACTCGCCATCCCAAAGTGACCAAGAATTTGATCCAGCAGCAGTCCGCAGAGCGGCTGTCCGACTGACAAAGACGACAACTGAGGGAAGACGGCAAAGGAAAAAGCCAAAAGAACAATGAGCAAGAAAGATAGAAGTCGGATGAATATTTACATAACAAAGGCCCTTGGCCGAATCTTCGAGCAGAATTTCAAAATACACCCCGCGGGTGGAATTGTGCGAATTAACAAGTTCTTCAAAGACTATTAGAACAGGTAAAACAAAGACAAGGTGGCAGCCTAGGGGGCGGCAGACGGGTTTGGAGGATCGGAGGAGACGACGGTGTTGGATGTTGGGGCGGCCGGCAGGGCGGTCTCGGCTTGATCACCTCCGGCGGCAGTCGGCTTGGGCGTGCATGGCTCATTGCTGGAGGCGCGATCGAGCTGAGGCTGGCCGTCCACTCCGTCTTCCGGTGCCTCTGTCTCGCTTCCGTCCTCCGCCTCATCTTCCTCCTCGACGCTGGAGCTGATCACCTCTGCCGAGTCCTCGCCGTAGTCGGGGTTCAGCCAAACCACTCCAGCGGTACCTCCCCGCCGTCTTCAGCCCGCTCGGGGACAAAGATGCTGGTGTCGGTGTACTCGGCGATCGCCACCGCACGCTTGACAAGGGCGTCTTCCGCGGCTGCCAGCTCCGGCTGGGCCTCTGACCGGAGTGTGGCCAGCCGGTCTAGGTCCAGCCCCGGATACCACGCCTTGATGAATTCCAAGGCTCGGCGCGCTCCGGCCTGGGCCGAGGAACCCTTCCAGGCCGACGGCCAGCCGCGACCTCCAGCCAGTTGGCAGTCCGACTGGGGGTGTGCGGAGCCTGCACGTCTGGCCACAGGGCGGCGATCGCTTGGGCGCCGACACGTTGAAGCCGGCACAGCATCGGGTGGGCCGGCCGCAGGCGAGCCCCAATGCTCAGAATATGCTCGTCAAGGGTCCGAGGGGCATCAGCGGCGATCTCCGCGCCACCCACCCTCCACTCCTCGCGGTCGGCCTCGATAGCTTGAATGGCGGCCTGCGAGTGGCCGGGGAAGAAGTCTACCAAGACGGAAAGAATGAAGAACAAGTCAAAAAAAAACCAAGAGTCGGCTCGACATATAGTCGGCGGCTCGAAGAAGGAAAGCAAAGAAGCTCACCATCGACAAGGTCCTCGATCTCGTGGAAGCCGGAGACCAGCATTGCCTCCTTGTCGGTCCAGGAGGAGCGCTCGCTCGCAAACTCGGCCAGGAGGGCGGCCTCTGCCTCTTCCGCCTCCTTCTACGTCTTCGTAAGCAGCTCCTTCTGCTCTGCCAACTGTGCGGCCAGCAGATCGCGCTCTGTGGCGAGCTTGCTGCACTCCTCCCCCTTGGCACGCAATGCGGAGTTGGCTTCACTTAGCTGTTGTTGAAGAGTGGCGTTGGCCTCTGAAGAGAAAGAAGAAAGAAGGCGTTAAGTCATCAACGAAGAAGGTCGCCAAGGAGATCCGGCCCGACTGCTCAGCAGTCGGCCCTAATCTCGGGGACTACAACCCGCGGGTGCGCCAGTGCACCCCCGCAAAGAAGAAAAAGGACTCACTCTGGCTCTCTGACAAGTCGGCGGTCCCCTTGCCCAGCTCTTCAACGTTGCGGTTGAAGGCGGTGACACGAAGGTTGTGATAGTTCGACAACAAGTAATTCAGACAAAGGTTAGTACCCGGAACTCACCAATTGGAGTTCCGGGCCGCCTGCTCAACAGCCGGCCCAGAACTCGGGGACTACACCCAGTGGGTGCGCTGGCGCGCCCCCACAGAGAGGAACAAGAAAACATGGACAAAGGAGAAAGCATACCCGGATGGCTGCCCGCGACACCAGGTGCGCCTTGGTGCAGTTTTGGATGGCGTCGCTCTCAGCTCGCAGCTTCGTCTGGACATCCAGAAGCGCCTGGTTTAGCGGGCCCGTGCCGCCTCCTCGCGCCCTCCCAATGGGCGCGGCGCTCGTCGCTTCGGCGTCTGGAATCGTCGAGCTGGCGGTGCCGGTCTCCAAGGGGCGTGGCGCCGAAGTCACCTTCTCAAGACGGCGGCGCGTTGGCAAGCCGACTTGAAGGAGTAGCCTTGCCACGGCCTCGTCTTCAGTCGGCGGCAAGGGCGGATCCGCCAGCTGTTTGCCTTGCGCGCTCCTAGATGGCGGCGGGGGCGGCTGTGGCGGCGCGACCGCGTCCTGCATGGGGGCGTCGCCGCCGCCTCTCTCCACGATCGGGAAATCGCCGCCGGCTTCCCCCGACTGCCCCATGAACTCCGGGGGCGGCGGCGCAGAGTTCAGAGGGGTGACGAACACCGCCGACCGCTGGGGCGCGACTTCCTTGCCGACCGCTTTGCTGCAGCGGCGGCCTCGGCCGCCTCCAGCTTCTTCAGGGTGGAGGCCTCCGCCTTCTCGGCCTCCGCTTTCTCCCGGCGGGCGGCCTCGTCCTCCTCGTGCTTCTCTTGCGCGTTCTGCTCCGTCGCCTCCCAAAGATCGGCGGCGGGGTCAATCCGCCGAGTGGTGGCAGATGTCTCCACCGACCCCATAACGGAGGCGGCGGCAACCCTCTCAAGAGTGAGGGGAGCCCTGAGGCGAGAAAAGCATATGAAAAACTCAGACAAGATCAACAAAGAGAAAATAAAGATAAGGGATGGAGGCGCTTACGCAGAGACCAGCGGTGGCTTCTTCACATCCCTGCGGAAGCGGTTGGCTTTCGCGGCCACCTCTTCCCGCTTGGTCGCGGCGGCCGCTCCCTTGAACTTCTTCGACCGGCCACCAAGCGTACTCGGCCCGGCCCGGCGCTTCTTCGCACCGCCTTGAGCGTCCAAGCCGGCGGAGGAACTCGCGCTTGGCTGGCCGGCCTTTGGCTGGCGACGCGGGGCGACTTCTCCCTCGGCCTCGTCGTCAGTCCAGTCGGCGAAAGTGGCTGAAGGCCTGGAGCCGCCTGCTTCTCCTCCTCCTCCCTCGGCGTCGGCTTCCATGGCCGCCGCCCCCAAGTCAGGATCATCAACGTCGCTCTCCGCCCGATCGGGGACAAACTGACGAGCCGGCCCCGCGGTGCCAGCCGAAGGAGGGACGAGAGGGTTCTGATTCAAAACAAAAATGGTCAGACTTGACAAGTCAGACTCGGCAACAAAAGAAACAGAATAAGAAGGAAGACGACTTACAATAGGCGGGGGGTTGGCGCGCGAATACGGCTCCTTGCCGAACCGCCAGTCCACCGAGAGACCGCAGTTCGCGATGTAGTTCACCGTGTTCGCCACCTCCGCATGAGGCATGTCCTTGGAGCACATCCGACTCGGGTCCCGATGACCGCTCATCTGGCAGATCAGGTGAGGTCGGCCTTGGAGTGGGAGGACTCGGCGCGCCACGAAGGCGGCCAGCAAATCGGCCCCGGTCAAGCCCTCCGACTACGTCAGCACTCAGAGTCACGCGACGGCGGCGGCACTAGCGGGAGACAGCGTCTTGGCTCGGTGTGACCAGCTGGGGAGCCTTCCAGCCGGCGCACCGGCTTCGTAAGCCGGCAGGTTAATCTAGTCGCCTTCTGGGGCGACGTTCTTCACATAAAAATAGGACCGCTGCCACATCTTCACCGACTTAATCAGTGCGATGGTGGGAAACGGATTGTCGGCCACTGATCTCCACATCGCGATGAATGCACTGCCCTGGGCCGGCACGCGGGCGATGTGTGTGCCGAGCTTGGACTGGAAGAACTCACCCCAAAGCTCGATGGTGGGGAGAACGCCGAGGAAGCCTTTGCACAGGGTGGCGAAGGCAGCCAGCAGCACCACCGTGTTCGGAGTAAGGTGGTGCGGCTGGAGCCCGTGGAACTCCAAGAAGGAGTGGAAGAAGCTGCTCGCCGGCAGCCCCAGGCCGCGCATAAGGTGCGAGCGGAATATGACCCGCTCGCCCTCCATTGGCATCGGCGATATTTCTCCCTCCGGCGCGAGGTGGACCCGCACTAAGTCCCTGCCGGGCAGCCGCCGTGTCTGGCGAAGAATCTCGATGTCGTTGTCGTCAACGTCGGAGCCATCCCACATTCCAGAGCGTACAGCAGGAGGCGCGGCGGCGAAGGAAGAGCTCATCGCTGCGGGCGCGGCGTGGTTCAGAGCAGCAGCAGCAAGAGGAAGAAGAAGCAAGAAGGAGCGAAAGGGAGTGGGGAGAATGGGCGCGCGTGCTTCGCCGCCCCCCTCCCCCCGCCTACTTGTAGGCTCGTGGGCTGAGAAGCCGAGGGGGCGGTCGTGGGATTAACTGCTGCCGGGACCCCACAACCCCCACGATTTACCACACGAAATTACCACGTGCAATAACCGCGCGGGAACCCCAACCGTCCGCACGGCCACAACGGATCCGTTCGCATGTCGAGGCGCGGTAGTGGTGGGCCCCGCCTGTAGGCCTGTCCCGTCGCACGCGTGGGTGAGCAGACTAGCTCAGCCACGTGGCGCCTCGCGACGGGTCCACCACAGGCGGCAACCCGGAAGCTTATCGGGCACGCCGCCTGAACTCCGCCGCGACGTTCAAACTTTTTTAGGGGCAAGTCGGCCTTGAGCAAGTCTGACTCCAACTAGTCGGCTTGACAGAAGACGGCTAGCGAGGGCCAGATCAAACCGCCGAAGAGAAGAAACTGTTGAGGCTCCATGACATGTTGCCCTCGAAGTCTCACCAGCTTCGGGGACTACTGTCGGAGTAATGGGCCACGGGTAGGCTAACCCAGGCCCAGAACCTTTCAAGACATTTAGGCAGACTGCGCCCCTTGAGACCCCAGGACGAAGAGCCGCCTTCTGAGAGTCGGCGGCGAGGCGGCCGACCGCCCACTCGCGGCCGAGTGGCAGGGACGACTTCAGGATAAGCCGACTCCTGATTGGCGACTTCCAGAGAAGCCGGCCTTGGGGAGTCGGCCTGCGACGCCAACAACCCCCATGCCCTCATAAAGAGGGACAGGACGGGGAGTGGCCATAGTAAGGTCCACTCCCACCCCTTTTCCAAGGGAAGGCGTGGCTACAGTATGCCATACCCGCAGAGATCTCCGCGCGGCGCGACACTATTGCCATGCCGGCC
Source organism: Triticum urartu (assembly GCF_003073215.2). NCBI lineage: Eukaryota > Viridiplantae > Streptophyta > Magnoliopsida > Poales > Poaceae > Triticum > Triticum urartu. The sequence continues at coordinate 457,788,057 of NC_053024.1, forward strand.
CTGACGTCAGCCCCAGAGGGCGGAGTCCTGTGCCCGCGACAGCCTGCCGGTGCGACCCAGGGATGATGGGTCCCACCAGTCGGCGGGCGTATGAAAGACGGCGAGAGCGCCACCAGTCGGCCCGGATGGGAGTCGGCCACCAGGAGTCGGCCGGCCCCTCCCACGGGCCCCACACACCATTAATCAGACACAACAGATAGTGGCCACAGTGATCGCCTGCCAGACGGCGGAGCTGTCGCCACGACCTCATGACTGAGCCTGCGTCATTAGAGGCACGTCTACAGTAATCCGCAGTCGGCAAGACCCGCCCGCCGCGGACGCGGCCTGTCGGCTCCGTACCGAGCCAGTCGGCGGGCCCCAGGAGTCGGCGGATAAGACGGCGGCCAAAGAGACTGACGGCAGGGCCCGCGCCCAGCCGGATTACCATTGTACCCCTGGGGGTAGGCCTATATAAACCCCCCAGGGCTTCCGTGCAAAGGGGTTGGAATCCATTAGCACTAGACCAGATCATATAGGAAGGAGAGAGCTAGCCTTGCCTTCTCCTACCTCCAGGAAACAGCTCGAGGAGCAACCGTGTAAACACTTTGCCATAGTGATCATGCGGAGACCCCGCAGAGCAGCAGTAGGGGTATTATCTCCCCGGAGAGCCCCGAAGCTGGATAAGATTCGCCAGCGTGCATGCCTTCGCCTTATCCCGTTTCCAGGCACCGGTGACGTTCTACTCGCCCCCACCATGATAAGCCATCCTTTGGCATATGTCGCGCCCAATCCCCGACAGTATCCGGACGATTGCAGCTCAGACTTGCGTCCTCCGTAGAATCCGGACACACTACTTGTGGTCCGAAGAACAATTTGTACATCTCCACGGCTGTCATGCCAAGAAAATGTTGGAGAACTCATGGTCCCTCCGGGTTGAACTCCCACAGGCGAAGGGGGCGACGTTCGCAGGGCAGAACTCGGCGAATTAACATAACCTGTGTCACCATGACCAGACTGATGTCTCTTTCTAGGAGATCTCGGATGCGGCCCTGCAACAAGGGCACGTCCTTTGGTGGCCCCCAGTCCAGCCCCGTATTGACCCATGACGCCAGTCGTGGCGGGGGACCCGAGTGAAAGGCAGGTGGCGCCACCCACTTAGGGGCCCTGGGAGTGGTAATATAAAACCACTCTCGTTGCCATAAGCTGGACTCCTCTTGAAAAGAGCCCTCGGGCCATGGAGTACCAGCATTCTTGCTTATAAAGGCACCTCCGCACTCCGTGTGCCGTCCCTCGATCATCTTCGGCTCTACTTTGAAGGTCTTGAGCCATAGTCCAAAGTGAGGAGTGATACAGAGGAAGGCTTCACACACGACGATGAATGAGGAAATATGGAGGATGGACTCCGGGGCTAAGTCATGAAATTCCAGCCCATAATAATACATGAGCCCCCTCACGAAGGGATCCATCGGGAAGCCTAGCCCCCGAAGGAAGTGACACATGAACACCACACTCTCACCGGGCTTGGGAGTGGGAATGACCTGCCCTTGAGCAGGCAGCCTATGCGAGATTTCGCCGGTCAAGAACCTGGCCTCTCTCAATTTTAGCACGTTCTCCTCCATGATGGAGGAGGGCATCCATCGGCCTAGAAGGTCGGAACCGGACATTGTTGATGGTCCGAAGTGCCTGAAATCTAGAGCCTTGGGTGTTGGAACTCGAGGCGAAGGGCGAACTCATTCGAGATTGAAAGAAAGGAGTAAGGCCTTGGTCTCTTTATAAGAGGTTGAATACCAAGGGCCTTCCCTGTGACCGTTTGGGACTCGCCTTTGATCGAGAAAATATACCAACGGGTACGGTTGGGTTACCCACACCCGTATTGATGAGAATCCCGGAATAAGGGGACACGACCTCTGCTTTAACAAGACGTGCCAAGGAAACCGCCTCGCTAAACGCGCTGAGGTGGGACAGTAAAACGATTCGAATAAAGACTTGGCCGTGGTGTGATGTCACGCTGCGGAATACGTCAGCAGATTAGATTTGTGTAAATATTATTCTCTATATGGCAATATGTGGAAACTTATTTTGCAGAGCCGGAAACTACCTTTGTGTTCAAAATCTTCTATGAAGTACTTGGAGGAGGAACCCGCATGCAATGCCGAAGACAATCTGCGCGCCGGACTCGTCGTCATTGAAGCCTGGTTCAGGGGCTACTGAGGGAGTCCTGGATTAGGGGGTGTTTGGATAGCCGGACTATACCTTCGGCCGGACTCCTGGACTATGAAGATACAAGATTTAAGACTTCATCCCGTGTCCGGAAGGGACTTTCCTTGGCGTGGAAGGCAAGCTTGGCGATACGGATATGTAGATCTCCTACCATTGTAACCGACTCTGTGTAACCCTAGCCCTCTCCGGTGTCTATATAAACCGGAGAGTTTTAGTCTGCAGGACGAACAACAATCATACCATAGGCTAGCTTCTAGGGTTTAGCCTCTCTGATCTCGTGGTAGATCTACTCTTCTACTATCCATATCATCAATATTAATCAAGCAGGACGTAGGGTTTTACCTCCATCAAGAGGGCCCGAACCTGGGTAAAACATCGTGTCCCCTGCCTCCTGTTACCATCCGGCCTAGACGCACAGTTCGGGACCCCCTACCCAAGATCCGCCGGTTTTGACACCGACAATATCCTTGTCTCCGGTCATGTGATCGGCAATCCACTGTCAAGAACCCATTCCTTTCCTCCAACCATATAGCTGCGAAGGTTAGCCATAAGACCAAAGTGTCTCATAGATTCAGCAAGTTCAAAGTCACTATCATCATCCTCATCATAGTATCCATGTTCAACATCATCTTGTGATGAATCATCACCTAGAGAGAGTGTTTCATTAGATGTATGACCATGGCAATGTGCATATTTATGAATTCTAATGACTTGGGAGATAACGCTACTAATGACTCCAACATCTCCTTTGGCACGCATAAGGTCACGAAGCTCAAATAGACAATCATCAAATTTTGGGTCACTAGGTTTAATTTTATGGAAAGCTATGGACTTTTGAAGGATCACATATAGATTTTTCAAGGAATAGTTTGGGAACAATTCCTCAGAAAATATCCATATGGTGTAAGCACATTGAAAAGTAGGCAAGCATACAATCAAATTTCTAGGCAATCCTCTAATGATAAGATTGATAGTTCTAAGATTGCAGATCATATCAAGAGACTCATCAGGGGTAGGATGCAATGGATCAACAAGGGGAGCACAAAGGCTAGTAATGTACTTGTTCAAGTGATATTCATTGAAAATCTCAAGCATCTCATTTTTCCAAGCATTAAAGAACTCTCCATCAAGCATAGGCACTCTACGTCTAAAACTCTCCATCGTAGACTCATCCATCTTCCTCCAATGGTGATTAAACCAAAGCAATGGAGACCAATGCTCTTATACCAATTGAAAAGATCAAGAAGAGGTGTCTAGAGGGGGGTGATTAGACCCTCAACAAGCAAAAGTAGCAGTTTTTAAGTTCTTCAAGTTGAGGTGGAGTTTCAGCACAAGTTTAAGCATTCATAATACATTTCAAGCAAGCATGGCAAGAGTATATGAGCAACGGAAAGTAAAGCATGCAAGTTGCAAGAAAGTAAAGGGATGGGATTGGAGTGTGCAAACGCAATTGGAGACACGGTGATTCTTGGCATGGTTCCGATAGGTGGTGCTATCGTACATCCACATTGGTGGAGACTTCGACCCACGAAGGGTAACGGTTGCGCGAGTCCGGGGAGGGATCCACCCACGAAGGGTCCATGAAGAAGAAACCTTGTCTATCCCACCATGGCCATCGCCCATGAAGGACACTACAAAAAAAGACACATCCGTGACATTTTGGGCCGAACGAAATTTTTTCTATCGTACTTATGACACTTCTATGACGATAATTGTGACAAAACCCGGTATCATCATAGATGTGGTGGGGTCCTACTTCTTTGACAAAAAATCATGATAGAAAATGGGCTTTTTGTCCTTGGCGGGCCGGAGACGCAGCTGCCTGAAATTTTTGGGCCGTCCATGATGAAAAAAACCATGGTAGAAGCGAGGGAGAGGAAAATATTGGGGAGTTCCCGGTTACGGTGGGTAGTCGGGGGCCGAGCGATGCGCGTTTCTCTCGTACGTACGCGCATGTGTGCGAGGCGTTGGGCTCTAACTGAACCCGAGCGAGGCGTTGGGCTCTAACTGAACCCGAGCGAGGCATTGGGCTCTAACTGAACCCGAGCGATTGCACTGCGGGCTACACGTTACTGAACCCGAGCGATTGCACTGTAGGCTACGCGTTACTGAACCCGAGCGATCTATCGATCCCTTGCTGTTAACTGAAGCCGAGTGATTCCTTCGCTACTGCTGCTAATTGAAGACGATCGATGCTGCCTCTGGATGAATAGTGAGCGTTGTTGGGGGGGTTTGGATGAACAATTCCCGGTGGGGGTGGATGAACCGGACCCCGTGGTAGTAGAGGCCGTTGCCGCTGGATGAACAGTACCCCGATCGATCGAGCCGGTGGATGAACAGGACCCTGTGGAGGGCTGGATGAACATGACCCTGTGGAGGGCTGGTTGAATAGTAGCCGGTGGAGGGCTGGATGAACAGTAGCCCGTGGAGGGGTGGTTGAACAGGACCCCGTGGAGAGGGCTGGTTGAATAGTAGCCAGTGAAGGAGCGCGCGGTGGAGGCTGGATGAATAGGAGCCCGTGGATGAACAGTCGCGGGTGGAGGCTGGAGGAGGTCGACAGTGTATGAATAGTAGCCCGTGGAGGCTGGAGGAGGTCGACGGTGGAGATGAACTGTATCCAGTGGAGTCCCATTTTGCGGTACGCCCCACCCCTCCCGATGAACAGGACCCGCGTTTGACCGTAGCGCTCCAACACAAGTCCGTTTCCTCCGTTTTGTGGTACGCCGCACCCTCCCGATCAACAGGACCCCATTTCCACCGTAGGAGGTCCGTTTCCTCCGTTTTGCGGTACGCCAGACCCCTCCCGATGAACAGGATCCCGGTTCGACTGTGGCCGGTCGAACACAAGGTTATTTCCTCCGTTCTGCGGTACACCAGGCCTCGTTTCCATCGGCTGTTCCGTCCAAGCCGGTTGGCTCCCGATGAACAGCACGCGTTTCGTTGCCTCGCGATGAACACGATGCATTCCGTTGACTCCCCATGAACACGATGCCGACGCAGTTTCTCCGTTCTGACCCAGCCATGTACACGAGCCCTGGCCGTACGTATGCGTGAGTAGGCATTCGAGACCCCACCCGTATGTACGTACATGGTCGTATTTTCTTTCTTGCACCCTGGTCGCTGTACGTACGTGTACATGCTACGTGCGCGCCTCTACTACGACACGTGCGCACCTCTAATACAACACGTGCGCGCCTCTACATCAACCAGTATGTGCGTACACGTTCGCGACCAGAATGACCACACTACGTACGCTTCGACCAGGTGGGTCCCGACTGCCACGCACTTCCTTGCATGCGAAGATGTAGCTAGTGGGTCCCTGCAGTCAGGGGAAATGTTTTTTCGCAAAATACGGTGGCCCATCCAGTGGGTCCCTGCTGTCAGGTGGAGGAATCATTGTTTTCCGCATAATAAGGAGGCACTTCCTTGCTGCGGCCGTGGACCCAGCTGTCAGCCTCTCCATGTACAGTACTCTTCCGATGGAAGTCGTTCGTTGACCACATTGACCACGCCGCGTCGAGAACACCAAGGCGGTGGACAACTGTGAGGCCTAGGAAGGGGACGATGCGGAGCCGGGGAAGACGCGGCAGTGGATGCCCACGCGGAGGGGAGTACGTGGGTTGACTGCTTCGGCTGCGGTGTGAGGCTGCCATCACTGGAAAATAACAGGAGGTGTAGGTGAGTATAGAGGGATGGCATGGCCAGCGGTGGAAGCACAGCCGGACACGTGAGGCAGGTGCAGGCGGCACGGCCGACGCTTGTTTGGGCGGCTGGAGCAAGAAGACCAGAGGTTGAAGAAGCACTACGGCCGTTGGATGGACATCGTACGGTCATTGGAGCTAGAATCATTCATATTGACTAAGTTAACAAAGCCCTCCGTCCCCGTCATCTTAGTAGGCCCACAATTCAGCCTCCCACTATGGTGGGCCCTAGCTAGCAGGGGGAGTATTCATTTTATTGTGCGTAATAACGAGGCACTTCCTTGCGTGTGAAGATCTAGCTGGTGGGTCTGACCTGTCAGCGGGGGAACGTTTTTTCACGAAATGCAAAGGCCCTTCTGGTGGGTCCCAGCTGTCAGGTGGATAAATCATTATTTTGCGCGTAATAAGGAGGCATTTCTTTGCGTGCGGCCGTGGACCCAGCTGTCAGCCTCTCCACATACAGTCCACTTCCCATGCATGTCGTTCGTTGACCACGCCGCGCCGAGAGCACCAGCGCGGTGGACAACGGCGAGGCCTAAGAAGGGAATGACACGTAGCCAGGGAAAACTCGGCAGTTGTTCCCCATGCGGAGGGGGTGCATGGGTTTACTGGTTCATCTGCCGTCGCCGGAGAATAACAACAGGTATGGGTGAGTAGAGGGATGGCTAGGCCAGCGATGGGAGAACGATGGGGCGGTGAGGCCAACGCGGCAGCATAGCCGGCCGCGGGAGGAGGGAGCAGGTAGTCCCGCCAGCGCTTGTTTGAGCGGCTAATGCAGGAAGAGCAGAGATTGAAGAAGCACGACGGCCGTTGGATGGACATCCAACAGTCACTGCTCTCGTGTGTTGACTAAGTTGACACGGCGTTGCGTGTGTGTCAACCTTATTTTTTAGGAAAGCGTACGCGTCAACCTGTAGTAGGCGCACAAGTCAGCCTCAAATCTATGGAAAACAACATACAACCCATCTGCCATTATTTCTAATAATTTACAGCCCATTTGCCAATTCTTAAGAATTTTTTTGGAGCCCATCTTCTTTTTGTTAGCATTACACCCCATATTGTGGCCACGGTTAGAAATTATATGAAATTTTGCATATTTTGGTGCGGTCAACTGTTTTTAATCCCAAAATATCGAGTCACATTCAAACTATTTTGAAAAATAATTTATATAAATCTAAAATCCAAATAAGTTTCCACGCATAAAAATCAATGGAATTTGAAATCTTGTAATTAAAAAAATTGAAACTAATTCCCAGTTTGATGTGTTTTAAAAATGTATAGCCCATTTCTGGGCAAACCGAATGAAACGCTCCTCGTCTTGAAAGATTTGTAGCCCGGCAGGGCTGATAAAGCAAGTAGGCCTTGTTTCATTATTTCTTAAAAAAATAGAACTGGGCTAGCCATTTTCAGCAAGAAAAAAACACAACTAGGCTCGTGATGTGGTAAACATGAATAAAACCCTGGCTAGACGGGCCACAACCCCGTTGTTACCCTGATCCGTCACTAAAACTAGTATAAATAACAACCGACTGTTCCTAAAAAAGTAAATAACAACTGCGCGACCTGCTGGGTCCCTGGTGTCAGCCGCTCCTTGTGTAATTCTCTCGTTTATTGACTACCTTGACAATGGCGTGAGCCCCAGATGTCCAACCATTAGGAGGAACCATTTTTGGGCTTATAATAATGAGGCACTTGCTTGCATACTGCCATGACGCTGGTGGGTCCCTATTGTCATCCTCTCCACCTACATTCATATCCTTGTTCCTCTCGGTTGTTGACGGTGTTGACAACGCAAGAGGGTGGCGCTCCGCGCACAGCGAGCAAACCAAGGCCTCGGACGGAATGATCAGGAGCCATGGAAGATGCGCCAGTCCAGTCGCTGGCGGAGGGGAGTACGAGGGTTGACTGGTTCAGGTGCGGGTGCGTGTTGTGGCTGACATCGTCGGAGAATAACAGGATGTGTGGGGCAATAGAGGGAGGGACTGGCCAACGTTGGAGGGTACGGTAGGGAGGCGGAGGCGCAACCAGCCATGGGAGGCGGGAGCAGGTAGAGCGGACGGGGTGGTTTGGTTTGGGTGGCTGGAGGAAGAAGACCAGAGATAGAAGATACACGACAGATGTTGGATGTCAATCCAACGGCTGGTAGGCAGAATCGTTTGTTGACTAGCTAGTAAGTTGACACCACCTTGGATAGGCTATTTCCTCATGGGTCCCAAATGTCAGAATCCAAATCTGTCACGGTCATGCAACCTTTCCTATGAAAATTTACAGCCCATTTGGTGTGCTAGTTCGAAATAAGTTTGTGGGTGCTGGTGGGGGCTAATCACTTGGCTTCTGTAATGCACAGTGAGCTCAAGCAGCCGGCGAGAGTGATGTTATTTCCCTTGGTTGGGATTTGTTACAATATTTCACTCTAAATTAAAGGAATGGCAAGCCATTTGCCTTGTTTCAAAGAAAATATGACAGCTAACTCCAGCTTACAAACTGTACAAAAGCACGAGGGTTAATTGATCATCAGGTTTAGACAAAACCCAGGTTGAAAAGGGCAACAACATCTAACTCCAGCACTATTTTCGGCAGTCACAGTCAAATGGATCGGTCAGGTCCATAGAATGAACATCCCGGGTCGTAAAATTTACTGGATTATGACCACAATATGTTGTAAATAGAAGCCCGGCACATTCAGAAGCTCTTTTGCCCACCTGAAACTCCTTTTTTTTCTCTTCGACATACCCATCCGTCAAAACCATGCTACTGATAAACTTAAGCCTGATGGACAATAGTAACCTTGCATTCAGCAGGAAGAATGTGACGAATCTAGTGTTTGCATGGTTGGCTACATATAGTTCTAGCGTTATTGTCTTCAATCGAATGTCATGAGAAGTGAGAAAATCCCAGTGATTATGAATCCACTGATTGGTTATAACTTTCTTACCCTGTCCCGTTTCCTAAATATACATGAAGATTGAAAATAGTTAAGGTCTAAAAAAGAGCGCGGAAAGAGCAATAGCTGAACGGTTAATTCTAGTACACTATATGCGGGCTTCCAATGTGCGTGAAATTATCACCTTTATATACAACTTCTCCAGACATGGAAAGCATTGCAGCAAGCCAATAATCTTGTCTAGATCAAAACTATTCATTTGGAAATATAAGATCTTGACAGAATCTAGCACCATTGATAGGCTATCCGTGGAGAAACTCTTCATTGAGCATAGAACATAATATTAGTACAAAATGTGTACTCCGAGATGATATATAACTTATGCGCAGAAATATAAAATGCAGCTTATGGTTACCAAGTGTAGATGATAATATAAAGTACCTGAAGAACTGTGGAGCCAAACACCATCTTGAAATGAGCACAGAGATCATGTATTACACCCAAGGTCTCCAGTTTAGGCGCTGAGAGGACGGTTATTTGCGACGGTGAATAACTAGAATCAAGGATCAACCTTTGAAGTGAAGGGGCATCTTGGATGATGAGCTGCCTTCCATCAAAAAAATTCCAATTCTTACACGGTTAGGCGACTTTATTTGGAGACAACCGATTCTAACTGTGAAAACAAGCACCAAGCACTCCAGGGTAGGGCAACTGGAGTGGATGATGCTGTGCAATGAGGCCTGTGACATATGAACCCGCACAAGTGAAAGTTTCTTGAGAAATGGGAGTTAAAGGTTTAGTACCAGATTGTATGGTAGGTCGCACAACGCAAAGGTGCCAGTGTGGAGAGAGGAGGAAAACCGCGAGATGGACATCGGTGCTGAGGGCACAGGTAGATGGCGTTCGGTATCTGGTAGGTGATTTCTAGGGGAATAGTAGAACTCAATCAGCTGTAGTTCTATGAATTCAGGGGATTTGAGCCAGGCGTCCACCATGTAGGGCATGGTATGCTTGCTCAGGTATCATGACGAGATGCAGAGGCATTGAACGGAGCCCTGGTGGGAGGAGATGATGGCTCTGGGGATTTCAAAATCATTGAAGAGAGATAGCTGACGACAGTCGAGATTAAGGGTCATGACGCTCCATAGAGGGCGCCACCGAATTGAGAGGATTTGGGTGCGGCAGCAATCCTTTGTGGGGAGAAGCGAGATGATCTCCCCAAGGACGGCGTCCGGGAGATCGCTGATGCTGTCCACCCGAGATTCTACGGGTTCCTGGGATCTGGTGGGGGCGGGATCGCCGCTTCTCCCCGTGCTGCCGAGTGCGGGATCTACAACAGGCGTCGCCGCTAGCGGGAGCCTCATCTTCTTGGCAATGGGGTTAGCCGACTCCATTTTCCTCGAGGGCATCGCGTCGCGCTCACGTATTTGAGAAAAGTAACGAATGACAAGCCTAGTTGTAGTGCGAGTGAATAAGAAGGGGAGCTGGGGTTTTTCTGTGGTAGCGAGGAAGAAGGGGAGCTGGGGTTTTCTGTAGGAGTGAGGTGAGGAATTTGGGGTACGAGTGGAGCGAGCTGACGTGAGGTGGGTGGGAGTGAGGAGGAAGAAGAGCACCTATGTTTTTTTGGGGGGCGGTGTGCTGGGTGTGGGTAGAGCCTCTCATTAAGTAAATATATGGGCTTTTGAATTGATTTTATTATTTACTAGGGTGGATGGGCTGTTTTGTATTGGGCCCAGAGAAACAATTACTACTAGTACAGTGGAGACACTCTACAGCTACCAGAAAAACAATTACTACTAGTACAGTGGATACACTACCGCTTCTGGCTCCTCCTAGGTCATTGAACTGTCTCCCTCTACTGAATGTCATTCTACTTTTGTTCACCTACATGGGGGCCATGACGCACGCGGGCCCAAATGACATCCACCAAATTAGAAGGCAGTATGCAGGCGGAGAGTCATCCTGGTCATAGTGCGGCAGTAACAAGCCATCGTATCACAAAACCCCACCTCCCGCAGTATAAGTTTGACGTACGAAGCAACCATCATTTCACCCTTCGCTGAATCTCCTTCTCCCTCGCCGCCTTCAAGAAAGCCAACACTCTGCATCTGCCACCGTTCTTCTCTCCCAACGAAGGGAAGGTAAGCGGATCCGTGATATTGGTATATTTTCGTTCATAGAAGAAAAGAACTTTTGCAAAGCAGTAACCGATCCTCACTCTCTTTTTGTTTCATTGTCATTGCGATTGTGTTTTACTTTCAGTGGTCTCCTAGTATTCGTCAGCTTCATGATGGACCAAGGAGAACCAGGCAAAGATCTGCCGATATTGGAGCAGACGTGGGAGGCTGATCCCCATGAGACAGAGAGCTCCAAGAAGATGGAGGCACCCACCGAGCCGACCCCAGATACGCTCACGGCCACTAGTGAGATGGTCAATGCCCCGTTTGAGGTTACAGCCCCCGTGGCACTGCAGGAGCAGTTTTCCCCCGTCGAGGATGTGTGTCCCCCCCCCTCCCCGTTGAGTTGCGCAAGGTTATTTTCTTCTTTGCCGATCTTGATTGTGGTTTTTCATATAAGTATGTGGTGATGAATAATGCAAAATTTTATTAGCTTCGGTGTCATGCTGTACATAGTGGTTTAAATAACTTGTGTTTCTTATATTGGGAAGTAATTCAGAATTTGTTTCTATTTCAATTAGCGCCCTGATGCAGACAAGGATTGTGTGGTTGTACATGTCACTCGCTATGAGGCGGATGACCTGAATATACGCACAAGGAAAACAGAGTTCTTAGGCTATTGGATCCCGGAAGCCATTTGCGCTTATAGTGATGTCGAGTTGTATTCCAGCCTCACTGTTGTCAGGCGTGTTGTCCAGGGTGTACTGAAGCATGAGAAGTTCAAAGCTACTCCTTCATTTGTGAGGCACACTTTTGTTGTGAAGCTTACACAGGAAGATGATGTGGCATGCCTCCACAAACAAGTTTATGAGTGCCAAGGTCACAAGGTTATCTTCATGAAGGTTCACAGGATTGAGCTGCTGCGGGACGTCCTCAATGATGTTCATGGCAAGGTCCGTCTTGTGTCCAGCCCAAATTAGATCGAGGCATGAAATAGTTGCCCCAGCTAGTGTTTAATACTAGTTTGGATTGTGTCTACTTATCCGAACCTTGCCTATTATCGAGCCCTCTGGGGCTAGTACTATGTTTGAATCCCTCTATGGGAACTGCTGCTACTTTTGTGTGCCTGTGAATCATGTGAGAACCATCGTAATTGTTGCCGAAACAGATGTGTCCTCACTAGTTTTTTCACGAATATGGCATGGTAAGACATAAGTTGTCACGGTTTATCATAAGAGCAGTGTGTGTTTGATGAAATAGAGTAGCTTCAACACTAGGCTATCGACCAGCTAACAATCAATAATCTGATGTCTGACATATAAGCAACTATGTATCTTGTTACAGTGGTTCATGCAGTTAACTGAGGCCACAATGTAAATTCCAAACGTTCACACGCTAGTCCAATGTTCATCTGGAACACTCACATTAAACTCGGCTTCATAAAAAACTTGAAAAGCATAAGTTAAGCAATTTTATACATCTCAATGATTCATAGAACATAACAAACATATACTGGTTCACAGCAAAATACAAAGTTGTGAGAAGGTTTACGAATCAGAAAAAAACAAGCAAGGCTTCTCTAAGCAAAGGGCCTCCCAGGAGTCTTAAATTTTCCGGAGTTCACTCTGGTTTTTTCTTGTTGCCGCGCTCCAGGGTTAGGTTCTCTCATTCCAGAATAACCAATTATAATTGTGTCCTCAGCTGGAATGCTGAACTGAACCATGTAGTGTACTGACTAGCTGAAATTCTTGTGCATTCCACTAAATTTAAGCACCGCTATTTGCAGAGATAAGTAGACCACAATGCCTCTTGTCCGCGCACCTGCCCCAAAAACCTTCGTGTAGCCATGCCAGCTAGTCCTCGATCCATGGATCAACTCGTAGAAAGTGCATTCTGGACTAGGATGCAGTTGATTTCCTCGTCCCTGCACTGCAATCAGGAAGTAAAACGTACGAATCAGCTTCTATTAGATTGCGTTGGTCATTCTACCTAGCTACTACCAATGAAGGAATACCTGGAACACTGGTGATTAGAGGAAGGTAGCTAGGAATATCCATCTCATTTTGTGCAGTTGTACTAAAACTGAGGTGTGTACTTTTGATTGCGCGGATAGAAACAATATGGAGACAGACATCTCTGTTCGCGCAAATATGAAATACAGTTATTTAAACAGTGACAGATATTTGCAGTGGCGTATGATTAACAACAGCATCTATTGTGTTATAATTGGCACTAGACAGACAGTATGAAAGTGCCCTTAAGTAAGTAGCATCACATCACATCAACACTGCCACTAGATTAACATGCAGAACAATAGAATTAGTATTACTATCATGAGAGTAGCACATGGTCAGTAAATGTGCAATCAAATTTGTGCAGTTCCACTGGGATGAAGCAATGTTAGCGGTGTGAGATTTAAGTGTAACTGCAAAAACACAATTCATGGGAAATAAAGCAAGACAGAAGCACTTCATAAAATGGTGGTCGCATTGCTTCAATTTATCAACGGCACTAGACCATTACTTATAGTGACATTAGGTGGCATTGCTTAATTCTTCATGTGATTTTACATTAATGGTAGCGATATGGGCGTAGGGACAGCAGGGGCATAAAGTGGTGAGGCAGATGTGGTTGCCGAGAGCGGCAAACACTTAGGTAGCATGTTTGTATTTGTCCCATTTTTTTATCTCCTCGGCGACATTTTCCTATGTGAGCACAGGAAATCTAGACCTGCCCGTTCTCATTTGAGTTGTCCCCCAACACCCCTCACTTTCATTCCCTTTTCAACCAAGAGAAAGGTCCACTTCCCCCACCCTTCGCCATCCACCATGCTTTCTTCTCCTTTTCAATCAATAGACCGGTTGGGTAACCAGTATCTACTATTTTCCCTCGTTTCCTCTTAGAACCAATTCCTAGATTCATGCTACAGCTTTCCGACTTTCTTCCCTATTTGAACCAACTCTTAGATTTGACTATATGAACTACCTTTACCTCTAATAATAGTAAAAGTCCAGGTGGCTTTGGAACAGCCGACGGAAGTAGAAAAAGATCCACACGCAGCCACGTGGGGAGCTGGGGCAGTAGAGCAAGGAAGGTTTCAAAGGAATATATACCTGAGGGTCGTCGGCATGTGGCAAAGACGGCGTGGGGAGGCCGCATCTTGGCCACAATACCGCATGGAGGAAGAAGGGGAGCGGAGGCCCTCCCGAGTTGGCGCTCTCTCGGAGAGAACGGCACGGCCGCCGATCGGGATGCGTGTGTAGCCATTGGTCTCCTCCCTCGCCGCCGACAACAGCGTAAATGATGCACCTACACCCCTGCCCCGGTCGAGGTGGTTCGGCCAGATTTTTGACCAGCCATGAGCAGAGAGAGAGTGTGTCCACCTATGTCTTGCTTAGACCTGCAGAGCATGAGAGAGTGAAGGAGAGGAACCCTAGTAAAGCAAGCGCTAAGGCTCCTGCTTATATATATAGTGGAGTGATTTTGTTGTACCAGCTTCAAAAAAATGCGCTCCTATGTGTACCCACGAGTGGGTGTGAGAGAACTAGTGCGTGCGTGCACCGCTTCTCTTCGTGAGAGTACAATATACTATGTGAGGCAGTCCTGGACTAAGGGGTCCTCGGGCGTCCAGCCTGTTGGACATGGGCCGGACTATTGGGCCATGAAGATACAAGATAGAAGACTTTCTCCCGTGTCCGGATAGGACTCTCCTTTGCGTGGATGTCAAGCTAGGCGGTCGGATGTACTATTTCCTTTCTATGTAACCAACTTTGTAAAACCCTAGTCCCCTCTGGTGTCTATATAAACTGAAGGGTTTAGTTCATAGGGACAATCATAATCACATAGGCTAGACTTCTAGGGTTTTAGCCATTAAGATCTCGTGGTAGATCAACTCTTGTAACCTCCAATACTCATCAATGTTAATCAAGCAGGACGTAGGGTTTTACCTCTATCAAGACGGCCTGAACCTGGGTAAACATTGTGTCCCCTATCTCATGTTACCATCAACCTCAGACGCACATACGGGACCCCCTACCCGAGATCCACTGGTTTTGACACCGACATTGGTGCTTTCATTGAGAGTTCTGCTATGCCGTCATGAGAAGGTTCGATGGCTCCATCCATCATCTACAACAACACTACTCGGGGGGGTGTCTTTCTCCCTGGCCAGATCTTCATATTCGGCGGCTTCGCACTACGGGCCAACTCGCTTGGCCACTTAGAGCAGATCGACAGCTACGCCCCTGGCCGTCAGGTCAGGTTCGGAAGCTTGAACTACGTCGCTGATATCCGCGGAGACTTGATATTCGATGGATTTGAGCCCATGGCAGCGGCTCCCTTCCATCGCGATGAACATGACCAAGATCTATCGTCAGACTATACCCAGGAGATTGCGCCTTTAAGAGCTCTGGCCCTAGATCCAGAGCAGCTTGCGCCATTCGAAGACGGGAGGCTTGACCCCGCCACGGAAGTTGTAGACTCAGCGGCATTGGAGCCGCACACATACCCCACTTGGAGCAGGATCTGTGTCACCGGACACCCGGATCCATCTCCGGTCACTGGCCCCGAACTGCGTGCATCCATGTCTACCGAGCCTTACCCGGCGCCGATCGTCGAATTCAGTTCCGCGGACATCTCCCGGCACTCACCTCTAGGCGACGTGCTAAACTCACTAAAAACCCTCTCTTTAGCAGGGGACTCACAGCCGAATTGTGTCCGGTTTGAACTGGGGGCTGATGACGGGGAATTTCGCTTCCCACCCACCTCCCACTTAATAGTCACTGTCGAAGATCTAACCGACATGCTCGACTACGACTCCGGAGACATTGATAGTATGGACAACGATGCCGAAGAGGAGCAGGCCCAAAACCCTCCATTTACCAGGCGCTGGACGACCACTTCCTCCTACAACGTGTACATGGTGGATACACCCAAATAAGTTAATGGCGATGACAAAGAAGACCCAGTGGACGATAAAACCACTGCGATACAGCCAGAGCACAGGCGACAGCGACGCCGCTCTAAGTCACGCCCAAGACGATGCCGGAGAAAACAATACTCTAGACGATGCCAGAGACAATGAAGACCCCGTTGAGCCAGCTTCCGAACAGGCCGAATGGGAAGATGGGCGAGTCAGCCCTGATGAACAGGCTGTGCATGAAGACTCGGAGGACAGTAATTACCTTCCACACTCTGAGGATGAGGCAAGCCTCGGCACCAAGAATTTCATCGTGCCTGAGGAGCCTCTCGAGGAGGAGCGCTTCAAGCGCCGGCTGATAGCCACTACAAGGAGCTTGAAAAAGAAGCAGCAACAGCTTCAAGATGATCAAGATCTGCTCAATGATAGATGGACAAACATCCTGGAAGCCGAGGAATACAACGTCAAGCAACCACTCAAAAGTTACCCGAAGCGCAAATTACTACCTCAATTCGATGACGAGGCGTGAGAGCCTGTGCCATCAGCGCACAATGCGGCTGACCGACCACCACGTGGTCGGGACAAAGCGGCAACCCAAGCCGAACACCAGCCCGCACTACCCCGCCATCAAGGAAGAGACAAAACTGCTCATGGATACGCGTATGATCTCTGGCAGGGCCTGAAGAATAAAGCAGGCCCGGCCTGATCGATCTACGGATCACGGGGGCGTGCCTCGACGCGCGACGACGGCTATCAAGCCGAACACGGCAAGCACAATTATGTCCGAGACGAAAACCGCAGACGGACTCCATCCGAACTGCGTCGCGACCTGGCCCAACATAGAGGAGCCGCACACCCCGTCTGCTTCACTGATGAAGTAATAGAACATGAATTCCCAGAAGGGTTCAAACCCGTGAATATCGAATCATATGATGGAACCACAGATCCTGCGTTATGGATTGAAGACTTTATTCTCCATATTCACATGGCCCACGGCGATGATCTTCATGCCATCAAATACCTCCCCCTAAAGCTCATGGGGCCAGCCCAACACTGGCTGAACAGCCTGCCTGAAAACTCTATTGGCAACTGGGAGGACTTGGAAGAAGCCTTCCTTGACAACTTCCAAGGTACATGTGTTCGACCTCCGGATGCCGACGACTTAAGTCACATAATCCAACAGCCCGGTGAGTCGGCCAGGAAATTCTGGACTAGATTCTTAACCAAAAAGAACCAGATCATCGACTGTCCGGATGCCGAAGCCCTAGTGGCATTTAAACATAGCATCCGGGATGAATGGCTCGCCCGACACCTCGGCCAAGAAAAGCCGAAGTCCATGGCAGCCCTCACGGCACTCATGACCCGCTTTTGCGCGAGCAAAGATAGCTGGCTAGCCCATAGTAATAACAATACAAGCGAACCTGGCACTTCGGAAGCCAGAAATAGCAACGGCAAGCCCCGACGCAACAGACATAAGCGTCGAAGCAACGGTGATAATACCGATGACACAACAGTCAACGCCGGATTCAGTGGCTCCAAGTCCGGTCAGCGAAAGAAGCCATATAAAAGAAATAATCAGGGCCCTTCCAGCCTGGACCGCATACTCGATCGCCCATGTCAGATCCATGGCACCCCTGATAAACCAACCAATCATACCCACAGGAGTTGTTGGGTCTTCAAACAGGCTGGCAAGTTAAATGCCGAAGACAAGGAGAAGGGGTCGCAAAGCAAGAATGACGACGAGGAGCCCTGTCCACCGAACCCAGGGGGACAGAAGAAGTTTCCCCCTCAAATCAAAACGGTGAACATGATATACGTCACCCATATCCCCAAGAGGGAGCTCAAACGCGCGCTCAGGGATGTCTATGCGATAGAGCCAGTCGCCCCAAAATTCAACCCATGGTCGTCATGCCTGATCACTTTCGATCGTAGGGATCATCCAACCAGTATCCGTCATGGTGGGTCAGCCGCACTGGTCCTCAACCCAATAATTGATGGATTTCACCTCACACGAGTCCTCATGGACGGTGGCAGCAGCCTCAACATGCTTTACCAGGATACAATGCGCAAAATGGGCATCGATCCATCAATGATCAAGCCCACCAAAACTACCTTTAAAGGATTTATACCAGGTGTGGAGGCTCGCTGCTCGGGCTCAATCACATTGGAGGTCGTCTTCAGATCTCCGGACAACTTCCGAAGCGAGGAGTTAATCTTCGATATCGTCCCCTTCCACAGTGGCTATAACGCACTGCTCGGACGAACTACGTTTTCCCGATTCAATGCGGTGCCGCACTATGCTTATCTCAAGCTCAAGATGCCCGGACCACACGGTGTCATAACAGTTAATGGAAATACGGAGTGCTCCCGCCGTACCGAGGAGCACACCACTGCCCTGGCAGCAGAAGTACAGTGCAGCCTCCACAAGAAGAACCTTAATTCGGCAGCCATACTCCCGGACACTGTCAAACAACTCCGGACTACCATGCACCAGGACAGCCCAGCTCGTCAAAAGCTCAACTTGCAATTCGGCCTCCGTCCCAGACCACACCAAGTGGCGGTGTTCACGCCACGCGTACATAACTACACACTCAAAATACCATGGGCATAGACAGAGGCATAAATAGATTGTGATCCATAATAAGGCTCAACCTCCCCTGGACACACATACTTTCACTTTTTCTTTTTTCCTCTTCAGGTTTCCTTTCCGCAGGCCCCTCTCACCGGCCTCATAATGGTCCTTTCGAAGGACGGACACACCAGGGTGGCAAGTAGCACAGACATGCGGGGGAATCTCAAGATGTCCTTCTTGGCGATCACTCTACCTGTTTTCAGGACCTGTGCACAGCTCCCCCTTGGTTTTGGCATGTTAAATAGCCACTATTGCTTCTTGCACTTTTTGTTCAAGTACGCTCTGACGTATTAATTAGAATTATAATGGAAACAGTTTGCGTCCCAACATATGTGGCACTAGCTTCTTCTTTATTTTTTATTTTCGCTATTTTAATTTGCATCCGTACACCTTCATACGCCGTAATCCGCCAGGGGCTTTATTGCGCCCCACACTATGGCAACAAGTCCGAACACTTTTACAGTATAGTTCGGCACCCCTAATTTAGCATTATATGCATTGGCTCCGAATCATGTCTTTGGTCAATACTTGGGTTGCCCGGCTCCTGTTCTTACTACCTTATGTTCCGTTATCTCAGCTAGGGTAGTAAAGGGAGAACTACTGCGATTGTACCCTGGTTTATCCAGATGAGCACCTCAGTAGAGAAAGCCGAAAACTGACTGCCATGATGCGGCGTGAGTCGGTCAGCTCTTCGGAGGTTTCAAATCTTTAGCGATTTTTCCCACATTATGCGACGAATCTGTTCTTATCCGATCAGGTGTTTACAGCACCCTAGTCTGGATACTAGGGGTTGCGCCTACATTTTCATTGTCAAACTCCTATGTCTAAGTGAGGGTAATAAAGCCACATAGTCTGCTTGCCTGGTTCGTTGCACTAAACGCCTCCTTTAAGGACCAAACTCTTGGATAAAGAGTGTTTATATTCATCCCGAACACCCCCGTACTACCTACATGGGGGATAAAGCCGATGACTGGCCAACTCTCAGACTTGATGAAACGGCCGCACAGGAGGTAAAACTTTAAATAAACAAACAACAAAGCACTATATTACACATCAAGCCTTGTTTTCATTATACAGGGCGGGATTACATGAATGTATTCATTCAAACATAATGTCCTTAGCACATTGCTCCACCACAATGCGGGATCCCTTCAGAACATCTTCAAAATACCGCTCGGGCATGCGGTGCTCCTTCCCCGCGGGCGGTCCTTCGGTCGCGAGCTTGTTGGCATCCATCTTCGCCCATTGTATCTTGACACGGGCGAAGGCCATCCGCGCACCTTCTATGTCGACGACTGCTTGATGGCGTCAAGCCGAGGGTAGGCATTCACCAGCCGCTTCACGAGGCCGAAGTAGCTGCCGGGTATAGCTTCTGCAGGCCACAGCCAGATTATTAAATCCTTCATGGCCAGTTCGGCGACCCTATGCAGCTCGACCAGCTGCTTCAGCTGGTCGCTAAAAGCACCGGATGTTTTGGCGCAAGATATTGCGACCAGAATAGCTTCTCCGTTGAGCTCCCCTCTTCGGCTCGTAAGAATGCTGCAGCGTCAAAAACACTGCAGGGAAGATCTGCAAACGCCCCTGGAGAACTCCAAATCCGGGTTAGCATGAGATATCTCTTCTTCACATAATTGCTCTGCATAATAAAAGCCTTACCCGCTGCAATTTTCTTGGCCTCCCGGAATTCCTGGAGGGCGCCCTGGGCTTCGACCCGGGCCTCTTGTGCACTTCGACGAGCCTGGGCAAGTTCGGCCTCTTCGTCCACATTCTTGCGCTCCAAGGCCTCGCACTTCTTCATGGTGTCCTGCAGCTCCTGCTGGACCTCGCCGACCATGGCCTCGTGCTTTTTGCGGGTGGCCTGCTCATCTGCCGCTCTCTTCAGGGCTTCAGCCAGCGCTGCCTTGAGGGTTTCCACCTTGGGCGCCGCCCCTACAAATTATCACACGATCAACACAAGCAATTCATATCTTCCTATATTTGAATAGGTCGTTACATACCCTGCTTGTCCGCAAGCTGCCTTTTCGCACGACCGAGCTCTTCCTCGGTTTGCTCCAGCCTCTGCTTCAGTCCGGAGACTTCGACAGCATGAGAAGTCGCGGCTAGCAGCGATGCCTACTTATTCACAAAGACATATTATTCTCCTGTGACAAACTATTTGATCCTCTATTTGTCTTTTTTTTCCGAACACCGAACAGAGTCTCAGGGGCTACTATCTATACTTTAACTTTCTTTTCACATAAATGCAACGCTTTCCTCAAAGCTTGTTAGAAGGCTCGCGCAGGCTTCGGTCAGTCCGCTTTTCGCAGACTTAAATTTCTCAATCAACGCACCCATAAGGGTACAGTGTTACTCAACGATGGAAGCACTTTGCAACGCTTCCAGTAGAGTATCCGGCGCCTCTGGTTGGACAGAGGTCACCGGCGGAATGGGCACACCTCCTGTCGGTGTCAAAATCGGCGGATCTCGGGTAGGGGGTCCCGAACTATGCGTCTAAGGTCGATGGTAACAGGAGACGGGGGACACAATGTTTACCCAGGTTCGGGGCCTCTCTATGGAGGCAATACCCTACTTCCTGCTTGATCGATCTTGATGAATATAAGTATTACAAGAGTTGATCTACCACGAGATCGTAATGGCTAAACCCTAAGGGCCTAGCCTGACTATGATTATGAGGATATATATATACGGACCTAGCCCTCCGGTTTATATAGACACCGAAGGGATCTAGGGTTACATAGGGTCGGTTACAGAGAAAGGAATCTTCATATTTGGTCGCCAAGCTTGCCTTCCACGCCAAGGAGAGTCCCATCCGGACACACGTAGAGTCTTCGGTCTTCGTATCTTCACAGCCCATTAGTCCAGCCCATGTCCAATAGGTCGGACGCCCGAGGACCCCTTAGTCCAGGACTCCCTCAGTAGCCCCCGAACTAGACTTCAATGACGAGGTGTCCGGTACGTAGATAGTCTTTGGCATTGCAAGGCGGGTTCCTCCGATGACTTCAAAGCGATGTATTCGGATTTCCATTTAATGCCGTACCCCTCAGCTTCCATGCCTTCCTGACTTTGGCTTCCATGTGTCGAGCGAATACAAGAGGTCGGGGTATTTTTACACATACCACCCTAACTATACCAGAAAGGTGCCTATTTAAAGAGAATAGATCTCAGATCCACTCCAAACCTCACGAAAAAAATACTCAGAGCTTGCAGAGCAAACACCACCCCAACATGGCTAGCGCTCCCAGCTCATCCTCTCGTCCCCACGGCTCCGAAAAGGGTGATTGGGAGAGCTGTTCCGTATCTCACAGTCAGCTGGTGAAGCTGCAAAAACAGGGCTTTCTTCCTCCCGCAGATTTAGTCCCCGTACGAGCAGGGCTGACGTCCTTTAATGGGGGGGGGGGTTCAGGCGGAGAACTTCCCCAATCCGTCCAGCGAGGAATGAGTATGCTTTGTTCCCTTCTTGTTAAGGGGCATCGGATTTCCATCCCTTCCTCCTAGGATTGCTGGGGTATTATGGCCTCCAACTGCATAGTCTTACTCCCGCCTCCATCCTGCATATTGCGGGTTATGTCGCTCTGTGCAAGCTATTCCTAGGCTGTGAGGCCCATTTCGATTTATGGAGAAGACTGTTCTGCCTCGTCCCTCGTAATCAAGGAGGGTCAATATTCGAAGTGGGGGGAGCCGAAGTGTGGCGTATCGCCAGAACGGGATACCTGTCCGGCATGCCGAAGAAGGCTTCCGAAGAGTGGCCTTCCGAATGGTTCTATATTGATGACATCGCTCTTCCCAACCTAGTCCGAATGGGCCTCCCCAATTTTTCAAGCGCTCCGTTGAAGAAACACCATAGCTGGTGTCCTTGGAGCCTCGAGGAGGAGGATAGCGCAGAGGTCAGTCAGCTGTTGGGCAAGATTAAGATGCTCGCCCAGTCCGGATTGTCAGTAGTCTAGGTAATGGCGATCTCCATAGTGCGGGGGGTCCAGCCGCTCCAATACAGAGGGCTTCCCATGTGACATTATAATGGGGAAGACGATGCCTCACGCTGCAGTCGGAAGGGCCCAAAGACCCCCGCTGCTCTGGCCAAAATATTGGCCGAACTATATAAAGGGGAGAAGGAGGAGTTCTCCCGTCTCCAATGTCGAGACGGATTTTCCATGTATAATACTCCTAGCTGGGTAAGCTTCTGACCCTACCATTTTACTCCTCTCCCTGAATTATTTTTGACAGACAGTATCCTATCCACTCATAACAGGAATGGCGAAAGGCTGTCGAGGGGATCCATAACCCCGCCCCTCAACCGGAGGGTCACAACCGGGATCTTGACCCCGGATATGCAGAAGATCCGAACATATTTGTGGAACTCGAGGATGGAATATTCTATCAAACGAGCTATGATGGTACGGAAGTACCTATCATCACCGATTACCCCGGCCTCCTTCCTGCTTCGCACGTAAGTGATTTAAAAGGCACTCTCTTTGAAAGAGTTTCCTTGCTATGCCTCACCCACCACACTATTTCATGTTCCAAAGGGGAGGCGCTCGACATCGCAACGTGCACCAGATGCGTCTCCGAGGAGAGCGATGCCCGCGCCGAGCACATCTTCGAAGAGGAAGGCAAATGATAATACGGCAGAACCCTTGTCAAAGAGGTCAAGCTTTCCTTTGAGGAATACATCCTCTGATCGTCACATCAAATCGTGACGCCACTCCCTGCATTCTATCAGGAAAAGTATCCGCCGGACGCGCATCCACTAGTCAGGTTTCGGACCCTGCCCTAAGGACGGGGGCTGACACGGGAGCGTCACTGAACTGTCCTTCCACAGAGGGTTCGGACGACATGTCCGTCACAAATTCTGAGGTGGAGAGTGAGGGAGTCCTGGATTAGGGGGTGTCCGGATAGCCGGACTATACCTTCGGCCGGACTCCTGGACTATGAAGATACAAGATTGAAGACTTCGTCCCGTGTCCGGAAGGGACTTTCCTTGGCGTGGAAGGCAAGCTTGGCAATACGGATATGTAGATCTCCTACCATTGTAACCGACTCTGTGTAACCCTAGCCCTCTCCGGTGTTTATAAAAACCGGAGAGTTTTAGTCCGTAGGACAAAGAACAATCATACCATAGGCTAGCTTCTAGGGTTTAGCCTCTTTGATCTCGTGGTAGATCTACTCTTGTACTACCCATATCATCAATATTAATCAAGCAGGACGTAGGGTTTTACCTCCATCAAGAGGGCCCGAACCTGGGTAAAACATCGTGTCCCCTGCCTCCTGTTACCATCCGACCTAGACGCACAGTTCGGGACCCCCTGCCCAAGATCCGCCGGTTTTGACACCGACATTGGTGCTTTCATTCAGAGTTCCTCTGTGTCGTCACTTTTAGGCCCGATGGCTTCTCCGATCATCAACAGCGATGCGATCCAAGGTGAGACTTTTCTCCCAGGATAGATCTTCGTATTCGGCGGCTTTGCACTGCGGGCCAATTCGCTTGGTCATCTGGAGTAGATCGAAAGCTACGCCCCTGGCCATCAGGTCAGATTTGGAAGTTTGAATTACACGGCCGACATCTGCGGAGACTTGATCTTCGACGGATTCGAGCCACAGCCGAGCGCGCCGCACTGTCACGATGGGCATGATTTAGATTTGCCGCCGAACAGTGCCCTGGAGGCCGCACCTGTGTCCGCTCCGACCCCTAGCTCGGAACCGATCACACCAACCGAGGATGGGTGGTTAGACACCGCCTCGGGGGCTGCAATCTCTACGGCGATCGAGCCGAACACCAGCCCTATTCTCTGTGAAGCCCGTGACTCCAAGGAGCCGGACTCCTCTCCAGACTCCGAGCCCTCCGCACCCCGACCGATCGAACCCGATTGGGTGCCGATCATGGAGTTCACCGCCGCGGACATCTTTCAGCACTCGCCCTTCGGTGATATTCTGAATTCACTAAAGTCTCTCTCTTTGTCAGGAGAGCCCTGGCCGAATTATGGTCAGCAAGGTTGGGATGCGGATGATGAAGAAATTCAAAGCCCACCCACCACCCACTTCATAGCCACTGTCGATGATTTAACCGACATGCTCGACTTCGACTCCGAAGACAGCAATGGTATGGACACCGATCCAGGAGACGATCAAGAACCAGCGCCTATAGGGCACTAGAAAGCCACCTCGTCGTATGATATATACATGGTGGACACCCCAAAAGAAGGCAATGGCGATGGAACAGCGGAGGATGACCCATCCAAGAAGCAGCCTAAGCGCCGGCGTCAGCGGCGTCGCTCTAAATCCCGCCAAAACAAAAATGGTGATTCCGGCACGGGAGATAATAACACCCCGGACAGTGCCGAAGACAACCACCTCCAACAAGATTCAGCACAGGAGGATAGAGAAGCCAGCCCTCATGAGAGAGCGGCAGACAGAGAGGTCGAGGATGATAATTATATGCCTCCCTCCGAAGACGAGGTAAGCCTCGACGACGACGAATTTGTTGTGCCGGAGGATCCTGTCGAACAAGAATGTTTCAAACGCAGGCTTATGGCCACGGCGAGCAGCCTCAAGAAAAAACAGCAACAGCTTAGAGCTGATCAAGATATGCTAGCGAACAGATGGACTGAAGTCCTTGCGGCCGAAGAGTATGAACTCGAACGCCCCTCCAAGAGCTACCCAAAGCGCAGGTTGCTACCCCAATTAGAGGAGGAAGCACCTAAATCACCAGCGCATGATGCGGCCGACCGGCCACCCCGTGGCCGTGACAGAGAGGCCTCTCGGCCCTCCACTCAAGCTGCACCCCGGTGCCGCTCAAAAAATACCAAGGCATGGGAAAATGCGTCAGACCTACAAGACATATTGAAGAACAAGGCAAGGCAAACAAGATCGATCTACGGATCACGTGGGCGCCCCACGGCACGAGATGGTACTCGTCACACCGGATATAGTAAATCCGGCCGGGCCGAACACATTAGACAAAGCTCGTTTGAGCTGCGTCGTGATATAGCCCAGTACAGAGGCGTCGCACACCCACTATGCTTCACAGATGAAGTAATGGATCATCAAATCCCCGAGGGTTTCAAACCCATGAACATTGAATCATATGACGGCACAACAGATCCTGCGGTATGGATCGAGGACTATCTTCTTCATATCCACATGGCCCGCGGCGATGACCTACACGCCATCAAATACCTCCCACTCAAGCTTAAAGAACCAGCTCGGCATTGGCTTAATAGCTTGCCGGCAGAATCAATTGGCTGTTGGGAGGACCTGGAAGCGGCATTCCTCGACAATTTCCAGGGCACTTATGTGCGACCACCAGACGCCGATGACCTAAGCCACATAATTCAGCAGCCAGAGGAATCGGCCAGACAATTCTAGACACGGTTCCTAACCAAGAAAAATCAAATTGTCGACTGTCCGGACGCAGAGGCCCTAGCAGCCTTCAAGCATAACATCCGCGATGAGTGGCTTGCATGGCACCTAGGACAAGAAAAGCCGAAATCCATGGCAGCCCTCATGACACTTATGACCCGCTTTTGCGCAGGAGAAGACAGCTGGCTAGCTCGCAGCAATAACATGACCAAGATCCCTGGTAATTCGGATACCAAGGACAGCAGTGGCAGGTCGCGTCGCAACAAGCAAAAGCGCCGCATTAGCGGCGACAATGCTGAGGATACGGCAGTTAATGCCGGATTCAAAGGCTCTAAACCCGGTCAGCGGAAAAAGACATTCAAAAGGAACATTACGGGCCCATCTAGTTTGGACCGAATACTCGACCGCTCATGCCAGATACATGGCACCCCCGAAAAACTAGCCAATCACACCAACAGAGATTGTTGGGTGTTCAAGCAGGCAGGCAAGTTAAATGCCGAAAGCAGAGACAAGGGGCTGCATAGCGATGACGAGGAGGAGCCCCGGCCGCCGAACAGCAGTGGACAGAAAGGTTTTCCCCCACAAGTGCGGATGGTGAACATGATATACGCAACCCACGTCCCCAAGAGGGAGCGGAAGCGTGTGCTAAGGGACGTATACGCGATGGAGCCAGTCGCCACAAAGTTCAACCCATGGTCTTCCTGCCCGATCACTTTTGATCGAAGGGACCACCCCACTAGCATCCGTCATGGCGGATTCGCCGCATTGGTTCTAGACCCAATTATGGACGGATTTCACCTCACTAGAGTCCTTATGGACGGCGGCAGCAGCCTGAACCTGCTTTATCAGGATACAGTGCGGAAAATGGGCATCGATCCATTGAGGATTAAACCCACCAGAACGACCTTTAAAGGCGTCATACCAGGTGTAGAAGCCAAATGTATAGGCTCAGTTACACTTGAAGTGGTCTTCGGATCTCCGGATAATTTCCGAAGCGAGGAGTTAATCTTCGACATAGTCCCGTTCCATAGTGGCTATCATGCACTGCTCGGGCAAACTGCATTTGCCAAATTCAATGCGGTGCCGCACTACGCATACCTCAAGCTCAAGATGCCAGGCCCTCGAGGCGTCATCACGGTCAATGGAAACATCGAACGTTCTCTCCGAATGGAGGAGCATACGGCGGCTATCGCAGCGGAAGTACAAAGCAGCCTCTCAAGGCAATTCTCTAGTCCGGCCGTTAAACGTCTGGACACCGTCAAGCGCGCCCGGAGTAACCTACACCAAGACCACCCGGCACGTTCCGAGCAAGTGTAGCAATGCGGCCCCAACCCCAGCCCTTGCAAACTTGCGAAACCAGTGTTGCGCGTACATAACTACGCTCTGGAAATACCATGGGCAAAAGGGGAGGGGCAAAATCACGGCACGCCTGAAACACGGCTTAAACCGCACTAGGGGCTGCCGACTTTTTCATTTTCTCTTACTTTCAGGACTCCACTCTTTGGAAGGCCTGTCCGGCGGTACAATTGCCACACAAACGATACAACCAGGGAAGCAGAAAGCTATGACGCACTATGGAACTCTAAGGTGGTCTCTATAACGAGCAGTATACCTGTTTCAAATACCATTCCACGGCTTGCCCCTAGAAAGGGCATGTTAAATAGTCCCATTATTTTTCTTATTGCACTATTTGTATCGTTCTGCTTTGATCGTAGCTTTTTTAAATAAACAATGCATAGCTTCCGTCTATTATTGCATTACCTTTTTTACGAATATATGTTCATTAATGACATGTTGCACCCGTACACTTTGGTACGGCCAATACGCCAGGGGCTTAAGTACCCCACAATACGGTGTGAGAAGTCCAAACACTTTCGCAAGTGCGGCACCCCGAACTTATAGCATTATATGCATCAGCTCCGAACCATGTCTTGGGTCAATAGTTGGGTTTGCCCGGCTCCTATGTTTTGGTACCTTACGTTCCGTTACATCGGCTAAGGTAGCACTAGGAGAACTACTGCGATTGTGCCCCAGTTGAGCTGGGCTAAGCACCTCAGTAGAGAAAGCTAAAACTGGCCGTCATGATGAGGCGAGAGCTGGTCGCTGTTCGAGAGGTTTTCGAGTCCCTAAAGACTTATGCCGCTTAGAGCGAGGAGTCGGCTTTGTCCGGCCTAGGCGTGGATAGCGCCCCGAACTCGGTCTTCCAAACACTAGGGGCTTCATCGAAATTTAAAATAATAGAATTCTATGGCTAAGTGAGAGTGTTCAAGCATTATAGTCCGATTGCCTTGTTCGTTGTGTTGAGCGCCTCCCCCAAAGGACCCAAGAATGGGAAAAAGAGCGCTCATGTTTATCCCAAACACCCTAGCACTCGTGGCATGGGGGCAGAAGTCGATGACTCGCCATCTCTCAAATTTGATAAACGGCCGCACAGAAGGTAATATTTTAAATTCAAAAGCGTTGCTTAACGCATATGAACAAGTTTTCAGCGTACAGGATCACAAATGCGAGTTTACTCAAAAATTACATCTTTGGAGCATTCATCCGCTATAAGGCGGGCACCCTTCAGGATGCCCTCATAATACACTTCCGGGACGCGATGCTCCTTGCCCAGCGGCGGCCCGTCCTTCAGCAGCTTCTCCGCATCCATCTTGCCCCAGTGCACTTTCGCACGGGCAAGCACCCTACGGGCACCTTCGATGCAGACGGAGCGCTTGATTACTTCAAGCCATGGACAGGCATCCACCAGCCGCCTCACCAGCCTGAAGTAGCTCCCAGGCAGAGCCTCTCCAGGCCAAAGCCGAACTACAAGGCCCTTTATGGCATGTTCGGCTACCTTGTGGAGCTCGACCATTTGCTTCAGCTGGTCGCTCAGAGGCACCAGGTGTCCGGCCTCAGCATACTGAGACCAGAACACCTTCTCTGTCGAGCTCCCCTCCTCGTCTTGGTAGTAGGCGGCGGCATCAGACGCACTGCGGGGCAAATCTGTGAATGCTCCTGGAGAGCTCCGGACTCGGGTAAGTAACAAGTAATTCACTTTCACGTGCTTGCTTTGCATAATGAATGCCTTACCCGCCGCAATCTTCTTCATCGCGTCAATTTCTTTGAGGGCTTTCTGGGCTTCGGCCTTGGCAGACTTCGCGCTTTTTAGGGCTGCCGCAAGCTCGGACGCTTGCGTCTTTGAGTCAAGCTCCAAACTCTCGTGTTTTTCACGAGAGCCTGGAGCTCTTTCTGCACCTCCTCCACCCGCGCCTCCTGCTTCTCTCTCTCCGTGCGCTCCGTGGCCGCTCTGTTTTCGGCCTCGGATAGCGCTTGCTTAAGGGATGCCACCTCGGTCGTGGCCCCTATAATAGCACGTTGATCCTGTCATTTTTTGCAACCACATCTTCTCTATATAATTGCGCAAGGTATTACTTACCTTCCTTCTCCTCGAGTTGCCTCTTGGCATGGCCGAGCTCGTTCTTGGACCACGCGAGGTTTTGCTTCAGCGTATCCACCTCCGCAGTCAGTGCGGCAGAGGCCAGCAGCGAAGCCTGCATACACATATTGACTTGATTATGTTGGACTCCTGCGAATGTTATTAGATCCTCTATTCGGCTTTTCTTTCCGAACGCCGAACAGAGCATCAGGGGCTACTGTCTATGCGGTAATATTTTTATTCTTTACTTACCTCAAAGCCTGTTAGAAGGCTGGCACAGGCTTCAGTCAGTCCGCTCTTGACGGACCGAACCTTCTCGATCACCGCACTCATAATAGTGCGGTGCTCCTCGTCGATGGAGGCGCCTTTAAGCACCTCCAGCAAATTGTCCGGCGCCTCCGGTTGGATGGAAGTCACCGGCTCGGTAGGCTTGCCCCTCTTGGAAGGAGGCTGCCTACCGGAGTCCGGAACTGTTGAAGGTTCCGGCGCGGTGCCCTTGGGGGTTCTATCCCCTCTACGCCTGGAGTCTGGGAGGTCGCCTTGCGGCGCCTCCAGGACCACCTCCTCCTGGCTTGGAACCTGTTGGGACGTGTAACGCCCTCGATGCGGCTATATCTCCTACGTGTCGAAGCACGACTTAGAGGCATAACCGCATTGAAAGCAATGTCGCAAGTAAGGTAATCTTCACAACAACCCATGTAAATAGATAATAAGGGGAAAGGTACATAGTTGGCTTACACTCGCCACGTCACACAAAGTACATAAATAGCATTACATCATCCAATGCACTCATGGTCCGACTACGGTACCAAAATAAAAGATCAACCCCAACATGCGACATGGTCCCGATCGCCCCAACTGGGCACCACTACTGATCATCAGGGAAAGACACATAGTAACGGTGTGAGTCTTCGTCGAACTCCCACTTGAGCTCAAGCGCATCATCTGGAACGGAGTCATCGGGCCCTGCATCTGGTTTGGAAGTAATCTGTGAGCCACGGGGACTCAGCAATCTCGCACCCTCGCAATCAAGACTATTTAAGCTTATAGGAAAAGCAAGGTAATATGTGGAGCTGCAGCAAGCGACTAGCATATATGGTGGCTAACCTGTTCGCAAAAGAGAGCGAGAAGAGAAGGCAAAGCACGAACGAAGAACTAGAGAACAACCTATGGCAAACATTACTCCAACACCGTGTTCACTTCCCGGACTACGCCGAGAAGAGACCATCACGGCAACACACATTGTTGATTCATTTTAAATAAGTTAAGGTTCAAGTTATCTACAACCGGACATTAACAAATTCCCATCTGCCCATAACCGCGGGCATGGCTTTCGAAAGTTCAAAACCCTGCAGGGGAGTCCCAACTTAGCCCATGACGAGCTCTCACGGTCAATGAAGGATGTACCTTCTCCCGAGACATTCCGATCATACTCGGTATCCCGGTTCTACAAGACAATTTCGACAAGCTAAAACAAATCCAGCAACACCACCCGAATGTGCCGACAAATCCCGATAGGAGCTGCACATATCTCGTTCACAGGGCACACTCAGATGAACAATCCGTACAACTAAACCAAACCTCGAGTTTCCCCGAGGGGGCACTGCATAGGGCTCTAGTTTGGACCAACACTCAGAGGAGCACTGGCCCGGGGGGGTTTAAATAAGATGACCCTTGGGCTCCGGAAACCCAAGGGAAAAAGAGGCTAGGTGGCAAATGGTAAAACCAAGGTTGGGCATTGCTGGAAGAGTTTTATTCAAGGCGATTTGTCAAGGGGTTCCCATTATTACCCAACCGCGTAAGGAACGCAAAATCCGGGAACATAACACCGATATGACGGAAACTAGGGCGGCAAGAGTGGAACAAAACACTAGGCAAAAGGCCGAGCCTTCCACCCTTTACCAAGTATATAGATGCATTAAGATAACAAGGCAATATAGTGATATCCCAACAATAAAACAAAGTTCCAACAAGGAACGATCTCCAATCTTCACCTGTAACTAGCAACGCTATAAGAGGGGCTGAGCAAAGCGGTAACATAGCCAATCAACGGTTTGCTAGGACAAGGTGGGTTAGAGGTTTTACATGGAAATTTGGGGAGGCATGATAAGCAAGTGGTAGGCATCGTAGCATAGGCATAGCAAAAGAGCAAGCATCTAGCAAGCAAAGATAGAAGTGATTTCGAGGGTATGATCAGCTTGCCTGCAAAGTTGTCAGAGTTGACTGGATCCTCGAAAGCAAACTCAACGGGCTCCTCGTTAGCGAACTCGTCTCCCGGCTCTACCCAAACAAGATAAACAAGCAAAAGGAACACAATCAACCACGTGCAAAGCTCAAACAACATGATGCAAACATGGTATGTTATGTGGGATGCGATATGTGATGCATATGCAAGATTTGACAAGGAATGATTGAACCTGGCCTCAACTTGGAAATCCAAGTGTGCCACTGGAAAGGTGAGGTGATTTTGCTTGAAATCAATATAAAGAACACCGGAACCGGAGACACAATTTGGAAATGGCAAGCAAAACAAATATGGCACCGGTCTGCAATAAACAACAAGTATCCATCTAAATGCATCAAGATAAATATGCTACAGCACTCAAACAAGACAACAAAATACATGGCAGGGATCCACTCATGATGCTTGACAAAAGATGAACACTGAGATACGGCCAATTCATCCATTAACAGGTTCAAACAAGCATGGCAAAAATGCAAATGATAAACAGGTTTCAGACTTGGTGAAATTAACACTAGTCTGGAATTCAGATCAGGTAGCACACTTTGGAGCATGAGAAATATATGCTACAGGACTTAACATGGCAAAGCAAGGCATGGCATGGAGCTACTCAAAGAGCTTAACAAAAGTCCCTTACTGACCTTGAGCCAAAAGGGATCATAAAATACAATTGCAAGCATGTGAACATGGCAAAAACATTATCAGATCTCAGACTTAGAGAAAAACTGGAACATGCAAATATGTTAACGAGTAGGCATGTTCACGAGCTCGATGCACTCACTACAGAGCAAGGCATGACAATCGAAGCATACACCCATCAAGAATACATATTATATAAGCTAGACATGGCAAGAACAACAACATAGCATGCACGGCTCAACAATAACATCCTCGGCAAAATCGCTAACAAGTAGACAATCTGCCCAGATTCACGAAATAGCAAAAGTAGAGCTCGATTGACTCAAGCTAGGGTGCTCCATAATTGCAAACAAAGACATGGATGGATAGAGCACCACAAGATTAACAAAACATCCTTACTGATCATCCTCAAAAGAGGCACAGATCACTAGGAAACAGCATGAACATATGGCATATTGATAACAACAGATCAAGGACTTAGAGAAATTCTAAGTCCCTGAAATCAGCATTAACGAATGCACTACTTTGCAAGCTTGTGCTAGTCACCACACATATCACAAAAATACATGTATAGCACCTCTGGAAAGATGGCATGGCATATAACAAAACACATGTAGAGCTCAGGAGCATATCATGCACACATTAATCATGGCAAAAATGACAAATAGCTATTTGGTGCAGTAGATCTGACAATTAACTCAAATATCTCTCTTCCAACAGCATTTCTGGCATCAAGATGAGCTCAAATGAAAATGATGCAATGAGATGAAATGATGTGCTCTTTGAGACGAACATTGTGATATGCTACACGCCCAAAACGGATCTACGGATGCAAAGTTACGGCACGATGAAGTTGCATAAAAATACTGAAAACGGGGGCAAAAGTCAACCCCTAGGGTTCCTCAGATCTGGATCCAGGGCACGTCTCCCGAGGTTGTCCGGGAACTCGCCGGAGATGGGGACTTCGCCGGACTTGGCGTGGAGAGGAGCGGGCCGGTCGGATCTTGCCGGATCCGGTGAGGGCGGCGGAGGAGGCGAGGACGGGCGGCGAGGCCAAGGTTGCCGTTGGCGGCGCCGGCGATGTGGGGTGCCGGCCGGCGAGGAGTGCGGCGTCGCGGTGGCGGCCGGCAATGGCGGCGCGGTGGCCGGCCGGGAGGAGATGCGCCGGGCGCGGGGAAGACAGGAGGCGGCGCGGTCGGAGGGGAGCCGGGCCGCGGGGGCCGGCCACGGGCCGAGCGGGCCCGCACGGAATCGGCGGCGATGTGGGGCGCCCGCTTCCACGTGGCATGCCCCGGTAGGTCGGCGGCGGCGGGCGGACAATGTCCGGCTGGACGGAAAGTGTCCGGCAGCGCGTGGAGAGGTAGGGAACTAGGGTTTCGTCCGTGATTCCGAATGGGGAGTCTTTATATAGGCATAGGGGGAGCTACGAGAGTCCAAATGAGGTGCGGTTTTCGGCCACGCGATCGTGATCGGACGCTCTAGATGTTGGAGAGGGTTTTGGTGGGTTTTGGGCCAAATTGGAAGGGTGTTTGGCTGCAACACACACGAGGCCTTCTCGGTCCCTCGGTTAACCGTTGGAGTATCAAACGAAGTCCAAATGGTACAAAACTTGACAGGCGGTCTATCGGTAGTAAACCAAGGCCGCTTGGCAAGTCTTGGTCCAATCCGGAAATGTTTAACCCCCACACACGAAAGGAAGGTAGAAAGAACCACCGGAGGAGATAGGAGCACCGGAATGCAAAACAGACAACGGGGAAAATGCTCGGATGCAAGAGACGAACACGTATGCAAATGCAATGCACATGATGACATGATATGAGATGCATGACAACGGCAACAACACAAGGATACAAAAACCCGAACCTGAGGAAAATAAAATAACTTAGCGCCGGAAACGGCAAGAGTTGGAGTACATATAAGGTAAATTACATCCGGGGTGTTACAACACTCCACCACTACGAAAGGATCTCGTCCCGAGATCTAGGACTGGAAGAATGCCGGGTACTCAGAACGGAGGTGATCCTCGCGTTCCCAGGTGGCTTCACGGTCGGAATGGTGTGACCACTTGACTTTGAGGAATTTGATTGACTTATTGTGAGTCTTGCGTTCAGTCTCTTCAAGAATAGCAACGGGGTGCTCACGATAAGAGAGATCTTCTTGGAGATCAATGTCTTCGAAGTTGACCGTGCGGTCAGGCATCTTGAAGCACTTGCGGAGCTGAGAGACATGGAACACGTCGTGCACATTTGCAAAGTTTGAAGGAAGCTCGAGTAGATAGGCGAGATCGCCTCTCTTGCTGACGATTTTGAAAGGACCCACGTATCTAGGGGCAAGCTTCCCTTTGATACCGAAGCGACGAGTACCTTTCATTGGAGAGACGCGGAGGTAAACATGGTCTCCGATCTCGAAAGCCAAATCACGGTGCTTACTATCATAGTAGCTCTTCTGGCGCGATTGCGCTGCTTTGAGGTTATCACGAATGACCTTACACATCTCCTCTGCCTCTGTGATCAAGTCATTTCCAAGAAGTTGACGTTCACCGGTTTCTGACCAGTTAAGAGGAGTACGGCACTTCCTGCCGTAGAGAATTTCGAATGGGGCCTTGCCCGAACTGGCTTGAAAACTGTTGTTGTAGGAGAATTCAGCATATGGAAGACAATCTTCCCACTTCATACCGAAGGAGATAATGCAAGCCCTGAGCATATCTTCAAGAATCTGATTGACACGCTCGACTTGACCGCTAGTTTGAGGATGGAAAGTTGTGCTGAAGCGGATGTTGATGCCCATGGCCTTCTGAAAAGACTCCCAAAACTTGGAGGTAAAGATGTTGCCACGGTCTGAAGAGATCACCTGTGGAATGCCGTGCAGCGAGACAATCCGAGAGGTATACAGCTCCGCCAATTGAGCTGCAGTGGTAGACTCTTTGATAGGCAGAAAGTGAGCCACTTTAGTGAGTTTGTCGATGACAACGAATATAGCATCATTATCACGCTTGGACTTTGGAAACCCAGTCACGAAGTCCATCTCAATGTGGTCAAACTTCCATTCTGGAATGGCAAGAGGTTGGAGGAGACCAGCTGGCCTTTGGTGTTCTGCCTTCACCCTTCTGCAGACATCACACTCATTTACGAACTGAGCAATCTCGCGCTTCATTCGAGTCCACCAATAAGCCTTCTTGAGGTCCTGATACATCTTCGTACTCCTAGGGTGAATGGAGAGGAGTGAATTTTGAGCCTCGTTCATGATAACTTTACGAAGATCACCTTTGGGCACAACAATACGATCCTTGAAGAAGAGAGTATCCTTGTCATCAAGGTTGTAGCACTTGTACTTGGGTTGACTCTTGGCAATCCCAATCTTCACCTTCTTCACCATATCATCAAGAAGTTGAGCCTCGCGAATCTGATCTTCCAAAGTAGGAGAGACTTGAAGGTTGGCGAGGAAACCTTGAGGAACAACTTGCAGATTGAGTTTGCGGAAAGCTTCACAAAGCTCGGGTTGATAAGGCTTGAGAATCAGACTGTTGCAGTAAGCCTTCCTGCTCAAAGCGTCAGCAATCACATTGGTCTTGCCTAGAGTATACTCGATGCTCGGATTATACTCTTGAATCATTTCGACCCAACGAGTCTGCCTGAGGTTGAGATTAGGCTGAGTGAAGATGTACTTGAGACTCTTGTGGTCAGTGAAGATGTCCACTTTTCTTCCCAAAAAGAGATGTATCCAAGTCAAAAGAGCATGCACAACTGCCGCCAACTCGAGGTCATGAGTGGGGTAGTTCTTCTCGGTGGGCTTGAACTGGCGAGAGGTATAAGCCACAACTTTCTTCTCTTGCATCAACACTGCACCAAGACCTTGAAGAGAGGCATCACAGAAGACCTCGAACGGTTTGGATTCATCAGGAGGAGTCAGAACTGGAGCAGTGACCAATTTCTCTTTCAAAGTGTTGAAAGCGATGTCACATTCCGGAGACCAAATGTACTTGACGTGCTTCTGGAGAAGGTTTGAAAGAGGCTTTGTGATCTTTGAAAAGTTCTCAACGAACCTTCGACAGTAGCTTGCGAGACCAAGGAAGCTACGGAGTTGCTTCACGTTCTGAGGTGGTTCCCAATTCACAATTGCAGACACCTTCTCAGGATTCACCGCAATGCCCTTCGCAGAGATGATATGCCCAAGATAGAGAACCTCATCGAGCCAAAACTCGAACTTTGAGAATTTGGCGTAGAACTGATGTTCCCTGAGCTTATCGAGCACCAAACATAAGTGCTTGGCATGATCTTCCTTGTTCTTCGAAAAGACCAGAATGTCGTCGAGATAGACCAAAACAAAGTCATTTGTGTAGGCGTTGAAGATGAAGTTCATCATGCGAGAGAAAGTCAGAGGGGCGTTGACGCAGCCAAAAGACATGACAGTGTATTCATATGAACCATAGCTTGTTCTAAAAGCCGTCTTGGGAATATCTTGCTCACGGATTCGAATCTGGTGATAACCCATGCTGAGATCAAGCTTGGAGAATACTTGGGCACCTTTGAGTTGTTCGAACAGCTCATTGATGTTGGGAAGTGGGTACTTGTTCTTGATAGTATTCTTGTTCAATGGATGGTAGTCAACAAAAAGTCGGTCCGTTCCATCCTTCTTCTTCACAAAAAGAACTCCACAACCCCATGGAGAAGAACTAGGTCGGATGAGACCCATTCGCTCTTGAATATCGAGTTGCTTCTTCAGCTCCTTCAACTCTTCAGGTCCGAGCTTGTAAGGACGTTTGCACAACGGTTCCGTGCCAGGCTCAAGATCGATGACGAATTCAACTGGCCGGTGCGGAGGCATTCCTGGAAGCTCTTCTGGAAAGACGTCTTGATATTCGCAAACGACTGGAATTTGAGAGATGGCATCGAGTTCACCCTTCTCATTGAGAGAAAATAGACGGATTGTATCATCCCGAGCGGCAAAGACAATTACATCCTTAGACGAATGAGTCAATTGAATGTGCTTGGAGGCACAATCAAGCTTAGCCTTGTGCTTAGATATTCAATCCATTCCGAGAATAAGATCAATATCCGAGTCACCAAGAACATTTGGAGAGGACAAGAACTTATAGTCACCCAAAGTGATTGTAACATCCGGAACGCATACTCGAGATGTCATTAGACGGGCCGGAGAGTCAATAGCCAACGGTTTCGGCAACACTTGAGTAACAAAATCATGCTTAGATGCAAAAGGTCTCGAGATGAAACAATGCGATGCACCAGTGTCAAAAAGTACTTTTGCTGG
Source organism: Triticum urartu (assembly GCF_003073215.2). Taxonomy (NCBI): domain Eukaryota; kingdom Viridiplantae; phylum Streptophyta; class Magnoliopsida; order Poales; family Poaceae; genus Triticum; species Triticum urartu. The sequence continues at coordinate 457,825,428 of NC_053024.1, forward strand.
AACATCATTAACAGGAAGGTTACCCATGATGACATCTGACGAGTCCTCTGCTTGAGCTGCATTCACCATGTTGACCTTGGCGTACTTGGGGTTATGCTTGACCACAGCTGTACTTGCCGATCTCACAGGAGGAGGAGGAGGGAGACGTCTCTGGTTGAAGCATTTGTTGGCATAGTGGCCCTTCTGTTGGCACTTGTTGCACGTGACCTCTGAAAGCGGACGGTGATATGGAGCACTCGATCTTGGAGCTTGAGACGAAGTCTTGTTCTGAAAGCCAGGGTTGGGTGGGTGGGAAGATCCACTGCCACCTTTTCTCTTCTGTTGAAACGGCTGACGGAACGGAGGAGGAGGAAGCCAATACTTCTGCTGCTTAGCCACTTGAGTAGAGGAAGAAGGAGTAGCATCTCTGACTCACTTCTTTGAGGCATCACACTTCAGTTGAGAACCCTCTTGCTTCAATACCATGTTGTAAAACTCATCATACCTCCTGGGCTCAAAGAGAACGAGAACTAGCTGGATTTCTTCTCTGAGACCACCCCTGAACTGGTATATCATGCTCTTCTCGTCAGGGACGTCCTGCTTAGCAAAGCGAGCGAGCTTCTGAAACATCTTGTTGTAGTCATAGACAGACATAGAGCCTTGCTTCAGGTTGCGGAATTCCTCACGCTTGCTTTCAACCACGCTCTGAGGAATATGATGAGCTTTGAAGTCTTGACGGAATTCATCCCAGGTAATCTCACGGCCTCCTCTGGAATCTTTGTACTGCTGAAACCATTCTGCAGCTTGGTCTTTGAGTTGGAAGGAAGCGAACTTGACAAAGTCCTCAGGCCTGACATTACTACAGTCGAAATGCTTGCACAAGTCCACGAGCCAATCATCAGCATCAGTTGCCTCAATGCAATTGCCAAAGGTCTTTGGCTGGTTAGCAAGGAACTGGTTGAGTGTAGCAAAGTGATTCTGATTGTTGCCTTGGTTGCCTTGGTTCGCTTGGTTGCGCTCTTGAAGAATTTGCATGATCAACTGCGTGTTTGCATTGGTAGCAGCCATCACAGCTTGCCATGCCTCTGGAGGAGGGGGTGGTGGTGGCGGATCAGGATTTGGAGTCGTGCGCGTTGGAGGAGCCATCCTGAAGAGGTTGACATCCATTAGCACATTGATAGACAATAATTGAAGCTGAATCCAACGGGTTGAAATTGCAACATATAGTCTTCACATCCGAACATAAGAACGAATGCATTCCACTAGAAATGGTCACATATCCATAAATTGAGAAGCCACTTAGAATTTAGGTAGAGGAATAAAATCAACAAGGTACGGAACAAGAACGAATACTCGGTAAGGATCATCCAATCTCAAACCAAATATCCGTGGAAGAAAAACTAGAGCTACAAGAATTCCCACCTATGAAACTCCCGAACCTTTCTGGTTATGCAATCAGGTGTTGGGGATACAGGGGAAGCATAAAATCTCACCCAAATCTAGCAAATCCTACATCCAGGTGTATCCATCCTTCAACACATAACCAACAAAAACTTCGGAAATCGTCTACCTCAACCTTCGAAAAGCATCCGTTATACAAGTTATGGCAATACTCCCGAACTCCCGCCCCAGTACTGGGTGGCGTCGAGGTTATCTCACCAACAACTGCATAAAAGAGATTTTTGATGTCGGTGAACTAAACTCAGGTATTCCAGAACTGCAACGATAAAATTGTGACGACAACACCTCGGAGCTCAACTCCCCGGGACACTGCCACAACCCGTAAATGACAGGAGGCACCAAGAACAATGTTCTCATCACAAATCCATCGGAACGATTCCAAGATACCCGCGTGATCCTAAAATTTTTTTAGTGAAATTTGAGAAGAGAAGAGTCAAAACTCTACGTCAGGATGCCTTACCAGAGCGATGAGGGGACTAGGGAGTAAAAAGAATTCCTAAACTCTCCGATATATAATTCCTAAATGACTCAAAGCATTTTTCTCTAGACTCAACAATGGCTGCTAAATCGATCAAGCAGTGGGGGCTCCTAAGGTTGGGGAAGGCTCTGATACCAACTTGTAACGCCCTCGATGTGGCTATATCTCCTACATGTCGAAGCACGACTTAGAGGCATAACCGCATTGAAAGCAATGTCGCAAGTAAGGTAATCTTCACAACAACCCATGTAAATAGATAATAAGGGGAAAAGTACATAGTTGGCTTACACTCACCACGTCACGCAAAGTACATAAATAGCTTTACATCATCCAATGCACTCATGGTCCGACTATGGTACCAAAATAAAAGATCAACCCCAACATGCGACATGGTCCCGATCGCCCCAACTAGGCACCAGTACTGATCATTAGGGAAAGACACATAGTAACGGCGTGCGTCTTCGTCGAACTCCCACTTGAGCTCAAGCGCATCATCTGGAACGGAGTCATCGGGCCCTGCATCTGGTTTGGAAGTAATCTGTGAGCCACGGGGACTCAGCAATCTCGCACCCTCGCGATCAAGACTATTTAAGCTTATAGGAAAAGCAAGGTAATATGTGGACCTACAGCAAGCGACTAACATATATGGTGGCTAACCTCTTCGCAAAAGAGAGCGAGAAGAGAAGGCAAAGCACGAACGAAGAACTAGAGAACAACCTACGGCAAACATTACTCCAACACCGTGTTCACTTCCCGGACTCCACCGAGAAGAGACCATCACGGCAACACACTCAGTTGATTCATTTTAAATAAGTTAAGGTTCAAGTTATCTACAACCGGACATTAACAAATTCCCATCTGCCCATAACCGCGGGCACGGCTTTCGAAAGTTCAAAACCCTGCAGGGGAGTCCCAACTTAGCCCATGACAAGCTCTCACGGTCAACGAAGGATGTACCTTCTCCCGAGACATTCTGATCAGACTCGATATCCCGGTTCTACAAGACAATTGCGACAAGCTAAAACAAATCCAGCAACACCGCCCGAATGTGCCGACAAATCCCGATTGGAGCTGCACATATCTCGTTCTCAGGGCACACTCAGATGAGCAATCCGTACAACTAAAACCAAACCTCGAGTTTCCCCGAGGGGGCACTGCACAGGGCTCTAGTTTGGACCAACACTCAGAGGAGCACTGGCCCGGGGGGGTTTAAATAAGATGACCCTTGGGCTCCGGAAACCCAAGGGAAAAAGAGGCTAGGTGGCAAATGGTAAAACCAAGGTTGGGCATTGCTGGAAGAGTTGTATTCAAGGTGATTTGTCAAGGGGTTCCCATTATTACCCAACCGCGTAAGGAACGCAAAATCCGGGAACATAACACCGATATGACAGAAACTAGGGCGGCAAGAGTGGAACAAAACACTAGGCAAAAGGCCGATCCTTCCACCCTTTACCAAGTATATAGATGCATTAAGATAACAAGGTCATATAGTGATATCCCAACAATAAAACAAAGTTCCAACAAGGAACGATCTCCAATCTTCACCTGCAACTAGCAACGCTATAAGAGGGGCTGAGCAAAGCGGTAACATAGCCAATCAACGGTTTGCTAGGACAAGGTGGGTTAGAGGTTTGACATGACAATTTGGGGAGGCATGATAAGCAAGTGGTAGGCATCGTAGCATAGGCATAGCAAAAGAGCGAGCATCTAGCAAGCAAAGATAGAAGTGATTTCGAGGGTATGATCATCTTGCCTACAAAGTTGTCAGAGTTGACTGGATCCTCGAAAGCAAACTAAACGGGCTCCTCGTTAGCAAACTCGTCTCCAGGCTCTACCCAAACAAGAAAAACAAGCAAAAGGAACACAATCAACCACGTGCAAAGCTCAAACAACATGATGCAAACATGGTATGTTATGCGGGATGCGATATGTGATGCATATGCAAGATTTGACAAGGAATGATTGAACCTGGCCTCAACTTGGAAATCCAAGTGTGCAAAGCAAGGCATGGCATGGAGCTACGCAAAGATCAGGTAGCACATTTTGGAGCAAGAAAACTATATGCTACAGGAACTTAACATGGCAAAGCAAGGCATGACATGAAGCTACTCAAAGCACTTAACAAAAGTCCCTTAGTGACCTTGAGCCAAAAGGGATCCAAAAATACAATTGCAAGCATGTGAACATGGCAAAAACATAATCAGATCTCAGACTTAGTGAAAAACTGGGGCAAACAAATATGTTAATGAGTAGGCATGTTTACGAGCTCGATGCACTCACTACAGAGAATGGCATGACAAACCAAGAATACACCCATCAAGAATACATATTATAGAAGCTAGACATGGCAAGAACAACAACATAGCATGCACGGATCAACAACAACATCCTCGGCAAAATCGCTAACAAGTAGACAATCTGCCAGGAATTACGAAATAGCAAAAGTAGAGCTCGATTGACTCAAGCTAGGGTGCTTCATAAATGCAAACAAAGACATGGATGGATAGAGCACCACAATGTTAACAAATCATCCTTACTGATCATCCTCAAAAGAGGCACGGATCAGTAGGAAACAACAGGAACATATGGCATATTGATAAAAACAGATCAAGGACTTGGTGAAATTCTAAGTCCCTGAAATCAGCATTAAGAAATGCACTACTTTGCAAGCTTGTGCTAGTCACCACACATATCACAAAAATACATGGATAACACCTCTGGAAAGATGGCATGACATATAACAAAACACATGTAGAGCTCAGGAGCATATCATGCACACATTAATCATGGCAAAAATGACAAATAGCTATTTGGTGCAGCAGATCTGACAATTAACTCAAATAGCTCTATTCCAACAGCATTTCGGGCATCAAGATGAGCTCAAATGAAAATGATGCAATGAGATGAAATGATGTGATCTCTGAGGCGAACATTTTGATATGCTACACGCCCAAAACGGATCTACGGATGCAAAGTTACGGCACGATGAAGTTGCATAAAAATACTGAAAATGGGGGAAAAAGTCAACCCCTAGGGTTCCTCAGATCTGGATCCGGGGCACGTCTCCCAAGGTTGGCCGGGAACTCGCCGGACTTGGCATGGAGAGGAGCGGGCCGGCCGGATCTCGTCGGATCTGGTGAGGGCGGCGGAGGAGGCGAGGACGGGCGGCGAGGCCGAGGTTGCCGTGGGCGGCGCCGGCGATGTGGGGCGCCGGCCGGCGAGGAGTGCGGCGTCGTGGTGGCGGCCGGCAATGGCGGCGCGGCAGCCGGCCGGGAGGAGATGCGCCGGGCGCGGGGAAGACGGGAGGCGGCGCGGTCGGAGGGGAGCCGGGCCGCGGGGGCCGGCCACGGGCCAAGCGGGCCCGCGCGGAATCGGCAGCGATGTGGGGCGCCCGCTGCCACGTGGCGTGCCCCGGTAGGTTGGTGGCGGCGAGCGGACAATGTCCGGCCGGACGGAAAGTGTCCGGCGGCGCGTGGAGAGGTAGGGAACTAGGGTTGCGTCCGTGATTTCGAATGGGGGGTCTTTATATAGGCATAGGGGGAGCTAGGAGAGTCCAAATGAGGTGCGGTTTTCGGCCACGCGATCGTGATCGAACGCTCTAGATGTTGGAGAGGGTTTTGGTGGGTTTTGGGCCAAATTGGAAGGGTGTTGGGCTGCAACACACACGAGGCGTTCTCGGTCCCTCGGTTAACCGTTGGAGAATCAAACGAAGTCCAAATGGTACGAAACTTGACAGGCGGTCTACCGGTAGTAAACCAAGGCCGCTTGGCAAGTCTCGGTCCAATCCGGAAATGTTTAACCCCCACACACAAAAGGAAGGTAGAAAGGACCACCGGAGGAGATAGGAGCGTCGGAATGCAAAACGGACAACGGGGAAAATGCTCGGATGCAAGAGACGAACACGTATGCAAATGCAATGCACATGATGACATGATATGAGATGCATGACAACGGCAACAACACACGGATACAAAAACCCGAACCTGAGGAAAATAAAATAACTTAGCGCCGGAACCGGCAAGAGTTGGAGTACATATAAGGTAAATTACATCCGGGGTGTTACAGGACGCCACCTCGGCGTCGTCCGTAGGGTGGGGGAGGAAGCCGTTGAAAGTGAATTCACATCCGACGAATCCAGGGAGCCGCTCGACGACTCGTCGAGCCCAGCCTTGGGCGGACTGCATAAACATGTTCGACATAAGGAAAAGCTGTGCAATGGAGGAATACTATGAATCACTCTGGTATCCGGACACTTACGATCTCGCCAGGGGCTTGGCCCTGTGCGACCACTCCTCTTCGCCGTCGTCAGCGTTGGTGGGGCCGTCCGGAGGAAGGGTTTTCCCCTTCTTGGACCCTTCGGCCTCCCTAGTTGGGGCGGCCTTCCTTTTCTTCTCTCCCCCCGCTGGAGGGGGAGAGGTCTCTTCTTCCTCCTCCTCATATTCATGGGAGGAGTGCGTCTTGGAGTCGTCTGATGATGAATCCGACGCCCCCAGGCGCTGGGCACTCTTTCGAGTCCTCGTGGCCTTCTTCTTGGCCTTCTTCTCCGGCGCCACATAGGGTGCCGGAACCAGCAGCTTCGCCAAGCGAGCGTCCGCTGGGCCTTCGGGCAAAGGAGCCGGACAGTTGATCTGTCCGGACGTCTCCTGCCAATCCTGTCAAAGGTAAGGGAGCTTAGATCCCGCATAGAGTCAAACTATGAAGAACTAATACCCTGTAAAAGGTAAAAACAACTTACCGCACGACCGCGACGCTGCGTGTTTATCCGCAATCCTCAGTAGCGGATGCGGGGGCCTCGGCGCCCTTGAAAAGCACCTTCCAGGCATCTTCGTACGTCGTGTCGAAGAGCCTGCTCAGAGTTCGGTGCTGCGCCGGGTCGAACTCCCACAGGTTGAAAGCCCGTTGTTGACACGGGAGGATCCGGCGGATGAGCATAACCTGGACTACGTTGACAAGTTTGAGCTTCTTGTCCACCAGGGTTTGGACGCATGTTTGGAGTCCGGTCAGCTCTCCTTCTTTACCCCATGACAGGCCCGTCTCTTTCCAAGAGGTGAGCCGCGTAGGGGGTCTGGATCGGAACTCGGGGGCTGCGACCCATTTAGGGTCGCGCGGCTCGGTGATGTAAAACCACCCCGATTGCCACCCCTTTAGGGACTCCACGAAGGAGCCCTCAGGCCATAGGACGTTGGGCATCTTGCCCACCATGGCGCCTCCGCACTCCGCCTGAGTGCCACGCACCACCTTCGGCTTGACGTTGAAAGTCTTGAGCCATAGGACGAAATGGGGGCGGATGCAGAAGAAAGCCTCGCACACGACGATAAACGCCGAGATATTGAGGACAAAGTTCGGGGCCAGATCGTGTAAATCCAGGCCATAGTAGAACATGAGCCCCCGGACAAATGGGTGGAGAGGGAAGCCCGGTCCGCAGAGGAAATGGGGGAGGAACACCACCCTCTCATGGGGCCTAGGGGTGGGGATGATCTGCCCCTCTTCAGGAAGCCGGTGCGCAATGTCGTTAGACAAGTATCCGGCATTCCTCAGTTTTTTGATGTGTCCCTCCGTGACGGAGGAGACCATCCACTTGCCTCCCGCTCCAGACATGGCTGGAGAAGGTTGAGGTGGGGTGTGCGGACTTGGGCGCTGGAGCTCGAGTACGCGGAAATGGATAGGCAAAGGAGGAAGAAGGCGTGGATGAAAAGGTGGATCCTTATCCCCTTATATGGGCGGACGCGACTATGCGCCCCCACCAGCCTGGTAAAACTCGCTTATCTCCCAAGCGCCATAGTCAATGGCGTGGTTGGGTTACCCACACCCGTATTGATGAGAATCCCGGAATAAGGGGACACGATCTCTGCTTTAACAAGACGTGCCAAGGAAACCGCCTCGCTAAACGCGCTAAGGTGGGATAGTAAAACGATTCGAATAAAGACTTGGTTGTGGTGTGATGTCACGCTACGGAATACGTCAGCAGATTAGATTTGTGTAAATATTATTCTCTCTATGGCAATATGTGGAAACTTATTTTGTAGAGCCGGACACTACCTTTGTGTTCAAAATCTTCTATGAAGTATTTGGAGGAGGAACCCGCCTTGCAATGCCGAAGACAATCTGCGCGCCGGACTTGTCGTCATTGAAGCCTGGTTCAGGGGCTACTGAGGGAGTCCTGGATTAGGGGGTGTCCGGATAGCCGGACTATACCTTCGGCCGGACTCCTGAACTATGAAGATACAAGATTGAAAACTTCGTCCCGTGCCCGGAAGGGACTTTCCTTGGCGTGGAAGCCAAGCTTGGCGATACGGATATGTAGATCTCCTACCATTGTAACCGACTCTGTGTAACCCTAGCCCTCTCCGGTGTCTATATAAACCAGAGAGTTTTAGTCCGTAGGACGAAGAACAATCATACCATAGGCTAGCTTCTAGGGTTTAGCCTCTCTGACCTCGTGGTAGATCTACTCTTGTACTACCCATATCATCAATATTAATCAAGCAGGACGTAGGGTTTTACCTCCATCAAGAGGGCCCGAACCTGGGTAAAACATCGTGTCCCCTGCCTCCTGTTACCATCCGACCTAGACGCACAGTTTGGGACCCCCTGCCCGAGATCCGCCGGTTTTGACACCGACAGAGAGCGCCATGAATCATCATCGTCGGAGGGCCGCGCTTCATGACCCCGGTTTTCAAAGGAGGCATTTGACGCCTTCAGCTCGGCCGATGCATACATCCGAGCTGCTCGGGATGGTCTTGCCAGAGCCACGGACCAACATCTGAAAGATATGCGGGTAAGTGTTGACTTAATAATCGTACACCAGTAGCCCCCGAGACTTAAAGCAATTGATACAACTGATTTAAGGATTGTTGTATAACCAGGTGCTTACGGAGAAGAACAGCCTGCTATCTCAAGAACTAGAAAAGTATCGGACCCAGCTAACTGCTGCCAATGCCGAACTCGAGAAATCCAAGAAGGCGTCTTCTGGTAATGTTCCCTCCTAGCTACAAAACATAATGGTATACCAATAATGCTAACACAGTTGCATGCCTCTTAATAGGAGCAGTAGATCAACTGCAAGAGAAACTGAATGCTGCTCAAGGCACAGAACGAGAAGCTAAAAAAACTACTAGCCACGGGCGAGCGTGTGCTAACAAAAGTCGTGATGGAGAAAAACAAGCTCCAGGATTCCAATGCCCAACTGGGCGAGGAACTGAAAGATGTACGGGCCCAGCTGGCGGACTCCGTAAAGGAGAATAAAAGGCTGCGAGGCGGCATATTCAGTATGTGGTCGAACTTGTCTTCGAATAATTCAAAGATAGAGGGGACTGATAGAGTTATGTTTGCAGGTCCAGATGGCAACGGGGACGAAACCCATCGGGTTTTGCCTTCCCAAACCCATCCCCATGAGAAAATCGCAAACCCGTCCCCGTCCCCATCACCGTGTGTGGGGCTAGTTTTTCGCCCGTCCCCTAAACCCATCGGATTTCGGGGAACCCACGAGAAAATCAAAATATTTAAACAAACATAGTGGCGACAAAGAATAACATTTCAACAGCAAAATAAACACATTTCAGCAGCATAACTAGAGCAAATTTCAACAAAAAACAATAGTAGATGGTTCACAAGCGATATAGAGTGTATTTCAGCAGATTTAAACAACATACATAGTATATTTTAGAGGCAGCAACATAAGATAAATAGTAGCAACAATGATATCATTTCAGCAGCAACATATTATATTTCAGCAGCAAAACAACAACAAATTTCAGCACAATACTCAGGAATAACATTAGCTAAAATAAGCCTATTTCAGCACAACTATAGCCCATTTCAACAACGAAGATAGGCATATTTCAGCAGCAAATAGGAGCATATTTCGGTCATACATTGTTCAACAAGATGTCCAATTATAGAAATTCTGAAATAGAAATCATGGTTCACACATCACGAGCACAAATGATACCAAATTTTCCAATACATAAGTTCTAAAATGATTTTGTAGTTCACAAATCAATTTAAAGTGGTCATCATCATGGCATCTTTCACGTCTCCAAGCCTCCAAAAGACAATCTTCAAAGCATGCCAATTCAGAGTGCCAAGTCCTATAGAAGATTAAAATTCACTCAAGCTAAAGTGAAATATGAAAAAATATGCAGATGGGTATATGAAATGTGAAAGTACTTGTACTTCACCTGCATTCCCTCTTGAATGTCTTGAAGACAACTCTAAAGCTTTGTCCTTCTTCATTGTCAGCAACTATAAGAATGAAATAAGTAGTAATGAACATCTAATGAAACATTGCAGCAAGATAATGATAAACCATATGATGATATGTAAAGAAAGACACACCTTTACATTTGTTTCTTATCCAATCTTGTGAACACATCAAGGTCTCTAAGATTTCAGGGGTAGGACGACTATGGTGGTCACTTAGAACTCTACCACTTGTGCTGAATGCTGATTCTGAGGCAACCGTGCTAACCGGAGTTGCAAAAACATCACATGCTAGCAGCCTCAAAGTTGGATAGCGTGTTCCAGAAACTTTCCACCAATCTAACACACTGAACTTATCTTTGGACAATGGAACTAGCTCATCTTCCAAGTAACGGTCTAGTTCAGATTTCATACTAAAAGATGCTGGCCTCTTTTGAGCAACACGTGCATTGAAGAGTGACATAAGGGCTGGAGCTTCCAGAGAAGAGAATGAGGAAGATGGTTGCCCATGATCATCATCACTCTCAAGATTGTACTCCTCCAACAATGTGCATATCTTGGCAATTATTCCATTAACATGGTCCTCACATTCTGGACTAGAAGGACTAATACCATGCAACATAGCAAAGCACACAAGTAACATTTCATTTTTGTACCGAGGATCAAGAAGTGTAGCCATTCCCATTAGACCTTGAATATCAGTCCAATACTTGTTAAATTTCTCTTCCATGCTAAATGTCATGGCTTCTATCACCTCATTACCGCAAGTTGACCATTGCCTCATATTCATTTTAATCTCACAAATCTTGGGAAAATAGATGTTAGCAGTTACATAATCTGTCCCAGAAAACATTTCAGTGATTTCAAAGAACAGTCGCGGCCATTCTACAACATCAATAGCAAATGCCCATTCTTCCTTAGTAGGGAGACTCTTGTATTGCTTCTCAACCTTCTTTAATCGCTCAAATACAACCTTATATGGTAGAGCCACACTAAGCATTGTGAAAGTTGAATTCCACCTAGTCTTACAATCAAGTATTAATCTTCTTGTTATTTTGACCTTTTGAAACTTAGCAATTTCCTCAAACTTCTCTATTCGTTTTGGTGAGGCAATCCAAAAAGCTACACTATCTCTAATCTTTTCAATTGCTGGTTCCATAGCATCTAAGCCATCTTTGACAATTAAATTCAGAATGTGAGCACAACAACGCATCTGAGTCAAGGTACCTTGCAACATGAGTTTGTCCTTCCCTATCCTCTTCACCAACAAGTCAATTGTCTTGTCATTTGAAGAACAATTGTCAACAGTCACCGTTGATAGCTTCTCATCAAGATTCCAAGATATCAATGATTCATGAAGTTCCTCGGCTATAACTTCAGTGGTGTGAGGAGCTGGCACATAAATAAACCTACAAGTGCAATGAATATATGTTATACAACATCATACATTGATGAAAACAACAGCAAGCAATTTACTACAGCAGCAAATGTTGATAAAAACAACACCAAACAATGTACTACAACAGCAACTATCGATACAAACAACACCAAACAATGTACTACAGCAACAAATATTGATAAAGACAACACCAAACAATGTACTAAAACAGCAAATATCGATTAAAACACCAAAGAATGTACTATAGCCTCATATACCTCATGATAACACTCCTAAGTTTCCAAGAGTCATCAATGAAATGGCCTATGATTGCCATGTATCCTTTATTTTGATTGTCAGCCGTCCAGAAATCAGTAGTGATAGCCACTCTTGATTGATTTGCAGCCATGTACTCGATAGCCTTCTTCCTTTCAACTTTGTAAGCGTCCAGAATATCCTTCCTATGAATAAAGAGGTGACAATCAGACATTTAAGATATTAAACAAAACATAGCATATTAGTAGAACAATTCACAGTTGCATAAGACATACATAATAGTGTTTCTTGTCACCATAGTAAACAAGGGTTGCAATGCACTAACAAATCTTCAAAACCCCGTATGATCAACTATGGATAAGGGGTACTCATGCAGCACAATCATGGAAGCAAGCATCTTTCTAGCAAAAACTTGGTTAAATGTATAGTTCTCCACCGAAACTTTTCCTTGGCTACTAGAACTGAACCTCAAAGAAGATTGGCTCAATGTTTTACCATTTCTATGGACCTTCTTCATAGTACAATACGCCAAATGAACATGAAGATGCTATGTCCCATTATTTGATTCCCCTCCAAGGTTCTTCTTACAATGAAGACATTGTGCCTTCCATCGCGGACCCTCACTTTCTTGAAATCAACCCAAACAACTGATGTGAGCTTTCTCTTGGAACCAACTGCATTTCCTTCCTCAGCCACATCTTCCTCTTCAGCCTCATCCCCGTCTTCCTCTCCATCCTCATCCTCATCCTCATCTTCATCTTCATCTCCTTCATCCGCAACTTCTTCTTCATCCATAATTTCAACATGTTCTCCAACAAACATTGCATCATAATCGACGAATTCATCAAATTCTTCGTCCACATCCTCAGATTCAGGCACACTACCTGTAACTGAATGTACAATTTCAGTTTCTGTTGACGGTGTCGTCAATGAATCAATTAACCTATCAAAAAGAAAAAAAATAGAATTATTAGCTTTGGTGTACATAGTGGTAGTAGCAATTTGGACTCTACTATATGTATTTCTTGCAAGTCTACTAAAAACAGTAGCAATTTGTACATGTAGCCTGCAATATGATCACCAGAAAAAACATGCTGCATATTGTTTGTACAAGGATTCTGAATCTATTTTGTTTCTTTCTCACAGAAGTGTAATAGCTTCAACTTAACTTCTGAAACTTTAATGAAACAAGACCATATACTACAGTCTTAACCAAACCCTAGCAAATCTAATCCATGAATTCACAGAAAATTAACATCATCCATCACAAACCCTAGCACCATCCATCTCAGATTGTGAGAGATCAGGGTTACTCACCTCGTCTTTAACTTCTTGCGGACGTTGAAGTTGGATGGAGGCTCGGGAATCGGATTTGAAAGCCCTCTGCCTCCTCTTCCACGAAGGCCACGTCCTGCTGCCCGTTCCACCATCGCCGTGTGTAGTTGTAGTAGAGAGAGGAAGGCGGCGAGTGGCTGCAGACTTCGCCGGCGGCACCGGCGGCGGCCCCCTTTCACCCGACTTGGGACGTGAAGTTGCCACCATTAAGTTCGTCACCGGTGGCGACGCCCTTTCTCCAGATCAGACCGGCGGCAGGGGAGAAGACGTAGAGGGAGGAGGCTCGTCGGTGCAGATCGTGGTTGGCGGATCTTGTGAGATGGGATCGAGCCAGGCGGCGGCTGGGGTTCTAGGTTTAGGGTTAGGTATTATGTGGGAGAGAGAGAGATGAGGGCTAGAGCGAGGGGGAAAGGAGCAGGCGATACTGGTTGTTTGGCCTTCGACGCTGGGGGGTGGGGGGCCTCGGTAGTTTTGGGTTGGGCCGGGCAGGAGCACTGGTTGGTAAAAAAATGTATTTTGCCGGGTTTGCCGGGTTTCCGGTCCGGGGACTATCGAAATGGGTGCAAACCCACGAAACGTGTCGGGTTGTATAATGTGCCCAACAACAGCCCCGCGGGGATGAAAAGATGCCCATCCCCATCCCCTAATAGGGTAAAAACCCATGGGGACGCGGGTTTCAGGGCCCCATTGCCATCTTGATTTGCAGGTATGCTGACTGGTCTTCCTGAAGAGGAGATGTCCGGATCCTCGAGCAATCTGTTACAAGAGCTGTCGCAAGTGCACGAGCAGGCTTGGCAGGCGATGCAAAGTGTGGCGAAGGCCTTATGGCCATCTACCTCCCCTCCAGGAAAGATGGATGAGCTTATACAGCTATTCAAGGGAGCACAGCGGCGCTTTAGATTGTGGAAGATATCGGCCTGCCGGGAAGGTGCACGAGAGGCCTGGGCCATGGTGAAAACACGATATACCAAGCTTGATCCGAATCATGTGGCTCGGGTCGGACCGTTAGGGTCAGATGGAAAAGAAGTTCATGTTAGTTTGGTATATGACCAAGTAGAAGTAGCTGCCAAGTATTCCCAGCAGGATTGCAAGTTAGACAGCCTGCTAGATGGTATAGAGGAGGAAATTTTTGAGTCCAAGTGACTATGTACTTTCCTTGACATATGTAACTCTAGCTGAATTGTAAAACGATTGTCATGGTAGACCTTTTCGCTTCGACCTTTGGGCCCGAAGGTGCGGAGTGTTTCCGAATACCTAGGAGGTAAAGTAGACCGGGGTATGCGTGGAAACCAGGCGTAGGGGTCATAGTTGCTCAAACAGACAAGTTGTATCTGGCTAGTTATGTTATATTACACTATGATTGTAAGAAACATCTTCCAGAGAGAATAGTTCCGTTAAGGGTTCCTTTCCCTGGGTCCGCATGCGTTTAAATGCATGTCCGAACTGTGATTGTAAAAATCGCAGTATAAGTAATTTCTGGGGGTTCAGCATGGGGTGAATGCAAAAACATCTTTAATCCACCGAACGAATATTCCCTTAAGAACGCTAGCTTTCGGCTTCACCCAGTCTGAGGTACACATCTGGATGACCCGGCAGTAACAATCGTAGAGGTGCTCCCTTTATGCCCTAACCGAACTAACGGGAATGCAGGGCATAAGCACAGGAGCCAGGCAACCCATCTTGGCCAAAACTTAAGTCATATCGATGCATATAATGGCGAAGAAAAGGTACATATGGGAGAAACGCATATGTGATGAGCTTGATGCTCGGAAAATAAGAATAAGCTTCTGTCCGGGAAGCCCCCAGGTATAATGGACGTACATGTTCGAAGTTGTGTACGTCACAGGTGCACGGTTTAGCCATGCGAAAGATTTAAGTCTTTCTTTTAAAAAAGAAGAAGAAGGAAAAGAGAGGAAAAAATAAAGGAAACAACAGGGAGAAGGAGACGAACAGATAGTTCAGTGCTAGTCGTAGAATCTTCGGAGTCTGGCCGCGCTCTAGGGGTTTGGGTCTAGGCGATTGTCTGATGCCACGCGTAGGCGGTACGCTCCTCCTGTGAGAACTTCGTCAATGATGAAGGGACCCTCCCACTTGGGCTTAAGTTTGTCCCTTTTCTTCTCCGGCAAGCGTATAACGAGTTCGCCAACATTATAAGTCTTGGCCCATACTTCTCTGCTTTGATATCTGTGGGCCTATTATTGATAAAATGCGGAACGGGCTTTTGCAACATCGCGCTCCTCCTCCAGTGCATCTAGGTTCTCCTGCCGATCAAGCTCGGCCTCTCTTTCTTCATACATGCGCACTTGAGGTGAGTCGTCGATAATATCGCAGGGTAACACAGCCTCTGCGCCGTGCTGCCGTACACCATGAAGAAAGGTGTATATCCAGTAGTACGGTTGGGTGTGGTCCGCAGCCCCCAGAGTACGGAGTCAAGCTCCTCAACCCAGTGCTTGTCTGATTCTCTCAAAGACCGCACTAGTCTGGGTTTGATGCCTCTCATAATAAGACCATTGGCCCGCTCGACTTGACCGTTTGTTTGCGGGTAATAGACAGAGGCGTAAGCGAGCTTAATGCCCAGATTAGCCCACCAAGTTTTCACCTTATCGGCTGTGAAATTGGAGCCGTTATCACTGATGATGCTGTGTGGAACACCATAACGGTGTACCACACCAGATATGAATTCTATCGCTGGCCCCGCCTCGGCTGTTTTAACTGGTTTGGCCTCTATCCATTTAGTGAATTTATCCACCATGACCAACAGATACTTTCTCTTATGGCTTCCTCCTTTAAGGGGTCCGACCATATCGAGCCCCCAGACCGCGAAAGGCCAAGTGATGGGGATTGTTTGTAAAGCGGTGGGGGCATGTGGCTTTGGTTGGCAAATAGCTGGCATCCGACGCAACGTTGGACAAGGTCCTGTGCGTCTGCTCGGGCCGTAGGCTAGTAAAAACCTGTACGAAAGGCCTTGCTAACAAGGGCCCGAGCTGCGGCATGGTGACCGCCGAGTCCAGCATGAGTTTCAGCCAAGAGCTGCCGCCCCTCTTCCTCGGAGATACATCTTTGAAGAACTCCGGTAGTGCTTTTCTTGTAGAGCTCTCCTTCGTGAACCTTGTAGTCCTTCGAGCACCGAACAATGCGGCGAGCCTCGTTCTGGTCCTCCTGGAGTTCTTTCCTATTAAGGTAGGCCAAGAAGGGTTTGGTCCATGGGGCAATAACTGCCATGATGAGATGGGCCGATGGTGTTATTTCGGTGGCTGAGCCCCCGATGAAATCATCGTGTTCGGAATTTGGGGTTGTGTTCGGATCCGGACTAGTATTGCCGCTCTCCCATTGCCATACCACTGATGGATTGAAAATCCTTTCCAGAAAGATGTTAGGTGGGACGGGGTCGCGCTTAGCGCCGATGCAAGCAAGGACGTCTGCCGCTTGATTACTCTCTCGAGCCACATGATGAAACTCGAGCCCCTCGAACCGAGCCGACATTTGTAGGACGGCGTTGCGGTAAGCCGCCATCTTCGGATCTTTGGCATCAAAATCTCCATTTATTTGAGATATTGCGAGGTTTGAGTCCCCGCGCACTTCCAGGCGTTGTATGCCCGTGGAGACAGCCATCCGGAGACCATGCAATAAGGCCTCGTATTCGGCTGCGTTATTGGAGTCTGTGTATAATATTCGGAGCACGTACTGGACTACGTCTCCAGTGGGGGACATTAAAACGATGCCCGCTCCTAATCCTACCAGCATTTTGGAACCATCAAAATACATAACCCAGTTGGAATATGTGTCGTACTCTCTAGGGAGTTCGGCCTCTGTCCATTCGGCGACGAAGTCTTCCAGTACTTGGGATTTGATGGCTCGATGCGGTTTGTATGTTATGTCGAATGGAAGGATCTCAATGGCCCATTTGGCTATCCGGCCCGTAGCATCGCGGTTGTTTATTATGTCATTGAGTGGTACTTCTGAAGCTACTATAATAGAACATTCTTGGAAGTAGTGTCGTAGCTTCCAGGATGCCATGAAGACCGTGTATGCTATCTTTTGGTCATGAGGGTGCCGGGATTTGCATGGTGTGAGGACAGTGGATACGTAGTATACCGGCTTCTAAAGCGGGTATTTGTGTCCGTCCTGCGCTCGCTCAACGACGAGCACGACGCTCACCACCTGGTGTGTTGCTAATATGTATAATAACATGGCTTCGCCGACGTTCAGCACAACCAGGATTGGGTTGCTCGCAAGAAGGGTTTTTATTTCTTCCAGTCCGGCTGTTGCCGCATCTATCCACTCGAAGTGATCGGTGCACCGGAGGAGGCGATACAGTGGCAGCGCCTTCTCTCCCAATCTGGAGATAAAGCGACTTAAAGCTGCCACACATCCAGTGAGATTTTGGACTTGTTTAAGGTCCGTTGGTGTAGCCAATTGTGACAAAGCTTGAATTTTGGCTGGATTTGCTTCAATTCCTCTATTCGAAACAATGAAGCCCAGCAGCTTTCTGACAGGGATGCCAAAAACACACTTTTTCAGGTGAGCTTGATGTCATATGCATGGAGGTTGTTGAATGTGAGACGTAAATCGTCTATTAGTGAACCGACATGCCTAGTTTTAATGACGACGTCATCCATGTATGCTTCGATTGTCTTGTTGATCTGTTTCTCCAAGCATGTTTGAATCATGCGTTGGTAAGTGGCCCCGGCGTTTTTGAGCCCGAAGGGCATGGTGTTGAAGCAGAATGGCCCGTATGGGGTAATGAACGTTGTTGCAGCTTGATCGAACTCCTTCATTTTGATTTGATGGTATCTGAAATACACGTCAAGGAAGCACAGTGAGTCGTGTCCTGCGGTGGCGTCAATGGTCTGGTCGATGCGGGGGAGGGGGAAGGGATCCTTAGGGCAGTCCTTATTGAGGTCTTTGAAGTCGACGCACAGGCGCCAGGATTTATCCTTGTTTGGCACCATCACCAAGTTTGCTAGCCAGTCCGGGTGTTTTATTTCTCTAATGAATTCGGCCTCGATTAGTTTGGCCAGCTCCCCCCCCCATAGCTTGATGCTTGGGTTCGAAAAAGCGTCGTAGTGTTTGCTTGACCGGTTTATATCCCTTCAATATATTGAGGTTGTGTTCGGCCAATCTGCATGGGATTCCTGGCATATCCGAGGGGTGCCAGGCGAATATATCCCAGTTCTCGCGCAGAAACTCTCGTAGCACGGTGTCGACCGTTGGGTCTAGTTGTGCCCCGATAGATGCTGTCTTCTTGGGGTCCGTTGGGTGACCTTGGAATTTGACTATTTCTTCTGCTGATTTGAAGGAGGTGGATTTGGGTCGTTTGTCCAAGATTACATCGTCCCTATCCACCGTGGAGCGTAATGCGGTTAATTCTTCGGCCGCGAGGGCTTCAGATAATGCCTCAAGAGCTAGGGATGTGGTTTTATTTTCGGCACGGAGTGCTATGTCCAGATCACTGACGAGAGTGATTATGCCGTTGGGCCCGGGCATCTTGAGCTTCATATACCCGTAGTGAGGTATAGCTTGGAAGCGTGTAAATGCATCTCGCCTCAATAGGGCGTGATATCCACTATTGAAAGGGGCCACTTGGAAGGTTAATTCTTTAGTCCGGTAGTTCTCCGGTGTGCTGAATACCATGTCGAGCGTGATTTTTCCCGCGCATCGCACCTCCCGACTGGGAATAATTCCTCGGAAGGTTGTGCTACTTTGCTCGATGCGGCTCCTGTCTATTTCCATTTTTCTGAGTGTATCCTTGTAAATGAGGTTTAGTCCACTGCCGCCATCCATGAGGACCTTGGTGAGCCGAAAACCATCCACGATCGGACTGAGGACCAAGGCGGCTGGTGTCCAGACTGTCCTGAATTTTGGTTCGTCATTGGAATTGAAAGTTATGGCCACGTCGTTCCAAGGGTTTGTTGCAGCGATTTGATAGACTTCAACGAGGTCGTGGAGTGCCCTTTTGTGCTTATTGTTTGAAGCGAAAGTCTCGAAGACCGTCAATACTCTGAGGTCATCGTCTTCTGGGGGATATTGCTCTGGGTCGTTTTTGGTGAGGATATCCTCGCCGCTCTTGGCCACCTACCAGAGTATCCAACATGTTCTAAGGCTGTGGGTTGATATAGTATCCGGTGTTGCGTGTAGCTTGCATGGTCCATCGAGCCATCCCTCCAGAACGGTTCCGTGTCCCACAACGGGCTTATGTTTCTTTACCATTGGGTCGGGCGTGCTGCGAGGGTGCGTCATTTTCACCTGAACAAGGGGTTGGGTGGAAACCGGCGATTCCTAGCGAGCTGCCTGAATTTTCTAGGCGCTTTCCATCGCGTAGTACTTGTATACTATGGTTGCCATGTCTGCGAAGCGTGATATGTGACGATGGTTGATGGCGTTGAGGATTCCTTCATCAGTACAATTGTCGCGGAATGTTGAGATCGCGCCTTCGTCACGACAATCTTCAATCTTATCTTTGACAAGGAGGAATCTGGCCCAGAAGTGGTGGACCGTTTCCTAAGACTCTTGTCGTATGCCCCTGAGAGCGCTTATATCTAGGTGGGTGGGTGGTTTCAAATCCAAACCCTGACCCAATTTAGGATCTGGAGTTTGAAGAACTTCCGAACTTAGTAGTTCGGGCTCCAGAATGTCAACTGATTTTTTGGGCTTGTCGCCCGATTCTATGTTCGATGGACAAGGCATGTCCTTCTGCAGGTAGGTGTTCGGCTCCTCAAGCTCGGTGATCTGAATGTGGTTTGTCCTCAATATAGAGGAAGAATTGTCGACTTGCTCCTCTACTACCGCTATCTGATGGGTGATTGGCGGAGTTTTAATTTCTCTCTGATCGGTCTTAAGCCCAATCCGATCATAGTCTGTGGTGACCCCCAGAGCGACGATGCGATCTAGGAGCTCGTTTAAAGACAACAGATCCGCTGGATCCATCTGCTTGGAGTATTTGGAGTCAACATGAAGGGGATTTTCGATGACCCGAGAAGTCATCGTCGGCTTATCGGCCGAACGGACGGTCATGATGAAGCCACCCAGTCGGAGGGTTTGGCCTGGGGCCAGCACTCCTCCGGAGGTGACGTTGTCCTTGAGACCAAGGCGAGCCATCGATCCTATCTTTCGACATCACAGCGGAACTCTCAATAAAAGCACCAATGTCGGTGTCAAAACCAGCGGATCTCGGGTAGGGGGTCCCGAACTGTGCGTCTAAGGTCGATGGTAACAGGAGACGGGGGACACAATGTTTACCCAGGTTCGGGCCCTCTCTATGGAGGTAATACCCTACTTCCTGCTTGATTGATCTTGATGAATATGTGTATTACAAGAGTTGATCTACCACGAGATCGTAATGGCTAAACCCTAAGGGCCTAGCCTGACTATGATTATGAGGACATATCTACGGACCTAGCCCTCCGGTTTATATAGACACCGGAGGGATATAGGGTTACATAGGGTCGGTTACAGAGAAAGGAATCTTCATATTTGGTCGCCAAGCTTGCCTTCCACGCCAAGGAGAGTCCCATCCGGACACAAGTAGAGTCTTCGGTCTTCGTATCTTCACAGCCCATTAGTTCGGCCCATGTCCAATAGGTCGGACACCCGAGGACCCCTTAGTCCAGGACTCCCTCACCTCCTTCTGATGAAGGAGGCTGCTTGCCAGATTCCGGAGCCGTATAGGTCTCCGGGGCCATATTTGGTTGGGGGCCAAATTGGACATCGCCCCCATCGCCAGTGTCCATGGGGATCTGCTCCCCCATGTGTTCGGCAGCCGAGGTATCGCCCTCGGCCGCCGTCCTAATGGCCTCCTACGTCTCTCCCTGGCCGGGGGTCCTTCGGGACAACACCTCGATGTCGTCCATGGCCCTGGGAGATGAGGACGCCGGAGGGGACCTGCTGTCCATCACCTTCTGGTCCAGCGAGTTCCCCGAAGACGAGGATCGCTCAAGGGCGGAACGATCCATACTGCAAATACATGATTTGACGTGTTGGAATTGTGAAGTAAAAGAGGCGGATATATGAATGCGTCAGGCTCTTCGGATACTCATGATTCGGCCAGGGGCTTATCTCGAGGGCGCCGTGCTGGGCTGCTATCGACGTCCCACGCGGAGCTATCTGCGAGGGAAGCATTTCCCTTCTTGGACGCCTCCGCATCCAGATCTGTGGAGGCCACCTTCTTCCTTCCCCCCTCAGGGAGGGGGAAGTTTCTCTCTTCCTCCTCCTCGTCGTCTTCGGCGACGGAGTGAGTTTCGGCGTCTTCGGACGCCACGTCCGAAGTACCCTTGGGATGGAGGCCACCTCTAGTCCCCTTGGCCTTCTTCTCCGGCGCCTTGTAGGGCGTCGGAACCAGCATCTTCGTCAAATGCAGGATGGCCGGATCCTCAGGCAGTAGAGCCGGACACTGAATCCGCTCCGCCTTCTTCGTCCAAGACTGAAAGAACAAATGGGAAAGTTCAAACACCCTCCTTGAATAAGAAAGTAAGGAATACACCTTGAAACAATGGAAAACTTACCGAACTGGCAGGATGAGCCAGGTCATGCCCATGATCCTCGATGGTCTTCGGCCATGTCTTGTTGGCCTTGAATAGCACCTTCCAGATATCTTCGTGTGTAGTTCCGAAGAACCGTTGCAGGGTCTTGTGCTCGGCTGGGTCGAACTCCCATAGGTGGCAAGCCCAGCTCTGGCATGGAAGGATCTGCCGGACTAGCATCACTTGAATCACATCGACAAGCTTGATGTTCTTGTCCATCATGCTCCTAATGCGCATCTGGAGTGCTGTCAGCTCGTCCGACGAAGACCAATCCAGGCCCTTCTCCTGCCAAGAGGTTAGCCGCATTAGGGCCCCGGATTTGAATCCGGGAGCCGTGGCCCAGGTGGTGTCGCGGGGCTCTGTGACGTAGAACCACAATTTTTGCCACCCCTTGACGGTCTCCATGAAGGTGCCTTTGGGCCATGGGACATTAGACATCTTGCTCACCATGGCACCTCCGCACTCTGCGTGCTCGCCGCCCACTACCTTTGACTTCACATTGAAGGTCTTCAGCCACAGTCCAAAGTGGGGGGGGGGACGCGGAGGAAAGCCTCACACACGACGATGAACGTTGAGATAGTGAGGAAGGAATTTGGGGGCCAGATCATGGAAATCTAGCCCATAGTAGAACATGAGTCCTCGGACAAAGGGGTGGAGTGGAAATCCTAGCCCACGAACAAAGTGGGGGATGAAAACTACCCTCTCATGGGGCTCCGGGGTAGGGATGATTTGTCCCTCGGTCGAAAGCTGATGGGTGACCTCCTTGGCCAAATATCCAACCTCCCGAAATTGGGTGATGTCCTTCTCCTTAACGGTGGAGGCCATCCACTTGCCCTGTGCTCTGGACATGGTTGGAGTGCTTTCTTGGGGCAGGAAAGATGAGAACTTGGGCGCTGGAGCTCGAGAGGGGGTAGGCTGAAAGAGAGAAGGTGTGAGTGGAAGAGATGAATCCTTATCTCCTTATAAAGGAAGTGAATATCAAACGCCTCCCCACTCGCCATGAAAATCGCCTATTCCCTAGGGGCCGTGCGGGCGACACGGTTGGATTACCCATACCTGTATTGATGAGAATCCCGCAATAAGGGGACACGATCTCTGCTTTGACGAGACGTGCCAATAAAGCCACATCTTGAAATATGGAGCAGCGGGCCAAGAAACGGTTCAAAATAATAACCGGGCAGCGATGTAATGTCACGTTACAAAAAGCCGTCAGCAGATGGGACTCGTAAAATATTATACTCTCTGCGGTGGTGTGTGGTACTTGTTTTGCAGATCCGGACACGTTCGTTGTTCGAAGACTGTGTCGGAGTATTCAGAGAAGGAACCCGCCTAGCAATGCAGAAGACAATCTGCGCGCCGGACACCTCGTCATTGAAGCCTGGTTCAGGGGCTACTGAGGGAGTCCTGGACTAAGGGGTCCTCGGGCGTCCGGCCTGTTGGACATTGGCCGGACTATTGGGCCATGAAGATACAAGATAGAAGACTTTCTCCCGTGTCCGGATAGGACTCTCCTTTGCGTGGATGGCAAGCTAGGCGGCCGGATGTACTATTTCCTTTTTATGTAACCGACTTTGTACAACCCTAGTCCCCTCTGGTGTCTATATAAACTAGAGGGTTTAGTTCATAGGGACAATCATAATCACATAGGGTAGACTTCTAGGGTTTTAGCCATTACGATCTCGTGGTAGATCAACTCTTGTAACCCCGAATACTCATCAATATTAATCAAGCAGGACGTAGGGTTTTACCTCCATCAACAGGGCCCAAACCTGGGTAAACATTGTGTCCCCTGTCTCGTGTTACCATCAACCTCAGTTGCTGGAAATATGCCCTAGAGGCAATAATAAAATGGTTATTATTATATTTCCTTGTTCATGATAATTGTCTATTGTTAATGCTATAATTGTGTTATCCGGAAATCGTAATACATGTGTGAATACATAGACCACAACATGTCCCTAGTGAGCCTCTAGTTGACTAGCTCGTTGATCAATAGATGGTTACGGTTTCCTGACCATGGACATTGGATGTCGTTGATAATGGGATCACATCATTAGGAGAATGATGTGATGGACAAGACCCAATCCTAAGCCTAGCACAAGATCGTGTAGTTCGTATGCTAAAGCTTTTCTAATGTCAAGTATATTTTCCTTAGACCATGAGATTGTGCAACTCCCAGATACCGTAGGAATGCTTTGGGTGTGCCAAATGTCACAACGTAACTGGGTGGCTATAAAAGGTGCACTACGGGTATCTCCGAAAGTATCTGTTGGGTTGGCACGAATCGAGACTGGGATTTGTCACTCCGTATGACGGAGAGGTATCTCTGGGACCACTCGGTAAGACATCATCGTAATGAGCTCAATGTGACTAAGGGGTTGGTCACGGGATGATGTGTTACAGAACGAGTAAAGAGACTTGCCGTAACGAGATTGAACAAGGTATCGGTATACCGACGATCGAATCTCGGGCAAGTACTATACCGGTAGACAAAGGGAATCGTATACGGGATTGATTGAATCCTTGACATCGTGGTTCATCCGATGAGATCATCGTGGAACATGTGGGAGCCAACATGGGTATCCAGATCCTGCTGTTGGTTATTGGCTGGAGAGATGTCTTGGTCATGTGTGCATGATTCCCGAACCCGTAGGGTCTACACACATAAGGTTCGATGACGCTAGGGTTATAGGGAAAGTTTGTACGTGGTTATCGAATGTTGTTCGGAGTCCCGAATGAGATCCAGACGTAACGAGGAGTTCCGGAATGGTCCGGAGACAAAGATTTATATATGGGAAGTCCTTATTCGGTCGCCGGAAGTGTTCGGGGGTTTATTGGTATTGTACCGGGACCACCGAAAGGGTTTCGGGGGTCCACCTGCCCCGGAGGGCCCTATGGGCTGAATATGGAGGGGGAACCAGCCCCTAGGTGAGTTGGGCGCCAAACCCCCTAGGGCCAATGCGCCTAGGGTTTGGGGGAAGCGCAGCCCTCCCCCTCCCCAACACCTCCTCTTCCTCCCGCGACGCTTGGCGAAGCCCTGCCGGAGTACCACGCTGCTCCAACACCACCACGCCGTCGTGCTGTTGCTGGATGGAGTCTTCCCCAACCTCTCCCTCTCTCCTTGCTAGATCAAGGCGTGGGAGACGTCATCAGGCTACACGTGTGTTGAACGCGGAGGTGCCGTTGTTCGGCGCCTGGATCGGAATCAACCGCGATCTGAATTGCTACGAGTATGACTCCCTCATCTGTGTTCCTGTAACGCTTCCGTGTCGCGATCTTCAAGGGTATGAAGATGCACTCCCCTCTCACTCTCATTGCTAGTTTCTCCATAGATTGATCTTGGTGATGCGTAGAAAATTTTTAAATTTCTGCAACGATCCCCAACAGTGGTATCAGAGCCAGGTCTATGTGTAGTTTCTATGCACAAGTAGAACACAAGTTGTTGTGGGCGTTGATTTTGTCAATTTACTTGCCATTACTAGTCTTATCTTGATTCGGCGGCATCGTGGGATGAAGCGGCCCGGACCGACCTTACACATACGCTTACGTGAGACTGGTTCCACCGACTGACATGCACTAGTTGCATAAGGTGGCTAGCGGGTGTCTGTCTCTCCCACTTTAGTCGGATCGGATTCGATGAAAAGGGTCCTTATGAAGGGTAAATAGAAATTGGCATATCACGTTGTGGTTTTGGCATAGGTAAGAAACGTTCTTGCTAGAAACCTATAGCAGCCACGTCTTGCAACAACAATTAGAGGACGTCTAACTTCTTCTTGCAGCATATGCCGTGTGATGTGATATGGCCAAAAGGATGTTATGAATGATATATGTGATGTATGAGATTGATCATGTTCTTGTAATAGGAATCACGACTTGCATGTCGATGAGTATGACAACTGGCAGCAGCCATAGGAGTTGTCTTAATTTATTTATGACCTGCGTGTCAACATAAACATCATGTAATTACTTTACTTTATCGCTAATCGTTAGCCATAGTAGTAGAAGTAATAGTTGGCGAGACAACTTCATGAAGACACGATGATGGAGATCATGATGATGGAGGTCATGGTGTCATGCCGGTGACGATGATGATCATGGCGCCCCGAAGATGGAGATCAAAAGGAGCAAAATGATATTGGCCATATCATGTCACTATTTGATTGCATGTGATGTTTATCATGTTTTACATCTTATTTGCTTAGAATGATGGTAGCATAAATAAGATGATCCCTCGCAATAATTTCAAGAAAGTGTTCCCCCTAACTGTGCATCGTTGCTAAGGTCCGTAGTTCCGAAGCACCACGTGATGATCGGCTGTGATAGGTTCTAACGTTCGCATACAACGGGTGTAAGCCAGATTTACACATGCAATACACTTAGGTTGACTTGACGAGCCAAGCATGTACGGACATGGCCTCGGAACACGGAAGACCGAAAGGTCGAATATGAGTCGTATAGAAGATATGATCAACATGAAGATGTTCACCGATGATGACTAGTCCGTCTCACGTGATGATCGGACACGGCCTAGTTGACTCGGATCATGTATCACTTAGATGACTAGAGGGATGTCTATCTGAGTGGGAGTTCATTAAATGATTTGATTAGATGAACTTAATTATCATGAACATAGTCTAAAAATCTTTGCACTATGTCTTGTAGATCAAATGGCCCACGCTAATGTTGCCCTCAACTTCAACGCGTTCCTAGAGAAAACCAAGCTGAAAGACGATGGTAGCAACTACACGGACTGGGTCCGTAACCTGAGGATTATCCTCATAGCTGCCAAGAAAGCATATGTCCTTGAAGCACCGCTAGGTGATGCACCTGTTTTCCTAGCAACTCAAGACGTTATGAACGCCTGGCAGTCGCGTAGTGATGATTACTCCCTGGTTCAGTGTGGCATGCTTTACAGCTTAGAACCGGGGCTCCAAAAGCGTTTTGAGCAGCACGGAGCATATGAGATGTTCCAAGAGCTGAAAATGGTTTTCCAAGCTCATGCCCGGGTCGAGAGATATGAAGTCTCCGGCAAGTTCTACAGTTGTGAGATGGAGGAGAATAGTTCTGTCAGCGAGCACATACTCAAAATGTCTGGGTTGCACAACCGCTTGTCTCAGCTGGGAGTTAATCTCCCGAATGACACGGTCGTTGACAGAATCCTTCAGTCGCTCCCACCTATCTACAAGAGCTTTGTGATGAACTTCAATATGCAGGGGATGGAAAAGACCATTCCTGAGGTATATTCAATGTTGAAATCAGCGGAGGTGGAGATCAAAAAGGAACATCAAGTGTTGATGGTGAATAAAACCACTAAGTTCAAGAAAGGCAAGGGTAAAAAGAACTTTGATACTTCTCCAACGTATCTATAATTTTTGATTATCCCATGCTATTATATTATCAGTTTTGGATGTTTATGGGCTTTATTAAACACTTTTATATTATTTTTGGGACTAACCTATTAACCCAGAGCCCAGTGCCAGTTTCTGTTTTTTCCTTGTTTTGGAGTATTGCAGAAAAGGAAAATCAAATGGAGTCCAATTGACCTGAAACTTCACGGAACTTATTTTTGGACCAGAAGAAGCACATGGAGTATCGGAGATGGACCAGGAGAGTCCCGGGCTGCCCACGAGGGTGGGGGCGCGCCCACCCCCCTGGGCGTGCCCCCCTGCCTCGTGGATAGCCCGGAGGTCCACCGACGTACTTCTTCCTCCCATATATACCCATATACCCTAAAAACTTCGTGGAGCACAATAGATCGGGAGTTCCACCGCCAGAAGCCTCTGTAGCCACCGAAAACCAATCTAGACCCGTTCCGGCACCCTGCCGGAGGGGGAATCCCTCTCCGGTGGCTATCTTCATCATCCCGGCGCTCTCCATGACGAGGAGGGAGTAGTCCACCCTCAGGGCTGAGGGTATGTACCAATAGCTATGTGTCTGATCTCTCTCTCTCTCTCTCTCGTGTTTTTGAGGTGATACGATCTTGATGTATCGCGAGCTTTGCTACTATAGTTGGATCTTATGATGTTTCTCCCCCTCTACAAACTTGTAATGGATTGAGTTTTCCTTTGAAGTTATCTTATCGGACTGAGTCTTTAATGATTTGAGAACACATGATGTATGTCTTGCCGTGCGTATCTGTGGTGACAATGGGATATCACGTGATTCACTTGATGTATGTTTTCGTGATCAACTTGCGGGTTCCTCCCATGAACCTATGCATAGGGGTTGGCACACATTTTTGTCTTGACTCTCCGGTAGAAACTTTGGGGCACTCTTTGAGGTTCTATGTGTTGGTTGAATAGATGAATCTGAGATTGTGTGATGCATATCGTATAATCATACCCACGGATACTTGAGGTGACACTGGAGTATCTATGTGACATTAGGGTTTTGGTTGATTTGTGTCTTAAGGTGTTATTCTAGTACGAACTCTAGGGCTGTTTGTGACACTTATAGGAATAGCCCAACGGATTGATTGGAAAGAATAACTTTGAGGTGGTTTCATACCCTACCATAATCTCTTTGTTTGTTCTCCGCTATTAGTGACTTTGGAGTGACTCTTTGTTGCATGTTGAGGGATTGTTATATGATCAAACTATGTTATTATTGTTGAGAGGACTTGCACTAGTGAAAGTATGAACCCTAGGCCTTGTTTCCTATCATTGCAATACCGTTTATGCTCACTTTTACCATTAGTTACCTTGCTGTTTTTATATTTTCAGATTACAAAAACTATTATCTTCTATCCATATTGCACTTGTATCACCATCTCTTCGCCGAACTAGTGCACCTATACAATTTACCATTGTATTGGGTGTGTTGGGGACACAAGAGACTCTTTGTTATTTGGTTGCAGGGTTGCTTGAAAGAGACTATCTTCATCCTATGCCTCCTACGGATTGATGAACCTTAGGTCATCCACTTGAGGGAAATTTGATACTGTCCTACAAACCTCTGCACTTGGAGGCCCAACAACGTCTACAAGAAGAAGGTTGTGTAGTAAATATCAAGCTCTTTTCTGGCGCCGTTGCCGGGGAGGCTAGCTAAGAGGCACTAACACCCCGTCAACTAAGCTCTTTTCTGGCGCCATTGCCGGGGAGGTTAGCGCTTGAAGGTATATCTTTAGATCTTGCAATCGAATCTTTTTGTTTCTTGTTTTATCACTAGTTTAGTTTATAAAAGAAAATTACAAAAAAATATGGAACTAAGGGTACCTCATATGCTTCATCTTTTTAATATCTATCATGAAAATAAGGATTCCGATAATTGTGCTCAAGTGCTAGAAGAAGAATGCATTAGAATGTTTGGCACTAAATATTTGAATGATGAGCGTGATTGCAATGTTGTTAGTATGAATTCCTTGAATATCTATGATGCTAATGATATGAAAAGCCACAAGCTTGGGGAAGCTATGTTTGATGAAGATGATATTTTTTGTCCCCCAAGTTTTGATGAGAAAATTTATTGTGATGAAAGCATGCCTCCTATTTATGATGATTATATTGATGAAAGTGGATTTGGAGATGTCATGACTTTATTTTGTGATGAATCCACTATTTTGGAAGAGGTTCAAATTGATTATGAGAACAAAGTTGCTACCTATGATGATTATTGTGATGACATGTATGCTATAAAGATCTATGATAACCATGAAACTTGTCATCATGATTTTAGTTTTCAATTGGATTATGCCTCACATGATAGTTATTTTGTTGAGTTTGCTCCCACTACTATTCATGAGAAGAAGTTTGCTTATGTGGAGAGTAATAAAAATTCTATGCTTGTAGATCATGAAAAGAATGCTTTATGTTATAGTTATATTGTTGAATTCATTCATGATGCTACTTAAAATTATTATGAGGGAGGAACATATGATTGTAGGAATTGCAATAATATCAAGTTTCCTCTCTATGTGTTGAAAAATTTGAAGTTATGCTTGTTTTGCCTTCCTATGCTAGTTGATTATTGTTCCCATAAGTTGTTTGCTCACAAAATCCCTATGCATAGGAAGTGGGTTAGACTTAAATGTGCTATTCATATTCTTCATGATACTCTCTTTATGTTACAATTCTTATCTTTTATGTGAGCATCATTGAAATCATCATGCCTAGCTAGGGGCGTTAAACGATAGCGCTTGTTGCGAGGCAACCCAATGTTATTTTTGTTCCTTGATTTTTTCTCCTGTTTAGTAATAAATAATTTATCTATCCTCTGTTGTGATTGATTTTTTATGTTTTAATTAGTGTTTGTGCCAAGTAGAACCGTTGGGAAGACTTGGGGAAAGTCTTGTTGATCTTGCTGTAAAAAACAGAAACTTTAGCGCTCGCGAGAACTGCTGCCATTTTTATTTGGAAAGTGATATTTAGTTAGTTCTTTTTGCACATTATTAATAGATAAATTGGTCACGTCCACCAATTTAGTTTTGAATTTTTGGGGTTCCAGAAGTTTTTGTTAGTTACAGATTACTACAGACTGTTCTCTTTTTGACAGATTCTGTTTTTCATGTGTTGTTTGCTTATTTTAACGAATCTATGCCTAGTAAAAGAGTTTATAAACCATAGAGAAGTTGGAATGCAGTAGGTTTAACACCAATATAAATAAAGAATGAGTTCACTACAGTACCTCGAAGTGGTGTGTTGGTTTTCTTTTGCTAACGGAGCTTACGAGTTTTCTGTTAAGTTTTGTGTTGTGAAGTTTTCAAGTTTTGGGTAAAGACTCGATGGATTATGGAATAAGGAGTGGAAAGAGCCTAAGCTTGGGGATGCCCAAGGAACCTCAAGGTAATATTCAAGGACAACCAATAGCCTAAGCTTTGGGATGCCCCGGAAGGCATCCCCTCTTTCGTCTTCGTTCATCGGTAACTTTTACTTGGAGCTATATTTTTATTTACCACATGATGTGTGTTTTGCTTGGAGCGTCATTTTATTTTGCTTTGCTTGCTGTTTGAATAAAATACCAAGATCTGAAATTATTAAATGTTAGATAGTCTTCACATAGTTGCATAATTATTATTCGACTACTCATTGATCTTCACTTATATCTTTCGGAGTAGTTTGTTGTTGCTCTAGTGCTTCACTTATATAATTTTAGAGCACGGTGGTGGTTTTATTTTATAGAAATAATTGATCTCTCATGCTTCAATTATATTATTTTGAGAGTCCTTTAGAACAGCATGGTAGTTTGCTTTGGTTATGAAACTAGTTCTAATATGATGGGCATCCAAGATGGATATAATAAAAACTTTCATATAGAGTGCATTGAATACTAAGAGAAGTTTGATACTTGATGATTGTTTTGAGATATGGAGATAGTGATATTAAAGTTGTGCTAGTTGAGTAGTTGTGAATTTGATAAATACTTGTGTTGAAGTTTGCAAGTCCCGTAGCATGCATGTATGGTAAACGTTGTGTAACAAATTTGAAACATGAGGTGTTATTTGATTGTCTTCCTTATGAGTGGCGGTCGGGGACGAGCGATGGTCTTTTACTACCAATCTACCCCCCTAGGAGCATGCGCGTAATACTTGGTTTTTGATGACTTGTAGATTTTTGCAATAAGTATGTGAGTTCTTTATGACTAATGTTGAGTCCATGGATTATACGCACTCTTACCCTTCCATCATTGCTAGCCTCTTTGGTACCGTGCATGGCCCTTTCTCACATTGAGAGTTGGTGCAAACTTCGCCGGTGCATCCAAACCCCGTGATATGATACGCTCTTTCACACATAAACTTCCTTATATCTTCCTCAAAACAGCCACCATACCTACCTATTATGGCATTTCCATAGCCATTCCGAGATATATTGCCATGCAACTTTCCACTGTTCCGTTTATTATGACACGCATCATCATTGTCATATTGCTTTCCATGATCATGTAGTTGACATCGTATTTGTGGCCAAGCCACCGTTCATAATTTTTCATACATGTCACTCTTGATTCATCGCAATCCCAGTACACCACCGGAGGCATTCATATAGAGTCATATCTTGGTCTAGTATCGAGTTGTAATCTTTGAGTTGTAAATAAATAGAAGTGTGATGATCATCATTAATAGAGCATTATCCCAAAAAAATAGAAAGGCCAAATAAAAAAGGGGCCAAATAAAAAGAAATGCCAAATAAAGAAAAAGAAAGGCCGAATAAAAAATTACAAAAGGGACAATGCTACTATCCTTTTTTCCACACTTGTGCTTGAAAGTAGCACCATGATCTTCATGATAGAGAGTCTCTTGTTTTTTCACTTTCATATACTAGTGGGAAATTTTCATTATATAACTTGGATTTTATATTCCAAAAATGGGCTTCCTCAAATGCCCTAGGTCTTCGTGAGCAAGCAAGTTGGATGCACAACCACTTAGTTTCTTTTGTTGAGCTTTCATACATTTATAGCTCTAGTGCATCTGTTGCATGGCAATCCCTACTCCTTGCATTGACATCAATTGATGGGCATCTCCCTATCCCATTGATTAGCCGTGATGATGTGAGACTTTCTCCTTTTTGTCTTCTCCACATAACCCCCTCATTATATTCTATTCCACCCATAGTGCTATATCCATGGCTCACGCTCATGTATTGCGTGAAAGTTGAAAAAAGTTTGAGATTACTAAAGTATGAAACAATTGGTTGGCTTGTCATCGGGGTTGTGCATGATGAGAGCATTCTTGTGTGACGAAAATGGAGCATGACCAAACTATATGATTTTGTAGGGATGAACTTTCTTTGGCCATGTTATTTTGAGAAGACATGATTGCTTAGTTAGTATGCTTCAAGTATTATTGTTTTTATGTCAATATTAAACTTTTGTCTTGAATCTATGGATCTGAATATTCTTGCTACAATAAAGAGAAATACATGGTGAATATGTTAGGTAGCATTCCACATCAAAAATTCTGTTTTTATCATTTACCTACTCGAGGACGAGCAGGAATTAAGCTTGGAGATGCTGATACTTCTCCAACGTATCTATAATTTTTTATTGTTCCATGCTATTATATTATCTGTTTTGGATGTTTATGGGCTTTATTAAACACTTTTATATTATCTTTGGGACTAACCTATTAACCCAGAGCCCAGTGCCAGTTTCTATTTTTTTCCTTGTTTTAGAGTATTGCAGAAAAGGAAAATCAAACGGAGTCCAATTGACCTGAAACTTCACGGAACTTATTTTTGGACCAGAAGAAGCCCACAGAGTATCGGAGATGGACCAGGAGAGTCCCGGGCTGCACACGAGGGTGGGGGGCGCGCCCACCCCCCTGGGCGCGCCCCCTACCTCGTGGACAGCCCGGAGGTCCACTGATGTACTTCTTCCTCCCATATATACCCATATACCCTAAAAACTTTGCGGAGCACAATAGATCGGGAGTTCCGCCGCCAGAAGCCTCCGTAGCCACTGAAAACCAATCTAGACCCGTTCCGGCACCCTGCCGGAGGGGGAATCCATATTCGGTGGCTATCTTCATCATTCCGGCGCTCTCCATGATGAGGAGGGAGTAGTCCACCCTCAGGGCTGAGGGTATGTACTAGTAGCTATGGGTTTGATCTCTCTCTCTCTCGTGTTCTTGAGGTGATATGATCTTGATGTATCGCGAGCATTGCTACTATAGTTGGATCTTATGATGTTTCTCCCCCTCTACTCTCTTGTAATGGATTGAGTTTTGCCTTTGAAGTTATCTTATCGGATTGAGTCTTTAATGATTTGAGAACACTTCATGTATGTCTTGTCATGCGTATCTGTGGTGACAATGGGATACCACGTGATTCACTTGATGTATGTTTTGGTGATCAACTTGCGGGTTCCGCCCATGGACCTATCAATAGGGGTTGGCACACGTTTTCGTCTTGACTCTCCGATAGAAACTTTGGGACACTCTTTGAGGTTCTATGTGTTGGTTGAATAGATGAATCTAAGATTGTGTGATGCATATCGTATAATCATACCCACGGATACTTGAGGTGACATTGGAGTATCTAGGTGACATTAGGGTTTTGGTTGATTTGTGTCTTAAGGTGTTATTCTAGTATGAACTCTAGGGCTGTTTGTGACACTTATAGGAATAGCCCAACGGATTGATTGGAAAGAATAACTTTGAGGTGGTTTCGTACCCTACCATAATCTCTTCGTTTGTTCTCCGCAATTAGTGACTTTGGAGTGACTCTTTGTTGCATGTTGAGGGATTGTTATATGATCAAACTATGTTATTATTGTTGAGAGGACTTGCACTAGTGAAAGTATGAACCCTAGGCCTTGTTTCCTATCATTGCAATACCGTTTATGCTCACTTTTACCATTAGTTACCTTGCTGTTTTTATATTTTCAGATTGCAAAAACTATTATCTTCTATCCATATTACACTTGTATCACCATCTCTTCACCGAACTAGTGCACCTATACAATTTACCATTGTATTGGGTGTGTTGGGGACACAAGAGACTCTTTGTTATTTGGTTGCAGGGTTGCTTGAGAGAGACCATATTCATCCTCCGCCTCCTACGGATGTATAAACATTAGGTCATCCACTTGAGGGAAATTTGCTACTGTCCTACAAACCTCTGCACTTGGAGGCCCAACAACGTCTACAAGAAAAAGGTTGTGTAGTAGACATCAAACTTCAAGAAGGACGGCAAGGGAGTTGCCGCGCCCGGTAAGCAAGCTGCCGGGAAGAAGCCAAAGAATGGACCCAAGCCTGAGACCGAGTGCTTTTATTGCAAGGGAAACGGTCACTGGAAGCGGAACTGCCCCAAGTACTTAGTGGATAAGAAGGCCGGCAATACCAAAGGTATATGTGATATACATGTTATTGATGTGTACCTAACCAGCGCTCGTAGTAGCTCCTGGGTATTTGATACCGGTGCGGTTGCTCATATTTGTAACTCAAAATAGGAGCTGCGGAATAAGCGGAGACTGGCGAAGGACGAGGTCACGATGCGCGTCAGGCATGGTTCCAAGGTCGATGTGATCGCCGTCGGCACGCTACCTCTACATTTACCTACGGGATTAGTTTTAAACCTCAATAATTGTTATTTAGTGCCAGCTTTGAGCATGAACATTGTATCAGGATCTCGTTTAATTCGAGATGGCTACTCATTTAAATCCGAGAATAATGGTTGTTCTATTTATATGAGAGATATGTTTTATGGTCATGCTCCGCTGGTGAATGGTTTATGGTCACACTTAAGGTTCGATGACGCTAGGGTTATAGGGAAAGTTTGTACGTGGGTACCGAATGTTGTTCGGAGTCCCGAATGAGATCCCGGATGTAAAGAGGAGTTTCGGAATGGTCCGGAGACAAAGATTTATATATGGGAAGTCCTTATTCGGTCACCGGAAGTGTTCGGGGGTTTATCGGTATTGTACCGGGACCACCGAAAGGGTTCCGGGGGTCCACCGGGAGGGATCCACCTGCCCCGGAGGGCCCTATGGGCTGAATATGGAGGGGGAACCAGTCCCTAGGTGGGTTGGGCGCCAAACCCCCTAGGGCCCATGCGCCTAGGGTTTGGGGGAACCCAAAAGGGGCGCCCCCTTGGCTTGGGGGGCAAGCCTCCCCCCTTGGCCGCCGCCCCCCTCTAGATCCATCTGGAGGGGGCCGGCCCCCCTCTCCCTTGCCCCTATAAATAGAGGGGAGGTGGGAGGGCAGTGGAACCCACATCCAAGGCATAGCCCTCCCCCTCCCCAACACCTCCTCTTACTCCCACGACGCTTGGCGAAGCCCTGCCGGAGTACCATGCTGCTCCAACACCACCACGCCATCGTGCTGTTGCTGGACGGAGTCTTCCCCAACCTCTCCCTCTCTCCTTGCTGGATCAAGGCGTGGGAGACGTCATCGGGCTGCACGTGTGTTGAACGCAGAGGCGCCGTTGTTCGGCGCTTGGATCGGAATCAACCGCGATCTGAATTGCTACGAGTACAACTCCCTCATCCGCATTCTTGTAACGCTTCCATGTCACGATCTTCAAGGGTATGAAGATGCACTCCCCTCTCACTCTCGTTACTAGTTTCTCCATAGATTGATCTTGGTGATGCGTAGAAAAAATTTAAATTTCTGCAACGATCCCCAACATCAGACGCACAATTCGGGACCCCCTACCCGAGATCTGCCAGTTTTGACACCGACACTATGCCCAAAGAACGTTCGCCACAAGAGTAATAGTATAAGTGTGTGACGTGTGAGCTAAAATAAAAGGTGCGCGACGTCTTTTGTTTTTTAGAAGTTCCGAGGGTAGGGTGTGAAGAGCACATATGTGTGTGACGTCTACCTGCAGATAGGCGGTGGGTGCGAGAGGACTCGGGAGAGTCGTGACTCGTGAGGGTGCGTGTGTGCGTGAGAGAGAGGGGGCATGTATCAATGCAATGCATGTGTCCGTAAATCATTATCCGACGAACGTTCGCCACAAGCCGTTTCCTGCCGAACGCCGTAAGAACCGTTAGATCGTCATCCGACAGTGTCAGTTTTGCCATGTTATTTAACAGAGCAGCCACTCCTCCT
Organism: Triticum urartu; assembly: GCF_003073215.2. Taxonomy (NCBI): domain Eukaryota; kingdom Viridiplantae; phylum Streptophyta; class Magnoliopsida; order Poales; family Poaceae; genus Triticum; species Triticum urartu. The sequence goes on from NC_053024.1 coordinate 457,861,541, forward strand.
ACACACAAATCTTCCACGTGAGTGTTAGCAACTATCGTATGCTCCTCCCTCCGTTCCAAAATGCAGTGCATATAGCTTTATTGAAAATTCGAACGTCGCAAACTTTTACCAAGTTTTCGTGTACCAAAATGCACATATAGAATACCTAGTATATATCATTTCATTCATCTTCAAGAGGTAGCTATAAATATGTGGGAGGAGTCTACAAAGAAAGACCGTCGTATCACCTGCAGCAATTTCAACCATCCTTTGGTGTGGAGAAATATCATAGGAACTCTATATGATATGATTTTTATAGGATTTTTCTTTTAGAGCCAAATCGTTCATAGGAATAGATTCATATACTCCACATTTCAAAGGAAATAAACATGATATCATTTTTATAGCTTTAGAGCCACTTGGTTCATATGAATGGATTCCTATACTCCCATAATTTCAAAGGAAAATAAACATTAGCGTATATTCAATAGAAAAGTTCCTATGATGTGAACCAAATGACATCTCTTTTCTAATCCCTCCTCGTAGGAATTGAGATACATGTCATCTCTAGATTCAATAGAAAAGTTCCTATGATGTGAACCAAATGACATCTCTTTTCCAATTCCTACTCATGGGAATTGAGATACATGTCATCTCTTTCCCTACAACTTCCATGTATATATCTTCTATTCCTAAATAGCTAGTACAACCCACTAGTAGCTTTTTTCCTAGACATGCAACTATGGCACAAGAGCACGTCATGCATGCAAGCCATAAATCACATCGTTTTTTCTACTATATGCATGCAAGCACCACATCATCAATTCATGCATGTTACTCATAAGTTATTTCTTGCATTAAATTTGCATTGACAATGTACGTGCTGGTCACGTGCACACATATGTAGTTCACATTCACATTGTTGTTAGAAATGTCATTCTTTTAAATGCAATTCATTTTTTCTCTTTGTACTCCCTCCATCTAGGTGTGTGAGTCATCTTCCTAAAACCAAATAATCCCAAAACACTTTGGCACGGTACATTAACTCTCTCCTCGTTTCTTGTTTCGTGACATATCAACCAATAAGAGATGTGGGCCGTGCATGCTTTCCCAAAACACAAGCACTTCTCCTTTTTTCTAGAATCTTCCGTATCATAATTGCCCAAACTTTTTTCTAAATGAATTGCCATTATTTGTTTTTTACTTTATGCTTTACAATGCACAATCCCATGAATCTTAACCTTTTTATAAAACTAATTGATTTTGAATGAGATTAACTATAAGAACTAAACGAACATCTACATCATGCGTATATGACTCAAAGCTTTACATGCTATAATGTGTATCTATTCATAATTTGGTTTCCAAATCTCATGCATTCAATGCATGTGTACCTTAATAGTTTTGAGTAGAGTAGCAAATTTCACGCGGCCGCGGGTATATCAAAATGCAGGGCCCATGCATCGTTGCCTTTTGGTCGAACCTACGTCCACAATTTTTTGTACGTATATCTCCACTGGTCCTCGAACCCAAAATGTTGCCTCGTTCCCATAAAACCAAGCGGCCCACACATATTAAGGCATCGGCTCGAACTCAATCCATCTCCCGTTTACTACGACGTGGCCCCGCACACCGTAGTACTCCTACAAACCCTACCGCCGCACGCATCATCGGTTTTCTTCAAGAGGATGAGGGAGAAGCAGATTTGTAGTGTAGGCGCTTAAAAAATGGTTTTGTAGTGGAGGCCCCTACCCTAGGGTGCCTTAGGTAGCTGCCGCACACATCATTGGTTTTCTCTTTTCTTTATGCTCTTGCGCCTTAGAGTGAAATGATGGTTGCTTCATCCGTCCAGCTTAATGCGGGAAAGGTGGGGCTTTGTGATTTGACCCCTCATCGGTCATTTACTACTACTGCGGCACTACGACCAGGGTGCCTCCAAGTCCAACCGCTGCTCCGAACTGTAATTTGGTGCATCGCACATGGAACAAGATGGTGGATGAGCCACATGTCGGCCGAAGGGGTCCTGTTAAGTGTGTCACCACTTCGTGTGTGGACTGACCCTGCTTGAGTTGCTACGCCAACACGACAGGAGCAGCCTACCACTTGGTTTTGCTCCTTGGTGAATCCCGACTATATTGATCTAAAAAGATACATACTGTACTACCCTCTCCGTCTTGGTTTATAGGGCACACACGTAGTTCTCGGTCATCCATTTGACTAACTAATATGAGTTACTATGTCACAAAAAGTATATCATTCGATTCTTAAGCGGGTGTAGTTTCTAAACATATATTGTTCATCACATATATAACCAGTTAAATTCTCAACCTAGAACGACATGCATGCCCTGTAAACTGATACGGAGGAAGTAGTAAAAATGAGGTGATTTTACCGAGCGATGGGCAGGGGAGCATGGCCTGTCATGCAGTCCCACGTGTCATGATGTACCAAGGTGATGCGCGTGTCCCTCTTGAGGCAGAACAATGGCAGAAGCAATACTACGTGGGTTTCTTGAAGGAGATGATGGCGAAGCGGAGTGTGAAATAATGGTTGCTTCGTCTGTCTAGGAAGGTGCGGCATTGTGATTTGACGTCTCATTGCTCATTACTACTACTGGGGCGGTACGACTGGGGTGCGTCCCCCTACTGTTCTGCACTGTTATTTGGTACATGACACGTTGACCCGGTTGCTATATGTCCCACATGTCGGCGAGAGGAACTACAGAATTCATGAAAGCGAGCATCGACGGAGGAGTACAATACATAGCTTGGTTTTTGCCGCTTCGCGCGATCCATCGATACAAACCCGGGCCAAAAAAGGGCGAGGGCGGGTCTTTTCCCGCGCGGCGGGCAGGGGAGTTTGGCATAGTCTGTTCGAGGCAACGAGGCAGGAAGGGAAACAAGCAAATAAAGGTTGGGCAACTTAGTTTTGGGAAAATCTGATTTTACAGAGTACATACCCACTATGGAGGTAGTATACTACTTACTACTCACTCCTTTCCGGTTTATAGGGCTCGTCTAAAAAATCATTTTTCCATTTTATAAGTCTCAATTCTACTAGTAGTAGTAGTACCATCACATGTTGGATTTCGAGGTGCGTTAAATCACTCGATGCAAGCATTGACAAGAGAAAACTCACCAACGCATGTAGAAGTTCATGGAAATTTAGTGGTCATCCATGCATTCGTTCCAATTAATGCCTCGGTAAACATAACTTCTTGAGAAAAATGAGCGTACATTACTTGTGCAAACTACAAAATTAATTCCACCACTCACCGTCTACCTTGGTTGGAGAGATTTTGAAATTGAGCCATAAAATGGAAAGGAGGGAGTAGTAACATAACCTAGGGTAGCTTGTTGCACCACGGACTCCAAGGAAATTGCTATAGTAGTACTACTCCTATATTCTACTCCAAGGGAATTGAGCGATAAACTGGAAAGGAGGGAGTACTACTAAAAGACATATATTCCAAACAATATGATAATCTCTCTAACCAAGGTAGGGACGAGGAGTAAATGGAGGGACTAGTAAAATTTCTCCTCGTCCTGTGAGCCACCGCGCGCGTGGGCGAGGGAGCAGGCGTAAGGCGTAGTACTACTACCTCCGTCCTGGTTTATAGGTCAACTTTGTAGTTAGTGCCAAATTTCGAACAACTATTTAGCTAACCAAATGTTAATGCATGTCAACAAAAATTATATCGTTGGATTCATATTTCAACATAGTTTTCAATGATATAATTTTGGGTAACATGCATGAACATTTTGTTAGTTTAATCTATAGTCAAAATTTGACACAATATACAATGTGGACCAATAAACCAAGACGGGGGTAGTTTCTAGTAAGCAATCTTCACCTCATCCTGTGAGCCGCGGCGCCCGTGGGCGGGGGAGGCGGCGTAGTAAGAAAGATTCTCCTCGTTCTACGAGTTGACGGGACACATCAAAAGTACGTAATACGTACACAGCATCTCAAGTGTATAGAACCTTTCCTCTAAGGTAGGCCCCACATGACGGATCAAGTCGCAATTTGTTTGTTCACCCGTGGTAGACGATCCTCCATCAAGAGGACAACCACTACACGTGTCAAATTACCACGTGGGCTGCCTTCTTGTACAGAAATGAGGTCCACCGTGTACCCGCGCAGGTGTGGTTGGGAAAGAGACGAGAGTACGTGCGCCGTGCGTGCACCTCTTCTCTTTGTGCACGTCCCCCACCCGCATATTATGCCATCCAACCGTAGCTGCACACATTCTGACAGGAACTCAACCAACCAGACGAAATTCATGCAAACACGGCGATACTTCTCATAAACAATGACGGAATTCATATAAAATACCAGATTTTCATACAAACATGACGAATTTCATTACATTCAAATCAACTAAGCGGTGCTAGTTCTGGACATCACAGGTATATAATACCTGGCCTTAATGGTCGCCCGCCGATCCATTTGTGTTCCTCATGTCCGGCAGCACGATCACCGGACTGCCGAGAGCCCCGAAGGTATATGCTTCAGCGCAAAGGACAGCTCGCTTCCCCGCTACCCAACTGATATGGTTGGCTAATGCCCAAGATGATGGTGGAAGGGGGCTTCTCCGCTTCCGTGGAGCCCATGTGGGGTCGAAGAAGGTCCTCGCAACAGAAGGATCCAGCAAGACACCTGATGTGTATGCCGGCATCGCCTCCACAGTGGCCTTCATGGGACCCAAGCGGCGGCGGCCTCCCGTGTTCTACTTCTCCTCGATGATGGCGGCGGACGTGGAGGCGCTGTCCACCGACTCGTCGCTCTCCATGCACCCGGCTTCTGTCTCTGCTTGCATGGCGCGGCCGCCGGCATGGGAGTCTCGGCCACAGAAACGGGAGACGCGGTCGCAGACACAGGAGGCGCGATACGAGGCGGCAGCGTGGACGGCAGTGACGACGCCCATGCACCGCTCCTTGTCGAGCTGGCCAAGAGCGGCGAGTTGCTGAACCACGCGCCGTCTTGGGGCGGCAACTAGCTCCATTGGGCGAGGGGAGGGAGGTGGATCAACGAGCTACATAGCTCGTATCTGGCGGGCTCGGCGGGCCACCCAGCCAGTTTGGATGCGGGATAACTACTCTTCGTAAGCCATTTTAAGAGTGGACAAAATGGTGAAGGAGGAGACAGGGGAGCGGCGGAGGGGGTGCGATTCTTGGCCGACGTTTGGCCTCGTTTAAATAGGAGACTAAATAGATGGCGGACGGGAGGAGCTCGGCCGGCGTTGTGTTTAATGCTGGCCCGGTCATGAACGGACGTGTGTCCAGAGTGGGTTTATTTGCTTCCACACGGGTTTCATGGAGGCGTTTGAATGTGGCAAGGAGGCATGTTCAGCCAGGCGTGCATCGAGTGGCGCCCTCGACTCTGACGTAAGACATTGCACCATTCTTCCACTGACGTGTGGGCTCTTTGGGTACATGGCCTGCATGCCAGTGACCCAACGCAGTCAGGACACGGTAGAGGAACTTTTGGTGGGCCAGGGCATGCGTGCGTGTGTTCGTTATGTGTACGTGTCAGTGTTGCACCCCTGCATGCATGCGTGTGTTCGTGTGAGTGTTGCGTGCGTGCATGTGTATGTGCGGGTGTGGCTACACGTCAGTCGACTGACTTTTTCATCTCTGGTCAGTAGATTTTCCAGCCGTTGCATACGGAATCAAGGGCCCGTAGTTTATCTACAACCTCCACCCCCTGAGCCGCCAGCCACCGCCGGCTGCCGCCGCCCGCGGCTAGCCCACACGGCCACGCCCGCCCCCAAAACCCCCCCCCCCCCCCCGGCGCCCCCCCCCCCCCCCCCCCCGCGTCGAGCTTTTCTCCGGTGATCCCCACGCCACCGCCCAATCACCGCCCCCCCCACCGCTGGCGACTGCCAACCAGAGGTCTCATGACTTTGAATCCCCACCGACCACTAATTTATTACCATTTTTGTCCTTCATATACGCGCTGACGGGTGGGCCTTATGGTAATGTGCGCTGCTGAATGTGGACTGTTTGACTGGTTAATTGATCGTCTCATCAACAAATTACGGAGCTGTATGGTGAGCCAGTGACCGTATGATCGACCTAAAATGTGTTTTATTAATACATTACAGAATCAAACTACCATTATTTCTTTCATATACGCGCTGATAAGTGGACCCCACGGTTACGCGTCACGTGGAACGTTTGGCTGGTCAATTGGTTGTGACATCAACAAAATACGGAGTTGTACGGGTGAGCCAGTGACGGTATAATCATGACATGTATTTTGTAACACGGTACAGATGCAAGCGCTCATATATACGTGCAAGCACTCACCGCTATAAGCGCACACACGCAGACCCTACCCCTATGAGAACCTTCGAGAGAGTGAGCCAGCATATGATCATGAGATTTTACGAAGTCACCATAGGTGCCTCGTAGTCGAGTGGAACGTCTCCTCCCACTGAACGCACATCGCCGGAAAAATACTGAAATTAACCCAGGATAAATGCGAGCATCAGGACTTTAACCCTGGTGGGATCGAGAAACCACTGTCCTCCTAACCATCCAACCATAGGTTGGTTAGCACCACAAAATGTATGTGCTGACCGTGATAATCTTATTCTGAAGTCCAATGACCATATCATGCTTTCGCTTCAAATACAATGACTGTAAGTGTCATCAACAAAATACGGAGCACGCATCAAATACAATGTCCGTCAATGTCATCAACAAAATACGGAGACATATCGTGAGCTAGATGCCGTATGATCACCACGAGAATATATACGGTGACCGTAATGAGCATATTCTAAAGTCCACCGACCGTATAGTGCTTTCTCTTGAAATACAGTGACCGTCATGCGTGAATGTGTCATGGGGATGCATACTTTCAGAGGGCCGAGAGATAGTTTGTGTGCATACGTGAAAGTGGTGTAGAAATAGGGGGTGTCCGGTGGAGACAAGGAGAGATATGCCCTTTGTTTCTCTTTCCCGTGACTAATATTTTAGGAGAAAATATAAACATTCACAATGCAGAACAAATATTTTTGGATGCACCATGCAATTAACTTTCATGTATAACATTATACTATTGTATATGCTTATTTTCTTAGTGGCCGATTGCGTGTGTGGTGTGGTGGGCACATCATTCTAGTTGGGGTGGGCACATCATTTCTAGTTGTAGTGGGTCAACATGAGGACTCATGGGTCGGTTCCATCCTGCGCCACATAGGTTGGACCAAGACACATTATACGAAGACCCATGTGGAGGATTCGGCATACAACACGAAGCTACCAGAGTCGTGGAGGACTCTATCCCCACTGGTGATAAGCCGACTATATATGACTAGTCGTCAACCCGTGCAGATGCACGGGCTATCCACTTTAGGTTACACTTAAGCACAATAAAGTTTATATTATTATAATTAAATATTCATTTGCAAAGTTATTTTGAATTTAAATACATCATGAATTTTGGATTGTAAATATAAAATAATATATTTTTGGGGGATGTATATCATTGAGAAATGTTGGTAGATAAGAGAAGAGGCTGGTAAAAATCATTAGATGTAATGTGTCGCTTTAAAGCTGATAGTGGCACTATTGCAAGGTAAGCATGTAGAGATTACATATGACATATAGAATTTCCAAGTTACCAATTAAAGTGTTCATGCACCCATGCCTACCATGATGCTTTCAGTAATGATTTCTATTGACTTACTCTCCACATTACAGTTTTATGAGCTACAAAATTTGGAGGAACCAAACTGTTTATTTCAGAACTGTTTTTCTATGACAACAATGTACGTGAAAGGAAAGGTTGTGAGAGGCGAGATTATATGGATTCGGTTTGTAGTTTTAGGAAAATGTTGTTGATAAGGGGCATGAAAGTAATTAAGAATGGGTGAAATCTTAATTAACAACATGAAGGCAGACAGGTGAGAATAACATAGTTGTCGAGTAGTACAACAAAACCATAATTACACCCACAAACAAAAATAGACTGATAAATCAACGTGTTTGTATACATCATGTTTTGCAAGCAGCGGCTTTGCATATTTGGTTTAGCATGCATTGATCATGTTTTGGGGTTGTCATGTTGGATGCAGCAAAATCTGGGTAGCAAAGAAGAAATAAGCCACGGATACTGTCAATACATTTTTCTTGCTTGTAATTTAAAAGCACCCTCGTTTTTTTCTTTTGCTCGGAATGCCATAAAAATGTGTGGAAGAAAAGGACGTAAGTGAAAAACATAAGGGAATATAGATGTAGACCTTGGTCCAGCAAGGCATATTACAAAATGACGTTTCTCACATTCCTAGGTCTAGTTAGTAAATAACATCAGGAGGCACAGGAAATTAAGCGTTGGAGCTAACTGGGATATATATTACATAGTGGCCTTGTCCCTTCCGGACTTGGGCAATCACGGGCGTGTGCTCTGTTTTTCTGGCCGGTAGATCCAGTAGTAAATAATCCTTGTTTGGTGCGTCCTCCATGAATCAATCAAGGTGCTTTAATCCTTATGGCAGAAAGAAGTCCTCCCAGAGCAACCTAACTGGCACTGTAGCAATTACTTGGTTCTTGCACAAATGCGTCAGACAATACAAACTGCACAAAATTCTCTTCAAGAATCAAGGATATATCTACTAAAAAGCAAATAAATTAAGAGCCAATACAAAAACTTCAATGCTAGTACTTTACCCTGATCAATCCTTTCTTATCACCATGCTTTTTATGCTTCCGCAGCCACATGTAATCTCCATTGACAATCATCGCTCATCGGCATGAACTGGCACTTCTCTGTGCGCCAATGCATCCTCTGGTTGGTGCCAGCGCTCGCCGGCCAACCTGCAACTGTTACCAGATAGATCAATCAGAAGAACATAAGCATCATAGACGATAGTCGTCAACCCATCTATTTGCAAGTCCTAGCATTTTGTACAACACCTAAAGATAAAGGTACTAAAATCATTTATTAGATACACAATATTTAGATATATAAACTAAATTATTATATCAGTCTCTTGAACCAATCGAAAGGAAACATGCAAATTTCGGTTTACTTAAGAAGAATGTAAATTTTGTCATACTAAATGCTAAGAAAAATGATCCAAATTCAGAGGTACATCAAATCACAATTATAGTATTGAAAGAAAACACACAAAAGGCATTTTTATCTCTTCCCAAAATAGGATAAAAAAATTAATGAACAATTAGACTTTTCAATGGTTCATAGATGAATACACTGTACCACAAAGAGTCTTAAATTGTATATTGTGTTACCTAACTTATTTAGATAGGCAAATAATCCAAAAATATAACAAAAAAGTATTGGTACAGAAAAATGTAACATGAAACATGAAATGTAAGAACCAAATAGAGGAACAAACATTTTGTGGCCACTTGATTGTAAAAAGAATGGACACTAAAGTTACTATAAATTTTTAACTTTTCTATAAGGTGAGGTAGTAATAAGCCAAAAAAATATGACATCTCATTTCTTTTGGCGCATTCACCTCAATTATTTTCTTATGCTTGTTTTTTGCATAAAATATAAGGCATGTGTGTAGACAGATGACTGAACTATTGGACTCTATGTGCATCCTTTTTGTGAGCTTGTACGACTAAAAATCAGGAAGAGATTGCAAACTTGGAAATCATAGAAACTTACATTTAGTTTTGTATTTAGTTATTAATCGATATGATTTTCCATTTATCCCACTACCAAGACCCAAGCTTGCATTACTCATTACTCAGTGCCCTGCATATTTTGTGAAAGGCTCTTAGTTGAGATATTCCATGTCCAAAAAATACAATTTATTTAATGCGTTCGTAATTCTGAATCAGGTACAAAAATAAGCAGACAAATATTACTTATGTCTTATAAGTTTGATACATGTGCCACCTAATAAATTTTCCCAAAAAGGAAAGCTGAGAGGTCCTATGCAGCACCATCATGTGTTTCTTCTTTCTAGTTTAGAGACAACCTAAGATTTCACTACTGATAAGGAGAATCTCCTTACTAAGGAAATTACCAGGTCATACCATGGGCATAAGAATTGTTCTTTGGAATTTCATCACCATATTAAAAAAGTATTGAAGGAGAGGTCTGTAAAAAAATCATCCATTAATGAGTGCGAGCACTACTAAAACAACTATAGCACACAATAACCAACAATCTATATAGAATCCGGTCACTTTGAAAAGTTAAAATGATTTATATAATATATTAGAGAATTGTGCCAGCTAGACCACTGATCATGAAGTAAAATATTTAGAGAAATATCTTTACAAAAGACAACTATTATTGGTACAAAATTTGGAAGGGTAGTCACTGAAAAGAAATTCCTTTCTAACTGAATACAACACTGATCAAATTATACAATTGATAGTAACTTGTGTAAGATAATATTACGTACGACAAAATCACTGGATAGAGGACTCCCTCGGTATTAATGTATTAATCGCCGCTCAAGAACACATAATTGAAGTACTGTAATGAATGGCCCAAATGAAATTTTATATATGTCAGCAAAACAAACTACAAAAGGGCATGTTATTTAATACACCACGGAATAATTTGAGCAAATTTGATCGTAGCAGGTCTGAACATGCAAGATTAGCATCACAAATCATAGCTTCTATAACATCAGAGTCCATAGCATCAGAGGCCGTACCTTTCGCAGTGTGTGAGTTTCTCATTCCAGCACACATACATTGTCATGTACCAGCTGTTTGTAGAGCTCATCCCAATGAGAATTTGTATATTCTTTAGTTATTATGTCTCTTAACAGTTAGGATAGCATTATAACTAAGTTGATGAGTTGTTAGGTTTTTGGTTGGTGATGTCTCTTGTTAGATTTAACCTGGAATAAAAAAATTATAATCTAGGAGTTACTCATCTGTTGGCTTTACTCAACAACTTTTTAATTAGAAGGAGCTCCTAACATAGATCATCTACAAACATAAATTCTATTCCATGGCATATGGATTTGCTATTAACGTATTGATTTGTATCTATATGTTTACACCAAATCAAAATCAAATGGAAGCATCGTACATCATTATTCCAAGGAAATAAGCTAAGAGCATGCATCTTCATTCTTCAATAGAGTTCTGCTCGGTGTTCAGTGCATATAATAATTTAGTGCTACAATTGGTATTCCTCCAGACTATGCTTTTTCATACAGCAAATTAGCACCTCATCTCCATAGGAGCTGTGAAATCTTTACTTTGGTCTCTCTTTCCCCTGTTTGCAAATCAATTTATGTTTCACCCCATCTTCATAGTAGAAGTAAAGGGACACGATTAGCTGATGATATTCAAATCCACATAAACTCTGTTTGCACCTACAGATGACAACGACTACTCTGTATGCACCTATAGATAACATCGACTACTTTGTATGCACCTGATATTAACTTTCCTATAAAATAAATATACGCATATAACAATACTTACATCCTTTTAATATGAAATACACAAAAATCAAATATCAGACAGTTGTTGATGTTACTATGACAACACGACAAAAAGAATCCACGTTAATATTGTTGACCTTCTCACCCCGTAGTCTAAAATTAAAATTTTCTATCCTGTATATTCCAAGAGTTGTAAATATTAGGAATCACGGTATTTGTACTCATTTAATTCCTTTTGATGTACTCGCTCAATCTGAATCACAGTATCTTCAATCTTTGAGATCCCATCAGTTGTCTATTTTTCCTCAGACGGTTTGCTAACTTGCATTGACCAGTTTATCACGGCATATGATGCCCCAATGAATACTAACCTGTCTGACGTCCTAGCTTGCTTTTATGCATGCATCCATGACGTACATGATGTATATGCTATGCCATGGACCTGAGCATGTAGTCTGCGATCGAAGCAGCTTCTTGGATGCCACGCATACTGAGCTACATGCGATGGGGTTACTCCCGCTTCTCCGGCATCTCTTGTGCAAGGGCTGCCTATACTCCCATGAGAGATGTGGCCGGGAAACCAGGCTAGGGCGTTAGACGACTTGTGAATCCCGAGGTAGTCGTATATAGTCAAGAGATATATTAATTATAAGTACACCTGATGGGCATAGTTGTGCTCCGGTCCGATCTCCATAAGGCATACAGAAATTGTACTTCAAAAGATTGAGGGTTTGATCCAAATCGTGATTAGGATGAATTCGAGGACAACCTGATCAAAATAGAGATGCAAAACAATTAAATCCGAATCCAAATTAATATTTTGGATGACAAATCAGCAAAAAAATTGCAAAATAGATTGAGGAACGAACCCGATCCAGAAATTGTACTTCAAAAGATTGAGGATTTGATCCAAATCGTGATTAGGGTGAATTCGAGGACAACCTGATCAAAATAGAGATGCAAAATTATTAAATCTAAATCCAAATTAATATTCTGGATGACAAATCAGCAAAAAAATGCAAAATAGATTGAGGAACGAACCTGATCTAGATCAGGAACGCTAGATCCATGGCCCCATATGCTTTTTAGATCCATCGCCGCGCTTGCTCTGTATTAGTTTGGTTTCTAGGGTAGAGAGATTTGAGAGAGAAAGATTGGAGAGGAAGGGACCGTGGGCAAGATATTTGGTTTTCCATGGGGGAAAGAGATGGACGGGTGGAATACTTTCCATCGTGGGGAGAGGGGAAAAAGGAAGGGACGGTGGAATACTTTTCATATTGAGATTAGAATCTGATTATTCTATCATCTATTGTTTTTTCTCTTGTTAGCTAATCTAAACCGTTATAACTCAGCCTCACAAGATAGACGGTTCCTAATTTCTGATTAACGTGGTAATTACTTGGGAGTCTGTAATTAGTATAGATATAGATATAGATATAGATTTGTAACCCTAGGCCCCGAGTATGTTATAGAAGCATGGGGCTAGTTCGTCGATAGTATACACACGCACAATGCCTGGTATTCATGTGTACTTTGTACACACCCCTATCACTAATATAGTACCAGGAGTAGGCTTTTTCCTCAACTGCAAGGGTCCGAACTTGGGTAAAACTTTGCCTCGTATTAGCATCCAGCCTAGCAGTCAGGGATATCCTACCGAATGATCTGATGGAATCATATCTGCCAACTACTAAGAGAGAGGTGTGTCTGTGGGGGGGGGGGGGGGGGGGGGGGGGGGGGGGGGCAATGTGTGCGAGAGAGGCCTAAAGATAATGTGCGTGCGAGAGACATGTAGGCACATATATGTGTGTATAGAGGGCTATTAGAGACCGTGCATGTGTATATATGCATGTGAGAGAAATAGTGTTTTCCAACTGAGATTAGTGAAAAGAGTGGTACATAGTAGTCAGAAAGAGAGAGAGAGAGTGCGTGAGACACCCCGGGAGAGATTGTGAGCATGTGTGAAAGAGAAATGCCAATGTATATAAAGTGTGTGCACCTATGCGTTAGATAAAGAGATATATAACACGTTTGTGAGAACGGGCTGAGGCATAGTGCATCTACGTGTAAAAGGCGGTTCTACGCATTAAATTAAAATATAAATGGCATTATTATTTTTGGATGAGATCATAAATTTTGTAATTTGCCTATGAACGAAAATTGGTCTATCAGACACCCATACTCTATTGAATTCTAACATCTGCATGTGTTTATTTCATATTATGGATCCATAGAGTGAGAGCGGTTTGAAATACAGGCAATGCATTGCTTTTGCAATTCATATATAAACATTAATTAGTGCAGTCCATGTTGTTAGTGTGAAGCACTTTATACATTTGTCACTTATATGGATACATTCCAAATTGCTAGCTATGAAATAGAATACATCTTGAATTCAAAATAAAGGGGGTTTCGAAGATTCGAATTCATAGGAAGTGCATTCATCTATTTGAACCCGAGATAATGTCATTTGTAAATCAGATCTAAAAGGGGGCATCAATCTTCGTTGTGCGTTTGAATATGCTATATATTCATACGCATGTCTGACTATTTTTTTGCAACCAAGGAGATTATATCTGGAACCATGCATGAACTGAGGTAAGTTGCATATTTTTTATATATACTTGTGTACAATGTATATTCAAATGTACCCCCTCCATTCCAAAATAATCGTAGTTTTAGGCTTCTCAAGAGTAAAGATTTGTGAAGTTTGACAAATCCTGAAAGTTCAATTCAAGAGAACCGAAAACGTTAATGCTTCTGCTCCCAAATATTGAACAAAGCGCCAAATAAGCCTCTGGTCACCCACCACGCGAGACTAATTGTCGGTGTCAAAACCGACGGATCTCGGGTAGGGGTCCCGAACTGTGCGTCTAGGCCGGATGGTAACAGGAGGCAGGGGACACAATGTTTTACCCGGGTTCGGGCCCTCTTGATGGAGGTAAAACCCTACGTCCTGCTTGATTAATATTGATGATATGGGTAGTACAAGAGTAGATCTACCACGAGATTGGAGAGGCTAAACCCTAGAAGCTAGCCTATGGTATGATTGTCTGTTCGTCCTATGGACTAAAACCCTCCGGTTTATATAGACATCGGAGAGGGCTAGGGTTACACAGAGTCGATTACAATGGGAGGAGATCTACATATCCGTATTGCCAAGCTTGCCTTCCACGCCAAGGAAAGTCCCATCCGGACACGGGACGAAGTCTTCAATCTTGTATCTTCATAGTCTAACAGTCCGGCAAAAGGATATAGTCCGGCTGTCCGGAGACCACCTAATCCAGGACTCCCTCAGTAGCCCCTGAACCAAGCTTCAATGACGATGAGTCCGGCGCGCAGTATTGTCTTCGGCATTGCAAGGCGGGTTCCTCCTCCGAATACACCATGGAAGAATTTGAATGCAAGGATAGTGTCCGACCCTACAAAATAAGTTCCACATACCACCATAGAGAGAATAATATTTTCGCAAATCTAATTTGTTGACTTGTTTTGGCAGCATGATGTTATGTCATGGCCCGGTGATTATTCGAACCGTTTTTCTTCAACCAGCTCCACACATAACGCAAGACGGTTTCTTGACACGTCTTGTCAAAGCAGAGATTGTGTTCCCCCAATTATGGGATTCTCATTAATACGGTCATGGGTAACCCAATCGTGTCTAGGACTCCTAGATTATAGGCAAGTCCCAAACGGCTACGGAGAGGACGCTTGATATTCACCCTCTTTATAAAGGGACAAGGTTTTCGCTTTTTCCCTCTCGTGCTCAATCGAACCCCTCCCCCGCCTCGAGTTCTAACACCCAAAGCCCAGGTCAGGTGCTCCGGATCTTCAATCATGTCCGGATCCAGCCTTCAAGGCCGGTGGATGCCCTCCTCCGTCACGAAAGGGGATATCAAGAAGTTGAGGGAGGCCAGATACTTGACCGCCGAGGTTTCGCATCGGCTGCCTGCTCGAGGGCAGGTCGTCCCCACTCCCGAACCCAACGAGAACGTCGTGTTCATCTCCCACTTCCTCCGAGGCCTAGGCCTCACTCTGGATCCCTTCGTCAGGGGTTTGATGTTCTATTATGGGCTAGATTTCCACGATCTAGCTCCGGACTCCTTTCTCCACATCTCGACATTTATTGTCGTGTGTGAGGCCTTCCTCCGCATTACCCCTCACTTCGGCCTGTGGCTCAAGACCTTTGAAGTGAAGCCGAAGATGATCGAGGGGCAACATGCAGCGTGCGGAGGCGCGTCAATAGGCAAGATGGCAGGAGCTCCGTGGCCGAAAGGTTCCTTTCCAGAGGTGTCCGAATTATGGCAACGGGAGTGGTTTTACGTCACGGCTCCCAGAAGTGCCAAGTGGGCGGCTGCCCCCGCTTTCCGCTCGGGCCCCCCACCACAACTGATGTCATGGATTAGCAGAGGTCTGAGCTGGGGTCCAGCCAAGGACGTGCCTATACTGCAAAGCCGCATTCAAGATCTCTTCGAGGGAGATTTTAATTTGGTTGTGGTAATGCAAGTTATGCTGGTTCGTCGAATCCAGCCTTGCAAACGCCGGCCCCTTCGCTTGGGGGAGTTCAACCCAGAAGGACCGCGCGCCATTCAAAGTTTCCTCGGCTTGACGCACGAGGAGATGTACAAGTCATTCTTCGGACCTCAAATAGAGTATCCGGATACTACCGAGGACGTGGGCCTGAGCAGTAACCACGCCGCCGAACAAGTAAGAAATCCTCTAGCCGAACACACCGTCTTTTATTCATCATGAAGTTATTTATGAGATTGCTCTTTGACCAGGACTGGCTAACAAAGGCGAAGATGATTCGGTGTACGGCCCCCCTCCCTGAGGGTTTGGAAAATCCGGTATTGGAAAAGATGCTCGAGCTCGCACCTTGCCCGGAGCCCTCGAAGGAAGATATAGGGGGGAATAATATGGGCGGAAGCGGGCCCCCATTGCTGCCAGTTCCATCTGAGGGAATGAGCGCCTCCATAAAGGAGGATAACCGGGGGAGGAAGAGGACTGCTTTCGAGGATCCGGAAGCTGAGGCCTCCAAATGGGAGAAGAAGTCTCCAACAGAGGGTCCTGCCTCGGGGGGTGCTCTTGCCGCACAAAGTCCGCGGGGGGATCAGCCCTCCAACGAGTCGTAAGTGATCCAAAAAAACTTTAATAGTGAAGGTATACTATCTTTCTTCTGAGAAAATAACCGCCGCATATATCTTTGCAGTTCGGGTCTTAGCCCTTCTCAGCTGAGCTCGTCTTCGGGGGATCTTCTTCCGGAGATGATGGAGAGCGAAACGCCTCCCACGGACTCCTCCGCTCAAGAAGCGGGCGACCCCGAAGTGTCGTCACGGAGGGCCTCTCCGGATCTGGTGAGGCCAGAAGATAATCCCATAGACCCCCAAAGTCCCCAGTGTCCAGCTCTCGAAGAGAGCAAACAAAAGAGTCCAGCACCATATGGTATGCGGTCGGACGTTTTGTGGGAGTTGTTGGGGTGAGCAGCCATCTCAGAAGAACACCGTACGCTGATGGTATGGTGATGGAAAGAATTTCGTCCGCCGAAAGCGGATTACATGAAGCCTTTATGAGTATACTGACAGACTTTGAGGTACGTGTGATAATATGTGATAGTACCGCACATGTTAGGTGTGCCCTGTGTAGATAGTAGCCCCTGAGACTCTGGTTGTCGTCGAGAACGGCAGCGAACAGAGGATCATAGTCCCAGGCAATAACCAGACTGCCTTTATGTGCAGGTGGTGGAGCTCCGGTGGCTAGCCGGACTAGTGAGTTTGTCGAATTAAAACGGCAACTGGATGCGGCAGACGCCGACATCGAGCTTGTTAACAAGCGGCTTGACGAATCACAGGGTAAGTAATGTTTTCTGGTGAATGTCGCACAATAAGAGCAACATGATGCCAGTATCTTTAATATGTTGTGACTGCAGACGAAGCTGCCACCGTGGAGACCCTTCGGGTGGAACTCGCCCGAGCCAAGGAACAAGCGCGGGTTAGTAATGCGGCTGCTTTGAAGGCGGCCGAAGAGTTAAGAGCCGAGAAGGCTACCCATTGCGAAAGCAAAGAAAAGATGGCCAAGATGGCCGTAGAATTAAAAGGCACTGCCGACCGTTGCCAGTTCCTTGAAGAAGAGAACCGAGTGAAGGCAGCGGACCTTGAGAAGGCCACTATGGCAACCAAAGACAGTCGCTCTGCTAGGAGGGCGAAGAAGGAGGAGCTGCGCGAAGCCGGGGATATTGCGGCTGGGAAGCCCTTTCTGCTGCGGAGGAAGTTCGGAGATCCGCGGTATGCCCCTCTGGATTGGCTGTGGAGTTCGGCAGATGCATATATGGACTTGGCGGCGAGCGCTGTCTATGCGGTCGAATACTTCCAAGATCAATCAGATCATGAAGTGGACAAGCTATTCTGGTCGCAATTCAACGTTCCAGAGCGTCCGCTTCCTTTGACTGATCAGCTATCCGAATGGGCTGAACTTAATAGGTTGTCCGGACTCGCCATGAGGTCTATTGTAGATCATTTGTGGCCGGAGAAGCCGAAGCCGAACAACTATTTCAGCTTAGTGCATCAGTTCCTTGGCGCGGTGCCGCGCATCAACGCGATGAAGAGGTCGGCATGCATAGAAGGCTCGCGGATGGCCTTTGCCCGTGTCAAGGCATACTGGGCGGAGATGGATGCTACCACTGTTGCGGCGCAAGGTTCGGCCATAGGCCGAGTAGCTGCCGAGCACTATTTTGAAGAGGTTCTTGAGGGTGCTCGTTTGATAGAGTCCCAGTGCTCGAAGAACATGATGTTTGAGTGACATGTATTCCCATTGTAAACACAATGTTTTTATGAAATATAGTAAGGCTGTATTTATACTTTTGCCGAAAATTAATGTGATGCCTCCTGTGCGGCCGTTTATGTACCTGAAAGATTGCAGTCGTTGGCTTCAACCCCCACGCATATAATGCGGAGGTTCTCGCAAAAAACGTGTGTTCACACTTAACCCAACGTCTTGGTCCTATTAAGAAGGTGATAGCGCAGCGAACGAGGCAACCAGACTATAATGCTTTAACACTTTCACTTAGCCATAGGAGTTTGACAGTGGGGCTACTAGATAGCCCCTGGTGGCTCCGCACTCTCCCGATCTCGGGGTGCGTACATGCCTGGCCGGAAAATGGCCCTTCGTTAAGGCGGAGGAATTCTAACATTCCGATAGGTCATCGAGTGGTTGACTAGTCTCACGCTATATCATGACAGTCAGTTTTTGGCTTTCTCTATTGAGGTGCTCGTCCGGATGAACCAGGGCACAATCGCAGTAGTTCTTCTGGTGCTGCCTTAGCCGATAAAGCGGAACGTAAGGCACCAAAATACAGGAGCCGGGCAAACCCAACATTTGACCAAAAACAATGATTCGGAGCTGATGCATATAAGGCCAAACTCCCTAAGGTATTCGGTCTTTATGGTATAAACCGGGCCTAAATAGTGACCTTTGTAAGAAGCCCCTTGTGTCTAGGTACGTCCATTATTCTGACGTGGCCACATGCCAAGACGTCAGCATCCTTCTCAATTGTGTTGAGAATTCGAGGGATGTGTATCAACAAGAGACAGTAAAAAAGGTTTACGCAGGGTCTTAATCTAAAAAGAATCCTTGGAGCGGGTCCCCGCTGCACGTCTGCGCCTATGTCTCCGTTGTGCTGTATCCTGGACGGGTTTAGCACGATGATCATCTGTAAAAGAGAGGAACTTAGGTGAAAAAATTGTCGTGCAAATAGATAGTTTTTAAAGAAACCGTGTATAACTAAAAATGAGTAGAAATTGCCACTTGTCTGCGCGCGTTGAGCCCCTTGTATTTGTAATAGGGGTGTGGCCATCAATCCGGTACAAATTACATATAGCAGCGCCGGACTCGTCTAACCGCGTCCGTGGTCTTGACGACCTATAAAATGCTTTAGTTGGTGAGGCTGTTTTTAGTGTGCGGCTGCCAAGGCAGTCGCATTCTCTTCGGCGCGCAAAGATCGCTTAATACTTCCGTTCACTGTAATGATGCCACGTGGACCGGGCATCTTGAGCGTGAGGGAAGTGTAATGCGGTATTGCATTAAAGCGAGCAAAAGCTTCACGTCCAAGTAGTGCTTGATAACCGCATTGGAACGGAGCAATGTGGAAGGTTAAATGTTCGCTACGAGAGTTATCGGGGAAGCCGAATATAACCTTTAGTAGCAGGGAGCCCGTGCAGTGAGCCCCTGGGCCTGGCGTTACTCCTTTAAAGGTAGTGTTGCTATGGCAAATTTTCGTTGGGTCTATCCCCATTTTGCGGATTGTATCCTGGTATATCAGGTTTAAACTGCTGCCACCGTCCATCAGGACTCGTGCAAAGTGGTATCCGTCAATTATTGGGTCTAATACCAGGGGAGCCCATCCTGCCCGCCGGATACATGCTGAGTAATCACGATGGTCGAAAGTGACCGGTTGATATGACCAGTGGCAGGGTTTCGCGGTGATAGGCCCTTGGGCATATTTATCTGGGAGGGCCGCGTTGCTTCCCTTGATCACGTGTAATACGTTGACTGTTTTAACTTCTAATGGAAACTTCTTTTGTTCCCTAGTGTCTTGCTTGAGAGGCTCATCCTCATCTTCGCTTGGTGTATCCTCCCCCTTGTGTACGGCGTTAAGCTTGCCGGACTGCTTGAAGACCCAACATTCTCTGTGGGTATGATTAGCGGGTTTACCAGGGGTGCTATGGATCTGACATACTTGGTCCAGAATTTTGTTCAGGCTGGACAGTTCATCTCTGGCGCCTTCAGAGGGCGGCTTTTGCTGACCTGGCCGAGAGCTTCGGAATCCGACGTTTACCACCGTGCTCTTCGGGCTGTCTTCTTTATTCCGACGCTTATTATTTTTGTTGCATCGTGATTTCCTGTTTCATCTCTAACTTCAGATGTGCTTGGGTCGCTGGTGCTGCATCTGGCTAGCCAAGTGTCCTCACCCGCGCAAAAGCGGGTCATGAGGCTTGTTAATGCTGCCATTGTTCTTGGCTTTTCTTGCCCGAGGTGTCTGGCAAGCCATTCGTCGTGGACGCTATGCTTAAAAGCTGCCAAGGCTTCGGCATCCGGGCAGTCAACTATTTGGTTCTTCTTAGTAAGAAACCTGTTCCAAAGCTTTCGGGCTGACTCTCCGGGCTGTTGAGTTATATGACTCAAATCGTCCGCATCCGGGGGTCGGACATAAGTCCCTTGAAAATTTGCCCGAAAAGCGTCTTCGAGCTCTTCCCAGCTTCCAATGGAGTTTTCGAGGAGGCTTTTAAGCCAGTGCTGAGCTGGCCCTTTGAGCTTGAGGGGTAAGTACTTGATGGCGTGGCGATCATCTCCTCGAGCCATATGGATATGGAGGATATAGTCCTCAATCCAGACCCCAGGGTCTGTTGTTCCGTCGTATGCCTCTATGTTTACGGGTTTGAATCCCTCTGGAAATTCATGGTCCAGCACCTCATCGGTGAAACATAGGGGGTGTGCGGCACCTCTGTATCTGGGTGTACCGCGTTGTTCTGATGTTTGTTGTGTTACATCATATGCTGGGGCGTGCTTGCGTGGTCCACAGATGGATCTGGTTGCGCCGTCCTTTTGGTGTGAGCCCTCGCGTGGATCGCGTATTGGCTTGTGAGTGGCGTTGTTTGCCGCTCTATGTTGGCCGTGAGGTCGTCTATCTGGCCAGGTGGCCGTTTTGATTTTTGGTTGTGGGGGATCTAGGGCCTCCTCATCGAATTCGGGTAGCAACTTCCGCTTCGGGTAGCTCTTGGTTGGGCGATTACCACCATACTTCACTGCTGTGTTGAGTACTTTACTCCATCTGATTTGGAGTGTGTCCTGCGCAGCCTTGAGCCTTTGCTTCTGCTTTTTCAGACTCCTTGCGGTGGCAACAAGCCTTTGACGGGCATTCTGCTGCTCCGGGTGCTTGTCTGGCGTTATGTCATCCGGACTATTATCTTTGACAGAATCGGTTTGTTCGGTTTGATTCTCCGTATTGCCGTGGTCCGGCAGTGGTTCGCCCTGCTCCAACGCTGGGTCTGTATGATCGTTATTTCTGCCGAGGCAGGATTTGGGGCGGCGCTTACACCGCCGCTTTGACTGCTTCTCGAGGGGACAAGCCTTCGTTGCATCCTTCCGTTCCTCGTCGTCGTCTTTGTTTGGTGTGTCCACCATGTATACATCATATGATGAGGTGGACGTCTAGTGCCCTGTGGGCGGTGGTTCCTCTTCGCCTCCCGCATCGTCGTCCATACCGTCGATGTCTTCGGAGTCGAAGTCGAGCATGTCGGTTGAGTCATCGACAGTGGCTACTAAGTGGGTGGTGGGTGGGCCTCGAATTTCTTCATCGTTCGCATCCCAATCCTGCCGGACATAGTTCGGCTAGGATCCTCCTGACAAGGAGAGAGACCTTAATGAGTTCAGTATGTCGCCAAAGGGCGAGTGCTGAAAAATATCCGCGGAGGTAAACTCCATGATCGGCGCGCAATCGGATTCGATAGGAACGGGCGCAGGCGGTTCGGAGTCCGTGGCCGGAGAAGGATCCAGCAGTTTAACAACATGGCTCTCGTGCAAGGCAAGGTCGATGTTCGCTCGATCGCCACTGAGGGTAAGGCCTCCATGGCGGGGTCCATCCACCCGTCCGCGGAAGGCGCAACTGGCTCCGAATTGAGGGTCGGAGCGGCTGCCGGTGCGATTTCCTTAACACTGTCCGATGGGAGAGCTAAGTCATGCTCATCGTGACCGCGTAGCGCACAAGGCAGAGGCTCGAGTCCGTCGAAGATCAAATCTCCACGGATATCGGCCGCGTAGTTTAAGCTTCCAAACCTGACCTGGTGGCCAGGGGCGTAACTTTCAATCTGTTCCAGATGGCCAAGCGAATTGGCCCGTAGTGCAAAGCCGCCGAACATGAAGATCTGTCCGGGGAGAAAAGTCTCACCCTGGACCGCATCGCTATCGATGATAGTAGGAGACATCAAGCCTAATGGCGACGACACAGAGGAACTATCAATGAAAGCACCAATGTCGGTGTCAAAACCGGCGGATCTCGGGTAGGGGGTCCCGAACTGTGCGTCTAGGCCGGATGGTAACAGGAGGCAGGGGACACAATGTTTTACCCAGGTTCAGGCCCTCTTGATGGAGGTAAAACCCTACGTCATGCTTGATTAATATTGATGATATGGGTAGTACAAGAGTAGATCTACCACGAGATTGGAGAGGCTAAACCCTAGAAGCTAGCCTATGGTATGATTGTCTGTTTGTCTTATGGACTAAAACCCTCCGGTTTATATAGACACCGGAGAGGGCTGGGGTTACACAGAGTCGGTTACAATGGGAGGAGATCTACATATCCGTATTGCCAAGCTTGCCTTCCATGCCAAGGAAAGTCCCATCCGGACACGGGGCGAAGTCTTCAACCTTGTATCTTCATAGTCTAACAGTCCGGTCAAAGGATATAGTCCGGCTGTCCGGAGACCCCCTAATCCAGGACTCCCTCACTAATGTTTGGTGGTAGGAAACTACTGTCCTGACTCTGGCATGTGTAGCCTATCGGCCCGATGTCCAAAGGTCCAAATCAGGGTAGGTTTGTAACTTCACCAAGACGCCAGTCTCAACCGCCTCCGAGAAGCATTCATACGCCGTGGGCGCCTAAACACCCATGCGCTCGGCCGAAATCTATCCCGCCCACCATTTGGGACACCTGAGATTACTGTCCTACCCCCAACCCGCAATATGTCCAAAATTTTAGATGGGGCAAAGTTTGTAAATTTCCCCAAATTTCAAACAAGCGCGTCCCAAACCGAAACATTGTTCACCCTTAGTTCCCCCTCCCTCCGTTTCCCCATTCATACTCCATGGGCGCCAAAACACCCTCTCCACCAGCCGCGAAACCCCAGCCTCCTTCGTCCTCCACCCCATCGCGCCCAATCCACCGCCTCCCTCCTCCATCACGCCGGAGCTGGTACCCCGACATCGTCGTCCAACGCAACCGCAACCGCAACGCACTCAAGGACTTAGCACTTGAAGCCGAGGCAGAGCTGCCTCCACGACGACAATGCCGATGTGCGCTGTACCAGAACCACTTCGACCACGTCGTCCTGCGCCTCGCCGCTTGCGCTCCACTATCGCAACCGTGCACCGCATAGGAGTTGTTCCCGCTACGCCGTCGTTCGCCGCCTCGGATCTGGTTCCTCACCGCCGACAGACGGCCACCACACCACACTCAACAACTTGGCCATGGGTTTGTCCAAGGTTCCACCGTCCTCCATGACTTCTCGTTTCCAGTGAACCATAAGAAGATCGTTGGAAAATAGAAGGAGCACATAGCACTGCCGGCAGAAAGAGGTACTCCTCTTGCCTTATTTGTGCAAATCTTATGTCTCTGCTCACACCGTATTCATCCCATGAAAGAAACTAGTTGAGCGCTTCGTACGCTTCTTCTTCGTGATACTAAATGCACAAGGTTTCCTCCCATTTACTATTTCACCTTTGCTAGAGGTCAGTAGCCCGCTTGGATTTCAATTCAGGGTCAGTCGAATCGCAATTAAAAGAAGCAGCACCCGCTTAGGCACGCGGAGCACCTAGTCCGCCTGTTCGCCGGCGAAGCGGCGCATCGGTGTCTATCATAGGGGTGTGGGGCGCAGGAGCTGCTTGCGCCTTATCTGGAGGTCGGCGGGGCTTGAAGGGATGGACGGGGCGGTGCCAAGCACGGCGGTGTGGTGAGGTAGATGAAGGCGATCTTCACGTTCTTTGTACATCGGACGGTGCAAAAAAAATGGACTGGCCTATTTGTTTTCAGTCGACTGTTATTTTCATAGGACCACACCTTGTGGTGTGCTGGAGGAGCATCTGCATTTCCCAGCCATCCCTGTGGTCATATTTCAAAATCCTAGAATCTAGTAATTTCGTGTGCCATGCATGCTGTAGAGCTATCATATGTCTCCCGTCATTTATTTCTCACCGACCTGCTATCTACTACCTTTACACTGTACTACTTGTGCACACACTTCACCCATACTCACACTATTGTTTTTATACATGGGTATTTCAGACTCTGACACAGTGTTGATGAATACAAAAAAGAAAAGATAGAAGTCGCTCCAGTGTAATTCGAAGATAAGCACTAAGCGTCTCAGCGCTCTAAAGGGTGCAGTGCCAGCAGATGGACACAGTAAATGTAGCTCTGTAGTTGATGATCTCAATTGCCACACACAACCATCCCAGGTGCTTGCTTTAACTTCGCGCTATCGAATGTGGTTGCATGTTGCATATGGTGTCTAGCTTGTATTGCTTCCAATTTGGTTAAATTGCATCAGCTTACTTTACACATTATACCTTTGATAATGACATGCCTTCCTGTTTTTGATACATACTACATATGTCTATTAACCATGTTCATACATCAAGCTAATGCTCTTTTGTATCCCTCATCAATCACTTATGACGAGACAGTCACCCAGTGGGTTACTGTGAGACGCGCTACTCATTTAAAGAGTGTAGTGTCATCCTCCCCACATGATTCTCAAGAAACAACAAGGCTAAATGAAGATAGTCAACGTAGCTCTCTAGTTGATGACCGCCATTCCCCCACACCACCATCGCAGGTGCTTGCTCTTACTTGGTAGTGTGATATGTGGTTGCATGTTGCATATGGTGTCTACCTTGTAATGCTTCTAATTAGGGTAAATTGCATCTGCTTAGTTAACACATTATACCTGTGAATATGACATGCGTTCCTATTTTTGCTACATATTACGTCTTTCTATTAACCATGTTCTTAATCAAACTACATACTTTTCTTGTGTATCCCTCATCAATCACTTCTGATGAGACACCTTCAAGCTGACAGTGTAATATTGGTTGCATCTTGCATATCATTTCAAACATGTATTGCCTCTAATTTGTTGAAGTGCCACTAATAATGAGACACATCTAACTTGGTAGAGTGAATTTGGTTGGAACTTTCATATGGTGTCTAGATTGCATTGCTTCCAATTTGTTGAAATGCCTTCTGCTTAGCGTTTTTCGTACATATTCCATCCTCCTAAAATGTGGTTGCCATACATAAAAGTTGTGTTCGTCACACTACAAAAAAAGACACATCCGTGACATTTTGGGCCGAACGAATTTTTTTCTGTCATACTTATGACACTTCTATGACAATAATTGTGACAAAACCCGGTATCATCATAGATGTGGTGGGGTCCTACTTCTATGACAAAAAGTCATGACAAAAAATGGGCTTTTCGTCCTGGGCGGGCCGGAGACGCAGCTGCATGACATTCTTTGGGCCGTCCATGATGGGAAAAACCGTGGTAGAAGCGAGGGCAAGAAAAATATCAGGGAGTTCCCGGTTACGGTGAGTGGTCGGGGGCCGAGCGATGCGCGTTTCTCTCATACGTATGCGCGTGTGTGCGAGGCGTTGAGCTCTAACTGAACCCGAGCGAGGCGTTGGGCTCTAACTTAACCCGGGCTATTGCACTGCAGGCTACGCATTACTGAACCCGAGCGATCGATCGATCCCTTGCTGTTAACTGAACCCGAGTTTGATTCCTTCGCTACTGCTGCTAACTGAAGACGATCGATGCTGCCCCTGGATGAACAGTGAGCGTTGTTGAGGGGGTTTGGATGAACAGTTCCCGGTGGGGGTTGGATGAACAGGACCTCGTGGTAGTAGAGGCCGTTGCCGCTGGATGAACAGTACCCCGATTGATCGAGCTGGTGGATGAACAGGACCCCATGGAGGGCTGGATGAACAGGACCCCGTGGAGGGCTGGTTGGACAGTAGCCGGTGGAGGGCTGGATGAACAGTAGCCGGTGGAGGGGTGGTTGAACAGGACCCCGTGGAGAGGGTTGGTTGAACAGTAGCCGGTGGAGGAGTGCGTTATGGAGGCTGCATGAACAGGAGCCCGTGGATGTTCGTAGGTGGAGGCTGGAGGAGGTTGACTGTGGATGAATAGTAGCCCGTGGAGGCTGGAGGAGGTCGACGGTGGAGATGAATAGTATCCCGTGGAGTCCCGTTTTGCGGTACGCCACACCCCTCCCGATGAACAGGACCCCCGTTTCGACTGTAGCGCTCCAACACAAGTCCGTTTCCTCCGTTTTGCGGTACGCCACACCCCTCCCGATCAACAGGACCCGGTTTCCACCGTAGGAGGTCCGTTTATTCCGTTTTGCGGTACGCCAGACCCTCCCGATGAACAGGATCCCGTTTCCACCATGGCTGGTTGAACACAAAGTTGTTTGCTCCGTTTTGCGGTACGCCATGCCTCGTTTCCATCGCATGTTCCGTCCAAGCCGGTTGGCTCCCGATGAACACGACGACGACGTAGTTTCTCCATTCCAACCCAGCCATGTACATGAGCCCTGGCCGTACGTATGCGCGAGTAGGCGTTTGAGACACCGCCCGTATGTACGTACGTGGTCGTATTTTCTTTCTTGCACCCTGGCCGCTGTACGTATGTGTACATGCTACGGTCACGCCTCTACTATGACACGTGTGCGCCTCTGCTATGACACGCACCCTTCCTTGCACAGCCACGGTTCATTGCTGCAGCCTGCAGACAGACCGATCGTATGTATGTACACGTTCGCGACCAGAATGACAATGTTACGTACGCTTCAACTAGGTGGGTCCCGACTATCAGGAACTTCCTTGCATGCAAAGATGTAGCTGGTGGGTCCCAGCAATCAGGGGGGAACGGTTTTTTCACGAAATACGGTGGCCCGTCCGGTGGGTCCCTGCTGTCAGGTGGAGGAATCATTATTTTGCGCGTAATAAGGAGGCACTTCCTTGCTGCGCCCGTGGACCCAGCTATCAGCCTCTCCAGTATAGTACTCTTCCGATGGAAGTCGTTCCTTGAGCACCTTGACCACACCGCGCCGAGAGCACCAGGGCGGTGGACGATAGCAAGGCCTAGGAAGGGGACGACGCAGAGCCGGGGAAGACGCGGCAGTGGAAGCCCACGTGGAGAGGAGTACGAGGGTTCACTGGTTCGGCTGCAAGGTGAGGCTGTCGTCGCCGCATGGCTTGGCCAGCGGTGGGAGTAGTAGGGGAGGTGAGGCCTCCACAGTAGCACAGCCGACCATGGGAGGCAGGAGCAGGCAGGATGACCGGCGCTGCTCTGGGCGACTCGAGCAAGAAGACCAGAGGTTGAAGAAGCACTATGGCCGTTGGATGGACATCGTACGGTCACTGGAGCTAGAATCGTTCATATTGACTACGTTGACAAAGCCCTCCGTCCCCGTCAACTTAGTAGGCCCACAAGTTAGCCTCCCACTATGCTGGGTCCCAGCTAGCAGGGGGAGTACTCATTTTTTTGTGCACAATAAGGAGGCACTTCCTTGCGTGCGAAGATATAGTTGGTGGGTCCGAGCTGTCAGTGGGGGGGGGGGCGTATTTTTCACAAAATACATAGGCCCTTCCGGTGGGTCCCAGATGTCAGGTGGAGGAATCATTATTTTGTGCGTAATAAGGAGGCATTTCCTTGTGTGCGGTCGTGGACCTAGCTGTCAGCCTCTCCACATACAGTCCACTTCCGATGGATGTCGTTCGTTGACCGCGGTGACCACGCCGCGCCGAGAGCACAAGGGCAGTGGACGACGGCGAGGCCTACGAAGGGAACGACACAGAGCCGGGGAAGACACAGAAGTGGCGGCCCATGCAGTGGGGAGTACGAGGGTTGACTGGTTCGGCTGCCGTCGCCGGAGAATAACAGCAGGTGTGGGTGAGTAGAGGGATGGCTAGGCTAGCGATGGGAGTACGGTGGGGCGGTGAGGCCTGTGCGGCAACACAGCCGGTCGCGGGAGGAGGAAGTAGGCAGTCCCGCCGGCGCTTGTTTGAGCGGCTGGAGTAGGAAGAGCAGAGATTGAAGAAGCACGACGGCCGTTGGATGGACATCCAACAGTCACTGCTTGTGCGTCAACCTTTTTTTTACAAAAGCCTCAAATATGTGGGAAACAACATACAACCCATCTGCCATTATTTCTAATAATTTACAGCCCATTTGCTAATTCTTAAGGTTTTTTGGAGCCCATATTCTTTTTGTTAGCATTACAGCCCATATGGTGGCCACGGTTAAAAAATTATACGAAATTTTGCATATTTCGGTGTGGTCCGAACTGTTTTTAATCCCGAAATTTCGAGTCACATTCAAACTGATTTTAAAAATAAATGTATATCAATATAAAATCAAACAAATTGTCCATGCATAAAAATCAATGCAATTTAAAATCTCGAGATGAAAAAAAAGAAATTTGAAACTTATTGCCGGCTTGATGTGTTTTAAAAATGTACAACCCATTTTCTCATTACGGATAGGCCATTTTCTCGGCCAGCCGAATGAAGCTCTCCTTGTCTTGAAAGTTTGCAGCCCAACAGGCCTGACAAAGCGACTTACTTGACAAATCACAAAAAAACTGGGCTAGCCATTTTCGGAAAGAACAAAAAAACTACTGGGCTGGTCTGTGGTAAACATAAAAGAAAAGGCTGTCTAGACAGGCCAGAGTGCCCTGCACAGCCCAGTTGACACCCTGCTTCCGTCTCAAAAACAAATTAGATAAATGCCACTCCAATTATGGCGATTCATAGAAATGCCACTGCAATTTTCAAACTTTGAAAAATGCCATTGCAATTTTTGCAAACTTTGAAAAACGCCACTGCAATTTGCAAACTTTGAAAAACGTCACTCCAGACTTCAAAAAATGCCACTAGAAATGGCATTTTTCAAAGTTTGGAAATTGCAGTGGCATTTCTCGGAACCACCAGATTTGGAGTGGCATTTATCAAATTAATCCAAAACAAAAATAACTGGGCGAGCTGCTGGGTCCCTGGTGTCAGCCGCTCGTTGTGCAATTCTCTCGTTTATTGACTACGTTGACAATGGCATGGGACCCAGATGTCAGAAATCCATTAGGAGGAGCCATTTTTTTATTGGCTTGAAATAAGGAGGCACTTGCTTGCGTACTTCCATGACCTTGGTGGATCCCCGCTATCATCCTCTCCACGTATAATCATGTCCTGATTGTGTACGCGTCAACCTGGTAGGCCCACAAGTCAGCCTCTAAACCCATGGTGGACAAATACAACCCATTTAAAAAAATAACAACCCATTCCATATGTTCAAACCGAAAGTTCAACATTCAGAGCAAAGTAACAGGTCTGATCCAGATATAGAGTACTAAACTTCCACGTTGACAACCATCATAGCCAAGTTAACTCACTACTCCCACTAATACTCTAGTAGTGTACAAGTACTAACTTACTCTTACCTAACTAGACAATGCCGGCCGCCATCTGCGGTACACGCTAAATGCCGGCACCGGTGTCCTCCGCCTTGCCTCGGACTTGCCAAAGGTGCGATAGGGTGCGTTGCTCGCATGCATTGGCCCTTTCCATGCCGGCGTGGTCCACCAAAGCTTTAGCTTCTAAGCGGGAAACCCACTTGACGAGCTTCTAGTAAAATTCAGCATCGCGAATGCGTGCATGCCCGACAGCCTCCAGGGCTATTTGCTGGGCGCCGGCCTCCACGTAGTCGGCCCAGTTGTGAGCGCTCTGCTTGCGACTCAGAGCGTCGGTGCGCTGCTGCTCCATGTCCCGCTGGCGGCGCAAATCGGTGATATGCTGCTCCTCCGCAAGGCGGTCGCGCTCCAACAACTCCTCATACTCTGCATTGCCATCTAAAGACCAATAGAATGCCTCCTCCCTCCGTATGCCTTCCGGTGAAAAACCGAACACTAGTTCCGGCGGTGACCGCCTCCGGTGTCGCCTCTCACGAACGGGCAGGGGCATGGAGGACGTGGTGAGAGCGAGGATAAGTGGCGAGCAACGTCAGGCCGGTGGGGGCTTATGAGGATAGGGCGAGTTGGGTGATGGTGCCACCGGAGGAGCCCGAGAAACAGTAATTATAGGCGGAAGGTAGGTGAACCAGCATGTCGCGGGAAACGCGGCGATCATCGCGGTCATCGGAATTCAATGCATAAGCAGGCATGGCTTAGCGCGCCAGCTTGCCGTGGAAACAAGAAAAACTGAAATTATGATTGTGCCATCCCGTCCCGTCCGTGGTGCGTCCCATCCGTGCTGGGTCGCACGTCGGTATGAAGGTCAAATGAGCGCACTCGAATCATCCGGATGAGGTACTCCCTCCTTGTCAAAAATGATTCCACCACTCATCATCTACCTTGGTTGGTGAGATTTTTGAATTAAGCCCTGCAAACCTGAAAGGAGGTAGTACATGCGTGATCTGCTATTTATTCGTGTAGGACCGAGTAGGTTGTTTTTTGAATTGAGCCCTGCAAACCGGAAAGGAGGTAGTATGTGCGTGATCCGCTATTTATCCGTGTAGGATCGAGTAGGTCGGATAGTGTACGTGTAGAATCAAGTAGGTGGGATGGTGTACGTGTATGATCGCATTAGCTGATGAATGTTCACTAGGAGATAAGGCATTTGCGAATGTTTTTGCTAGCAGTTTCTTCATATTCGCATGGCATTTTCTTCAGAGCAGCTTGTCAGTTTCTTCAGAGGTAGGCATTTTTATTCAAAAAACTACCATTTCGGATCTTGCGCCGCAACTAAAACTGCCAGGAGCGCATTAGTAGGCTAGCTAGTGATCGATCAGTAAGTTGTAAACACCGAGCGAACAGAAATAAGGAACTGTTACTAACTTGTAAACACTGAGAACACAGAAATAAGGATCATGCTGTGCACAGCAGTAAGAGCCGATCCGTTCGAAATGTTCACACGAGACTCACAGGCCTGGCATTGTAATATGTTCACATTAGTAGCCCAAATTCAAAACCAACTAGTGTGATTCACATACATAACATCAACATGTTAATGCATCTCAATGATTCACAGATCATATACAAATATGTAGCTCCAAAAGCAAAGATCTAGAAAAAACATCTGTTCTTCCTACTAACATGGATACTTCTCTTGGCCAACATTCAGTATAGACTAAAAGACAAATTTGTTTGTGAAGTCTACAATTCCTCTTACAAACATAAGTGGTTTCACTAATAGCTGGAACCATGAGAATGAACCACACGTGATGGAGGAACATCCACTGCAATATGATTTGGTCTTCTCTCGATCACACGGCGAGACTATTTTCGGAATACAAACTTTAACTTAGGCAAAATGATGTCCATTGTATAATTAGACCAAAGCAATGAAGCACCTAGTGTTGGCCAATAAATAGTACAGTACTACTTTTCTGCAGTCCATGAATTGACTATCCAATCTTTCTATGTCTATTTTCAAATCGCACTGCATGCAGTGGCTATACTATTCTCTTGTGCAGTTCAACCAAAATTGCGGTCACTTTGTTTGTTTGCCAAATAGCAAAGGGCAGACATCTCTGTCTTCACAAATATCAAGCAGCTAGTAAACATATACCCCACCTTGTATTTTCGGTTTAAACACATCTCTTCCGCTTAGCATCTGTCATATTTTGCATTGGACAATTTGATACAGTCATGTTATTCCCTGGACAATTTCATACTGAATTGATTTCCTAGTTCAGAGCAGAAATATAGCGCCTATTCTTCATCAGACCAAGGATATCCATGTTCGCAGTGATGGAAGAGGTGAAATCGATACAACCGAAATTGAGCATCCAATCATTGAATCCTGTCATGCACCTCCAATGTAGGTCCACCCTGCCAATAAATTCACATGCAAACCACTAGTATTACTATCTAATGACAGTACAAAAAGAGTATCAAGATAGTAACAAACCATGTACCTTCGTAATGAACAGCTCATTGTGCCACCAATTGGATATAAAGGTTAGGAAGAAAACATGCTCCTAATGTTGAACCATTTGGACTTTTTGTGCAATTCCACTAAAATCAAGCATCCCTGTTTGCATAGATATTGAAAGTGTGATTACTATAAAAGTGGCACTAGTTGAAGCATAGACTCACAAATATAAGCATTCCAATTTCTTAATGGC
This sequence comes from Triticum urartu, assembly GCF_003073215.2. Classification (NCBI taxonomy): domain Eukaryota; kingdom Viridiplantae; phylum Streptophyta; class Magnoliopsida; order Poales; family Poaceae; genus Triticum; species Triticum urartu. Next base: position 457,893,872 of record NC_053024.1, read on the forward strand.
AAAAGGTAGCAAGACTGTTTCTAACCACATGTTTGAAGGAATAAATAAGGCAACAACGGCTGATGTCAGGAAGGCATATATAGTTCTTTCTGAAAGAATGATCGATTCCTGACCTTTCTTCTTCTTTTAAGCATATTTTGTGCATTTCAACTAAAATAAAATACCATCACCGCCTTGACAATTCGGTGACACCGTACAAAAGGAACTGACTTAACATTACATCATGATGTCAGGTATGTAGTCGACAGGCATTAGATACAAACATACAGACCTCCTACGAATAACATAATGAACATTAATTTTAACAAGGGGGTGACTAGAATTACTGGGATAATTGAGTGAACTCTACACCCTCTGTTCCTTAATATAGGACGTTTTTCGCAGTTCAATTTAAAGTACCCAAATGTCTAGTATTTAGAAAAACAGGTAGTAGTTTTCTTGAGCACATATCTGGGAAAGCTTGCCACACTTTATTTATGTCCATATGCTAATTCAACACCATCCGAATAGTACAAATATACACTAATCCAGTGGCTAGTGCAACAGTAGAGTAGTTATTTGATTACAGGGTACAGTACAATGGTTTTACTTAACAAATTTCAATAAACTCTAGCACTGGAAGATTTCTATAAGAATTAACAATACAAAATGTAAAGGTAACAAGTTTCAGCATTGGTATACTAGCTGTGCATGAGCATTAAACCAAATACAAAAGTCTGAAGGTAACTAGCATTATTAACTAATGACAATATAAAAAATTGCAAACCATGTACCTTCAAGGTAAATATCATTTCGAACTCGAGGGGACCTAAAAAATGCTATTGCAATCTTGATAATCAGTCGCACATAAAAACTTGATCGAATGAATCAAGAGAATAGCCAGAGGAGGAGGTGCCCACTCTTGACCTTTCCTCTTGACACTGTACAAAAAAAATGACTTATCTCATGAAAGTGAGATATGTAATCTATAAGCATTAACAGTGCAAAAATCTGAAGGTAGTAACAAGATTCATCGTTGGTATACTGGTTGTGCAATAGCATTAGAATGTCGTAGCTGAAAATCTTTAATACATCCACAATCAACAGCTAACCCTGAAATAATCCAGTGACATTAAATGGCATTGCTTAAATTTATCTGTGGCATTAGACTGAGTGCGGCATAGTTAAATGTGGCATCACTTTAGCAGTAGCATTGCTTGACTTGACTGTTGGCATTATACTAACAGCAAAAAAGTGGCAATAAGAGCATGGGAGGCCCATTCAAACAGTGGGTGCACCAGTACGATGTACCTCCACGGACGCATAGAGTGGTGAGGGAGGTATGGTTACCCATAGCAACAAATATCCAGGCAGCATATGTGGATTACGTCCCATTTTTGTTCTCTTTAGCCACCTTTTTCCTATGTGAGAACAACAAACCGATCGACCTGGTCATTCTCTATTGCATTGTCATGCCTTTCTACCCTTCTTCAACCAAGAGACACGAGACTCGTTCCTTGGCTACCGATTTTCCCCTTTTCAACCTAGATGCGGGTTCGATGCCTACTCTCTTGGACAGTACAGTCTCCCTTCCTTTCCTTATTCAACCCAGACATGGATTAATCTGCATGAAGTAGGGTTACCTTTAATAGTGCAAATTAAGTTTTTCGTCTGCGTGACCATTAGAGCAGAGGATAGTAAATTGGGAAGATGGTGGAGTGGAAAAAGGTCCACATGCAGAGACGTGGCAGATGGGGCAATGGAACAAGGGTATGGTTCGAAAAGAGGTAGCATACCTGAGGGTCAGCGGGAAGTGGCTTCGCTCGTGGTCGTCGTCCTCTGCACACACTACGGTAGCGAGCTTGGGGACGGAGGCCATCCCGTGCGGGCGCTAGGTCTGAGAGGACGGCCTTGTCGTCAGTGTATGACCTCGCTCACTGACGAGGAGTGTGTCAACGTTGCACGTCCTTTTATTCCTCGGAGGATCTGTGACCACCGGTGAGGAGGGAGAGAGAGGCCATCTTTTTTATATCAGGAGAGAGGGTGATGGTGTGAGAATCAAGTGGGCAGCCCTTAGTAAGAAAGCGCTGAAGCTCCAGCCTATATATCTTTTTTATACTACTAGTACTAGACGTGGAGTAGTGGTAGAGTAGTTTATATTTTCTCTGCATACAGTATCAGTTAGTCGTGCTTCAAAACTGAATGGCACGCCATTAAAAAAATAAAGTCAAGAAATAATGCGGCACTCCGGGCCAACGCGGCCAGATCGCATTTTGCACAAGAAATGGCACACCATGTTTCATTGACATGTGGTCCCGTTTCCAACATGTCAGTGAGATGACGGTGAGTCATTTTGTACAATTTTTGAACGGACGTCTATATAGGCCTGGGTGCCTCTTCGTGTACCATGGCAACCTTCCACTGCCTCTTCGCCTTCCCCTCTCGATTTGGAACTGTTGTCGCACGCTCTTCCTCCCTCCTCCATTTGCCTTCACCCTTCCTTCTGCCATTGTTCGATCGTCTTCTCCATGGAGGGAACAAGCCAGAAACGACCCCGTTATTCTTGCCCCGATCTGAAAGATGACGTGGTGGAGGAACTCATTGATCGATGTGACGTCATCACCTCAGCTAGCATGGCAGGTTCGTTCAAGACCATTATCGACTCAACTAATAACATCATTACAAGGAACCCAAGGGTCCAGGAGCGGTTTGATCTCCCTTATCTTCTTCTCTATAAGCCTGTTCGCATGGGCGCGGACGATGGAGGCCTCGCCTTGTGCAAGTTGATGCAGCTTGATAACGATACGTGTGATGTCAAGATGCCATCGCTTAAGGGTAAGGCCTGGGCTGGCGCAAATGGATATTGGGTTGTTTATATTGGGTACAATTGCGAGTGGGAACTTGTGAATGTGTACACTCGTCAGCGGATTCCACTTCTAAAAATCTCAGAGTGCCCTGAGGTTGAGCACACAGATGATCTGCGTACATTCAAATACGATCATGGTGGTTGTCATCTACGGAAGATAGCAATTTGTCGAGTTCCCAACCGCTCTTGGAATTACAAGAACTATGAAGTTGTTGCTATCTTTGACAAGCTTGTCGCCGTCATTACTGATTCCATGGTTCGTCCATGGATATTGCTCAAAAATCAGTTTATGTACACGAATGAGTACTATGATGCAATTGAATATGAGGATCGTGTGTTTGCTGCCACCACTCGTGGCACTGTTTTTACATGGGATCCTCGTAGTTTTGGTACGTTTGTCTTCCACCGTAATTATAATTGTTTCATCCACATGCATGCGGGTTAGCAAGTTTCCCTTTACTAATTAACCTTCTTCTTGTGTTTCCAAGGTCCTGTGAACATTCCACCACCTACACTTGCAAATTTTTATAACCAAGGGGGAGATGACGATGGTGATGATCACGAGCATGAGGACGAGCTGAACTTATATACTCAATGGAGCCTCGCAACTAATTCCAATGGATCACATCTTCTTGTCTGTATACAGTGCAATGAGATTGTTACTACTGAGGGAACACGTGTTGTCTCCCATGGTCACCATCTCTGGACCTATTCCAACACCCGTTGCAGGGTATTCGGGATGGATACTAGTGTGCTAGTGCCAACACCTTCTCCCTGGTACAGTATTGATAGTCTTGGAGAAAACTCGCTCTTCCTTGGACAAAACTATCCAATGATAGTGAAAGGCGATCCAGCTGCTGTTGACACAACGTTACTACCATTTATGAGAAGCAACTGTATCTATACCTCGAACATTGCGGTGGTTCCCTGCCCTGGTCCTGATATATGATGCTTCAGCCTGGATGATCAGTCCTGTGTTGCTCTCGATATTGACAACAGCAGGCCCTTCCCAGAGCACCTATGGTTCAAAGCAAGCGTTTCCAACGCTGAGGATTGGTTGAGTTGAGGTTCATTTCATTGCTTGTTATTTGTTGTGTGATGAAAACTTCAGTGTGTACTAGAATGTTTTGGTGGAAATAATCTATAATCCAACATGTATCCTCGTTGTCGTTGTGTGTTCATGACTTGTTGTATGTAATGAATGGTACATTTGCAAATGCATGTCATAGACTCAATTTATGAATGGTTTTTGAGTCACTTCTTGGAGTGTGAGTACCATAGTAGTATAGCTAGCATCCGGTTAGTATATGAAGTTGCCACGTCACATAGAGCAAACCTAATATTGGAGTATGCTAGCCCTCCACCGGCGCGCCGCTTCAAATGGCGGACGAACTGAGAGGTTGCGTCACCTTGTGTCCAGATCTGAGATGCCACGTGTACTAGATGAATGACCCCAAGTTCGACCACCGTGATGCTAGGTGCGAGCCGAGGAACACTGTTGGAGAGACCCCACACATAATTTTCCTACATTGGTCGTTTGATTCATAGGATAGAATGCTATAGGATTTTTTTCCTATGTAATCATGTTTTAATTGGCAATATAGCATCCACTCCAACTTTTGTTCACTTCCTTTGTTCCCATGAAGAGAGTACTTGCTCTAAATGATGTGCCGCTGCAAGAGCCACCTATATTAGTTAACCATTCTCTAAAAAGGTGGAGCAGCTTTGGCTATAGTAGTACTGTACTAGGTTAGTAGGTGACCTTGCGCTTGGCTCTTCTCCTCTTTCGGAAGTCGAACAATAATGATGGTACTACAGTAGTACTTCTGGCAATTTGACACCAAATGAACTATTGCACGTCCACCGCTTGTAAGCAAAAGTTTCTCCTCGTGCTGCAAGCCACCGCGCACGCGTTGGCAAGGGAGAAGACGTAGTAAGCAAGCTTCTCATTGTTCTGTGAGTTGACGGGACACATCAATGTTATTTATTAGTAATCTCTTCAAAAAGGGCCGACCATGTCCATGGCTACCATCCCATGCTCTGTCATTGAGTACGTGCACTATTCACGTGCCATCGAGGAGAAAAAATATTGCGTAGTAGGTGCCATCGAAGTGCATGACTCACTTACGCAATGCATATCTCCATTTTCTTGCATGACACGCCACCTTGATGCTAGATGTCCCGCGTGTCATGGAGGCATATAGTATGATTTTTAAAATGGAGGCATATAGATGTCCCGCGTGTCGACAAAAGGATGAACAAAGCTCATGTCTTAAACAAAAGAGTGGAAGAACATAGATTCCCGACGACCGAGAAGGAGCAACAAACCTCGCGGTGGAGCGTCTGCACTCATAATATTTTATATTATTCAGCGATATAAAATCAACCAAATCTCTCCACGTTCCTATACCACTCGATAGTATGAGAATAACTTTGAACGTAAGCCATTGATTCACTCTATCCAATGGTCGTAGTTGGAAAATCCAAACAAAACCAAGCATTGGATCAACTCTTTTAGCACTTAGATTGTTGCCGCCTGCCCACCTAGCCCACCTATATATCTGCTCACGTGTGATGACCAGAGGAGCTATCCACTCAGATTGTATGTTAAAAAAGTAAAGGTCGATAACTAATCCGGCACCTCGGGCCAACGCGGCCAGATTGCATTTTGCACGAGAAATTACAAACCATGTTTCGTTGACATGTGGTCCCGTTCCAACATGTCAGTGAGACGACGGTGAGTCCTTTTGTACAATGTCCGAACGGACGTGTAGGACGGGCGCCTCTTCGTGTACCATGGGGTAAACTGGCAACCGTCCACCGTCTCTTCGCCTTTCCCTCTCGATTTGGAACTGTTGTCGCACGCTCTTCCTCCCTCCTCCATTTGCCTTCACCCTTCCTTCTGCCATTGCTCGATCGTCTTATCCATGGAGGGAACAGGCCGAAAACTACCCCGTTATTCTTGCCCCGATCTGAAAGATGACGTGGTGGAGGAACTCATTAATCAGTGCGACGTCATCACCTCGGCTAGCATGGCAGGTTCGTTCAAGACCATTCTCGATTCAACTAATAACATCATTACAAGGAACCCAGGGGTCCAGGAGCATTTTGATCTCCCCTATCTTCTTTGTCGTGACCCTGCTGACTGGCGCGGGGACGAGGGAAGCCTCGCCTTGTGCAAGTTGATGTCGCTTGATAATGATACGTATGATGTTAAGATGCCATCGCTTGAGGGCAAGGCTTGGGTAGGCGCAAATGGAGATTGGGTTGTTTATATTGGGTACAATTGCGAGTGGGAACTTGTGAATGTGTACACTCATCACCGGGTTCCACTTACAAAAATCTCAGACTGCCCAGAGGTTGAGCACACCGGTATTCTACGCACGTTCAAATACGATCATGGTGACTGTCTTCTATGGAAGATAGCAATTTGTCGAGTTCCCAACTGCTCTTGGCATTATAGGAACTATGGAGTTGTTGCTATCTTCGACAAGCTTGTTGCCGTCCTTCGTGGTTCGACTGGATGGATATTGCTCAAAAATCAGTTTCTATACACGGATGTGTACTGTGATGCAATTCAATGCGAGGGTCTTGTGTTTGCTGCCACCACTCGTGGCACTGTTTTTGCATGGGATCCTCGTAGTTTTGGTACGTTTGCCTTCCACCATAATTATAATTGTTTCATCCACATGCATGCGGGTTAGCAAGTTTCCCTTTACTAATTAACCTTTTTCTTGTGTTTCCAAGGTCCTGTGAACATTCCACCACCTATACTTGAAAAAATTATAACCAAGGGGGAGATGACGATGGTGATGATCACGAGCATGAGGACCCATATACTCAGTGGCACCTGGCAACTTATTCCAATGGATCACCTCTTCTTGTCTGTATACAGGGCACCGCTGATGTGACTAAGGAAGTAGGTGTTGTATCCCATGGTCGCACTCTCTGGACCTACTCCAACATCCGTTGCAGGGTATTCGGGATGGATACTAGTGTGCTAGCTCCAACACCTTCTCCCTGGTACAGTATTGATAGTCTTGGAGAAAACCCGCTCTTCCTTGGACAAAACTATCCAATGATGGTGAAAGGCGATCCAACTGTTGTTGACACAATGTTACTACCATTTATGAGAAGCAACTATATCTATACCTCGGACATTGCTGTGGTTCCCTACCCTGGTCGTGATATAGTAGGCCGCTTTATCCTGGATGATCAGTCCTGCGTTGGTCTCGAGATTGACAGTAGCTAGCCCTTCCCAGAGAATCACTTGTGGTTCAAAGCAAGCGTTTCCAACGCCGAGGATTGGTCGAGTTGAAGTTCATTTCATTGCTTGTTATTTGTTGTGTGATCAAAACTTTAGTATTTATAATGTATCCTTGTTGTCGTTGTGGGTTGATGACCTGTTGTATGTAATAAAATGATATGCCTGTGATAAACTTACTAAATTTATGAATGGCTTTCGAGTCGCTTCTCTGAGTGGGTGTTGCGACGAGGCAAACAAATATTTTCCGAATACATAATTGTACGTGCATTGCAACAGGTTATCGAATTAGGCCATTCAACAATAGTACACTATTTGTACTAGCTTCACATGATGCACTATCTCTACGTCTACGTACGTAATACAACAAGTTTTAAACTTGAGACCAGCCTGCACCCACCCTCACAAAGAACACTTTTTAACCTAGCACAGACTCCAGGAAATTTGGCCACAGTGTGAGGTGGGCCATATGTTAATGTGTTTGTTGTACGTAACCAGCACCTCGAATCCTCGATACTATTAGTACTATATAGTAGGGTGGCATGGGCCAGAACAAGCATTCACGTCCAGGAGTGCGGTACACGCCACCAGCATGACTTCCATCTGACACCATATTTCTTGGAGTCTATGCTACAGCTATCTCTTCAACCTCGTCGTTTCTCTAACTCAGCCATCACGTGGCGGGCAAGGTGGGGGTTTGCCGATAGTTGGTTTCCTCAACTGTGGTCCCACTTGTAAGGCCAACTCCAACGCACGACCCCAAACGGACATCTGTTTTGCCCGGATTCTGTCTGTTTGGGTAGGGCAATGGGGTCGTGTCCGGGCCATTTCTCGGATGCGGTGGCCGTGCGCCCAATGCGCGGACGCATGGCCACGTACATTTTTCTTTGAAAACACATATCTTTTTTTCATCATTGATTTTTGGTACATGGAAATACATCACCAAAATTTGACTAGAAAAGCAAGACCAAAGAACACAAGAACCACAAGAATATATTTTAGAAGATATCCAACTTCCATAACTACTCCTGTAAGTTGGATTAGTGCCTTCTTGATGCATTCATTGTTGATCTGCGGAGGCTCGATCTTGCGTGCTTCTTTCTTGTTCGAGTGTAAAGAAGTAGACTTTGCTTCCTTGTATCTAGTCTCATGTCTAGCCTCTATTCTATCGACAAGTGCACTAGTCTCATCTCTAGCCTCTATGCTAGCTAAAAGTGCTACAACATCTACTAAATTGCGCTCTATCAATATATCGATGTACTCTTCTTCCCAATACCAAAACTTGTATCCATTCTACACAATAAAATTTTAAGTTAGCACAACAAGTCTAATCCGAGATCACAACCGAAGCTAAAGTAGCACATACCTGCTACCTCTTGAGCATTGCGTTGGATTTCCCCGAAGAGGAAGGGATGATGCAGCAAAGTAGCGTAAGTATTTCCCTTAGTTTTTGAGAACCAAGGTATCAATCCAGTAGGAGGCTACGCTCGAGTCCCTCGTACCTACACAAAAACAATAGCTCAACGCAACCAACGCGCTTAGGGGTTGTCAATCCCTTCACGGTCACTTACGAAAGTGAGATCTGATACAGATGATAAATAATATTTTTGGTATTTTTGGTATAGAGATGCAAAGTAAATAAAGTAAAAGCAAAGCAATAATAAAGTGATGGAGATTGATATGATGAGAAAGAGACCCAGGGGCCATAGGTTTCACTAGTGGCTTCTCTCAAGAGCATAAGTATTCTACGGTGGGTGAACAAATTATTGTTGAGCAATTGACATAATTTAGCATAGTTATGAGAATATCTAGGTATGATCATGTATGTAGGCATCACGTCCGAGACAAGTAGACCGAAACGACTCTCCATATACTACTATTACTCCACTCATCGACCGCTATCCAGCATGCATCTAGAGTATTAAGTTAAAAACAGAGTAACGCCTTAAGCAAGATGACATGATGTAGAAGGATAGTTTCATGCAATATGATAAAAACCCCATCTTGTTATCCTCGATGGCAATGATACAATACGTGCCTTGCTGCCCCTTCTGTCACTGGGAAAGGACACCGCAAGATCGAACCCAAAGCTAAGCACTTCTCCCATGGCAAGAACAACCAATCTAGTAGGCAAAACCAAACTGATAATTCGAAGAGACTTGCAAAGATAACCAATCATACATAAAATAATTCAGAGAAGATTCAAATATTATTCATAGATAGACTTGATCATAAACCCACAATTCATCGGTCTCAACAAACACACCGCAAAAAGAAGATTACATCTAATAGATCTCCACGAGAGAGGGGGAGAACATTGTATTGAGATCCAAAAAGAGATAATAAGCCATCTAGCTATTAGCTATGGACCCGTAGGTCTGAAGTAAACTACTCACACTTCATCGGAGGGGCTTGGATGATGATGTAGAAGCCCTCCGTGATCGATGCCTCCTCCGGCGGAGCTCCGGAACAGGCCCCAAGATGGGATCTCGTGGATACAGAAAGTTGCGGCAGTGGAATTAGGTTTTTGGCTCCATCCCCAATCGTTTGGGGGTACGTGGATATATATAGGAGGAAGAAGTACGTACGTCGGTGGAGCTTCGAGGGGCCCACGAGGCAGGGGCGCGCCCTAGGGGGGGCGCCCTACCCTCGTGACCACCTCGTGGCTTTCTTGACGGAGGGTCCAAGTCTCCTGGATCTTATCTGATGAGAAAATCACATTTTCGAAGGTTTTATTCCGTTTGGACTCCGTTTGATATTCCTTTTCTTCGAAACCCTAAAACAAGCAAAAACAGTAATTCTAGGTTGGGCCTCCGGTTAATAGGTTAGTCCCAAAAATAATATAAAGGTGGATAATAAAGACCAATAATGTCTAAAACAGTAGATAATATAGCATGGAGCAATCAAAAATTATAGATATGTTGGAGACGTATCAATACCCCATCGGTTGAGCACTTGATCAGCACCCATTCGGGATGTTCTGGCATTGTAGACACGCGGCGCAGGACCTTCTTTGGGCAGTCGTCGCACGTGATGAGTGGCAACGGTGCGCCGACGAGCTTTTGGGCTAGCACCGAGCCCGGCCGACCGCCATTCATGTATCTGCCAGCGGACCACCGACGGTGTAGATCCGAGCGGAGAGGAGGAGTCAGTACCTGCATGCGGCCTTGTGTCCTTGCCGGGGCCTTCCAGCCTGGTGCCGGCCAGTCCATGGCGCGGCGCGGCCTCCCACAACCGGGCGAGCTCAAGCCCGACCAAATCCGCTCCAAATCCGGTTGCCGGGTGCGCAAAACACATAGCGGTGATTGCGTAGCTCCGGGGCGTTGAGGGAAAGGGGGCTGAGCGAGCGCGCATCCGAGCTACACACGCTGGAGTTGGCCTAACGGTGTGGTGGGCCAACTGTGTGGGGGTGCCAAGTGGCTTCGCTCGTGTGGGGGACCGAAGCCATCTTACGCGGGCGCTAGGTCTGACAGGACGGACTTGTCGTCAGTGTGTGACCTCTGCGGCAACCATCCGCTCCCCACCAGCCTCTTCGTTGACATGTGGTCCCGTTCCCACATGTCAGTGAGACGACGGCTAGTCCTTCTGTACAATTTCCGAACGGATGTCTATGTAGGCCGGGGCGCCTCTTCGTGTACCATGGCAACCGTCCACCGACTCTTCGTCTTTCCCTCTCGATTTGGAACTGTTGTCGCACGCTCTTCCTCTGTCCTCCATTTGCCTTCACCCTTCCTTTTGCCATTGTTCGATCGTCTTCTCCATGGAGGGAACAAACCGGAAATGACCCCGTTATTCTTGCCCCGATCTGAATGATGACGTGGTGGAGGAACTCATTGATCAGTGCGACGTCATCACCTTGGCTAGCATGGCAGGTTCATTCAAGACCATTCTCGACTGAACTAATAACATCATTACAACGAACCCAAGGGTCCAGGAGCGGTTTGATCTCCCCTATCTTCTGCACCCCGACCCTACTCACTGGCGCACAGACAACGGAGGCCTCACCTTGTGCAAGTTGGTGCCGCTTGATAATGATACGTGTGATGTTAAGATGCCATCGCTTGAGGGTAAGGCTTGGGCAGACGCAAATGGAGATTGGGTTGTTTATATTGCACTAGTGCGTGTCGGTCCTAAACAAACAATTTAAAACCCCTTTCCACGACGGCATCTGGAACTGTCGCCAAGTGAGTGTGGGCGATAGGGTGGTCATTCCCACACGACCTAGAAACCACCGGGGATATGCCCTCCTAGCACACACGTTCGGCAAAATGAGGTCGTGTGTGACTGACGAGCGCTCAAATACGGAAATACATATAGTAGAGCTAAAAAAATACAATTATACGGCGAAATTGTTTCCAACCGCAAGTACATCCCACACAGTCAGTCCCTGCTTAACGTTTCCGTTCATATGTACATCCCACACAGTCGCTCCAAGGAAAACATTTCCGTTCACAGGTACATCACACACAATTTTTCCCGTCAAATCGTTTGTGATAGCGTTGTCATTGCACACGATATTAATAATTTTATCATTTGTGTTATTGAATGCATCACACACAATGCGTAGAAAGAAACTGTGTGGCAAAGGTTGTCCATCACACACACTTTTTATGTGATAAACGTTTGCGCAAGGTGGCCTAACGCAAACAGTTTTCAAGAGAAAGTCGTGTGTGCAACGGAGATTGATCGCACACGTAGTGGATCCTAGAAACATTTCTGATCTCCACGTATATCGCAAACGTTTCGCTTTTGCAAACCTTGTGCAGTGTAATCCCTATTTAATCCATAATTAATCCAATTAATCCGTAATTTAAAAATCACATGTTATGAATTTGAAAGTTGGCAATCACTTAGTTCATATCCAACCATGTTTGTTACAAATATATGTTCAACCACGAATCCATAATTCAATGCACAGGTACATATACTGAAGAACTACAGAAGCACCAAGTAAAGAATGATGAACCACAGTTGTACTAAAGACTGTAAAGAGAGAGGCGAAAGACATTCTGGTTGCTAGAGAAGGTGAAGGGGAATGCCCATAGTGTGCCCTCCTCCATGCATAAGGCGCGCACGACTCTAGGCCAACCCCTTGTGATGGCTGCCCGTCCATCCTTCACTGTCTTCATTAGGACTTCTTGATGCTCATTGTAGTCTGGATGAAATACTTTAACCTTCATTGCGTGTCAACCAATCATGTACTTTGCGAGGTAATCTTGAGTGAACTGCTTCGGGAACCACTGGGAACGAAAAACATTCAAACATTGTTGTCTAACAACTCATTATGAGCAGTAAAAAGAGAAGGCTGTTACCATCCTACAGCTCACTGTTGTGTTGGATAGAGCATAAACAAATAATTTGCTTGCCACCATTCGTATCTTTTTGCTAATAATCCTTATCAATTTCCTCACTTGATGCTTGTTCCTCAATATCTCATTGCCCCATACGCAAAAAGGGTCGATGCATGGATCCTTGCCAAGGGCATATGTACTGTCGGTGTCAAAACCGGCAGATCTCGGGTAGGGGGTCTCGAACTGTGCGTCAAGGACGGACGGTAACAGGAGACAAGGGACACGATGTTTTTTACCCAGGTTCGGGCCCTCTCGATGGAGGTAATACCCTACTCCTGCTTGATTAATATTGATGATATGGGTAGTACAAGAGTAGATCTACCACGAGATCAAGGAGGCTAAACCCTAGAAGCTAGCCTATGGTATGATTGTTGTGTATGGAGTTGATTGCCTACGGACTACAACCCTCCGGTTTATATAGACACCGGATAGGGTTAGGGTTACACAGAGTCGGTTACAAGGGTAGGAGATCTTGAATATCCGCATTGCCAAGCTTGCCTTCCACGCCAAGGAAAGTCCCATCCGGACACGGGACGAAGTCTTCAATCTTGTATCTTCATAGTCCAGGAGTCCGACTGAAGGTATAGTCCGGCTACCCGAACACCCCCTAATCCAGGACTCCCTTAGTAGCCCCTGAACCAGGCTTCAATGACGACGAGTCCGGCGCGCAAATTGTCTTCGGCATTGCAAGGCGGGTTCCTCCTCCAAGTCCTTCATAGAAGATTGTAAACACCAAGAGTAGTTTCCGGCTCTGCAAAATAAGTTTCGACATATTGCCATAGAGAGAATAATATTGGCACAAATCAAATCTGCCGACGTATTCTGCAGTGCGTCATCACACTACGGCCAAGTCCTTTACTCGAATCATTTTTACTTTTCCACCTCAGCATGTTTTGCGAGGCGGTTTCCTTGGCACGTCTTGTCAAAGCAGAGATCGTGTACCCCTTTTATGGGATTCTCATCAATACGTACGTGGGTAACCCAATCGTGCCCGTTAGCATGTTTTCTCGATTAAAGGCGAGTCCCAAACGGTTACGGGGAGGGCTCCTGGTATTCAACCTCTTATAAAGAGACCAAGGCCTTACTCCTTTTTCCAATCTCAAATGAGTTCGCCCATCACCTCGAGTTCCAACACCCTAGGCTCCAGATTCCAGGCGCTTCGGACCTTCGACAATGTCTGGTTCCAACCTTCAAGGCCGATGGATGCCCTCCTCCGTCACGGAGGAGGACGTGCTAAAGTTGAGAGAGGCTAAGTTCTTGACCGCCGAAATTCCGCATAGGTTGCCTGCTCAAAGGCAGGCTACTCCCAGTCCCCAGCCTGGTGAGAGCGTAGTGTTCATGTCTCACTTCCTTCGGGGGTTAGGCTTCCCGATGGATCCCTTCGTGAGGGGGCTGCTGTTTTATTACGGGCTGGAATTTCATGACTTAGCTCCGGAGTCCATCCTCCACATTTCCTCATTCATCGTTGTGTGCGAAGCGTTCCTCCGTGTTACTCCTCACTTCGGATTATGGCTCAAGACCTTTGGAGTGGAGCCGAAGATGATTGAGGGACGGCACGCAGAGTGCGGAGGCGCTGTCATAAGTAAGAATGCTGATGCTCCATGGCTCGAGGGCTCCTTTCAAGAGGAGCTCGGCTTGTGGCAACGAGAATGGTTCTATATCACCGCTCCCAGGAGCGCCAAGTGGGCGGTGCCTCCTGCCTTTCGCTCGGGTCCCCCATCACAGCTAGCGTCATGGGTCAACAAAGGATTAGATTGGGGGTTATCCAAAGACGTGCCCTTGTTGCAGGGCCGCATCAGGGATCTCTTAGAAAGAGACCTCAACCTGGTCAAGGTGACGCAGGTCATGCTGATTCGCCGAACACTGCCCGGCAAACGTCGCTCCCTTCGTCTGTGGGAGTTTAATCCAGAGGGACCACGAGCTCTCTAGCATTTTATGGGCGCAACGCCCGTGGAGATGTATAAACTGTTCTTCGGATCACAAATGATGTGTCCGGATTTGACCGAGGACGCAGGCCTAAGCTGCAATCGCCCGGATACCCAAGTAAGTAACCTTGTGCCCGGACCTACTATCCATATAATCGTCATAAACTTGCCCCTAAAAGAGCTGTCCTTTTAAATAGGAGTGGATAGTGAAGGCAAAGCTGATCAGGTGTCCGGCTCCCCTTCCCGAAACCAGGCCGGATCCCGTGCTTGTCAGGATGTTGAAGATAATGCCTTTGGAGGGAAGTAAGGGGAAGGACAAGGGAACTATGGCCTCCTCAAAGGAGGCTGCTCCGAAGGGAGGAACCGACAATTCCTCTCCCAAGGGGAAGAAGAGGGCCGCCTCTGACGACCCGGAGACCATGGCCCCGAAGCGGGGGAGAAAATCCTCGTCAGAGGGTCCGACGCCGGGGAGTTCCTCGGCCGAACTACGCCCTCAAAGGGATCAGCCCTCCAGCGAGCCGTAAGTAGAGAGAGGTTTTCCTTTTGAGGGATGAGAGAAATCCTTGATTTATATCTGAGAAGATTAACCGAACTTTTACCTTGTAGTTCGGACCTCAGCCCTTCTCAACAGAGCTCGTCTTCGGGGGATCTTCTTCCGAGATGATGGAGAGCGGGATGCCTCCCCCTGCCGTACCGCCTAGCGAGGCGGGCGACCTTGAGGTGTCGTCGCGGAGGGTTTCTCTGAATCCGGCAGGGGCGGAAGATAGCTATGTGGCCCCCCAAGGCTCTCCGCGTCCGGCCTTCGAAAGAGGCCATAGGACAAGTCCGGCACCGTCTGGTGCTCGGCCGGAGGAGCTAAAGATTCTGCTGGGGCGAGCTTCTATCTCAGAGGAGCACCGTGCATTGATGGGCACGGTGATTGAAAGGATTTCATCCACAAAAAGCGGATTACATGAGGCCGTCAAAAGTTTACTGATGGGTTTTGAGGTACGTTAGATAATGTACACTTTTGTCAGTTGCGCATAAGTAAGATGCGCCCTGTGTAGATAGTAGCTCCTGAGACTCTGCGCGTTGTCAAGAAATGACGACACACAGAGGATCATAATCCCAGGTCTAAGATGTCGCCTTTGAATGTAGGTGGCGAGGTGTCCGGAATCAAGCCGAACTAATGATGTGGCTGAACTAAAGCGGCAACTGGACGTGGCAGATGCCGACATCGCGCTTGTCAACAAGCGGCTTGATGAGGCTCAAGGTATGTAATTCTTCGGGCGGCATCAGGTAAGAGGAGCTTCATGCCAGTGTCTTACAATGTGTGCGCTTGACGCAGATGGTACGGCCGCCATGGAGAATCTTAGGGCAGAACTTGCCCGAGCTAAGGAGCAAGCCAGAAAAAGCAATGCGGCTGCCGAGAAGGCCCTTGAAGAGCTGAGAGCCGAACAGGCTGCTCACTGCCGAAGCAAAGAAGAGATGGCCGAGAAGTTAAAGAGCGCTGCAGACCGTTGCAAACTTCTTGAGAAAGAAGACCGGGCGAGACAGACGGACTTAGAGAAGGCCGTTGCCGATGCCAAGGACGCTCGCTCTGCGATGAGAGCTGCGAAGGAGGAGCTGCGTCAGGCCGAACAGATTGTGGCTGGAAAGCCCTTTATGCTGCGGAGGAAGTTTTGTGATCCGAAGTTTGCTCCGTTGGACCGGATGTGGAGTGTGGAGGACACCTATCTAGATTTGGCAGCATGTGCTGCTGATGCGACCGAACACTTTCGAGATCTAAAAGATCGCAAAGTGGAAAAGCTTTTCTGGTCACAGTTCCACAATCCAGAGCATCCACTGGCAGTGGACGATCGCCTGGCTCAATGGGCCGAACTGAATAGATTGTCCGGACTCTCCATGAAGTACGTCATGGGTCATCCGTGGCCTGGGAGATCGGAGCCGAAGAGTTATTTCAGCTTGGTGCAGCAATTTCTTGACGCGGTGCCGCGTATAAATGCAATGAAGAGGTCAACATGCATAGAGGGCGCTAGGATGGCTCTTGCCCGTGTTAAGACATACTGGGCAGAGATGGAGACCATCGTTGTTGCGTCCCAAGATTCGGACAAAAGCCGAGTACCCTCCGAGCATGTTGTATGTTATGATAGCATATGTATTTATAAAGTAATATTTTGATTAACATATGTATTTATAAAGTAATAGAGACGCAGTGCCCAAAAGATGCTATGTTATGATAGCATATGTATTTATAAAGTAATATTTTGATTAACTGTAGTGGCCTTTTTTATACTTGTGCCTCCAAGTATTGGGAACACCTCCTGTGCGGCCGTTTTAAGATATATATATATATATATATATATATATATAGAATCTGAAAGATGACAGTCGTTGGCTTCAGCCCCCACACACATAGTGCGGGGGTGCTCGCAGAAGACGCATTTTCACACTTAACCCAACGTCTTGGTCCTATAAAGGAGGTGATAGCGCAGCGGGCCAGGCAACCGGACTATAATGCTTTAACACTTTCACTTAGCCATAGGAGTTTGACAATGAGACTATTTAGGTAGCTCCTTGGTGGCAACTGCGCTCGTCCGAGTTCGGGCGCGTATGTGCCTGACCGGGAAGCGGCCCTTCGTTAAAGCGGAGGAATCCGATAGATTCTGATAGGTCATCGAGTGGCTGACCAATCTCACGCTACATCATGACAGTCAGTTTTCGGCTTTCTCTACTGAGGTGCTCGCCCGGCCGAACCGGGGCACAATCGCAGTAGTTCTCCTGGTGCTACCTTAGCCGATAGAGCGGAACGTAAGGTAGCCGAACTCAGGAGCCGGGCAACCCAACATTTGACCAAAGACATGATTCGGAGCTGATGCATATAATGCCAAAACTCGCGACGCCGAACACTCCCTAAGGTGTTCGGTCTTTATGAGTGCGGGCGAAACAACACTCTTTATTAAAAAAGCCCCTAGTGTCCAGGTACAAGCAAAAATTCTGACGTGGCCACATGCCAAGATGCCAGCCTCCTCCTTGGTTATATCAGAAAGAAAAAACCAGGGGATGTGTAGCAACAAGAGACAGTAAAAAAAGTTTACGCAGGGTCTTAATCTAAAAAGAATCCTTTAGGACGGGTCCCTACTGCACGTCTGCGCCTGTGTCTCCGTTGTACCGTATCCTGGACGGGCACCGCACGACGTTCATCTGTAAAAGAGAGGAACTGAGTTGAAAATGGGTCGTGCCGAAAAAGTTTAAAATAAGCAAAGTATAAAGTAAGATATATAAGATTGAGCTTTATCGTCTCTTATTGTATATGCGTGGAGCCCCTAGTGCGGGGGTATATGGCTTCTAGGCCTGCATCAATGATGATTTTGCAGCGAACTTGTCTATCCGCGTTTGTGGTCTTGAATGACCTATTTCGAAGTTTTTTTGGCCGGTGAGGCCATTTTGCTGTGGGGCTGTCAAAGCGGCCGCACGGTCCTCCGCTTGGGGAGGCGCACTTTAGTGCTTCCCCTTCAAAGAGATGATGCCTCGTGGACCGGGCATCTTAAGCGTAAGAGATGCATAATGCGGTATTGCATTAAAGCGAGCGAAAGCTTCGCGTCCCAGTAGTGCTTGATAGCGACTTGAGAACGGGACGATATGGAAGGTCAGCTTTTCACGGCGGAGGTTATCGGCAGAGCCGAATATGACTTGGAGCCGGAGAAAACCCATACAATGGGTGTCCGGACCAGGTATTACCCCTTGAAAGGAGGTTTTGTTGCGGTGGATTCTTGCTGGGTTTATCCCCATGTGCTGGATTGTATCCTGATATATCAGGTTTAGTCCACTGCCGCCGTCCATAAGGACATTTGAAAACTGGAGTCCGCCAATTATTGGATCGAGTATCAAGGCAGTCCAGCCTACATTCTTGATATTCCTAGAATAATCTAGCTGATCGAAGATGATCGGTTTTGACAACCGGTGGCAGGACCCTTTGGGGATGGGCCGTGTGGTGCGTACCTTTACGGGTGCCGCACGTTTTGTTATGTGAAGTGAGTTCACTGTTTTTACTTCTTGTGGGAAGTTCTTTTGTTTCCTGGTGCTCTGCTTTTGGGGTTCGTCCTCGTCTTCGCTTGGTGTGTCGAGCCCCTTGTGTTCGGCATTGAGTCTTCCGGATTGTTTGAAAACCCAACAGTCTCTGTGGGTATGGTTAGCAGGCTTCCCGGGAGTACTGTGTATCTGACATATCCTATCCAGGATTTTATTTAGGTTGGATGGATTGTCCCTGTTATCCTGGGGGGGGGCGATTTTTCCTGATTTTGTCGTGAGCCTTTGAATCCGGCATTGACTGCCGTGCTCTTCGGACTTTTGTCCTTAGTCCAGCGACGGTCCTTGTTGCGTCGCGGTTTTCCATTTCCATCCCTAGTTTCGGATGTACTTCGGTCGCTGGGGCTGCACCTTGCCAACCAGCTATCCTCCCCTGCACAAAAGCGGGTCATGAGGCTTGTTAGTGCGGCCATTGTTCTTGGCTTTTCTTGGCCGAGGTGTCTGGCGAGCCATTCGTCTCAGACGTTATGCCTGAAAGCTGCTAAGGCTTCGGTGTCCGAACAGTCGACTATCTGATTCTTTTTAGTGAGGAATCTATTCCAGAACTGCCGAGCTGATTCTCCGGGTTGTTGAGTTATGTGACTAAGATCGTCTGCATCCGGAGGGCGGACATAGGTCCCTTGAAAGTTCGCTCGGAAAGCATCCTCGAGCTCTTCCCAGCTTCCAATTGTGTTTTCGGGAAGGCTTTTAAGCCAATGCCGGGCTGGCCCTTTAAGCTTAAGAGGTAGATATTTTATGGCGTGGAGATCATCTCCTCTAGCCATGTGTATGTGGAGGATATAATCCTCGATCCAAACTCCAGGGTCTGTTGTTCCATCATATGCCTCTATGTTTACGGGTTTGAATCCCACTGGGAATTCATAGTCCAGGACCTCATCGGTGAAACATAGGGGGTGTGCGGCGCCCCTGTATTTGGGTGTGCTGGATTCTGATGATGGCTTCATAGCGTTGCTTACGAGAGCTTGCTTTCTTGGCCCATAAATGGACCTGACTAGGCCATGATGCGAATCCTTAAGTGGGCCGCATGCCGATTTAGGTGCGGCGCCGCTTGCCGCTTTATGGGGTCATCTATCCGACCGTGTGGCTTTTTCGTTTTTTGAATGCGAGGGCTCTAGGGCCTCTTCGTCGAATTCAGGCAGTAGCTTTCTTTTCGGATAGCTTTTAGTGCGGCGACTGTCGCCGTACTTATCTGTGGTATTGATTACTTTGCTCCATCTAATCCGGAGTGCATCTTCCGCTGTTTTTAGCTTCCGCTTCTACTTTTTTTAGGCTGCGTGCAGTTGCAACGAGCCTCTCGTGGAGATTCTTCTGCTCCATAGGTTTATTCGGCGTGAGGTCGTCCGGAATGCCGTTTTCGCCGGAGGAGGGATGTTCGGTTTCTCTATCCGTGTTGCCCTGTTCGGACGGTTGCTCTAAGGCCTGTTCGTCGTCTACCGGCTCATCCTGCTCTATGGCTGGGTTTTTGTCGAGGCGGGGCTTGGGTCGTCGTTTACGTCGACGCTTTGATTGCTTTTCGGGGGGTCGATCTCCCGTCCCATCCCCTTTTTCCTCGTTGTCGCTTCCTTTAGGGGTATCCACCATGTACACATCGTGAGATGAGGTGGCTGTCCAATGCCCTATGGGCGTTGGTTCATCGGTATCTCCTGCATTGTCATCCATGCTGTCGATGTCTCCGGAGTCGATGTTGAGCACGTCGTTTAAATTGTCTACAGTGGCTACCAAGTGGGTGGTGGGTGGGCTTTGAATTTCTTCATCGTCCGTATCCCATCCTCGCTGACCGTAGTTCGGCCAGGGCTCTTCTGATAAGGAGAGAAACTTGAGAGAGTTCAGGATATCGCCACAAGGCGAGTGCTGAAAGATGTCTGCGGCGGTGAACTCCATTATCGGCTCCCAATCGGATTCGATTGGCAGGGGCGTGGGGGGTTCGGAGTCCGGGAAGGAGTCCGGATCCTTGGAGTCACGGGTCGTGCAGAGTGCGAGGCTAGCGTTCGGCTCGATCGCTTTCGGGATCGCAGCCCCCAAGGTGACGTCCGACCGCTCATCCTCAATTGGCGCAATAGGCTCCGAGTTAGGGGTCGGAACCGATGCGCGTGCGGCCTCCAGGACACTGTCCGGGGGCAGAGCTAGATCATGCCCCTCGAGATAGTGCAGCGCGCTTGGCTTTGGCTCGAGCCCGTCGAAGATCAAGTCTCCGCGGATGTCAGACGTGTAGTTTAAGCTTCCAAACCTGACTTGATGGCCAGGGGCGTAGCTTTCGATCTGCTCCAGGTGGCCGAGCTAATTGGCCAGCAGAGCGAAGCCGCCGAAGACGAAGATCTGTCCGGGGAGAAAAGTCTCACCCTGGACCGTATCGTGGTTGATGATTAAAGGAGCCATCGGGCCTAAAGGCGACGACACAGAGGAACCCTCAATGAAAGCACCAATGTCGGTGTTAAAACCGGCAGATCTCGGGTAGGGGGTCCCGAACTGTGCGTCAAGGCCGGATGGTAACAGGAGACAAGGGACACGATGTTTTTTACCCAGGTTCGGGCCCTCTCGATGGAGGTAATACCCTACTCCTTCTTGATTAATATTGATGATATGGGTAGTACAAGAGTAGATCTACCACGAGATCAAGGAGGCTAAACCCTAGAAGCTAGCCTATGGTATGATTGTTGTGTATGGAGTTGATTGCCTACGGACTACAACCCTCCGGTTTATATAGACATCGGATAGGGTTAGGGTTACACAGAGTCAGTTACAAGGGTAGGAGATCTTGAATATCCGCATCGCCAAGCTTGCCTTCCACGCCAAGGAAAGTCCCATCCGGACACGGGACGAAGTCTTCAATCTTGTATCTTCATAGTCCAGGAGTCCGGCTGAAGGTATAGTCCGGCTACCCGAACACCCCCTAATCCAGGACTCCCTCATGTACCTACAAGCAACAAGTCAATATTAGAAGCTAACTAGTGTCCAGGCCTAGATCTATATGCACTACATTATGGAACGACGGGGGGGGGGGGGTACAAGACGAGGGATGAAGCTAACCTCGGCGGAAAATGGTAGCCACTCCCGTTGTTGTCCTGCATAAGCAGTGGAAAGGCATGACAAGTACAACAATCTTAACATCAAACAAATATAGCAAAGGTAAACAACATCATCTCCAAATGATAGCTTGAATGTGTTGGTTTCAGCATGCTATTAAAGCAGATATAAAATGGAAGGCAATGTTACCGACAGTAGGCTTAACAGCCATCAAATATTGCAATTCAAACTGGTATTGTTGAAAATGAATAGAACATAGGTAATGCTTAAACATCACACTGGATAAATGTATAAAACTAAAAATAAAGGGCATGTGTTAACTACACTAGGAATAACTAGAACCAAATATAGTCGTTCAAGCTGGTATTGATGTAGTCGAGCGGCACAGTTCCGACATGCACATAATGAACCACACATTGTGAATGACTAAAATAAACAAGGCATAAATGACCAGTATAACAACCAAATATAGCCATTGAAAACTGGACAGAGTCTCACTGCAACCAACCTAACAAGAAAATACAGATAAACAGGGCATATGCTTGAAAACTGGACAAATGCTCACTGCAACCAACCTAACAAGCAGATAAAGATAAACAAGGCATCTGCTTGATAACTGGAGAAATGCTAAAAAAGCAACCTAACAACCAAATACAGATAAACAAGGCATCTTCTTGATAACTGGACAAATGCTAAAAAAGCAACCTATCAACCAAATACAGATAAACAAGGCATCTGCTTGATAACTGGACAAATACTCACTGCAACCAAACTAAGAACCAAATACAGATAAATAAGGCATCTACTCGATAACTGAAAAAATGCTCACTCGAACCAACCTAACAACCAAATACAGATAAACAAGGCATATACTCACTATAAACAACCAAATATAGCCATTCGTGAAACTAAAGTGGACAATTCATACTTAAACATCACATAGACCTATTGAACAGTACGTTTTTGCATAACTGAAATAATTAAACATGGCACAGTTAAAGCACCGCACGACAAATGCTATTACAACAAAGGGTACAGCTTGGCAAGCTAGAAAAGGTAATATTTGCTGATAGAATGTTGCCTCACATTTCATGGACGGGATCCTTCCAGTTGGAAGAGCACAGACCCATGGTGCGCTCTCTGATGTCACAGATGGGTTGTTTCACCTTGGAAGAACCTTCGTGGGTGCCCTCCTCGTGGTCGTGGTCGATGAGATCTGACTTGGCAATTGAGGATCCCAAGCCGCCGCCGTAGAACGTGTCCTTCAGAAGTGACAAAATGGGCTCGGTGGCGTATAAAGCTCGCAAATCCTTGACCACTTGGCGAAGGAGATCAGCGGCAGGGCCGTCGAAGAGATCGACAACGGTTGAACCAGAGGGGTTGGGGATGGACCACTTAACCTGTGACATGGCCCGTGTGAAGCCGTTAGTGTGGACGAGCTTGATGTCATAGCCAGCTTTCCCGAGATACAGTAATATGCTAGCCCGCTGACATGAAGCCTTCGGCATGGCAACGTAGTAAACATCATCACCGGCTTCCGCGGTGAT
This sequence comes from Triticum urartu, assembly GCF_003073215.2. Taxonomy (NCBI): domain Eukaryota; kingdom Viridiplantae; phylum Streptophyta; class Magnoliopsida; order Poales; family Poaceae; genus Triticum; species Triticum urartu. The sequence continues at coordinate 457,916,896 of NC_053024.1, forward strand.
GTGTTGCTCCGGGATCAACAGGTTGGGGCAAACGGCGGCCACCTCACCAACGTCCGCCAGAGAGGCCATGATAAACCTCTTCTTGGCCGAACGCTCATCGGGCTCCCCGGGATACGTGGTCGAGCTTAGGCTACGACATTCTGGAGCAGGGGATGTGGATCTGGCGGGGAGGGACACTGCGGGCCTCATCTAAAAACTCAGGGGAGTGGGGCGACGGTATGGGAATCGCTAGATAACCTGAACTTTATTATCTAAGCTAGGAGGAACGGGCAGACCGACAGGGTTGGCGGCGGCGCCGACGGCGGCCGCAAGCTAGGGTTCGAAGGGGGAGGGGCGGGAGGGGGACTGTGGAGGGGGTGGTGTTTGAGGATACGCCGCGGCTACTGAAAATTTTAGTAATGGTGGGTGGAGATGGTGGTGGACGAGGGAGGGTGACGGTTCAAGTGCCTCGGCTGCTAAAATATGCGTGTATGATAATAAGGAAAAGTGGCGCGGATCCGCCGATTTTTGCAATGCTCAAGGTGGGTAGTTTGTTTTTTATATTTCTAGCTAGCTGGTCTATTGCACACAGTTCGTCCTAATTTCCAAATAAACTTACCCGCCTTTAGTTTCCACAGGTGGTGGTTTTACAGCGCACTTGCATCGCACACGGTTAAGCCGGTACCTCCACCCTTTCCTCGCGCTTGCGCGGTCGTGGTGATTTCAACGCACTTGCATCGCACACGGTTGAGCCAGTACCTCCACCTTAATTTTCTCGCGCTTGCGCAGTCGTGGTGATTCACATCGCACTTGTATCGCACATGGTTTAGATATTATACCCCATGTCCATTGAGGATCATCGGAGTCTTTGCAGCAAAATATAATGTCAGGGAGGGTCAAAAGACAGCCACACCAGCATGTGGCCCAAATATATATGAGTGAAAAGGGTGGTATGTGATGTTTAAAATTCCAATGCACAACTTTGACCCCACGGGCCCACGGTTGGGCGCGTCATTGAAGATCGATGAGAGGGGTCAGAAGTCAAGAACCACCTGGAAGTGGCCAAATATATGTACGAATATTGGGGATATTTAAAACTTTAAATACACAATGCATAACTTTGGTGGCACCTGCCTCGCAAACCCGAAAGCACCCTAACAACCACCTAGCTAGGATATATATAATGACATAATGTCGTACGTAGCTAGGATGCTTGGCCCACCACCTCCCACTTCGTGTCAGCGAGGCGGATGCACGTAATGATCAATACTTTGGTCATACATGCATGTCGACATGACCTACCATAAGACGGACCAATGAATCTTTTGTTTGGTCAAATGACAGTTGTTGTTGTTGATAAACCGCTTGGGCCAATAGATTGAACCATCGTAAACATCGCATGAAAGGGACCACAAAACCAGCACCTCTTGCATGCGGCCCAAAATGGTGTACGTTGGGAAGGGGTGATGTGTGTTTTCAATATAGAATAATGTACAATTTAGATGTGGTGCCTACCTCTCGATACAGACAACAACCATGAAGGCAAGGTAGTTAAGGACGAGATACATACGCAGGGTTTGATTTAGGTCGAACCCAGCAATCCGAGCATGTGGGAGGGAATCCTAACAACGCATGAGCTCGAGTTTTGGTTGACCGGCATTTGACGGTGACCGGCCCTAACATGAACTAGGAGGAATCCATTCATGGCAAACACATACCCCTCATTATCGGTCAAAGGGATGATATATATACACTCGGGGAGCCCACATATATCCGTGTCATCACAAAAAACCGCACAAGGGAGACGTGGTCGATCAGAAGACCCCGTATACACTGCATGTGGCCCAAAAATATGTATGGGTACGGTGGTGTATCATGTGTTTAAATCCCAAATGCACAACTTCGATGGGCCACGCCAAGTACATTACAAACCGAACACCGTACCCCCGACTCCAAGCCTGGTTCAATACCTATGATGTCAGTTTCCCAACTTCGAGGCGGCAGCGGGGGGGGAGGGGGGGGGTCGTCCCACGCATGCGCTCAAACTTTATTTTGTCTAGCATGGGACACATCTATATATATCTATACATCTATACACATATATAGTGTGCGAATAACTATGAAAGTTGCTCGTTGGATGAAGCCAATCCGACGGTACAGAGATGGCAAATCCGATCACTACTGGCCGTTGGATATCATCTACATTCCACCAGATTCTGCCACATGTAAAATCTAGAAGACTCCATGGTTGAATTTAAGCATAATGCACAAACCTCTAAACACAAGCACTTCTCCTTTGTTCTCTAGTATCTTTCATATCTTAATTTCCCAAACCTTTTTTTCTAAATGAATTGTCACTATTTGTTTTTACCTTTACAATGCACAATTCCACGAATCTTAAAATAGTTTTTTTTAAAAACTAATTGATTTTGGATGAGATGAACAATAAGAATTAAACGAACATCTACATCATGCATATCTGGGAGAAGAGGCGGGAAACCGATGAGAGGAGTGGCGAGAAACAGTAGCCTGTTTTGAGTGAAAACCTAGTAGAGAAGGAAGCGTGAGCTACACAACGCATGCGCGCAGTGCTTACCCATGTACTGCATGTGCTGTCGAAAGGGATCAGGGTTGCCGTTCGATCTGGGAGCATCCAACGATGCACACGTACGATCCGTGGGGTTTGGGTTCTGGCCAGTCAAAATGCAAGACTCAGATCGTGCGCGTAGCCGGGGGGAATGTCATATGGAAACCAACATTCAGTGGAAACCGGTGAAAACCACGAGAAAAAGATGTTTTGAAGTTTCAAAAAAAAATCAAAAAAATGCGGGATGTCAAGAAGATGATGTTTTATTGGCACACAAAATTTCAAGTTGAAACACATTAAGAGATGTGCGCTATGTGATACATCTCCAACGTATCTATAATTTTTGATTGTTCCATGCTATTATTTTATCTATTTTGGATGTTAATGGGCTTATTTATACACTTTTATATTATTTTTGGGACTAACCTACTAACCCAAGGCCCAGTGCAAATTGTTGTTTTTTTGCCTATTTCAGTGTTTCGTAGAAAAGGAATATCAAATGGAATCCAAACGGAATGAAACCTTCGGGAGAGTTATTTTTGGAACAAACGTGATCCAGGGGACTTGGAGTAGACGTCAAGAAAGAAACAAGGTGGCCACGAGGCAGGAGGGCGCGCCCCCACCCTCGTGGGCCCCTCACAGCTCCACCGACCTACTTCTTCCTCCTATATATATCCATATACCCCGAAAACATCTAGGAGCACCACGAAACCCTATTTCCACCGCCGCAACCTTCTGTACCCAAGAGATCCCATCTTGGGGCCTTTTCCGGAGCTCTGCCGGAGGGGGAATCGATCACGAAGGGCTTCTACATCAACACCATAGCCTCTCCGATGATGTGTGAGTAGTTTACCACAGACCTTCGGGTCCATAGTTATTAGCTAGATGGCTTCTTCTCTCTCTTTGGATCTCAATACAATGTTCTCCTCGATCTTCATGGAGATCTATTTGATGTAACTCTTTTTGCGGTGTGTTTGTCGAGATCCGATTAATTGTGGGTTTATGATCAAGTTTATCTATGAACAATATTTGATTCTTCTCTAAAATATTTTATGTATGATTGGTTTTCTTTGCAGGTCTCTTCGAATTATCATTTTGGTTTGGCCTACTAGATTGATCTTTCTTGCAATGGGAGAAGTGCTTAGCTTTGGGTTCAATCTTGCGGTGTCCTTTCCCAGTGACGGCAGGGGCAGCAAGGCACGTATTGTATTGTTGCCATCAAGGATAAAAAGATGGGGTTTATATCATATTGCTTGAGTTTATCCCTCTACATCATGTCATCTTGCCTAATGTGTTACTCTGTTCTTATGAACTTAATAGTCTAGATGCATGTTGGATAGCGGTTGATGTGTGGAGTAATAGTAGTAGATGCATAATCGTTTCGGTCTACTTGTCGCGGACATGATGCCTATATACATGATCATGCCTAGATATTCTCATAATTATGAACTTTTCTATCAATTGCTCAACAGTAATTTGTTCACCCACCGTAATACTTATGCTATCTTGAGAGAAGCCTCTAGTGAAACCTATGGCCCCGGGTCTATCTTTTATCATATAAGTTTCCAATCTACTTTATTTTCCAATCTTTACTTTCAATCTATATCATAAAAATACCAAATATATTTATCTTATTATTATCTCTATCAGATCTCACTCTCGTAAGTGATCATGAAGGGATTGACAACCCCTTGATCGCGTTGGTTTCGAGGTTCTTATTTGTTTGTGTAGGTACGAGGGACTTGCGTATAGTCTCCTACTGGATTGATACCTTGGTTCTCAAAAACTGAGGGAAATACTTACGCTACTTTGCTGCATCACCCGTTCCTCTTCAAGGGAAAACCAATGCAGTGCTCAAGAGGTAGCACTATGAAAAAGACAAAATCAGTGTTGAATAGTGCCGAATAGTAATGTCACTATTCAGGGCGGAATTTGTCTATTTCATAGCTCACATCTCGTAATGTTTTTCAACTTGAAACATCACCTTCCTAACATCCCACATTTTTTCAGATTTTTTTGAAACTTTAAAATATGGTTTCCACGAAGTTTTCATTGAATATTAGCTTTCGTGAGTGTACCGTGTGCTATTTGAAAACATTTCGTGAGAAGAATCTCGGTTTTTAAATCCCCATAAATCCAAAACTAAGCTAAAAATCATGAGACCTGCCATAGTGTCACGACATTGCACTTATATGTCGAGGAATTTTTTTCGTCCATTGTGGTGCAAGTTTTATTACAAGCCTCTTACGAACCGGAGCTTCTCTCAAAGAAGCCTCATGGTTCCGATAGGGAAATGTGTCCCCCTTGTGGGCGAAACGTAATCACTGCATCTTTTCACCTTGTATTTTCTTCTACGAGCAACATGGAATGACAGGATATTCGTGCTGAAATTTAAACTTATTCAGGGTTCGTTTGGCCTTTTTATACACTAATTGAGTTTCCTAGGCATTTAATGTCCATAATTCAAATCTAAACTACAAATACATGCTCCAGTTCACCAAAATGGCTAGAAAAATTATACATGTGTCCTTGGGTGCATGTTTAGGTCCCATGCCAGGAATGGGAACGAATTACAACCGTACTGGTGTCATGGCTCGTACTCAAACATTTCGAATCTCGGTTTTTAAGTCCCCATAAACCCTAAACTCACCAGAAAGTCATCAAAGGTGGCATGGTGTCATGTCATGGCACATATCTGTCGTGGTAAAAACATTATCCAATTTGGGCCAAGCTTTATTACAAACCTCTTACAAAAACTGGAGCTTCTCTCAAAGAAGCCTCGTGGTTCTGATAGGGAAACGTGTTCCCCTTGTTAGCGAAACATAATCACTACCTCTTTTCGCCTTGTATTTTCTTCCATGGGCAACATGGAACCACATGATATCCATGTTGAAATTTAAACTTATTCAGGGTTCGTTTGGCCTTTTTATACACTAATTGAGTTTCCTAGGCATTTAATGTCCATAATTCAAATCTGAACTACAAATACATGCTCCAGTTCACCAAAATGGCTAGAAAAATTATACATGTGTCCGTGGGTGCATGTTTAGGTATCATGCCAGGAATGGGAACGAATTACAACCGTACTGGTGCCCTCGATCTTCCTCAAACATTTCGAATCTCGGTTTTTAAGTCCCCATAAATCCTAAACTCTCCAGAAAGTCATCAAAGGTGGCAAGGTGTCATGTCATGGCACATATATGTCGTGGTAAAAATGTTGCCAATATGGGCCAAACTTTATTACAAACCTCTTACAAACTGGAGCCTGTCGCAAGAACCCTCGTGGTTTTGATAGGGAAACGTGTCCCTTGTGGGCCAAACGATAATCACTCCCTCTTCTAGCCTCGTATTTGCTTCTACACGCAACACGGAACAACTGGAGATTCGGGCTGAACTTTGAAATTATTCAGGGTTCGTTGGACCTTTTTATTCATTAATTGAGTTTTCTAGGCATTTAATGTCCATCATTCAAATCCGAACTACAAATACATGCTCTAGTGCACCAAAATGGCTAGAAAAAACATACATGTTTCCTTGGGGTGCATGTTTAGGTCCCATGGAACGAATGGGAACGAATTCAACCGTCTCGCCATCCTAGCCTGGCCACAAACATTGCGAATCTCGGTTTTTAAATGTCTGTAAATGCAAAACTCACCAGGAAATCATGAAACTTGGTATGGTGTCACTACATGGTATATATAATTGTCCAATTTGGGCGAAGCTATATTACAAGCCTTTTACAAACCGGAGCATGTCGCAACCCTCATGGTTCCGGTAGGGAACATGCCCCTCTTGTGGGCGAAACGATAATCGATGCCTCTTCTCTCCTTGAACTTTGTTTTCTACAGGCAACATAGAATAACAGGAGTGTCGGGCTAAAATTTGAAACTGTTCAGGGTTTATTTGGCCATTATATATATATTACTAATTACTAAGTTTTCTATGCATTTAATGTAGTCCATAATTCAAATTTGAACTACAACCACATGCTCCAATGAAGCAAAATGGGTGGGAAGTCGTGCATGTGTCATTGGGTGCATGTTTAGGTCTCGTTTAAGGAATGAGAATGAATTACAAACTTGTCGTCGTCCTAAAACAATGAGAATCTCGGTTTTTAAATCCCTGTAAATAAAAAAGTCACCCAAAAAACATGAAACTTGCTATGGTTTCATGACATGGCACATATATGTCGTGGTAAGAAAAATCGTCTAGTTTGAGAAGAGGCGCACACATTAGTAGCCAACGAAGTCCTTTTTGAAAAAAAACTGACACATTAATATCGCAAACGGGTGTATTATATTTACGATGTCGAAATTTAACCATACTCGGTGGCGTGCGTGCAGTTGTTTGATTAGACGGGACGAGCGCGAGAAGTCCGCCGTGCTGCTTCGATGGGACGCGTGCGAGCAGTCCGGCGCGTAGGCTTGACGGGATGCGTGCATCCTATCCACCTCGCAGGTGATGACCCACAAGTATAGGGGATCTATCGTAGTCCTTTCGATAAGTAAGAGTGTAGAACCCAATGAGGAGCAGAAGGAAATGATAAACGGTTTTCAGCAATGTATTCTCTGCAAGTACTGAAATAAGTGGTAACAGATAGTTTTGTGATGAGATAATTTGTAACGAGCAACAAATAACAAAAGTAAATAAAGTGCAGCAAGGTGGCCCAATCCTTTTTGTAGCAAAGGACAAGCCTGGACGAACTGTTATATAAGGAAAAGCGCTCCCGAGGACACATGGGAATATCGTCAAGCTAGTTTTCATCACGTTCATATGATTCGCGTTCGGTACTTTGATAATTTGACATGTGGGTGGACCGGTGCTTGGGTGCTGTTCTTACTTGAACAAGCATCCCACTTATGATTAACCTCGATTGCAAGCATCCGCAACTACAACAAAAGTATTAAGGTAGACCTAACCATAGCATGAAACTTATGGATCCAAATCAGCCCCTTACGAAGCGACGCATAAACTATGGTTTAAGCTTCTGTCACTCTAGCAACCCATCATCTACTTATTACTTCCCAATGCCTTCCTCTAGGCCCAGATAATGGTGAAGTGTTATGTAGTCAACGTTCACATAACACCACTAGAGGCTAGACAACATACATCTCATCAAAATATCGAACGAATGACAAATTCACATGACTACTAATAGCAAGACTTCTCCCTTGTCCTCAGGAACAAACGTAACTACTCACAAAGCATAAACATGTTCATAATCAGAGGGGTATTAATATGCATATAGGATCTGAACATATGATCTTCCACCAATTAAACCAACTAGCATCAACTACAAGGAGTAATTAACACTACTAGCAACCTACTAGCACCAATCCCGGACTTGGAGACAAGAATTGGATACAAGAGAAGAACTAGGGTTTTGAGATGAGATGGTGCTGATGAACATGTTGATGGAGATTGCCCTCTCCCGATGAGAGGAGCGTTGGTGATGACGATGGCGATGATTTCCCCCTCCGGGAGGGAAGTTTCCCCGATAGAACAGCTCTGCCGGAGCTCTAGATTGGATATGCCAAGGTTCCGCCTCGTGGAGGCGGAGTTTCGTCCCGAAAGGTTGCCTCTTATTTTTTTCTCGACGAAAGACTTCATATAGGAGAAGATGGTCATCGGAGAGCCACCAGGGAGCCCACGAGGTAGGGGGCGCGCCCTAGGGGGGCGCGCCCCCCTCCCTCGTGAGAGGGTGTGGGCCCCCTGGTCTTCATCTTTGGCGAGGATTTTTCATTATTTATTATAAGGTGTTCAGTGGAGTTTCATGACTTTTGGGGTTGTGCAGAATAGGTCTCTAATATTTGCTCCTTTTCCAGCCCAGAATTCCAGCTGCCGGCATTCTCCCTCCTTATGTAAACCTTGTAAAATAAGAGAGAATAGCCATAAGTATTGTGACATAATGTGAAATAACATCCCATAATGCAATAAATATTGATATAAAAGCATGATGCAAAATGGACGTATCAACTCCCCCAAGCTTAGACCTCGCTTGTCCTCAAGCGAAAAGCCAAAATCGAAAAATATGTCCACATGTTTAGAGATGAAGGTGTCAATAAAAATAAAATACGGACATGAGGGCATCATGATCATTCTTATAACAGAAACTTATATAATTTCTGTCATATGATCTCTAATGCTAGTGTAATAATTCAATCACAATATCATGTATGAATCGTGAACTTCATTAAAAACTAACAAACTACAATCTCGGTCATTGAAGCAATTGCAATTTATCATAACATAGGAAAGAGTAAATGTATAAGAGCTTTTCAGCAAGTCCACATACTCAACTATCATATAATCTTTCACAATTTTTGACACTCTCGCAATACTTATGGGTGTGGAGTTTTAATCGGACACAGAGAAAGATAGGGGCTTATAGTCTTGCCTCCCAACGTTTTACCTCAAGGGTAATGTCAACAGTAATAGTTCATGAAAAACCACATCCAATTAGCCATATATACTGGGATCTTTCCAACATATTGTGCTTGCCAAAGGGTAAAATGTAAAAAGGAAGGGTGAAGATCACCATAACTCTTGCATAAGGTAGAAGATAATGATAAAAGATAGGCCCTTCGCAGAGGGAAGCAGAGGTTGTCATGCGCTTTTATGGTTGGATGCACAAAATCTTAATGCGAAAGAACGTCACTTTATATTGCCCCTTGTGATATGAACCTTTATTATGCAGTCCGTCGCTTTTATTACTTCCACATCACAAGATCGTATAAAGCTTATTTCTCCCACACCAATCAATCAGACATATTTAGAGAGCATTTTTTATTGCTTTGCACCGATGACAACTTACTTGAAGGATCTTATTCAATCCATAGGAAGATATGGTGGACTCTCATGGAAAAACTGGTTTAAGGGTATTTGGAAGCACAAGTAGTATCTCTACTTGGTGGTGATAATTTGGCTAGCATGAGGAGGAAAGGCAAGCTCAACATGTTGGAGGATCCAAGACAATATAATTTATCTCAGATGTAAGAAAACATAACCCATTACGTTGTCTTCCTTGTCCAATGTCAACTCTTTAGCATGTCATATTTTAATGAGTGCTCACAATCATAAAAGATGTCCAAGATAGTATATCTATATGTGAGGACCTCTCTTTCTTTATTACTTCCTATTAATTGCAACAATGACCAAAACTATGCTTGTCAACTCTCAACAAATTTTACTCATCATACTTTTTCTATGTGAGCTCAATACTCTCCATGAGATCCATATGATCTCTTTGTTTCTTTTTATTTCTTTCTCTTTTCTTTTATTCACTTAGGATCATGGAAAAATAATCAAGCCCTTGACTCAACACTAATCTTTATTATATAGCTCATGGACTCGATTACGTAGAAGGATAATAAAGCAAAACTCACAACTAGATCATGCCATAAACTTTATTCTACTAGATCAAAATACTACTAATAAGATCGAACTAAGGAAAATGGTAAAGATAAAAGTGATGGTGATACGATACCGGGGCACTCCCCCAAGCTTGGCAGTTGCCAAGTGGAGTGCCCATACCCAGATACTCAATTCTTCTTTGTTGGAGGAGACGGTGGAGGTGTTGTTGATGATGCGGGCTTGTCATCCATCTTCCAAGGCATAGGTTCACCATCATAGAAAGATGATCGAGTCTCCGGAATCCTCGAATCTGCAGCCAAACTCATTCTTTTGAATCTATATTCATACTCACAGTTTTGGTTTTGTAGGTCATAGATTTGGGCTTGGAGGTGCTCGATCTTCTCATATAGCTTGAATATGGCCTCCTCGGTGTTCTTGGCATCCGGCTTGTAGTTGTTAGTGAACTCCGCGAGCATCATGTGGCTAGCGTTGATTCCACACTCCACCATCCCCTGGCACTTGAAAACTTGTTGCTCCATTTCTTCGAGCCTCGTCTCCACGCTTCCGATTCCCTTTGGTCCCTCAGCATCGCGGATGTGCAGCAACCCATCACGCATCTCAATGGTTTGAGGGTGTCGCAGCACCTCCGCGAGGTAAGGGTTGATGACCTTCTCGAAGAACTTGTCCTTGGAAGCACTTGGGGACGTCATGATAATCTAGATTTGTTAGAAAAACAGCTCGAAACAAAAACAGGAGATTTTTGCGTGATACGGCAGTCCAAACCCCCGGGAGATTATATAATGAATTTTTACCGACCAAAATACGTATCGTGCAAGAAAACCGAGTCCGGAAGGCAAACGAGGAGCTCACGAGGTAGGGGGGCGCGCCCTCCACCCTCGTGAGGCCCTCGTGTCCTTCCCGGACTGCTACTTAATTTTCTATTTTTCTAAATATTCCAAAACGGAGAAATATTGCCTTAAAAATTGTTTTGGAGTCAGTTTACTTACCGTACCACATACCTATTCCTTTTCGGAGTTTAAAATGTTCTGGAAAGTGTCCCTTATGTATTCCTCCGGGGTTACGGTTTCAATGATATTGGTTTCAACATTTATGGGATTACCTGAGATATAGTGTTTGATTCTTTGACCGTTTACCACCTTCAGATTTGTGCCTTCGAAGTTGTTGATTTTTATGGCACTGGAACGATAGACCTCCTCGATAACATAGGGGCCTTCCCATTTAGAGAGAAGTTTCCCTGCAAAAAATCTTAAACGAGAGTTGTATAGCAATACATAATCACCTACATTAGACTCATGCTTTTGTATCCTTTTGTCATGCCATCTTTTAACCTTTTCTTTAAACAACTTGGCATTTTCATAAGCTTGGGTTCTCCATTCATCAAGTGAGCTAATATCAAATAACCTCTTTTCACTGGCAAGTTTGAAATCATAGTTGAGCTCTTTAATAGCCCAATATGCCTTATGTTCTAGTTCGAGAGGTAAGTGACATGCTTTTCCATATACCATTTTATACGGAGACATACACATATGATTTTTATATGCAGTTCTATAGGCCCATAATGCATCATCAAGTTTCTTGGACCAATTCTTTCTAGACCTATTGACAGTCTTTTGCAAAATTAATTTGAGTTCTCTATTACTCAATTCTACTTGACCACTAGACTGTGGGTGATACGGAGATGCAATTCTATGATTGACGTCATATTTAGTAAGCATTTTACGGAAAGCACCATGAATAAAATGTGAACCACCATTAGTCATTAAATATCTAGGGACTACAAACCTCGGAAAAATAACTTATTTAAGCATTTTAATAGAAGTGTTATGATCAACACTACTAGTTGGAATAGCTTCTACCCACTTAGTAATGTAATCAACAACAACTAAAATATGCGTATATCCATTAGAGGCAGGAAAAGGTCCCATATAATCAAAGCCCCAAACATCAAACGGTTCAATAACAAGTGAATAGTTCATAGGCATTTCTTGACGTCTACTAATATTACCAATTCTTTGACATTCATCACAAGATAGGACAAAATTACGGGCATCCCTGAAGAGAGTAGGCCAATAAAAACCGGATTGCAATACTGTCGTGGTTTTGTCACGGTAGATGTCCTAGAGAAAGGACTTAGTCGTGGAGCCATCGAGATGGGTTAGCTTGAAGGGGTTAAAGCGTACACAAGGACGCAAGAGAGTTTACACTAGTTCGGCCCCTTCGATGAAGGTAAAAGCCTACGTCTAGTTGTTATGGAATTGATGGGGTTTCGATGACTAGGGAGCAAACAAGCTTCGCCTATGTCTCGAGTTGTTGTCTGTTGTCCTTGAACCGCCGCCGGGTCATCCCCTTATATACACGGGTGACTCCCGTCGGCTTACTGAGTCCCAATACCGGCTCATAGATGTGTCCGGTTTGGTCTCTACTTATTCCTAACTTACAATACAGGTTAACTACTAACGCCGGTTTACGGCTACAGGCCTTGAACCGGCCATGGGCCTTGAGCCCTCCTCTGTCTTCTTGAGCTTTTAACATACTTAACTACTGACGAAGTTAACCCGGCCCAGATAGGCCGGTTTACGCCCAGTAGTAATATCCCCAACAAATACCTTATGTGCAGTTCTATCTCCTGCGTGGTGTCCTCCATAAGTTTCGGAGTGGCACTTGTGTAGGATATGTTCCTATTCATGCTCAGGTACACAATGTCTAATAACACCATCCACTCCTTCCTTATAAAGATGTGGGTCATCCCAAAAGTAATGTCTCAAATCATAGAAGAACTTTTCTTTTGTTGGTATGTGAAGCTAGGTGGTATAAATTTAGCAACTATGTAATTAGCATAATCAGCATACCAAGGGGTACTACGAGAAGTACTTATGACATTTAATTGTTCATCAGGAAAACTATCATCAATAGGTAGTGGGTCATCAAGAACATTCTCTAACCTAGATAAGTTGTCTGCAACGGGGTTCTCAGCTCCTTTTCTATCAACAATATGCAAATCAAATTCTTGTAGCAAGAGAACCCATCTAATAAGTCTAGGTTTAGCATCTTTCTTCTCCATAAGATATTTAATAGCAGCATGATCAGTGTGGATAGTTACTTTAGAATCAACAATATAAGGTCTGAACTTATCACAAGCAAATACAACTGCTAAAGGTTCTTTTTTAGTAGTAGCATAATTTCTTTGAGCATTGTCTAGAGTCTTACTAGCATAATGGATAACATTTAATTTCTTATCAACTCTTTGCCCTAGAACAGCACCTACAGCATAATCACTAGCATCACACATAATTTCAAAGGGTAAATTCCAATCAGGTGGCTGAACAATAGGTGCAGAGACTAATGCTTTCTTAAGTATTTCAAATGCTTCTACACAATCATCATTAAAGAAAAACGGTATATCTTTTTGTAATAAATTAGTCAGAGGCCGAGAAATTTTTGAGAAGTCCTTGATGAACCTCCTATAAAATCCGGCGTGACCAAGGAAACTTCTGATACCTTTGATGTCCTTGGGACACGACATCTTTTCAATAGCATCAACCTTGGCTTTATCAACTTCAATACCTCTTTCAGAAACTTTATGCCCCAAGACAATACCTTCATTAACCATAAAGTGGCACTTTTCCCAATTCAAGACAAGATTAGTTTCTTCACATCTCTGCAAAACTCGATCAAGATTGCTCAAGCAATCATCAAAAGAAGATCCATAGACGGAAAAGTCGTCCATGAAAACCTCACAAATCTTTTTACAGAAGTCAGAGAATATAGCCATCATGCATCTTTGAAAGGTAGCAAGTGCATTACATAAACTAAAAGGCATACGTATATAAGCAAAAGTACCAAAAGGGCATGTAAAAGTAGTCTTTGATTGATCTTTAGCCGACACAGGTATTTGAGAGAAACCAGAATAACCATCTAGAAAGCGGTAATGTGTATGTTTGCATAATCTTTCTAGCATTTGATCGATAAAAGGTAAGGGGTAATGATCTTTCTTAGTAGCCTTATTTAATTTGCGGAAATCAATTACCATCCTATAACCGGTAATAATTCTTTGTGGAATCAATTCATCTTTATCATTAGGAACAACACTAATACCTCCCTTCTTAGGGACACAATGAACATGACTTACCCACTGACTATCAGCAACGGGATAAATTATACCTGCCTCTAGAAGCTTTAGTATTTCTTTTCTTACCACTTCTTTCATTTTAGGATTCAGACGTCGTTGAGGATCACGAACTGGTTTGGCATCTGCTTCTAAATTTATTTTATGTTGACATAGAGTGGGACTAATGCCCTTAAGATCATCAAGAGTATATCCAATAGCAGCACGATGCTTCTTCAGAGTTTTCAATAATCTTTCTTCTTCATGCTCTGAAAGGTTAGCACTAATAATAACAGGATATATCTTCTTTTCATCAAGATAAGCATATTTAAGATTACGAGGCAATGGTTTAGGCTCAAACAGGGGATCACCCTTAGGTGGAGGAGGATCCCCTAGGATTTCAACAGGCAAATTGTGTTTTAGAATAGGTTCTTGTTTAAAGAATACTTCATCTATTTCCCTTATTTCATTCATAAACATATCGTTCTCATGGCCTAGCAAATATTTTCTAAAGGATCATTAGGAGGTACGGCAATAGAAGCCAGACCAATAATTTCATCCTTACTAGGCAATTCTTCTTCGCGGTGTTGTTTACTAAATTTAGAGAAATTAAACTCATGAGTCATATCATCCAAGCCAATAGTAACAACATTCTTTTCGCAGTCTATCCTAGCATTAACTGTATTCAAGAAGGGTCTACCAAATATAATGGGACAAAAGCTATCTTGTGGAGAACTAAGAACAAGAAAATCAGCAGGATATTTAGTTTTCCCGCACAAGACTTCAACATCTCTAACAATTCCCATTGCTGAAATAGTATCTCTATTAGCAAGTTTAATTGTGAGATCAATATCTTCTAACTCAGTAGGTACAATTTCATGCTTGATTTCTTTATACAAGTCATAAGGTATAACACTAGCACTGGCACCCATATCACATAAGCCATGATAACAATGATCTCCTATTTTAAAAGAAATAACAGGCATGCCTACCACAGGTCTATGTTTATCTTTAGCACAAGGTTTAGCAATTCTAGCAGTTTCACCGCAGAACTGAATAACATGCCCATCAATATTATCAGATAAGAGCTCTTTAACAATAGCAATATTAGGTTCAACTTTAACTTGCTCAGGAGGTGTATATGTTTTAATATTTCTTTTACGAACCACGGTTGAAGCTTTAGCATGATCCTTTATCCTAACAGGGAAAGGTGGTTTCTCAACATAATAAGTAGGAACAATAGGATCATTATAAGTGACAGTCTTTTCTTCAACTTTAATAGGTGCAGCTACTTTTACTTCTATGGGAGGATGATATTTAAACCACTTCTCCTTAGAGAGATCAACATAAGTAGCAAAAGATTCACAGAAAGAAGCTACTATCTCAGAATCAAGTCCATATTTAGTGCTAAACTTATGGAAAATATCGGTATCCATAAAAGATTTAACACAGTCAAACTTAGGTGTCATACCTGACTCCTTACCATTGTCGAGGTCCCAATCTTCAGAGTTGCGTTTAATTCTATCCAATAAATCCCATTTGAATTCAATAGTCTTCATCATAAAAGAGCCAGCACAAGAAGTATCAAGCATGGTGCGATTGTTATCAGAAAGCCAAGCATAAATTTTTTGAATAATTGTTTCTCTTGGAAGCTCATGATTGGGGCATGAATATAACATTGATTTAAGACTCCCCCAAGCTAGAGCGATTCTTTCTCCTTCGCGAGGCCAGAAATTATATATATAATATCGATCACGATGAACAAGATGCATAGGGTAATACTTTTGATGAAATTCCAATTTCAATCTTCTATAGTTCCATGATCCCATATCATCACATAGCCTATACCATGTCAATGCGTATCCCTTCAAAGATAAAGGGAAGACCTTCTTCTTAGCAACATCATCGGGAATACCTGCAAGCTTAAATAATCCACAAACTTCATCCACATATATTAGGTGTTCATCATGATGCTTTGTTCCATCTCCTGTAAAAGGATTAGCTAGCAGTTTTTCTATTATACTCGAAGGATACTCATAAGGAATTTCATTTTCAATAGGTTCAGTAGGTTGAGGAGCAACTCTTTGCTCTACTGGTCGGGGTGAAGATACCTCGAACAAGCCCCTCAAAGGATTACTTTCCATAGTAACAAGTGACAGTAAATTTCAGCACACTATATAAATTTTTCCTTACCAAAGGCGCTTCACTCCCCGGAAACGGCGCCAGAAAAGAGTCTTGATGACCCACAAGTATAGGGGATCTATCGTAGTCCTTTTGATAAGTAAGAGTGTCGAACCCAATGAGGAGCAGAAGGAAATGATAAACGGTTTTCAGCAAGGTATTCTCTGCAAGTACTGAAATAAGTGGTAACAGATAGTTTTGTGATGAGATAATTTGTAACGAGCAACAAATAACAAAAGTAAATAAAGTGCAGCAAGGTGGCCCAATCCTTTTTGTAGCAAAGGACAAGCCTGGACAAACTCTTATGTAAGGAAAAGCGCTCCCGAGGACACATGGGAATATCGTCAAGCTAGTTTTCATCATGTTCATATGATTCGCGTTCGGTACTTTGATAATTTGACATGTGGGTGGACCGGTGCTTGGGTGATGTTCTTACTTGAACAAGCATCCCACTTATGATTAACCTCTATTGCAAGCATCCGCAACTACAACAAAAGTATTAAGGTAAACCTAACCATAGCATGAAACATATGGATCCAAATCAGCCCTTTACAAAGCAACGCATAAACTAGGGTTTAAGCTTCTGTCACTCTAGCAACCCATCATCTACTTATTACTTCCAAATGCCTTCCTCTAGGCCCAAATAATGTAGAAGTGTTATGTAGTCGACGTTCACATAACACCACTAGAGACTAGACAACATACATCTCATCAAAATATCGAACGAATGCCAAATTCACATGACTACTAATAGCAAGACTTCTCCCTTGTCCTCAGGAACAAACGTAACTACTCACAAAGCATAAACATGTTCATAATCAGAGGGGTATTAATATGCATATAAGATATGAACATATGATCTTCCACCAATTAAACCAACTAGGATCAACTACAAGGAGTAATTAACACTACTAGCAACCTACTACCACCAATCCCGGACTTGGAGACAAGAATTGGATACAAGAGAAGAACTAGGGTTTTGAGATGAGATGGCGCTGATGAAGATGTTGATGGAGATTGCCCTCTCCCAATGAGAGGAGCGTTGGTGATGATGATGGCGATGATTTCCCCCTCCGGGAGGGAAGTTGCTCCGGCAGAATAGCTCTGCTGGAGCTCTAGATTGGATCCGCCAAGGTTCCGCCTCGTGGCGGCGGAGTTTCGTCCCGAAAGGTTGCCTCTTATTTTTTTCTCGACGAAAGACTTCATATAGGAGAAGATGGTCATCGGAGAGCCACCAGGGGGCCCACGAGGTAGGGGGCGCGCCCTAGGGGGGGGCGCCCCCCACCCTCGTGTGAAGGGTGTGGGCCCCTGGTCTTCATCTTTGGCGAGGATTTTTCATTATTTATTATAAGGTGTTCCGTGGAGTTTCAGGACTTTTGGAGTTGTGCAGAATAGGTCTCTAATATTTGCTCCTTTTCTAGCCCAGAATTCCAGCTGCCGGCATTCTCCCTCCTTATGTAAACCTTGTAAAATAAGAGAGAGTAGCCATAAGTATTGTGACATAATGTGAAATAACAGCCCATAATGCAATAAATATTGATATAAAAGCATGATGCAAAATGGACGTATCAGCAGGCTCGACAGGACACGTGCGAGCAGCAAGGCCGCCCATGCTCACCGGGAAGCGAGCTCTTTGACCTCCATGCACCAGCTGCCGCCCGCCTCGCTCACAACTTCTCCGTTAATGGGTTAATTAAAGCACCTGGACGGAGGGTGTTTGCTTGTGATCCCATGGCATCATTTCCTTTGTTCGTGTTTTCAACTAGTATCCCTCCCTAATTTAAATTGCCCATAGGGCAACGGATAATACGACCACAAATAAAATGGCAACAGATAATATGACGACAAATTTACAATGGCACACATAATAATTGTCTTGCATATTCCGAATAATTTAAAATGGCATATGCGGCAAAGCCCGGAATACACGGGGGCAAGAGAAGAAGGAAATTGCATACAAGGATCTGGGCCGCTACCATCTCTACTCGTTGATGGATCACCGGGCAGCGAAATCCTCCAGCTCCTTCTTCAATTCCTCACGACTTTGCTTGAAAGCAGCCACGGATTCCTGCACCTCCTACTCGCGCTCGATCCGGAGCTTCCTCAAGCCACCCATCAGTTCCTCGACGACCGCTTTCAGCGTCATCTCCGAGGCACTGCTCTGCTCATGCAGCATCTTCCATCCGACGGCCTCCTCCTCCTTCTCGGCGACCAACTTGAGGAGCTTCGCATTGTCATCCATGAGTTGCTCGACAAGGCCGGTTGCCTTGTCAACCAAGGCATCGCTGATCTTGAGCAGCTTCATCAAGCCGTCGACTAGCTCCTGCTGCGCCCGGACATCTCTGCTGCGGTTGCGGCTTCGCGGCGGGACCTCTCTAGTGCTTCTGCGGCCTTGGTCTTTGCTACCTGGTTATATGTCCACCC
The DNA here is from genome assembly GCF_003073215.2 of Triticum urartu. Taxonomy (NCBI): domain Eukaryota; kingdom Viridiplantae; phylum Streptophyta; class Magnoliopsida; order Poales; family Poaceae; genus Triticum; species Triticum urartu. The sequence goes on from NC_053024.1 coordinate 457,935,546, forward strand.
TAAACTCCTCCTACCGGTCATGGCGGAACGACTTGACAGAGAAAACCAGTTTTGTGGGTGATGAGGAGAGGAACTGTGAAGTAATTTTTGAGTGGGTAGTTTTTATAGCCCGGTGCTAAGTGTGAACACATATTAGTTTGAGAGGTGTGAACAGATTTGCAATTACTTATTGCGTCGTAATCAGCAATGTGACAAGAAACAAGGTCAAAATTTATTGATGGCAGAAGGTTGACCACGTGGTTGCTCACCGTTTAGGCGGCCGCGGCGCGCTCCGCTCTGGCGTCCCTGCGCGCGCTCTGCTCGCCGTTGAGGCAAAGTTACAATGGCAACTGTTAATAATTCTTAATAATTGTCTTACATATTCAGCATAATTTAAAATGCCAAATGCGGCAAGGCCCAGAACACTCACGGCCTACATATGCATACAATTATAATAAAATATAAGCTAAAAGGCTGAGTTGGCGGCCTTCGGACGATGGTCTTCTCGGACTCCATGATTAGCATAGCACCCTTGCGGCCATTCACTCTGAGTGTCCCGACCCGCCTCCGCCTACGGAGCTGCTGGCGCTGATGGGAGGCTCTTGGGGCTGCCGGGCCTCGTCTAGAAGAGCTTGACAGTGTGCAATCGCGCGCATGACAACTCCGTGGAACCTCTCCATTTCCATGTCTCTGGCCTGGTAGCAAATTCCGTCGATCACCTGCATCCTCCAGATATCACGTTGGCGATGTTCTACTTCATCGGGGACGTCACCTCCGCCAAGGATGCGCTCGAGCCTGGCCACCACATCACCGGGATCGAGGTTGACATGGCCGCCGCGGGCAATGATGAATCGGTAGGCTACCTTTGTCTTGACTGAATCACAGAGGTCCTGTGCCCATTCCTTGTGGGGTATCAGGCTCTCGATGAGCACTGGTGACGGCGGTTCTTCGGGTGGGTCATCGATCATGCCGCTGAGCAGCTCTGGATCTCTTGCACGGTGGATGGCAAAGTTCTCATCACACCTCCTCTGCAATATGTTGATCGTGCTCCCAAGGACTGTGACGCCGATATCGCTGCCGATGGGCCATGGTGCCTACACCGGCCGATGAAGCTCTTGCTCCCCGACCTGCTCCGGCTCGTTCTCCTCGTCGAAGATGTAACGTAGGTAGGCATTGGCGTCGAAGCTTTGGTCGTTGCCTGGCATGCTTGGAATAACTAATGGTAGATGGGTGATGACTAGATCTTCGTAGAGTGTCGCAGTGGTGCGTTGCCACCTGGGTTATATGCAGCAAGCCGTTAGATGGTGGCGGGAAACCGGTGAGGGAATAGGCGTGGATTTTACAACTCACCCATGTGGAGCGCGGGAAGCATTGGCTGGAGCGCGGGAAGACGAAGTGGAGCACACACACAACCCGAATACCGTAGCCGGTGCCACGTATTATTTATCACACAAGTGTTAACATAAGGAAATGCATGTGTAGCTTACTAATCATCGCACACGAGTACTCGCGGACGCATCGTGTGCGATACTCCTAGCCATCGCAAGCAACTAGTTTGCATTTTTCGAAGTTTTTTGTACACATAGAGTCGCACATGAACTAACTGTATTAACCGTCTGTGTTGTAAATTCTCATCGCAAATAGTTCATCCGAGTTGGCTATTTGCCACGTATCACACTTGTTAAGTTGAACCGTTTCTGTTGCGTTCGCTAATTGAAAACAGTTTGTCCGAGTCAACCATATGCCCTATATCACAAACACCTTGATGTGGCTCACCGTTCATGTTGCACTACCTAATAGCAAATGGTTCATCGGAGCAAATTGTATGACGTATATCGCACACACATTGAGATGGCTGCCCATTTCTGTTGTTCTGCCTCATCGCAAACAGTTCGAACGGGTTAACCGTGTGGCCTGAATCGCACACGCAACTAAAATTTGAACCATGTTTGATGCATCCTCCTTCACAAAGGTTTTGCACCTTTTTAACGGTTTTCATACACCATCGTTTGCGATTACTCCATCGCACACAGTTTCTCGAAGAGTCTCTGATCGTAGTGTCATGTTAGCAGCATCCTGCAGTAGTGTTGGGTCCAACTGTGAGTGGGAACTTGTGCATGTGTACACTCGTCACCGGGTTCCACTTCCAAAAATCTCAAACTGCCCAGAGGTTGAGCACATCGTTTATGACCGTACTTTCAAGTACGGTCATCGTGAATGTCGTCTACAGAAGATAGCAATTTGTCAAGTTCCCGATCGCTCTTGGGATTTAATGGAATATGTAGTTGTTGCTATCTTCTACAAGCTTGTTGCCTTCCTTCATAGTTCGACTTGATGGATATTGCTCAAAAATCAGTTTCTATACAAGGATGAGTACTGTGATGCAATTCAATACGAGGGTCCTGTGTTTGCTGCCACCACTCATGGCACTGTTTTTGCATGGAATCCTTATGCTTTCGGTATGTTTGTCTTCCACCGTAATTATAATTGTTTCATCCACATGCATGCGAGTTAGCTAGTTTCCCTTTACTAATTAACCTTCTTGTGTTTCCAAGGTCCTGTGAACATTCCACCACATATACTGAAATAATTTATAACCAAGGGGGAGATGACGATGATGATGATCACGAGCATTAGGACCCATATACTCAGTGGCGCCTGGCAACTTATTTCGATGGATCACCTCTTCTTGCCTATATACAGGGCACCGCTGATGTGACTAAGGAAGCAGGTGTTGTCTCTCATGGTCGCACTCTCCGGACCTATTCTGACATCTGTTGCAGGGTATTCGAGGTGGATACTACTGTGCTAGCGCCAACACCTTCTCCCTGGTTTAGTATTGATACTCTTGGAGGAAACTCGCTCTTCCTTGGGCAAAACTATCCAATCATGGTGAAAGGCGATCCAGCTGCTGTTGACACAACACTACTACCATTTATGAGAAGCAATTGTATCTATACCTCGGACATTGCTATGCTTCCATATCGTGGCTATCACAATATGGGTCATGAAATAGGCCCTTCAGCCTGGATGATCAGTCCTGCGTTGGTCTCGAGATTGATAGTAGCTGGCCCTTCTGAGACAAACTCTTCTAGTTCAAAGCAAGTGTTTCCAACGTCGAGGAGTGGTTGAGCTGAAGTTCATTTCATTGCTTGTTATTTGTTGTGTGATGAAAACTTTAGTATTTACTAGAATGTTTTGTTGGAACTCATCTATAATCCAACATGTATCCTCGTTGTCGTTGTGTGTTGATGACTTGTTGTATGTAATGAATGGTACATTTGCATATGCATGTCATAAACTCAATTTACAAATGGTTTTCGACTCACTTCTTGGAGTGTTAGTGACGTAGTAGTATAGCCAACATCCGTAGTAGTATGAAGTTTCCATATCACATAGAGCCAACCAATAGTTAGGTGTCGCACGGAGGCCGAGAAATATGGTGATAGTGTGACTGCGTGAGGTGGGCTTGTAAGTAGTATGATGTACGCGCAGGGCTTGCCGTGTTTCCTACTCCTTCGGTCTGCCTCCTTTTGCCGACACGTGAGACATCCAGCATCCAGGTCATGTCATGCAAGAAAATGGAGTGCTAGTTGAAGCCACGTGATGTGCATCTTGGGTTAAACTGTAAATAGAATCTTACTACTCTTGACTCTTGAGTAACTCCAAAAGCGGCCACCAAAGATCTTTATTGGATTTGTTTTTCATCACCAGCATGTCGAGGTGAAAGATGTGCAGGTTCAGTGGGTCCTCTTGCGTTTTCACTGACATGTGGGACTGCATGTGAGCAAACAGACGATGGGCTCCGCGCGTCTGCTGGCTGGCTGAGAAGAGAGATAGAGGAGGGCTGAGCACGGACTCCAGGAAATTTGTTGTGCGTAAGCAGCACCTCGATATAGGCTCGATATAGTGGGGTGGCATGAGCCATAACTAGCATTCACGTCTAGCAGTATGGCACATGCCACCCACACGAGTCCCATCCGACACCAATTTTCTTGGAGTCCGTGCTACAACCATCTCTTCTCCCTCCTATTTTCTCAGCCATCGCGCACTGGGCGGGGTGGGGGTTTGCCGATAGTCGGTTTTCTCAACTGTGGTCCCACTTGTAAGTGAAAATACAACACAGCACGCATTCCCCCTTGAGCGGCGTGCCTGACCAACCATGTGGGCAGCGGGGTGCGATGCGAACACGGCAAGCTTTTCCTTTTGAACTTGTATCTTGTCAAATTTGGTTCTGCTCCATGGCGCGACCGATAGATAGAAATAATGATTTCCCTAGAGTAATGAGAAGTTAGGTTCTGGCGCGGTTCATGCATGGAGTACATACAAAAATTATCAAGTTGATGCGAAAGGTAAGATAATTACTAGTAGTACAATATACTACTACATGGATTTGACGGAAAGATAAAGATACATACGGATCCATCAATGACATCCTCACGCCCTAGTGCGCCAGGTCACCAACCGATGTGTGAGGAGCAGCGGCGTTGGCGGCGAGCTCAACGTGCTTCTAAACAATGTCGTCCAAGGTTGCCCTGCGGGTCAAGAAGGCCAGCGACCTATTATCCTCCTCTGGCACGTAGTAGTCCTGGTGGACAATTTGTGCGTAGACATGGGTGATTACATCGACGGTGTCTTGCTGCGCCAGGCGCTGCGCGGTGAGCGCGACCTCGAGGTGGACATTCTCCAGCGCGACGGCGGGCAGTCGCAGGGCCACTAGTGCGTCGAAGAGGTTGTCACCATAGAGGCCGTTGAGGGTGGCAGGCATCACAGAGCCTGGGCGCGTGGGCTAGAGGCGTTTGTCAAGGTCGTCCACGAGCTTCTTGACGACGGTGAACTTGTCAAGGAAGCCGACGAGAACCTTGTCGAACAAGGAGATGAAGCTGTCGTCCAAGCGGCCTCTCACCCTGGCGTCCTCAAGCATGACCTGGAGACGTTCCTCAGTGTCGGGTCGCAGGCCGGCGTCGTGGACTATATGGCACAGCCGGCTGATGCTCGCGCTCATCGCCTCCATGGGTCTAGCTTCTAGTCAACTAATCTTGCGATTGGAGTGATCACTCTTGCCCTTGGTTAGGCTGCATAGGTGCGTAGGATTCGTAGATTGGACTGGCGGGGCGCCTTTATATGAGAAGTGCAGACTGTGTTGAATTCACGTCCGTGTTGGCCATCTACTCCTCGGCCCTCTACTGCACCTGCCTTTGGCTGTATGACAGGTGGGCCAGCCACCTATTGGGCCCACGTGTCATACAACCAAAGGCAGGTGCAGTAAGTCAATGAAGCTGCGTCCCCTCCGTGTCGGTGTAGTATAGTCATCTCACCGGACCTCTAGTTGGGGCCAAACGAGAGAACTTTGATGTTTACTGGTTTATTTGTCCCCTTTGCATTTTGTGCCAAGTTTTGACCTTTGATTTAACTAATAAAATGTTAATGCATGTAACCAAAAATGTTGTGTAATCCCAAAACACTTAGGCATGGTACATTAACTCCCTCCTCATTTCTTATTTCGTGACATATCAACCAATGAGAGATGTGGGCCGTGCATGCTTTCAATGACTTGAGACTACCAAACATGACATGCAGTGGTTAGTTCATTGCATGTAATCCTATTAATTAGCAAAAACACATTAAGTTCTCTCGCCGATAGGAATAAAACAATACACCATGTATTTATTTACAGAGGAAGTAGTACATTTTTTGTTACATGTGTTACTAGATATTGCTAGTCAAATAATAAATCCAGATGGACGTGGTAGTACTACTAAATCCAGACGGTGGTGCTAGTACTAGTAGTACTACTACCAATGTACTAGTAGCACTGTACTACCCGTTGGTCAAGTTATTACGTGGTGCTCCTCACAGTGAAGTGACAAGACCCTGCGCCGAAGATGACACCTGAGTATAGGCGCCATGTTCGGTATACCAAAGTCAGCCTCACCGTCTGCAGTCACTATCATCATGGCTGTAGAGCTAGCCTGCTTACAACTAGCCGTGTTCGACATAATTTCCCGTGCATAGATGCCCGTGCATTGCACAGAACACCAAGATTGGGGGTGGACGGCGCCGGAAGCGGCCATCGCGCCAGATTTTTCCATGGCCTTCTATATGTGGTGGGGAGGATATAAGGCTGATTGTGAGAGACAAGGAGTTGTTTGTAAATAGGGAACAAGTGCGGGCATCTTTTTGCAAAACTGGAGAAGTTTGGTTTGTATGCGTCAGATCTAGATCCGACGGCTATTGGTGAAAGATGGCAGCCACAACATCATCACCAACTCATGACCTCTTTGATTCGCAGGATTTTGAAAACGCAGCAATAGGACACGGCAATATTACAAGTTTCAAACTGATATTACAAATGTTAGGAGTAATGCTGCACCTACGAAGAGGGAATTACTAGGAAGTTTACGTAAGAACTTTCGTTACTTTAGGTGGATGCAGCATTATCGTACAAACTAAAATCCACCGCCCTGACAAGTCACTAATGGGCAAATAAATTTTCGAGTCTCTGGCCACTTGATGTTTCAAAAAAATCAGCTTCTGCGGAGTCTTTGTCATTTAGGCTTAGACGCTTGCGGTGATCAGCACGCCATTCATTGCTGCGCCAGAGAACGCCAAACCTCATTACCTTGAGCACACTTGACTCCAGAACAAAGAACCTGGCCAATTTAATCTCAGATGTGCTGCCTCGGTAGTCGATCAAATCAATTTCTGTAAGATGGTGATCAAGGCATTCGATGAGATTGTTGTAGTGCAACACATTTTTCATTTTCGGGTCTTTTTTTATCTGCAAAAGAAGAGAACATATTAGAGCAGCTGGATGTATAAGATTGCCGTGTCATCAAGAGGTACCAATATCATTCGCTCATACGATAGGGTTGGCTGGCTATACTACTACGGCACTCATTTACCTAGGAGCACGTGAAGAGCTTGGGCATTTGTTGCCTTCCACTATGTGGTTGATGCCATATTTCTCAAAAGTATGCCACATAATATGCATCGATGTCAAATCAAAAGATTTTGGCACCGCAACGCGTTGTAAGAGAGTTGGCATCACTGTGCACACAGACCCACATGTATAAACATATCAGTCAAACCAACTACACCAGCCTCTCACTCTCCCAAACAAGTGTTTTTTTATTGCCTCAGTCCTCTCTCTCTCATGCAAGTGTTTTTTCATTGCGTGAGTTAATTTGGCACCGGAGCAAAGTAGGTGATCCAGATTGAGGCACCAGGTGAGCAATGGAGGGGCATCAATGCCAAATGCATCACAAGTGAATTTGGCACGTGTTTTGGCCTACATAGTGGAGGGCCGTTATAGCCCACTTTTGTACTACCTCGTATTTAGTGTAAAATTTTAACCATAGATTTACCTAAGAAAATGCCAATGCATGTCACCAAAAATTATACCATTTGAAATTATGTTAAAATATGAATCCAACGATATAATTTTTAGTGACATGCATTAACATTTTGTCAGTTAAATCTATGGTCAAATTTTGATACTACAAAATAGGAAGAGTAAACTAGGACGGAGGTAGTACTTGCTCTTAGGGTAACCATAGAGTTACTAGTCTAAGTTACTTTCCACTATGACTAGCCTAGGCTACTATAGTAGTACAACAACAAAATGATGCAGGTGATCACGTGAGAAAAAATACTAAAAACATTTCTTTCGGTGCAGTGCGTAGATGCAATTTTGAACACTACACTTGTCATCGTAATTTGGGAAAATTATGAAAAAATTGAGCTACGTTATGATTACCGTTTACTAATAGGAAAGAAGTTTCACCTCGATGGGTAGCTTCTCCATGCACGGAAAGCATGTAAGGAATCCAACAACTTGATCTAGATTGGGGTCGATAGATTTTATTGCAAGATCTTCACTATGCGCATAGACTAGGTCAAGCTTGTGGGAATCATTTTCTGGAAGACGGTCATAAATACATCAAGAATAAATTTAAAAATGTGAATTTCAAGAAGACAGAGAAGAAGATGAGTGTTGTACCTAAACGATTACAGATCCAATAAAGAGTTCAGAGAATTTGGCAGACGAGTACACCAATGCTATCAATTTCGGCGCGTCAATGACCCTGATTTTTGTTGGATCTTCTAGATCAGATACAAGCAATCTCTTAAGGAAAGGCGCATTCTCAATGACCATAACATGGAACAGCTAGAGTGATCTCTTCCCAATTGATGTCTTGTTGCGGGGCCAGCAAGACACAAAAATCCATCGGAGATTCATCGAGGCGATGCAGAGACTAATGAACTAAGGATCTGCTCAAGACGAAGGTACTCGAGCGCAGTACAGCCGCGGAGTAGGTGCTCCATAGCCAGCATCGAGATGCCAACGTCGAACAGGTCGAGTTGCTTGACTTGAGGGAGAAGAAGGGCGGGGCACGACATTAATCTGTGGAAGATAGCAAGAGCTGAAGCTGGCGCGGCACAGCGTTGGCGTGAGGTGGAGCGCGGACGACGGCAGAGAGCGACATCGTCTAGCTTCAAAGCTGAGCTCCTCGAGCTTATCTAGGGCGGAGATAAGAACCACTCGTCGAACTTGGCTTGGACCTTGTAGTTGGTACTGAACATGTGGATGTTAAGGCGTCTGGCTGGCCCAGGGTGCGATGAAAGGATCTTGGAGACTGCGGCCATGCGTTTGCAGTCCCTTTCGCAGAGGGAGCTGTCGACGGTGAGGTTGAGGGGGACGCGCTGCCAGAGGGGGCGCCATCGCCGGGAGAGCAGGGTGGTCCGCATAGAAGATTTGATGGGGAGGAGGCCGATGATGACGAGCAGCATGTCGTCGGGGAGGCTGCTGATGAAGTCTAGGTTCGTTGGATGTGGTTTTGGCTCGAGCCGCCTCTGCTTGTTGGCTGCCTCGCCATCCATCTCAACCAGCGGCGACGTCGGTGTACACATGTGCTGGTCTATGTTGTGTGCTGGCCTGCTGGGTGTGCGCGAGTGCGTCCTTCTGTGCATGCCGTCGTGCAGTGGTGAATTGTGCGCGAGTGCGTCCTTCACGCGAAAGAAGTGTGTCCTCAAAGCGCCCTCAATTTACTAGCGTGCAGGGTGCTACCCTGAGTAGTTTCAACTTTGTTTACTTCACTGTATGTCAGATGGGCTTCTAGTTTACTTATTTTCACCCACTGCCACATGGGCCAGCACACGAAGATAGAGAACACGAGCTGACAAGGCAACATTTGGACTGGTTGACCGGTCTACTAAACAATATACGGAGCTATACACTAACATGGTGAGTGTATAACCCGTCGGTATAGAGAGTTCGAGTGATCAAATACCTAGGCTGTCGGGGATATACCCCGCGGTATGACCTGGACGGACTTGGCGACTCACAAATGACCCGCCCTAACTTGACGACTCATGAAGTAACCCGCCCGGATCTCTCCATTCACTGATGACCCGGCTGGGCCTATTCACTTATTGGTAACCCGGCAAGTGGGTCAGAGGAGCGACAAGACCCGGTGGCCCAGAAGGCGGCTCGTGGGAAGGCCGACTTATGTTCTTGTGGGCCGGCTTAAGATGAAAGAATAAGGAATATTCTTCTACAAAAGAAGCAAGACTAGAACTCCACTTGTAATAGAGTAATCCTAATCCTACTAGGAGTTGTCATGTAACCCACCCCTTCAACTTATATAAGGAGGGGCAGGGCGCCCCAAAAAGGTCAACTTTTTCTAGACGTCTCAATAGACAAGTTTCATAAGTTAGGGTTAGACAGACAAGTCTATAGCTCTTGAGATAGAGCACCCTTGTAATCATGTTCATCATCATCAATATCAATAAAGTAGGATTTAGTCTTTTACCTACACTGTGAGGGGCTGGACCTGGGTAAAACCTCGCGTCTCTCGATTCCGACCAACCCCTTCAAGCTACTACATGGATGCGTTAGCCTCACGACTAAGTCGTGACACGAAGGACATCTGCCGTGATAATTCCATGACGGTTGTGGCCAATCGTGGGGCCTGCACACGGTGATGTTGGGTTCTTGGAGGGATCTCTCCTAGGGATCGAAGAGCTCGCAATTTTCCAGATGAAGAAGAGCTGGTTTGAAAAGATCTACATCAGAAGTTAAGGTTGCATTGCGTGTCATGGCATGTACTTACGATCCGCTGATCCAACGTCAGGTCAATTTTTGGAGCGTGTTCTTGAGGGTAGGGAGGTTTTTCACTACAGATCTGATCTGTACCGACGAGTTATGGTCAAATCGAAAGCAGCAGTATCAATCCACCAAACCCTGCTGATTGTTCCATACGTTAGGAAAACAGGAATCGGACCCGGCCTCAAAACCGGCCACGGCCCGGAGGAAGACCCAGGGGTGGAGACGGACTCGGCCTCCATGGCTGTGACTCACCGTCCAACTACACTGTTGCCGGCTTCTGCCATCGCAGAATCGCCTCGCCGGTTTGCTAGTCTCGGCTGCGAACCGCCTCCGTTACCTGCCTCAACTGCAGCAGGGGAGAACCGCTGGCCGCTCCACTGTCCTTCGCCTCCGGCCAAGCACTGGCTCCGCCAAGTTCCCTGCGGGTCACCTTCTGCCACGGATGTTGTATTTTCTGTTATTGCAACACAGTTTAGAGTCAGACAAAGAGGATTTTCGCATCCTATATCTGAAGTTGAACTAGCTGGACCTTTCTAGCATATATACTGGAGATATTTAAGGATTGATAATTGATGCCTTCTCATTGTTGTGGTGCTGCTTCTCAAGGATGCAATCAAACATATTAAAGCAAAATCAGAAAGGAATAGTGGTGAGTACTTGTTCTGTCTACAACAAGAAAAGTCTGTTTGCCATGGCCATTCTGAGCCGCCGGCCCTACTAAATCGCCCTCCCGAGCCGTCGTCTGTGGAACAATCCCGACCGGATCGCTGATTGTGGCCGCCTCCCACACCGCACCGCACAGCTCCACCCGACGCTCTTCTGCCGTTGAGCCTTGCTCCGCGGGTGCCCGAGTGCGTTAGCAGTTCCATCGCTGACAAGTCGTCGAACGCCTCAATTCGCCTCCTACCACCACCATCACTGCTTCGCTGATGGCGAGCCGCCTCTGCTGCCGCACAGTGACTCGCCTCCGAGCGGCTCATTGGCTTGATTCAGTTTCCGAGCCGCCCATAGCTCCGTGTCCCTGCTTGGGTCTGCCTCTGACCCGTGGCTCGTCTGAACCGCGGACCTGCCTTCGCCACTTCCAAGTGGCCCCGCGTCCACGCCAAATCATCTCCGCTGAATTGCCTTTCTGCCTCCGACGAGCCGCCCGCACTGGTCGAGGCGTGCCGTTGCTGCTAAACCACCACTGTGGTCTGCCCTGCAGGGGTCAAGTTTTGTAGTAGCAAAGAAGAGTCTTCAGAGATGGTTGTATCTATGATGGGCTGCCGTCGTCTCAAATCTGCTGGCAGAAGCAAGCAAGAATCAACTACTATATTACTATGGCAGTCAAACCAACCACTACGATTGACAGATAGCCCTCACGTATTTAGAAGAAACCCCGAGGCTGGGCGCAAGTCACTGGACCAAGCGCGTGTATTGTCCAGGTTCCAAGGCTGAGTTATCCACGGAACAAAATGTGCTTATCCAGTATGAGCGCCTGAGATATAAAAATACCAGGTGATATTTACCCGGTCTATTTTGACGCATATTAATTTCTTCAAAAAACAAACTACTCTGGTATGTGTGTTTTAAATGCAGGATAATTATCCATCACAAAAGTGTTGTGGATGTGGAGCGCGGGCCAGCATTACTCTGCGCTGGCGTTCACCCGTGCCATGCTGCTCAACGGATACACGTGCAAGTCGCCGCCCCCGCTGTTCGGTTTACATCTGTCCGCGCCCGCGATTGACTCGACCGTCCGCGTGACTTACTGCAGTTGCAATTGACTCGCCCGTCCGCATGGCTTACCGCGCCTGCAATTGACTCGCCCGTCCGCGCTGGCTTACAACGCCACGGCCGGCTCATCTATCTGCTCCTGCGGCCGACTCGGCCGTGATTGATTTCAACTTCACCGTGGTGATCATCAAACTCCGTGCTGGATAATTTCTGGCCTAACTTATCAGGACAAGTTGTCTTTTGCAAAAGGGATCGTTGTATGACTAAGCTGTTGAACGACTCATTTCAGGAGTATATAACAGTCAAATATGGAGAATCTTAAGCCAACTCCTCGAGTCATCATAAGACTCGGGGGCTACAATGACATGACTTGGCAGAATTGGCCGGTTTTAGTGAATTCAAGAACTCCGGGTCATTGGAGGGAAAAATAACCTGGCCCCGGAGGCTACTGTCTTATTGGCGAATATTTAAAGGTTGTCAGCAGATTTCCGGCTTAAAAAGAAGGATTCCAGTTCAAAATCCGGCTCAAGGGAAATTGGTCTCCCACAAAGCGTTGAAGCTCTTAATATCCGGTTTAAAATACGACTCAAGAAAAATTAAAGGTTGCCAAAGAGAGCTTGCTGCCATGATGCGTGGTTCAAACATGGGTATCATGCCTTATTGGCTTATCTTATTGGTCACTCGGGGGCTTCTTGCTCAATGAGCATAGATGTGTTTACCCTCTTGCTCCGGTTTACACGCCTTATTGCAAATCACTTGGAGGCTTGACTCCTGAGTTACAGGGACCAAAGAGAGTTCGTTGCACAGCACAACTCAAACATAGGTACCCAGCAAGCACAACTTAGAAATATATCACTTGGGGGCTTCCTGCTCTTCGAGCATAGCTATGACTACCCTTGTTGATCCGGCTTATATGCCTGAAATAAAATGTTACTTGGGGGCTCTTTGTTCAACGGACAAGAGTTTTTATGACCCTTGTAATAGGCTTAAAAGCCAGGCTTGGAAGCTAGGTGTATTCACCTAAAAAGCCGGGTTATCCTGCCTTTTTAAGTCTGCCACTCCGCCCAGGTAATCCTGGAATGACCCACCATACTTTTGACAAGTCAATCTTATACAGACCCTGAACTTGTCAAAGTTAAAATGATGATTGGTTATGTGAGGTCCAACTTATAAGGTTTGTGTGAAGGTTTAACTCAGTGGTCGTGCGGCCCTTGAAAGCACTTGATTTTTTAGGCCTGGCCACCTATGAAAGCCTTGATTTTCTGTTATTTGATTTGAACATATTTTTGAGGTTCCTCTCCTATGACATATTAATACATGGTTAAAAACCGATGATGGCTACGATGCCTTATGGTTCATATATAAAACTACCCGGTGTTTATTAACCCGGCCTGGCTTTGGACTTTAAGTCGCCAGTATATGATGATTTTTTGTGCTTTAAGCTCTAGCTCTAAGCTTTGGGATATTACCCCTTGCTGCATGTGGCATTATAAGCCGGCAGTATGAACTGATTTCACAAGCCATGTAGCCTTGATTATATGACCCATCATTGAGCATCTTTGGGTTTGATAACCCACCCTGATAGTAGACTTTAAGTCGCCAGGATATTTTGCCTTGGGCAATCAAAATTATGATATTTCATGACTCCAGGTTGATACTAGCTCTGGATTATAATTATCAAGGCATCACCATGGTATTAATTTATAGCCGGCAGTGTGAACCAAATTCACAGGTATATTTTGTACTTGTTATATGAAGATGCGAGGTTTGATAACCCGCCATGGCTTTGGACGTTAAGTCGCCAGTATACTTTGGATTGCGCCTTTGGAATCATGCGCTTATAAATCATTGGATGATTAGCCTCACTAGATGTGGCGATGTAAGCTAGCAATTTGAGCCAATATTCCAGGTATGTTTTTAAATTGATTGGATGAATATGCGAGGTTTGATAACCCGCCCTGGCTTTTGACTTTAAGTCGCCAGTATGTTTAGGCTTGAATGGCCCTAATGCTAGTCTTTTTCATAATTGCATAAGACTATATTATGTTTGGGTTGTTACCCGCCCTGGTTTTTGACGTTAAGTCGCCAGAGCATATGTTGTTTAAACTTTGTGCAGGATTTGCAGAGCTATGACTTACATAAATGATTAAGTTCAAGCCCATCATCAAAAATTGTAATTGGTGTTTCACAAGGGTTATCAATTATTGATTTTCACAAAGGCTATAAGCCGCCGGGTTACAAAAATCCCGGATTACAATGGATGCGCAGCGGTCAAGAGCCACTGAGTATTTAAACTCCGGATTTACTTGTGAACCGATAAGGTATTCAAATCTTTAATAGCCAAACTTGGATGGATTGTCATGATGATTTTGAATGATTGAGGTTTTCATATTGGATTACATTATTCAAATCTCAAATAGCCAACATGGCTGGATTTTTATTATGGTTATCAACAACCAATATTATGGTTGAGGTTTTCAAAGTTGCTTCAGCGCAATGGCTACTATTTTATCAATGGGTATTATTTATTCTACAATGGAAGGAATAGTTCTGAGTCGCTGCAGGCTTACGACCCGGCACTTGGGGGCTACATTATTCAAGTTGAGATTACATAAAATATGCAAGTCCCATGTCACTGGCAGCATGCACCATGGCACTTGGGGGCTAATGTAAAGTCATTTTTTGCTCGCCTTATTGAATACTTGACTCATCACATTGTAATGAGCCGGCCCTTGGGGGCTACCAATTGCTCCTGTCAAAAATTCAAGGTACACAAGCCTTAATCCATTATATTGAAGGGTTCATTGCTTAGTTGGTAGAGTACAAAGCTCTTAACCTTATGGACGTGGGTTCGAGCCTCATGGTGGGGGTTTACATCATATGATGTTATTTTCAATGAAGTATACATAAAGTCCCAGCTCAGTATTTTCTTGCTGAGCCGGTCCTTGGGGGCTACACGTTGCTGCTCAAGTCTACATGATCATATCTACAAAGTCCCTGCTCATTATTGCATAATGACCCGGCCCTTGGGGGCTACAAGTGATATGCATATAAGGGAGGTACGTTTTCAAGCTTGATGTTAGCAACAATTATGACCCGATGCCATCAATATTTACAAACAGGCAGTTTTTGGCAATGATAAACTGGCAAGTTCTACATCTTCAAGCCGGCTGAAAATCAGATGAGTATTTACAGACTAATACTTTTTGTTAAGCATTGGGAGCTGAATCAAATGAATTATTCTTCACAATATTTTTCTGTGAGAAACCAATGCCAGCAAATTGATTATGAGGCTGGTTTATTGACCCAAACTTTCCAGAAGAAGGAAATGACAAGGACTTAAGGATGATCAGGTGCCGGCTTACAAGAACTTTTAACCCGGAGCACAACCTGTCAATTTTGTTCTTGTGTTTATTTTGCAGGATCAGTTTAACATGGATAAATCCAAATTAAACTGGGGGCTAATGTCGGGGATATACCCGGCGGTATGACCCGGCCGGAAGTATGACCCGCCCAGACTTGGCGACTCACTAATGACCCACCCTAACTTGGCGACTCATGAAGTGACCCACACGGATCTCTCCATTCACTGATGACCCGGTTGGGCCTGGTCACTCATTGGTAACCCGGCAGGCGGGTCAGAGGAGTGATAAGACCCGATAGCCCAGAAGGCGGCTTGTGGGAAGGCCGACTTATGTTCTTGTGGGCCGGCTTAAGATGAAAGCATAAGGAATATTCTCCTACAAAGGAAGCAAAACTAGGACTCCACTTGTAATAGAGTAATCCTAATCCTACTAGGACTAGTCATGTAACCCGCCCCTTCAACTTATATAAGGAGGGACAGGGCGCCCCAAGAGGGTCAAGTTTTCCTAGACGTCTCAATAGACAAGTTTCATAAGTTAGGGTTAGACAGACACGTCTATAGCTCTTGAGATAAAGCACCCTCGTAATCATGTTCATCATCATCAATATCAATGAAACATGATGTAGGATTTTACCTCCACCGTGAGGGGCCGAACCTGGGTAAAACCTCGCGTCTCTCGATTCTGACCAACCCCTTCAAGCTACTAGATGGATGTGTTGGCCTCACGACTAAGTCCTGACACGAAGGACATCTACCGTGACAATTCCACGACATATGCGCTACTGTGAGCATTAGTAAGGTACACATCAATAACATGTATATCAAATATACCTTTCACTTTGCCATCCTTCTTCTCCGCCAAATACTTGGGGCAGTTTCGCTTCCAGTGACCAGTCCCTTTGCAGTAGAAGCACTCAGTCTTAGGCTTAGGTCCAGACTTGGGCTTCTTCACTTGAGAAGCAACTTGCTTGTCATTTTGCTTGAAGTTCCCCTTCTTCCCTTTACCCTTTTTCTTGAAACTGGTGGTCTTGTTGACCATCAACACTTGATGCTCCTTCTTGATTTCTACCTCCGCAGCCTGTAGCATTGTGAAGAGCTCAGGAATCGTATTATCCATCGCTTGCATATTATAGTTCATCATGAAGCTTTTGTAGCTTGGTGGCAGTGATTGAAGAACTCTGTCAATTACACTATCAACTAGAAGATTAACTCCCAGCTGAGTCAAGTGATTGTGGTACCCAGACATTCTGAGTATATGATCACTGACAGAACTATTCTCCTCCATTTTGCAGCTGTAGAAATTATTGGAGATTTCATATCTCTCAATCCAGGCATTTTCTTGAAATTTTAACTTCAACTCCTGGAACATCTCATATGCTCCATGACGTTCAAAACGCCGTTGCGGTCCCGGTTCTAAGCCATCAAGCATGGCACGATGAACTATCGAGTAGTCATCAGCTTTGCTCTGCCAGGTGTTCACAACATCTCGTGTTGCTCCTGCAACGGGTTTGGCACCCAGCGGTGCTTCTAGGGCGTAATTCTTCTATGCAGCAATGAGGATAATCCTCAAGTTACGGACCTAGTCCGTGTAATTGCTACCATCATCTTTGAACTTAGCTTTCTCTAGGAGCGCATTAAAATTCAATGGAACAACAACACGGGCCATTTGTCGACAACAACATAGACATGCAAAATACTATCAGGTACTAAGTTCATGATAAATTAAAGTTCAATTAATCATATTACTTAAGAACTCCAACTTAGATAGATATCCCTCTAATCATCTAAGTGATCATGTGATCCATATCAACTAAACGATGTCCGATCATCACGTGAGATGGATTAGTTTTCAATGGTGAATGTCACTATGTTGATCATATCTACTATATGATTCACGCTCGACCTTTCGGTCTCAGTGTTCCGAGGCCATATCTGCATATGCTAGGCTCGTCAAGTTTAACCCGAGTATTCTGCGTGTGCAAAACTGGCTTGCACCCATTGTATGTGAATGTAGAGATTATCACACCCGATCATCACATGGTGTATCGACACGACAAACTATAGCAACAGTGCATACTCAGGCAGGACACTTATACCTTGAAATTTAGTGAGAGATCATCTTATAATGCTACCGCCATACTAAGCAAAATAAGATGCATAAAGGATAAACATCACATGCAATCAATATAAGTGATAGGATATGGCCATCATCATCTTGTGCCTTTGATCTCCATCTCCAAGGCACCGTCATGATCACCATCGTCACCGGCTTGACACCTTGATCTCCATCGAAGCATCGTTGCCGTCTCGCCAACTATTGCTTCCACGACTATCGCTACCGCTTAGAGATAAAGTAAAGCAATTACATGGTGATCGCATTTCATACAATAAAGCGACAGCCATATGACTCCTTCCAGTTGCCGATAACTGTGTTACAAAACATGATCATCTCATACAACAATTTATATAATCACGTCTTGACCATATCACATCACAACATGCCCTGCAAAAACAAGTTACACGTCCTCTACTTTGTTGTTGCAAGTTTTACGTGGCTGCTACGGGCTTAGCAAGAACCGTTCTTACCTACGCATCAAAAATCACAACGCGGAATAGTGATTGCTTTTTGATCTTCAGAAATAAACCTTGTTCATTGAATCCGATTCAACTAAAGTTGGAGAAACAGACACCCACTAGCCACCTATGTGCGAACCATGTCGGTAGAATCAGTCTCGCGTAAGCGTACGCGTAATGTCGGTTTGAGCCGCTTCATCCAACAATATCGCTGAATCAAGAATCAACTAGTGACGACAAGCAATATGTATATACCCACGCCCACAACTCCTTTGTGTTCTACTCATGCATATAACATCTACGCATAGACCTGGCAAGGATGCCACTGTTGGGGAACGTAGTATTTCAAAAAAATTGCCTACGCACACGCAAGATCCATCTAGGTGATGCATAGCAACGAGCGGGGAGAGTGTGTCCATGTACCCTCGTAGGCCGAAAGCGGCAGCGTTTAGTAACGCAGTTGACGTAGTCGAATGTCTTCGCGATCCAACCAATCCAAGTACCGAACGCACGGCACCTCCGCGATCTGCACACGTTTAGCTCAGTGATGTCCCTCGTACTCTTGATCCAGCTAAAGCCGAGGGAGAGTTTCGTCACCATGACGGCGTGGTGACGGTGATGATGAAGTTATCGATGCAGGGCTTTGCCTAAGCTCTACAACGATATGACCAAGGTGAAAATCTATGGAGGGGGGCACCGCACACGGCTAACACAACTGTCAACTTGTGTGTTCTAGGGTGCCCCCTGCCCCCGTATATAACGAAGCAAGGGGGAGGTCGGCCGGCCCCTAGGGCGTGCCCCCAAGAGGGGAATCCTACTAGGACTCCAAGTCCTAGTAGGAATCCACCAAGAGGGAGAGAGGGGGAAGGAAGGAAGAGGGGGAAGGGAAGGAAAGGGGGGTGCCACCCCCTTCCCCTAGTCCAATAAGGACCCAAGGGGGAGGCCAGCCCATCCTGGCCCTTCCTCTCTCCCCACTAAGGCCCATAGAGGCCCATTAGTTCCCCCGGGGGTTCCGATAACCCCCCGACACTCTGATATTTATCCGGTGACCCCCAAAACTCATTCAGTGTCCGAATAACATCGTCCAATATATCAATCTTTATGTCTCGACCATTTCGAGACTCCTCGTCATGTCCGTGATCACCTCCAGGACTCCGAACTACCTTCGGTACATCAAAACACATCAACTCATAATACCGATCGTCATGGAACATTAAGCGTGCGGACCCTACGGGTTCGAGAACTATGTAGACATGACCAAGACTCATCTCCGGTCAATAACCAATAGCGGAACCTGGATGCTCATATTGGTTCCTACATATTCTATGAAGATATTTATCGGTCAAACTGCATAACAACATACGTTGTTCCCTTTGTCATCAGTATGTTACTTGCCCGAGATACGATTGTCGGTATCTCAATACCTAGTTCAATCTCGTTATCGACAAGTCTCTTTACTCATTCTATAATGCATCTTCCTGTAAATAACTCATTAGTCACATTGCTAGCAAGGCTTATAGTGATGTGCATTACCGAGAGGGCCCAGAGATACCTCTCCGACAATCGGAGTGACAAATACTAATCTCGGTCTATGCCAACTCAACAAATACCATCGGAGACACCTATAGAGCATCTTTATAATCACCCAGTTATGTTGTGACGTTCGATAGCACACTAAGTGTTCCTCTGGTATTCGGGAGTTACATAATCTCATAGTCATAGGAACATGTATAAGTTATGAAGAAAGCAATAGCAACAAACTAAATGATCATCGTGCTAAGCTAACGGATGGGTCAAGTCAATCACATCATTCTCTAATGATGTGATCCTGTTAATCAAATGACAACTCATGTCCATGGATAGGAAACTTATTCATCTTTGATTAACGAGCTAGTCAAGTAGAGGCATACTAGTGACATTCTTTTTGTCTATGTATTCACACCTGTACTAAGTTTTCGGTTAATACAATTCTAGCATGAATAATAAATATTTATCATGATATAAGGAAATATATAAATAACAACTTTATTATTGCCTCTAGGGCATATTTCCTTCAGTTGCCTGTCCCCGCCGCCGCACACATGCTGCTATGCGGAGTCACCTTGCATCGGTGCAGATCCTGCATACCTCCTTGTGCCGCCGATGTGCTCGTTGTTGCCCTCTAGCGCAGAAGTGATCCTCCTGTACGGCGCACGGGCCACCATGGCCGAGCTCTCATACACGTCACCATTGCTAGCTTCATCGGTGGCAAGGTTCCTCCTGTACGGAGGGGCTCTGTACTGGCTGGGCTGCTTCGGGCCTGGTGGTGCACGTTGCCGCCAGCATGCTCTGAGGCATACCTTCTGTGCGCCGGGTGGGCATGTTCCAAGCCGTTGGACAAGCCATCCTGAAATGCCTACGGGGAGGCCGCGCCCATCTTACCGAACTTCGCGCACCATGCATGTTGTCTTTGGCGTCGATGCCATCTGCTCATGGTCGCCTGTCCCCGCTTCCACACAAATGTTGCTATGCGGAGCAAGGTGGATGCAGAGGTGGCGGTGCTGGGAGTTCCATTTTTTCTGAACATTCATATATTTATGTCACCCCAATCTATGCTCCAACCTCTTTTTATGTCATATAATCAATTTAAAGGACTAACGTACCTTGTGCCCGGGTGTGGGTGTGCATGTCAAGTAATTGTAATCCATATCTTTTTAATGGAATAAACAAAAATTGTGACGACCAAGAACAAGAAATGTCTACTCCTTTAGTTACATACTCATATATCAAGCTTTCAAAACAAATTGGAATACAAATCCTATGGTTATGTTCTCTCAGTCCATGAAATCAGAGTAATTAAGATTCATTAGATGCACGTAGTGTATAGATTGTTTGAATGTTATCCCTATAGAGTTAGTGATTAATTGTTTGTTATGTACAAATGATTTTTCCTAATAATTCGACTAGGGTTAGCTTGCATGCTAATAATTCGTGGCCAGATCTTGAAAGTTGTTTTTGAATGTCCTACATATATGTTTGTGCCTTTTTTCTTCCAGATCTTGAGAATTGGTTTTGAATGTCCTACATGTATGTTTCTGCCATTTTTTCTTTCATATTGGTATGTACTGAGATGAGGCAGGGCGCGAGGGGGATTGGGGTCCTCCTCCCCCTTGGTGGATTCAGCAACAGGAAAAGAAGAGGAAGAAGAAGGCGGGTCAGCGCCGCCGTGAGCTCGAGCGCAAATCCATGGAGCATCTGAACTGTGGTGGTGGCCACGGGGATCCCCTTGCCAAGAAGCCGCGGGTGTGTGCTGAGCCGCTGGCGATGGCGCTCCCATCATCGTCCAAGGGCATGGCAGGTGAGCCCATCCTAGTGGAAGATGCCCCGGAGGCCGAGGTGGAATGCTTCAAGTGCGGGTGCTGGGGCCATTTCCAATCTAAGTGCACTTTCAAGCCATTGTGTGTGCTGTGCAAAGAGGAGGGTCATGCTTCGGCCCACTGCCCCACCCGTGGCTGCTCCCTCAATCTCCAGATCTTGGAGAGCGCCATCTCAGGGGAGGGTTTCTTCTGCTTGCAGTTCGAGGACGATGCGGAGGTAGATGCGTCAGTGGATGCCCGGATTGATAATACATCCATTTTGTCAGCGGAGCCCGGCAAGCTCTCCCTCCGCATTCTCCAACAAGAGCTCAAGCACATCGTGGCGGGCGATTGCGGTTGGCAGGTTTCTCAAGTGGGTGACAACGACTTATTGGTGGTGTTTCCTGTTGGGGAACGTAGTAATTTCAAAAAAAAATCCTACGCACACTCAGGATCATGGTGATGCATACCAACGAGAGGGGAGAGTGTGTCCACGTACCCTCGTAGACCGAAAGCGGAAGCGTTAGGACAACGCGGTTGATGTAGTCGTACGTCTTCACGATCCGACCGATCCAAGTACCGAACGTACGGCACCTCCGAGTTCAGCACACGTTCAGCTCAATGACGTCCCGCAAACTCCGATCCAGCAGATCTTCACGGGAGAGTTCCGTCAGCACGACGACGTGATGACGGTGATGATGTTGCTACCGACGCAGGGCTTCGCCTAAGCACTGCTACGATAAAACCGAGGCGGAATATGGTGGAGGGGGCACCGCACACGGCTGGAATAGATCAACAGATCAACTTGTGTGTTCTAGGGTGCCCCCTGCCCTCGTATATAAAGGAGCAAGGGGGGAAGCGGCCGGCCAGGAGGAGGGCGCGCCAAGGGGGGAGTCCTACTCCCACCGGGAGTAGGACTCCTTCTTTTCATTGTTGGAGTAGGAGAGGGAAGGAAGGGGGAGAGGAGGAGAAGGAAAAAGGGGGGCGGCGCCCCCCTCCTTATCCAATTCGGACTAGAAAGGGAGGGGGCGCATGGCTGCCTTGGTCGCCCCTCCTCTTCTCCCACTAAGGCCCATGAGGCCCAACTAACTCCCCGGGGGTTTCCGGTAACCCCCCCCCGTACTCCAAATTTTATCCGAAACCACTCGGAACACTTCCGGTGTCTGAATATAGTCGTCCAATATATCGATCTTTATGTCTCAACCATTTCGAGACTCCTCGTCATGTCCGTGATCATATCCGGGACTCCGAACTACCTTCAGTACATCAAAACACAAAAACTCATAATACCGATCGTCACCAAACTTTAAGCATGCGGACCCTACGGGTTCGAGAACTATGTAGATAGGACCGAGACAAGTCTCCGGTCAATAACCAATAGCAGAACCTGGATGCTCATCTTGGCTCCTACATATTCTACGAAGATCTTTATCGGTCAAACCGCATAACAACATACGTTCTTCCCTTTGTCATTGGTATGTTACTTGCCCGAGATTCGATCGTCGGTATCTCGGTACCTAGTTCAATCTCGTTACCGACAAGTCTCTTTACTCGTTCCGTAATGCATCATCCCGCAACTAACTCATTAGTCACATTGCTTGCAAGGCTTATAGTGATGTGCATTACCAAGAGGGCCCAGAGATACCTCTCCGACAATCGGAGTGACAAATCCTAATCTCAAAATACGCCAACTCAATAAGTACCTTCAGAGACACCAATAGAGCACCTTTATAATCACCCAGTTACATTGTGACATTTGGTAGCAAACAAAGTGTTCCTCCGGTAAACGGGAGTTGCATAATCTCATAGTCATAGGAACATGTATAAGTCATGAAGAAAGCAATAGCAACATACTAAACGATCAAGTGCTAAGCTAACGGAATGGGTCAAGTCAATCACATCATTCTCCTAATGATGTGATCTCGTTAATCAAATGACAACTCATGTCTATGGCTAGGAAACATAACCATCTTTGATCAACGAGCTAGTCAAGTAGAGGCATACTAGTGACACTCTGTTTGTCTATGTATTCACACATGTATCATGTTTCCGGTTAATACAATTCTAGCATGAATAATAAACATTTATCATGATATAAGGAAATAAATAATAACTTTATTATTGCCTCTAGGGCATATTTCCTTCAGTCTCCCACTTGCACTAGTGTCAATAATCTAGTTTAGATCGCCTTGTGATTTAACACCAATAGTTCACATCACCATGTGATTAATACCCATAGTTCACATCGCCATGTGACCAACAATCAAAGGGTTTACTAGAGTCAGTAATCTAGTTCACATTGCCATGTGATTAACACCCAAAGAGTACTAAGGTGTGATCATGTTTTGCATGTGAGAGAAGTTTAGTCAATGGGTCTGCCAAATTCAGATCCGTATGTATTTTGCAAATTTCTATGTCTATAATGCTCTGCACGGAGCTACTTTAGCTAATTGCTCCCACTTTCAATATGTATCCAGATTGAGATTTAGAGTCATCCAGATCTGTGCCAAAACTTGCATCGATGTAACCCTTTACGACGAACCTTTTTGTCACCTCCATAACCGAGAAACATATCCTTATTCCACTAAGGATAATTTTGACCAATGTCAAGTGATCTACTCCTAGATCACTATTGTACTCCCTTGCCAAAATCACGCTAAGGTATACAATAGGTCTGGTACACAACATAGCATACTTTATAGAACCTATGACTGAGGCATAGGGAATGACTTTTCATTATCTCTCTATTTTTTGCCGTGGTCGGGTTTGAGTCTTTACTCAACTTCACACCTTGTAACACAGGCAAGAACTCCTTCTTTGGCTGTTCCATTTTGAACTACTTCAAAATCTTGTCAAGGTATGTACTCATTGAAAATATATCAAGCGTCTTGATCTATCTCTATAAATCTTGATGCTCAATATGTAAGTAGATTTACCGAGGTCTTTCTTTGAAAAAACTCTTTTCAAACACTCCTTTATGCTTTCCAGAAAATTCTACATTATTTCTGATCTACAATATGTCATTCACATATACTTATCAGAAATGCTGTAGTGCTCCCACTCACTTTCTTGTAAATACAGGCTTCACCGCAAGTCTGTATAAAACCATATGCTTTGATCACTTTATTGAAGCATATATTCCAACTCCGAGATGCTTGCACCACTCCATAGATGGATCACTGGAGCTTGCTCACTTTGTTAGCACCTTTTAGGATCGAAAAAACCTTCTGGTTGCATCATATACAACTCTTCTTTAAAAAATTCATGAAGGAATACAGTTCTGACATCCATTTGCCAGATTTCATAAAATGCGGCAACTGCTAACATGATTCGAACAGACTTTTAAGCATCGATACGAGTGAGAAAATCTTATCGTAGTCAACACTTGGAACTTGTCAAAAACATTTTGCGACAATTCAAGCTTTATAGATAGTAACACTACTATCAGCGTCCGTCTTCCTCTTGAAGATCCATTTATTCTCAATGACTCACTGATCATCGGGAAAGTCAATCAAAGTCCATACTTTGTCTCATACATGGATCCCATCTCAGATTTCATGGCCTCAAGCCATTTCACGGAATTTGGGCTCATCATCACTTCCTCATAGTTCGTAGGTTCTTCATGGTCAAGTAACATGACATCCAGAACAGGATTACCGTACCAGTTTGGTGCGGATCTCACTCTGATTTACCTACGAGGTTTGTTAGTAACTTGATCTGAAGTTACATGATCATCATCATTAGTTTCCTCACTAAGTGGTGTAGGAGTCACAGGAACAGATTT
Organism: Triticum urartu; assembly: GCF_003073215.2. NCBI lineage: Eukaryota > Viridiplantae > Streptophyta > Magnoliopsida > Poales > Poaceae > Triticum > Triticum urartu. The sequence continues at coordinate 457,960,409 of NC_053024.1, forward strand.
GTGTGATGAACTACTTTCCAATAAGGGAGCAGGTACAGTTACCTCACCAAGTTCTACTTTCCTCCCACTCACTTCTTTCGAGAGAAACTCCTTCTCTAGAAAGGATCCACTTTTAGCAATCAAAGATCTTGCCTTTGGATCTGTGATAGAAGGTGTACCCAACAGTTTCCTTTGGGCATTCTATGAAGACACATTTCTCTGATTTGGGTTCGAGCTTATCAGGTTGAAACTTTTTCACATAAGCATCGCAGCCCCAAACTTTAAGAAACGACATCTTTGGTTTCTTGCCAAACCATAGTTCATAAGGAGTCATCTCAACGGATTTAGATGGTGCCCTATTTAACGTGAATGCAGCCGTCTCTAAAGCATAACCCCAAAACGATAGTGGTAAATCGGTAAGAGACATCATAGATTGCACCATATCTAATAAAGTATGGTTACGATCTTCAGACACACCAATACGCTATGGTGTTACAAGTGGCGTGAGTTGCGAAACTATTCCGTATTGCTTCAAATGAAGACCAAACTCGTAACTCAAATATTCTCCTCCACGATCAGATCGTAGAAACTTTATTTTCTTGTTATGATGATTTTCCACTCCACTCTGAAATTATTTGAACTTTTCAAATGTTTTAGATTTATGTTTCATCAAGAAGATATACCCATATCTTACTCAAAGCATCTGTGAAGGTCAGAAAATAACGATACATGCCACGAGCCTCAACACTCATCGGACTGCATACATCAGTATGTATTATTTCCAACAAGTCTGATGCTCGCTCCATTGTTCCTGGAGAACAGAGTCTTAGTCATCTTGCCCATGAGGCATGGTTCGCAAGCATCAACTGATTCATAATCAAGTGATTCCAAAAGCCCATCAGCATGGATTTTTGTAGCGACCAGACCTCAAACGGTCCAATCTCTGTGCTCCGGTGTCATCCCTAGATCAGTAATGCTGACACCACACAGTACTTGAAGGATTTATAACAGAGTAGCAATCACACACTTATTACATCGAGTGTCTCAAAAGAGAACTTATTACAATAAATATGGCTTAAGGCCATCTAATAACGATAACAGCGGAAGGCTTGGAAGATAAGTGAGTCCATCAACTCCAACGGCATCACTGAGTATAGAACCACGACCTAATGGCACCTTAATCGTCGTCTGAAAAGTCTGCAACATTAACGTTGCAGCCCGAAACGGGTCAGCACATGGAATATGCTGGCAATGTAACACATAGAGAGTAATGGAATAAAATAGGCTATTCTATATGCATATATGGCTGGTGGAAAGCTCTATGGTTACAGTTTTGCATAAAGCCAATTTTTCCCTACTGCAAAGGAATAACTTTTATTTAACTATCATGGTAGTTGTTAAACATTGAGAATGGTTGACAGCATTCTCAATCCCAATTAAGCATCATCATTAAAACCCAACAATTAACTTTAGAGTAACATGATGAGATTCACATGATAATCCAGGTACTAGATACTCAAGATGTCCATAACCGGGGACACGGCTAACCATGATTAGTTTATACACTCTGCAGAGGTTTGCGCACTTTTCCCCACAAGACTCGATCTCCTCCATTGGTTTTCTCGCACTGCATGGTGTTTGAAAAACGGATGACCGAGACATAGTCTTTCAGAAGCGCTAGCACCTTACGAACGGGTAGACCGTACCAACTTACATCCCCTACATCTGCTAGTCTACCACTGCAAGAGTTCGCACGACTTAGTCAACTATGCTAGAGCCCATAGTAGCTTGTGGCTGCACACGGAAGTTTCTAGTATGAATAATCTCATGATCCCTTTGAGCCTGGGTGGCGGTCCAAAAGAAAACAGGCAATCGCTGGAATACCCAGGTGCCTCAATCCACCGAGATGTGTGTTTAGGTTGCCACCTTAAATAAACCATTAATTAACAAAGCTCACATCTGTCATGGATACACTCACCCAATCCACGTCTACTAGCATAGCATAGCAATAATAAGAAAACGTAGAGTAACTCCCAAAGGTTTGATAATAAACAGGTAATAGGTTCTACCTCAACTATTCCCCAAACCCACAATTTAATTAGATCCTAATCATGCAATGTGTGAGGATTGATCTAATGCAATAAAACTGGGTAGTAGGAGGTATGATCAAAGTGTTACTTGCCTTGCTGATGATCCGGGAAACCTAGTGATTCGAAGTAGCAAGCGACGCACTCTGAGTACTCTATCGCAAACAAACAAACATACAATAAGTACTCAACTAATGCACAGGTAAAACTCGAACAAGAGAACTAACCAGAAAGTTCAACTTAAGAACTCCGGTTGGAAAAAAGAATCAAAACGAACGAAGCAACGAAAGACAAACGGTAAGAGAAACAAGCTTCTTTTACTATTCTGGGCCTAAGGCAATTTTTACAGTGGCAAAAACTTGTTTGACTTGGTTAAACGGAAAGAGGGTTCCGAGAAGAAACTCCAGGCGCTTGAATCGCCTGATTCCGATAAACGAGCGAAAAGTTAAACTAGAACGAACATCGGATCAGAGATCGCGATCAGAAAAACCGCGGATTTAATCCGAGAAAAAGAAAAACGAAGAACAGTTAACGAACGAACGTTCGTTAACAGAAACTAAAGAAAAACGTGTTTGTTAAAACGAACGGACGAGCGGGCGCTCGCTAAATAAATAAACCGGAAAACAACCGATCTATTTATTTAAAAAAAACGGAACTAGGGTTTTCACAAAAAAACTGCCGGCGACTACCTCGGCGGCGGCGGCTCTCCGGTGGGGCTCCGGAAGGCGGCAGGGTGAGGAGAGGGCGGCGGCTCCGGGCGGCGCGGTGCGGCGGCGGCGCAGGCGGCGTGCGGCGGTGCAGGCGGCGGCGGGCTGCGGTGCGGGGCGGCGGGGTGAGGAGAGGGCGGCGGCGGGGCGGCTATTTAAGAGGGGGATGGGGGGTTGACTTGGGGAGGGGGCGAGGGGCGACGGCGGCTCCGGCTCGGACTCCTCCTCGAGTCCGGCGGGAAGGCGGCGGTGGCTGGGCCGGCCTGGCTCGGCTGGGCCCTTGGCCCAGTCGGGCGCGGGGTTTTTTTTAAACAATTTCGCTGCGCCTAAGAAAAAAACCTAGAAAAATAAATAAAATTCTAAAAATTCCAAAACAAATTTTCTCCGTCTAAATAAAATATTTAGAACAGGATGAACATTTTTTTGGCTCTAAATGCAATTTTTGAAAACGTGCAATTTTTCCTAAATTCGAATAAAATAGCAAATAAAACCAAAATAAAATCTTATTTGATTTTTTTATTAAATCATCAATATTTCTTTATTTTGGGAAAGTCATTTCATTCCCTCTCTCATATTTTTATAATAGAAATAATTGAAGATAAAATAAATAAAATCAAATGATCCGATCTTCAAAATTTGAGAAATACTCAAATATGAAAATAACGAAATCCCCAACTCTCTCCGAGGGTCCTTGAGTTGCGTAGAATTTCTAGGATCAACCAGAAATACTCAAAGATGATCTAATGTATAACATTCCAAATTGAAAATTTGGGATGTTACAAACCTACCCCCCTTAAGATGAATCTCGCCCTCGAGATTCGAGTTGGTTAGAAAATAGGTGAGGGTGGTCCTTCAGCAATTCTTCCTCTCGCTCCCAGGTGGCTTCATCCTCCGTGTGGTGGCTCCACTGAACTTTGCAAAACTTGATAACCTTGCTGCGGGTGACTTGACTGGCATACTCTAGAATCTTAACTGGTTTCTCCTCATAGGTCAAATCACTGTCCAACTGAATTGCTTCCGGTGGCACTGTATCTCTTAGCGGTATATCAGCCATCTCTGCGTGGCACATCTTCAATTGGGAAACATGGAACACATCGTGAACTCCTGACAATCCTTCGGGCAATTCCAACTTATAGGCTACTTCTCCCATACACTCCAAAACTTTGTATGGGCCTACAAAACGTGGCGCTAACTTTCCCTTAACTCCAAAGTGCTTAACTCCTCGAAGTGGTGATACTCGAAGATAAACTTGGTCTCCGACTTCGTAAACTGTCTCCTTGCGTTTAGAATCCGCGTAGCTCTTCTGCCTGGACTGGGCTACCTTGAGCCTGTCGCGAATCAATTTCACTTTCTATTCAGACTCCTTAATCAGATCCGGTCCAAACAACTGACGGTCTCCAACTTCATCCCAAGACAATGGGGTCCTTCACCTCCTTCCGTATAAGGCTTCGAAAGGGGCCATCTTCAAACTGGATTGATAACTATTGTTGTAAGAGAACTCTGCATATGGCAAATTCTCGTCCCAACTAGATCCGTAATCTAGCGCACAAGCTCTCAGCATATCCTCCAAAATCTGATTGACTCTCTCGGTCTGTCCATCTGTCTGCGGATGGAAGGTTGTACTAAACTCTAGTCTGGTACCCAAAGTTTCATGCAACTGATTCCAGAACTTTGAGGTAAATTGGGTTCCTCTATCTGATACAATGCTCTTTGGAACTCCATGCAGACATACGATTCTGGTCATGTATATCTTTGCCAACTTTGCACTGGTACAGGTAGTCTTCACTGGAATGAAATGAGCTACCTTTGTCAAACGATCGACTAAAACCCATATTGAGTCATAGCCTAAACGAGCTCTTGGTAAACCTGTAATAAAATCCATGCCTAACTTATCCCACTTCCATTCGGGTATCGGTAATGGCTGTAGCAATCCTGCTGGCTTCTGATGCTCTGCCTTTACTCTCTGATATACATCACAAACTGCTACATACTCCGCAATATCCTTCTTCATTCCGGTCCACCATAAAGTATCCTTCAAATCCAAATACATCTTGGTATTTCCTGGGTGAATCGAATATGGTGAATCATGTGCCTCTTGCAGGATTAACTTTCCGATCTCCGAATCATTAGGCACATAAACACGGTCTTCAAACCATAGGGTATCGTGCTCATCCTCACGAAATCCCTTAGCTTTTCCTTTGCTCATTTTCTCCTTAATAGAGGTAATCTCCTTGTCAGTCCTTTGAGCTTCTCTGATCTTATCTATCAAGGTATACTGAATCTCCAATGCTACTACATAGCCTCTCGGAACTATCTCCAAACATAGCTCATGAAGGTTTTCAGCTAACTCCCTTGGTAAATCTCTCATCATCAGGGTGTTGACGTGGCTTTTACGGCTCAACGCGTCAGCTACTACGTTAGCCTTTCCGGGGTGATAGTGTAATCTCATGTCGTAATCCTTGATGAGCTCCAAACATCTTCTTTGCCTGATATTTAACTCTTTCTGCGTGAAAATGTACTTCAAACTCTTGTGATTCGTGTACACCTCACAATGGTTTCCAATGAGAAAATGTCTCCAAGTTTTCAATTCATGCACTACGGCTGCTAACTCCAAATCATGCGTGGCATAATTCAACTCATGAGGCTTAAGCTATCGTGAGGCATAGGAAACAACTCTTCTTCCTGCATAAGCACTACTCCAAGTCCTCGACGTGAAGCGTCGCAATACACCTCATAATCCTTGGTCTGATCTGGCAAAATCAGCACAGGTGATGTAACCAAACGTTTCTTCAATTCCTGGAAACTGGACTCACATTCCTCAGTCCATATGAACTTGGTATCCTTTTTCAACAACTCTGTCATAGGCTTCGCAATCTTTGAGAAATTTTCAATGAATCTCCGGTAGTATCCTGCGAGTCCAAGAAAACTCCGGATCTCTCCAACTGTTGTTGGCGCTTCCCAATTGGTCATGGTATCAACTTTAGTGGGATCTACTGCTATACCTTCTCCCGATATAACGTGTCCGAGAAATCCAACTTCCTTCAACCAAAACTCACATTTGCTAAAATTGGCATATAATTGATGTTCTCTGAGTTTACCAAGCACCAAACCCAAATGTTCCTTATGCTCCTCTTCATTCTTTGAGTAAACCAGGATATCATCAATGAACACTACCACGAATTTATCCAGAAACTCCATAAACATCTTGTTCATCATGTTTATGAAATATGTTGGTGCGTTAGTCAGACCAAATGACATAACAGTATACTCGTACAGCCCATACCTGGTGGTAAAAGCCGTCTTAGGTATATCTTGTTCTCGTATCTTCAACTGGTGGTATCCTGATCGCAGATCGATCTTGGAAAATACCTTAGCTCCTTGCAATCGATCAAACAGATCATTGATCATCGGTAGTGGGTACTTGTTCTTGATGGTTACTTCATTCAAACCTCGATAATCAACAATCATCCTTAACGATCCATCCTTCTTTTCTACTAGAATTACTGGCGATCCCCAAGGTGAAGAACTTGGGAGAATATAACCCTTATCCAGTAACTCCTTAATCTGCTTCTTAATCTCCACCAAATCCTTTGCGGGCATCCTATATGGTCTCTTTGATATTGGCGCTGTGCCTGGCAAAGTCTCAATCAAAAACTCAATATCTCTATCCGGTGGCATGCCTGGAAACTCCTCGGGAAATACATCAGGGAAATCCTTCACTATTGGTACTTCCTCCTGCACAACTCATGTTAGGCAATTTACTTGAGTCCTGTTTGGCACATGCTGTGATACATACTTGATCCTTCTTCCTTCTGGGGTGGTAAGCAAAATTGACTTACTGGCACATTCAATATTCCCTTCATACTTTGACAACCAATCCATGCCTAATATCACATCCAATCCTTGAGATTCCAACACTATTAGGTCTGAGGGAAATACGTAGTTACCAATCCTTAATGGTAACCGATCACACCATAGGCTAGCCATATACTCTGCTCCAGGCGAGGTTACTAACATGGGTGACCTAAGGGCTTGGGTTGGTAGTTTATACTTATCCACAAATCCCCTTGATATGTATGAATGCGATGCACCAGTATCAAAAAGAACGAGTGCAGTAAATGATTTAACCAGAAACTTACCGATTACTGCATCCGGCTGCTCTTCAACCTCCTCCACATTAACGTGGTTCACCTGTCCCCTGTTGAAAGGGTTCGGCTTCTTCCCAGAACTTCCATTGCCATTACCATTCTGTGATTCAGGACATTCTTTGGCACAATGTCCGGTCTTCTGGCACTTAAAACAAGTGACTTGGCTCAGGTCTTTCTTGGCTGGGGTTGATGGGTTGGTGTGGTTCTGGCTGTTGCTTCCTCCATTCCCATTACCAGTCTTGGGGCCATTGTGATTATGCGAGCTACCTCCTCCATGGGTATGCTGGAAATGTCCTCCCGGTCTAGGGGTAAAACGTGGCTTCTGCTGAGCTCCAGAATTGTACTTCCCTTGTCCATACTTCCTCTTGCGGTTCTCGATATGTTGCTGCTTCCCTTCAATCATGAGAGCACGATCTACCAACTCCTGGTAGTTGTTGAAGGTTGCTACCATCAACTGCATGCTCAACTCATCATTCAGTCCTTCCAGAAACTTCTCCTGTTTAGCTGCATCCGTAGCAACGTCATCTGGGGCATAACATGCCAACTTATTGAAGTCCTCCACATACTAGCCAACTGTCCGTCCTCCTTGGCATAAGTTGCGAAACCCTCGCTTCTTCATGGCCATAGCTCCTGCTGAAACAAGGGCAGTACGAAAAGCCTGCTGAAACTGGTCCCACATGACAGTGTCGACAGGGAAAGTGGCTGTGAAATTCTCCCACCATGAGGCTGCGGGTCCTTCAAGTTGATGTGTGGAAAACTTCACCTTTTCCGCATCTGTGCATCCTGCTGTGGTCAACTCTCTAGCTGTCTTGCGGAGCCAATCGTCTGCTACTATCGGCTCGGTGCTACTGGAAAACATCGGTGGATTCAGCCTAAGAAAATGGGCTAAGTGATCAACAGGTGGTGGTGGTGGTGGTGGGTTGTTGTTGTTGTTGTTGTTCCCCTGATTTTGATTCTGGACTAGTAACTGCATCAATGTGTTCTGCTGCTGGATCAACTGGGTGAGCTCCGGTGGGAAGGTAAATCCGGGGTCACGTCTCGGAGGCATCTGAGGGTTTAGAAAAGATGAGATTTAAGAATAGAGGGGGCCTAAAGAGAAAACACTACCCATATGCACATGAGGCAAAAGCAAACAATTCACTTCATTCAATCAATCAAACAAGGGCATACAATCGATCTAACTATCGCAAAAGTGCTCGGACTACTATATTTACATGGTGGACTACTACTACTATTGGGGTGGTCTACTAGAAATATTCTTCGGTTGCAGACTCCATGATATCTGCTCTAGCTTCATCAACACAGTAATCATCGCTATCATCTGGATCCGAGTCGGTGTCGTCGATGATGATGTAGTCTTCCGGGCAAATCTCCTTGGGTTCTTCGTCTTCTTCTACTAGTGTAGGGTCTCCCATGAATATTCCAATCTTCTTGACTAGATCGTCATTCTTTTCCACTAATACTTCGATTTCCACTTCATAATCTTCATGTGTAGCCTTGAGTTCTTCCTCCAGTTCCTTGATTCTTTTCCTTGCTTTCTTCAGATCTATCATGTCTGTGCACATCTGGTTCTCCTGACGTCGAATGTGCTGGTTTAACTCCTGGATAAAAGCTGCAATTGATCTGTCCTTCCTGGTGCTGATCATCTCCCAGTGCTCATCTCGGTGCCCACAAATCTGGTAGATAGTATCCTTGAGATCATTGCGGTAAACTTCTCCAATGTGTCCCATGGCAATGTGAGCTGCCATGCTCTTTCCTAGACTCCAAGTTGGTGCATCAAAAGAAAACTCTATGGGCTCAGTTACTGGCATGAACGTCCTTCCTGGAACTTAAACTTGAATCATCCAACGCTCTTCTTCAGGTAATGTGGCGTTGTAGGTTACGGTGAAGCTTGGTACTCCTATGTTCAGGTATCTAGTGACTTCCTTCAAGTGACGTCCAAAGGGTGTATCTTCATCCGGTTGTATGAACTTGTTCCTTGCATCCGCCATCCTAAAAGAGTAGAAAGGATGAGAGGTCAGAAGGAGAAGAGTAAGTAGTGATCTAGGGCTTTAGCTTAGTGGTCGTGTCCTACAGTCAGCGTGTGCTCTGATACCATCTTGTAGCGACCAGACCTCAAATGGTCCAATCTCTATGCTCCGGTGTCATCCCTGGATCAGTAATGCTGACACCACACAATACTTGAAGGATTTATAACAGAGTAGCAATCACACACTTATTACATCGAGTGTCTCAAAAGAGAACTTATTACAATAAATATGGCTTAAGGCCATCTAATAATGATAACAGCGGAAGGCTTGTAAGATAAGTGAGTCCATCAACTCCAACGGCATCACTGAGTATAGAACCACGACCTAATGGCACCTTAATCGTCGTCTGAAAAGTCTGCAACATTAACGTTGCAGCCCGAAATGGGTCAGCACATGGAATATGCTGGCAATGTAACACATAGAGAGTAATGGAATAAAATAGGCTATTCTATATGCATATATGGCTGGTGGAAAGCTCTATGGTTACAGTTTTGCGTAAAGCCAATTTTTCCCTACTGCAAAAGGAATAAATTTTATTTAACTATCATGGTAGTTGTTAAACATTGAGAATGGTTGACAGCATTCTCAATCCCAATTAAGCATCATCATTAAAACCCAACAATTAACTTTAGAGTAACATTATGAGATTCACATGATAATCCAGGTACTAGATACTCAAGATGTCCATAATCGGGGAAACGGCTAACCATGATTAGTTTATACACTCTACAGAGGTTTGCGCACTTTTCCCCACAAGACTCGATCTCCTCCGTTGGTTTTCTCGCACTGCATGGTGTTTGAGAAACAGATGATCGAGACATAGTCTTTCAGAAGCGCTAGCACCTTACGAACGGGTAGACCGTACCAACCTACATCCCCTACATCTGCTAGTCTACCACTGTAAGAGTTCGCACGACTTAGTCAACTATGCTAGAGCCCATAGTAGCTTGTGGCTGCACACGGAAGTTTTGTAGGATCGAAAGTATGTCTAGAGGGGGGTGATTAGACTACTTGACCAAATAAAAACTTAACCTTTTCCCAATTTTAGTTCTTGGCAGATTTTAGCTAATTTAGGACAAGTCAAGCAATCATCACACAATTCAAGCAAGCATGCAAAGAGTATATAGGCAGCGGAAAGTAAAGCATGCAACTTGCAAGAATGTAAAGGGAAGGGTTTGGAGAATTCAAACGCAATTGGAGACACGGATGTTTTTCCCGTGGTTCGGATAGGTGGTGCTATCCTACATCCACGTTGATGGAGACTTCAACCCACGAAGGGTAACGGTTGCGCGAGTCCACACAGATCTCCACCCAAGGGTAACGGTTGCGCGATTCCACACAGGGCTCCACCCACGAAGGGTCCACGAAGAAGCAACCACCCACAAAGGGTCCACGAAGAAGCAACCTCTTCTATCCCACCATGGCCATCGCCCACACAGGACTTGCCTCACTAGCGGTAGATCTTCACGAAGTAGGCGATCTCCTTGCCCTTACAAACTCCTTGGTTCAACTCCACAATCTTGTCGGAGGCTCCCAAGTGACACCTAGCCAATCTAGGAGACACCACTCTCCAAGAAGTAACAAATGGTGTGTAGGTAATGAACTCCTTGCTCTTGTGCTTCAAATGATAGTCTCCCCAACACTCAACTCTCTCTCATAGGATTTGGATTTGGTGGAAAGAAGATTTGAGTGGAAAGCAACTTGGGAAGGCTAGAGATCAAGATTCATATGGTAGGAATGGGCATGTCTTGGTCTCACCACATGAGTAGGTGGTTCTCTCTCAGAACATATGAGTTGGAATGGTGTGTGTGTTCTGATGGCTCTCTCATCGAATGAGAAGGAGGTGGAGGGGTATATATAGCCTCCACACAAAATCCAACCGTTACACAGTTTTCCAATCTCGGTGGGACCGAATCAATAAACTCGGTCGGACCGAAAATGTAAACCTAGTGACCGTTAGAGATTTTCGGTGGGACTGACATGCAACTCGGTAGGACCGATATGGTTAGGGTTTGGGCATAACGTAATCTCGGTGAGACCGATTACACAAACTCGGTGAGACCGAATTTGGTAATTAGCTAACCAGAGAGTTGGTCAGGCAAACTCGGTGGGACCGATTTGCTCTTTCGGTGAGACCGAGTGGAACTCGGTGAGACCGAAAAGTTACAAAGGGGAAACACTGAGTTTACATTGCAATCTCGGTGGGACCGATTCGCTCTTTCGGTGGGACCGAAAAGTTACGAAAGGGAAACAGAGAGTTTGCACCCATCTCGGTGGACCGACATCCTTATCGGTAGGACCGAATTGCTAGGGTTTGGCGTGGCTAATGACAAGTGAAACTCGGTGGCGCTGGATAGAGAATCGGTAGGACCGAGTTTGTCTTAGGGTTTAGGTCATATCTAGATATGGGAAAGTAGTTGAGGGTTTTGGAGCATATCACTAAGCATATGAAGCAAGAGGCTCATTAAGCAACACCTCATCCCTCCTTGATAGTATTGGCTTTTCCTAAAGACTCAATGTGATCTTGGATCACTAAAATATAAAATGAAGAGTCTTGAGCTTTTGAGCTTGAGCCAATCCTTTGTCCTTAGCATTTTGAGGGTTCCACTTTCACATCCATGCCATGCCAATCATCGAGCTTTCCTGAAATAATCATCTTGGAATAGCATTAGCTCAATGAGCTATATGTTGTTATGAATTACCAAAACCACCTAGGGATAGTTGCACTTTCAATCTCCCCCTTTTTGGTAATTGATGACAACATATAGATCAAAGCTTCAACAAATGATAATAAGCATGAAATATATCGTCGCTTTGAGAAGTATGTGATAAGTAAGAGCTCCCCCTAAATTTGTGCATATTTAAAATTTTCTTTGGACTGCAAATGCACAAAGAGTTAGAGTCATGGGTTACTCTTCCATGTCACATACATCTTGGTGGAGCGCTCAAAATTATAAGAATGAAATACATGCACTCATCACCAAGAAAAGTGAACGATCACACAAGATAGATAGGATAATAGTATAAAGCAAGCATTAACTGTAGCTTATGATCAAACACATGATCATCAATGTCTCACAAATAATGACGTAGTATCTCAAGCACTCAAAAGCAAACAAGTTTGAAAAACCACCAAATAAAGCAAGAGAGAAAAGCAACACTCTCTCTCTCTCGAAGCCTATGATCTATACATCTTCTCCCCCTTTGGCAACAAGTTACCAAAAAGTTCCTAGAAAATGCATAGTGCTAAATCGACGCTCAGGCTTGATCTTCTGGTGGTGGTGGAGTCAGGATCACTCCAAGGACGAAGGCTTCGGTAGATGCTGAAGTAGACGCTGGAGTTGGAGCTGAAGTAGATGCTGGAGCTGAGGCTGTAGCTGGTGCTGAAGTGGTGGCTCTGGTGTCAGCAACTGGCACGACAGATGACCTCGGGCCTCGTGGCACTCTGGAAAAGGCATGAGTGGTAGTCCTGCCTCTCCTCTCCTGCATGTCCTCCTGGAGCTGCTCCACTGCAGACTGAACTTCCGTTACTTTGACATCCAAGTCATAGAACTTCTGTTCCATGATTCTCTCTAGGCTCTGCTGATTCTGAGTGAGGGTGGCCAGACTTTGCTCAATCCTCAGCGTGGATGCAATCAAGTAACCAAGCTGCTCTTGTTTAGTCTTCAAGAAATACTCAGATGCCTCCTCTTGAGTAGGCATCTTGGCAACTTTCTCCTTCCTCGCCTTCTCCTTCTTTGCGTATGCTTGGGCAGATGATGGCTCGTTCTCAGTCATGACAACTTGATTGTCCTCGAAATCTGGACGGGTGGGCAGGTGTTCCTTGTCCAATAGATATATGCCTGTGCCCATCTTGGAGTTGATGAGCTCCTGAATTTGAGGGGCATATCCACAGCTCCTCTTCTGATCTGCTGCAGTCCTCTTGATAGTTTCCACTATAAGGCTCATCACCTTGAACTTCTGAGGCACATCAAACACATGTAGTAAGTTGATAGCATGGCCTCTGATCATCTTGTGATCTCCAGACTTGGGCAATAAGGTGTGCCTTAGTATCCAATTGATCGTAGGCAGTCCTGACAGAAGGTAATGCACAGACCCAATTTTGAAGGTGTCAAGAGCTTCATTGGGAATTTCCTTGTACATATTGGACATGGAGTTATGGTCCATCTTCTTCTTGGCATAGATATCCAAGTCATCATCTTGCTCCTCTGGGCCATTAATGATCTGTGCCCACTCATCAACTGTGGATTGGTACCTTGTACCCTCAGACATCCATGTGATCCTCCCATTTGGATAAAAGTGTGCCATGGAGTAGAACTGCATGATAAGCTCCTCGTTCCACTTTGTGAGCTTCTGCCCAACAAAGTCAGCTACTCCACAAGCTATGAAGCTGTCTTGCACTCCAGGATAGTGCTCCTCGTTTTCCTTGATATATTCCCAGTCGACCCATCTCATATCACATACAATGGGGTTCTTATCTAGCAACACATTCTCATAGAAATCTTGCTGCTCCTTGGTGTGAAATCTGTAGTCCACTGCTGTCCTTCTCCTTGAAGCATATGGGTCTGCTTCTCTCCATTTCCTCAGCCCTGAATCTCTCCTGAGCTTCATATCCTCAGCCACAGGATGAGCATCGTTGTGGTCTGGGATCTTGGGCTTTAGCTTTCTTAGGACATTCTCTTCCTCTTCTTCAGCAACAGTCTCAGGCACTGGGGCCTTGTTCTTCTCAGCTGCAGGAATGCTCCTTGTATTTCTCTTAGGCTTTGGCTTTGGAGCTGACTTGGCCTTGGAAGCAGATCCCCCTGATTTTATGGCATCTCCCATTAACTTGGGTGCCTTGGGCGCTGGTGCAGCTACCTCTTCTTCCTCTTCTTCTTCCATGATGGAAGCTTTGCCAAGCACTCTAGCCACAGTCTTCTTCACCCTTTCCTTCCTTTTCTTGCCCTCAGCTGCAACTGGCTCTATGGGCTTCTCAGTTGACATTCTGGCCTTTGACATTGGCTGCCTGCCTGCTGGCCTTTTGATTTTCAGACCTGGCTTAGTGCCTTGAGCTAGCTCAACTCTCTTGGAAGTGGCCTCTTCCTCTGCCACATAGTCCTCATCTTCGGAATCTGAAGTCCTCTTCTTCCTTTGTCTCGTGGCAGCCTTTGGCAAATTACTAGGAGTGCTCCTGCTGCCTTCATCAGATGAACTGGAGGGACTAGTGCCCTCACTCATCACCACTTGCTGCTCTGACATATTTTGGCTATCACTTTGATCAGACATGCTGCAAACTGACTGCTGACCCTATGAATAGATTATAGATGAGATAGAAAAGATGAGCATCACAAAATGCAGAGATTTTTGCAAAAGAATGATCCAAAAACTTAGTTTTAGTTTCCCACTGAAATCATCTCGGATCTACCGATTTTCAAACTCGGTGATACCGAAGCAGTTTTGGAACCTAAACTAATGAACTCGGTAGGACTGAGTCACAGTTCGGTGGCACTGAGACTGCTAGGGTTTCACTGAGTTCAAAAATCGGTCACACCGATAAGTAATTCTCGGTCAGACCGAGTCTCACTTGTGCAATGGCATAAGCCAAATCGGTGGGACCGAGTTTTTCAACTCGGTGGGTCCGAGATAGTTTCGGCGGAAACCTAAACCTAGAATTTTCGAATCAAACCTAATCTATGAGCGTTTTGACTGGATAGGAGTGTTTCAATCGTGGCTAGAATCAATATGATCACAATGTGCTAGGAATCAGATTGGGGAATAGCACAAAGATCAAGTCCATACCCTAGTTCGGCGGGGACTTGCTACGGCGGCAACGGCGGGGCAGAATTCCCGTTGACGGCGACGGAGACCAGCGACTGGAGGCTTCTGGCGGCGAGAAGACGATCCGGAGACCACGAGGGCAGAGCAGGCTATCGCGCGGGCGAGGGGTTCGGAGAAATTTCCAAAATTTTGCCCGTGACTATATATAGCCCGACCCTGTCGGTGTGACCGAGTGGAACAACTCGGTGGCACAGAGATTCATAACTGCAAGCAGTTACTGAAACTCGGTGTGACCGAAATGTTCAAATCGGTTGCACCGAGATCGAAAACCTAGATCAACTTAATGATCTCGGTAGGACCGAAAGTGGAGTATCGGTCAGACCGAGAATCATAAAGAGGTTTTGGAAGTTTAAGTCTATGACGAATCGGGGACTCCGAGCGCTCCTCACACAGAGTGGTTCGAATCTGACTTGATCAAATTTTGTGATGCAGCATGAATAGAGTTTGAGACGAGAACAACATAGATAGCTAGAGGAGGTTCTTAGGCATTCTTGTCCATCCACTTGGCAAAGAAGATAAAACCAAACAATCAAAACAACAAGTGGATGTCCTCGAATGAGTAAAATATGCAACCAGCATGCTCACACAATAAGATGGCAAATGAAATATGTGGCAAGGCATGCACAACCAATTCTAGCATCTATCAAGCAATTTGCGATGGCTAGGTCATCTATATATGAGTATATTGACTTAGGAGTCAAGTGAGAACACTTGATCATAGGTCATACTCATTGTTTAAGCTCAAGTGGGGTTACCACTTTTACATAAAGCATTGTTTTGTTCACATCTTTAGAGTTGCTTTAGCTCAAGTCTTAGAGTAAAGCTCCCCCTAGATGTGATATCCCCCCTAAGAGGGATGAACTAACCTTGGGTTTTGTCGATGATGACTTCATGTAGATATTGAAGATGTGGATGCTCAATGTTGATGTAGATCTCTTGGAGCTATCCATTTGAGTGAATTGCACTTTCAATACCTACATGGGTTAGTCCCACAAGGAACAAGCAAGGATATCCATAGACATAGAGTGATGCACACAAAAGATGATGTCCATGAAAACTTTTAGATTACCTTGTCCCTTGTCTTACCAGCAAGAGGGTTTGTGACTCCTTGAACTAGTGCAGGATGTGGAAGTTGATTGCACTTGTTCTTGCCAAAATGATAAGAGTGAAGTATGTTGGCGGAGTCACCCTCAAGAACTCTCTAGTTCTTCTTCTTTTGGATCCACACCATCTTGATGGGAATCCTTGGAGTTGTAGTCGTACTTGATGAAGTTGAACTTGAAGTAGTCTTGGGAATCCACTTGACTAAGGTCTTTGGAGCTTCTTCAAATGCATCAATTTCCTCTTGAAGCTTGTCCTTGCCTTTTTGCTTGTAGTCTTGTGGTGGAAGATCATCTTGAGCTTGTGTCCCCTTGAAAGAAGTATACTTCTCTTGTTGAGGGACAAACTTTGTCTTGGGGTATTGATCTTCTTCCCACTCAACTCCATTGGCATTGAACTTTCATTCAAAACCAATACCTTGATTCTTCCGGTGCATTCCTTGCTTGCGCACAATTTCCTCGAATTGCTTACTCCCGGAAGGCTCCACCCACGAAGGTCCACGAAGAAGCAACCTTGTCTATCCCACCATGGCCATCGCCCACGAAGGACTTGCCTCACTAGCGGTAGATCTTCACGAAGTAGGCGATCTCCTTGCCCTTACAAACTCCTTGGTTCAACTCCACAATCTTGTCGGAGGCTCCCAAGTGACACCTAGCCAATCTAGGAGACACCACTCTCCAAGAAGTAACAAATGGTGTGTAGGTAATGAACTCCTTGCTCTTGTGCTTCAAATGATAGTCTCCCCAACACTCAACTCTCTCTCATAGGATTTGGATTTGGTGGAAAGAAGATTTGAGTGGAAAGCAACTTGGGAAGGCTAGAGATCAAGATTCATATGGTAGGAATGGAATATCTTGGTCTCAACACATGAGTAGGTGGTTCTCTCTCAGAACATATGAGTTGGAATGGTGTGTGTTCTGATTGCTCTCTCATCGAATGAAGAGGAGGTGGAGGGGTATATATAGCCTCCACACAAAATCCAACCGTTACACAGTTTTCCAATCTCGGTGGGACCGAATCAATACAAACTCGGTCGGACCGAAAAGTAAACCTAGTGACCGTTAGATTTCGGTGGGACTGACATGCAACTCGGTAGGACCGATATTCGGTTAGGGTTTGGGCATAACGTAATCTCGGTGAGACCGATTACACAAACTCGGTGAGACCGAATTTGGTAATTAGCTAACCAGAGAGTTGGTCAGGCAAACTCGGTGGGACCGATTTGCTCTTTCGGTGAGACCGAGTTAACTCGGTGAGACCGAAAAGTTACAAAGGGGAAACACTGAGTTTACATTGCAATCTCGGTGGGACCGATTCGCTCTTTCGGTGGGACCGAAAAGTTACGAAAGGGAAACAGAGAGTTTGCAACCCCATCTCGGTGAGACCGAGATCCCTATCGGTAGAACCGAATTGCTAGGGTTTGGCAGTGGCTAATGACAAGTGAAACTCGGTGGCGCCGGATAGGAAGAATCGGTAGGACCGAGTTTGGCTTAGGGTTTAGGTCATATGTGGATATGGGAAAGTAGTTGAGGGTTTTGGAGCATATCACTAAGCACATGAAGCAAGAGGCTCATTAAGCAACACCTCATCCCTCCTTGATAGTATTGGATTTTCCTAAAGACTCAATGTGATCTTGGATCACTAAAATATAAAATGAAGAGTCTTGAGCTTTTGAGCTTGAGCCAATCCTTTGTCCTTAGCATTTTGGGGGTTCCACTTTCACATCCATGCCATGCCAATCATTGAGCTTTCCTGAAATAATCATCTTGGAATAGCATTAGCTCAATGAGCTATATGTTGTTATGAATTACCAAAACCACCTAGGGATAGTTGCACTTTCAAGTTTCTAGTATGAATAATCTCATGATCCCTTTGAGCCTGGGTGGCGGTCCAAAAGAAAACAGGCAATCGCTGGAATACCCAGGTGCCTCAATCCACCCAGATGTGTGTTTAGGTTGCCACCTTAAATAAACCATTGATTAACAAAGCTCACATCTGTCATGGATACACTCACCCAATCCACGTCTACTAGCATAGCACAGCAATAATAAGCAAACGTAGAGTAACTCCCAAAGGTTTGATAATAAACAGGTAATAGGTTCTACCTCAACTACTCCCCAAACCCACAATTTAATTAGATCCTAATCATGCAATGTGTGAGGATTGATCTAATGCAATAAAACTAGGTAGTAGGAGGTATGATCAAAGTGTTACTTGCCTTGCTGATGATCCGGGAAACCTAGCGATTCGAAGTAGCAAGCGGCGCACTCCGGGTACTCTATCGCAAACAAACAAACATACAATAAGTACTCAACTAATGCACAGGTAAAACTCGAACAAGAGAACTAACCAGAAAGTTCAACTTAAGAACTCCGGTTGGCAAAAAGAATCAAAACGAAGCAACGAAAGACAAACGGCAAGAGAAACAAGCTTCATTTACTATTCTGGGCCTAAGGCAATTTTTACAGTGGCAAAAACTTGTTTGAGTTGGTTAACCGGAAAGAGGGTTTCGAGATGAAACTCCAGGCGCTTGAATCTCCTGATTCTGATAAACGAGTGAAACATTAAACTAGAACGAACATCGAATCAGAGATCGCGATCAGAAAAACCGCGGATTTAATCCGAGAAAAAGAAAAACGATGAACAGTTAACGAACGAACGTTCGTTAACAGAAACTAAACGGAAAACACGTTCGTTAAAACGAACGGACGAACGGGCACTCGCTAAATAAATAAACCGGAAAAAATCGATCTATTTATTAAAAAACGGAACTAGGGTTTTCAAAAAAACCGGCCGGCGACTACCTCGGCGGCGGCGGCTCTCCGGCGGGGCTCCGGAAGGCGGAGGGGTGAGGAGAGGGCGGCGGGGCGGCGGCTCCGGGTGGCGTGGGGCGGTGCCAAGCGGCAGCGGCGGTGGCGGCGGGCTGCGGTGCGGGGCGGCGGGGTGAGGAAAGGACGGCGGCGGGGCGGCTATTTAAGAGGGGGAGGGGGGTTGACTTGGGGGAGGGGGCGACAGCGGCGGCTCCGGCTCGGACTCCTCCTCGAGTCCGGCGGGAAGGCGGCGGCTGGGCCGGCCTGGCTCGGGTCGGCCCTTGGCCCAGTCGGGCGCGGGGGTTTTTTTTAAACAATTTCGCTGCGCCTAAGAAAAAAAATCTAGAAAAATAAATAAAAATCTAAAAATGCCAAAACAAATTTTCTCCGTCTAAATAAAATATTTAGAATAGGATGGACATTTTTTGGCTCTAAATGCAATTTTTGAAAACGTGCAATTTTTCCTAAATTTGAATAAAATAGCAAATAAAACCAAAATAAAATCTTATTTGATTTTTTATTAAATACTCAATATTTCTTTATTTTGGGAAAGTCACTTTATTCCCTCTCTCATATTTTTATAATAGAAATAATTGAAGATAAAATAAATAAAATCAAATTATCCTATCTTCAAAATTTGAGAAAAACTCAAATATGAAAATAACGAAATCCCCAACTCTCTCCGAGGGTCCTTGAGTTGCGTAGAATTTCTAGGATCAACCAGAAAAGCAATAAAATATGATATGGAATGATGATCTAATGTATAACATTCCAAATTGAAAATTTGGGATGTTACAATTTTCTTCATGCGCTATACACCAATATGACCTAAACGGCAGTGCCACGAATAAGTTGCACTATCATTATTAACTTTGCATCTTTTGGCTTCAATATTATGAATATGTGTATCATTACGATCGAGATTCAATAAACCATTCACCTTGGGTGTATGACCATTGAAGGTTTTATTCATGTAAACAGGACAACAATTATTCTCTGACTTTAAATGAATAACTGTATTACAATAAACATGGTCAAGTCATATTCAAGCTGAACGCAAACACCAAATAACATTTATTTAGGTTCAAGATTAATCCCAAAAGTATAGGGAGTGTGCGATGATGATCACATCAATCTTGGAACCACTTCCAACACACATCGTCACTTCACCCTTAACTAGTCTCTGTTCATTCCGCAACTTCCGTTTCGAGTTACTAATTTTAGCAACTGAACTAGTATCAAATACTGAGGGGTTGCTGTAAACACTAGTAAAGTACACATCAATAACATATATATATCAAATATACCTTTGTTCACTTTGCCATCCTTCTTATCAGCCAAATATTTGGGGCAGTTTCGCTTCCAGTGACCATTTCCTTTGCAGTAGAAGCACTCAGTTTCAGGCTTGGGTCTAGCTTTGGGCTTCTTCACGGGAGCAGCAACTTGCTTGCCGTTCTTTTTGAAGTTCCCCTTCTTCCCTTTGCCCTTTTCTTCAAACTAGTGGTCTTGTTAATCATCAACACTTGATGCTCTTTCTTGATTTCTACCTTCATTGATTTCATCATCATGAAAAGCTCGGGTATCGTTTTCGTCATCCCTTCCATACTATAGTTCATCACGAAGTTCTACTAACTTGGTGATGGTAACTAGAGAATTCTGTCAATCATTATCTTATCTGGAAGATTAACTCCCACTTGATTCAAGCGATTGTAGTACCCAGACAATCTGAGCACATGCTCACTGCTTGAGCTATTCTCCTCCATCTTTTAGCTATCGAACTTGTTGGAGACTTCATATCTATCAACTTGGGTATTTGCTTGAAATATTAACTTCAACTCCTGGAACATCTCATATGGTCCATGACGTTCAAAACGTCTTTGAAGTCCCGATAAGCCGTTAAGCATGGTGCACTAAACTATCAAGTAGTCATCATATTGAGCTAGCCAAATGTTCACAACGTCTGTATCTGCTCCTGCAATAGGCCTGTCACCTACCAGTGCATCAAGGACATAATTCTTCTTTGTAGCAATGAGGATAAACCTCAAATCACGGATCCAATCCGCATCATTGCTACTAACATCTTTCAACTTAGTTTTCTCTAGGAACATATCAAAAATAAAACAGGGGAGCTAAACGCGAGCTATTGATCTACAACATAGATATGCTAATACTACCAGGACTAAGTTCATGATAAATTAAAGTTCAATTAATCATATTACGTAAGAACTCCCACTTAGATAGACATCCCTCTAATCATGTAAGTGATCACGTGATCCAAATCAACTAAACCATGTCCGATCATCACATGAGATGGAGTAGTTTTCAATGGTGAACATCACTATGTTGATCATATCTACTATATGATTCACGCTCGACCTTTCGGTCTCCAGTGTTCCGAGGCCATATTTGCATATGCTAGGCTCGTCAAGTTTAACCCGAGTATTCTGCGTGTGTAAAACTGTCTTACACCCGTGGTAGATGAATGTTGAGCTTATCGCACCCGATCATCACGTGGTGTCTCGGCACGATGAACTTTGGCAACGGTGCATACTCAGGGAGAACACTTTTACCTTGAAATTTAGTGAGAGATCATCTTATAATTCTACCATCAAACAAAGCAGAATAAGATGCATAAAGGATAAACATCACATGCAATCAAAATATGTGACATTATATGGCCATGATCATCTTGCACCTTTGATCCCCATCTCCAAAGTACTGTCATGATCTCTATCATCACCGGCATGACACCATGATCTCCATCATCTTGATATGTATGAATGTGTCATCACATGGTTGTCTCGCCAACTACTGCTCTTGCATCTATTGCTATCGCATAGCGATAAAGTAAAGCAATTATTTGGCGCTTGCATCTTATGCAATAAAGAGACAACCGTAAGGCTTCTGCCAGTTGCCGATAACTTCAACAAAACATGATCATATCATACAACAACTTATATCTCATCACGTCTTGACCATATCACATCACAACATGCCCTGCAAAAACAAGTTAGACGTCCTCTACTTTGTTGTTGCAAGTTTTACGTGGCTGCTACGGGCTGAGCAAGAACCATTCTTACCTACGCATCAAAACCACAATGATAGTTTGTCAAGTTTGTGATGTTTTAACCTTCTCAAGGACCGGGCGTAGCCACACTCGATTCAACTAAAGTTGGAGAAACTGACACCCGCCAGCCACCTGTGTGCAAAGCACGTTGGTAGAACCAGTCTCGCGTAAGCGTACGCGTAATGTCGGTCCGGGCCGCTTCATCCAACAATACCGCTGAACCAAAGTGTGACATGCTGCTAAGCAGTATGACTTGTATCATCCACAACTCACTTGTGTTCTACTCATGCATATAACATCTACGCATAAACCTGGCTCTGATACCACTGTTGGGGAATGTAGTAATTTCAAAAAAAACCTACGCACACTCAGGATCATGGTGATGCATAGCAATGAGAGGGGAGATAGTGTCCACGTACCCTCGTAGACCGAAAGCGAAAGCGTTAGCACAACGCGGTTGATGTATTCGTAAGTCTTCATGATCCGACCGATCCAAGTACCGAACGTACGGCACCTTCGAGTTCAGCACACGTTCAGCTCGATGACGTCCCGCGAACTCCGATCCAGCAGAGCTTCACGGGAGAGTTCCTTCAGCATGATGGCATGATGACGGTGATGATGTTGCTACCGACGCAAGGCTCCGCCTAAGCACCGCTACGATATAACCAAGGTGGAATATGGTGGAGGGGGGCACCGCACACGGCTGGAATAGATCAATAGATCAACTTGTGTGTTCTAGGGTGCCCCCTACCCCCGTATATAAAGGAGAAAGGGGGGAAGCATCCGGCCAGGAGGAGGGCGCGCCAAGGGGGGAGTCCTACTCCAACCGGGAGTAGGACTCCTCCTTTTCCTTGTTGGAGTAGGAGAGGGAAGGAAGGGGGAGAGGAGGAGACGGAAAAAGGGGGCGCCGCCCCCCTCCTTGTCCAATTCGGACTAGAGGGGGAGGGGCGGGCGGCTGCCCTGGCCGCCCCTCCTCTTCTCCCACTAAGGCCCATGAGGCCCAATTAACTCCCCGGGGGGTTCCGGTAACCCCCTAGTACTCCGGTTTTTATCCAAAACCACTCGGAACACTTCCGGTGTCTGAATATAGTCGTCCAATATATCGATCTTTACGTCTCGACCATTTGGAGACTCCTCATTATGTCTGTGTTCATATTTGGGACTCCGAACTACCTTCGGTACATCAAAACACAAAAACTCATAATACCGATCGTCACCAAACTTTAAGCGTGTGGACCCTACGGGTTCGAGAACTATGTAGACATGACCGAGACACGTCTCCGGTCAATAACCAATAGCGGAACCTGGATGCTCATATTGGCTCCTACATATTCTACGAAGATCTTTATCGGTCACACCGCATAACAACATACATTGTTCCCTTTGTCATCGGTATGTTACTTGCCCGAGATTCGATCATCGGTATCTCAATACCTAGTTCAATCTCGTTAACGGCAAGTCTCTTTACTCGTTCCATAATGCATCATCCCGCAACTAAATCATTAGTCACATTGCTTGCAAGGCTTATAGTGATGTGCATTATCGAGAGGGCCCAGAGATACCTCTCCGACAACCGGAGTGACAAATCTTAATCTCAAAATACGCCAACTCAACAAGTACCTTCGGAGACACCTATAGAGAACCTTTATAATCACCCAGTTACGTTGTGACGTTTAGTAGCACACAAAGTGTTCCTTCGGTAAACGGGAGTTGCATAATCTCATAGTCATAGGAACATGTATAAGTCATGAAGAAAGCAATAGCAACATACTAAACGATCAAGTGCTAAGCTAACGGAATGGGTCAAGTCAATCACATCGTTCTCCTAATGATGTGATCCCGTTAATAAAATGACAACTCATGTCTATGGCTAAGAAACATAACCATCTTTGATCAACGAGCTAGTCAAGTAGAGGAATACTAGTGACACTCCGTTTGTCTATGTATTCACACATGTATCATGTTTCCGGTTAATAAAATTCTAGCATGAATAATAAACATTTATCATGATATAAGGAAATAAATAATAAATTTATTATTGCCTCTAGGGCATATTTCCTTCATTTCCTTCGGCAGATCTCTTGCACATGGCCAAATCAAGTGGCAAGTTATTCCTCCCTCGCAATGATATCACAGCTAGGGTGTGTGATATGCTGCACGAGGAGGTCCAGCCCATGGTGATGCCCGAAGCTTGGGTTAGGCTGCATGGGACTCCGAAGAAACACCGCAGGGAGGGCCGGATCAAGGAGGGTTTCAAGATGTTGGGCAGATAATTGCGGTTGATGAACTATCTCTCATTAGGTTGGGGCCTGTGAGGATGAAGATTGCTTGCAAAGCCCCGAACAAGCTCATTGGCATGGTGGAGGTCTGGTTAAATCACGAGCGATACCAAGTCAAAGTGGAACTCGAGCGCTTGCCCAAACGCGAGGGTGACGGCAGTGCGCTGGGGCCTGGCCCCTCTGACCCTCGCCCCCAAATGAGGGTGACAGGGCTGAGCGCCAGGGCCACCGGGCGGCAACAACAAGCAAAGTGGAGGAGATCCAGGGATGGGCAAAGCTGTGGTTGGTGGGAATAGCGGTGCGGCCTCGAAGGGTGATGTGCACATGGGAGAGCAGGAGGAGGAGCCAAAAGACAGCATTTAGGACACTTCTATTGACACTGAGACATGGGACAAACTGGGTGCTATGAGCGGTGGGACTCAGGTGGTGGCGACACAAGACACCGCGGTCAGTGTTCCTCCTCTGGCCCACACACTAGCAAGTGCTTTTTATGAGCATGGTTCGAACCTGGCACTGCCAGTGTCGTCATTGGTCTCTGATCCTATGGTGGTGGAGACACCTAGGGCCCAGGAGGGGGGAGCTCTCTTGCCCTCCTCTCCTGCGGCGATTGGGGCGGACTCTGGTTGTGTCCTGAACGAAGGGGCTGGTCTGACCCCTGCTTCTGGCCGTCTTGGCTCAAGAGGGTCGGGCAGGCCGCCCAAGAAGACATCGGGGAGGAAGCCAGCGGCTAAGGAGGTGGCGGTGCGGAAGTCGGTGCCTTCGACGAGGTTGTGTGGGGAGTTGGGCGCGGAGCTGGTGGCAGCGGGGGCTGGTGCCAAGGCCAAGAGATCCAGGGCGGCCCCGATGGAGCCGCGGGCACCCAGCTCTCGGGCCAAGGCCAAGCTGGGCGACATGTCGTCCTTGGATAGTGCCAAACTCCGCCTTGCTGACAAGAACTTGGGGACCTCAGGTAATCCTTTCTCGTCCTTTTGTATCTTAAATGCTTTCTCTGACGATCATCTGGCCTCAATTTTAAGCGATAGTGGTGTGGCGGTCTCGGCTAGTAACGTAGATATCATTTCCCTGGTTCATGCGCGGGAAGAGGCCCAGGCTGTGCTGGCAGAGGCGGCAGCCAGATGTGTTCCTGCTGCCGACGGGTCCTTGGCAATAGCAGGGGCTATTGTAGGTTCTGTGCCCGAAGAGGAAACAGAGGAGAGGGATGCCTCTGTCCTTCCTTCTTCCAGCTGTACCACGGCTAGGAAGCGAGTGGCAAAAGCGGTGAGCTCTAGAGGAGTTCGCCTTTGGAACCGCATTATCTAATAAAGTATTTGTTTTGGAACATTCGTGGTTGTGGAATCTTTGGGTGTCATACGCAGCTGCAAGATTATATGGCCAAAGAGCGCATCGATGTTGCATCCTTGCAATAGATGATTAAATTCGACTTTACTTATATAGATCTTTGTGCGCTAGACCCGTTACAATGATTTGAGTGGCAATGGGTGCTGTCCTCCGGCATTTCTGGTGGTTTATTGTTGGGCTGTAATCGTGATATAATCTTATGGGAGCACGATGTGTTTTTCATTGCGGCTACGATTAAGCACCGTGTCTCCGGTGGGATTTGGGTGGTGGTGTTCGTTTACGGATCGGCAGATCTTGCTAGGTCAGCTGATTTCCTTGCTGAACTGCTTAGTTTGGTAGGGAACAAATGAGCGCTCCTCCTACCTCTGATTGTGGGAGGAGATTTCAACTTGATCCGCTCGGGTGCGGACAAGAACAACGACAATGTGGACTAGGCTTGGGTGAACATGTTCAACAATGCGATTGCGGTGGGGGCTTTGTGCGAGGCGGCACACACAGGAGCTAGATACACCTGGACTAACAAACAATTGTAGCCAGTAGACAACATCCTTGATAGGGTTTTCTTTACTCCGGAATGGGAGGTGCTATTCCCTCTTTGTTCCCTAGTGGTGGAGACGTGGATCGGCTCTGGCCACCTCCCCCTTATCTTCTCCTCGGGAGAGGATTACGTGTAGAGGAATAGTCATTTTTACTTTGAAATGGTCTGGTTCGAGACAGAGGGCTTCGAACCCATGGTGTAGGAGCGCTGGGCGGCTATTATATCGCGGCTTGGGTTCCAACCGGGTCCGGCTGAGTTCTGGACTGAGGCGGCACTACGCACTTTCCTTAGAGGGTGGGGTGCGAACCATGGCAGTGCGACCAAGAAAGAAAGGGATAGGCTAGTGGAGGAGATAGAGGCTATTGATTTACAAGACGATTCTAGGCATCTGGCAGAAAGTGAATGGGTGCTCTGCTATGCCCTTGAAAATCTAGTCCTTGCCATATTAAGAGCCGGATAAGAATACTGGCATCGTAGGGGCAGCATTAACTGGATGACTAAGGGAGACGCGAACACTGGATACTTCCATGCATTCGCAAACGGCCGAAAAAGGAAAAGTTTAATCCTGCGCCTCAACTCGGAGGATGGGTTTCTCCTCACCCAGTCCGATATCGTTAGACACATATATGACTCTTTTATTGGTTTGTTGTGTACGACTGAGTAGAAAGTCATGTGCCTTCAGGGGGATTTTTGGGATCCGACCGATAGGGTATCTCAGGGGGAACATGATTGGTTGGCCCTATCTTTCTACCTGAAGAGATTGACAAGGCTTTGGCAGACATGAAGACTGATACAGCACCAAGGCCTGATGGCTGGCCTGTGGTGTTCTTCAAACGATTTTGGTCGTGCTTCAAACATGTCTGCTATGACTTAGTGAACGGGTTTGCACTTGGCTCGATGAACCTGTCGCGACTCCATTACAGAGCCATTAGCCTCATCCCCCGAGGTGAAAGGCGTGGATAACATTAGACTATGCAGGCCCATCACCCTTATTAACTTCTCGTTTAAGATCTACACAAAGGCGTACGCTACACACTTAGCGTTGGTGGCCCAACGCGTTATCCTCAAGAGCCAAACCGCTTTCCTCAAAGGCTGCAATATTCTCGAGGGATCGATTGCG
The DNA here is from genome assembly GCF_003073215.2 of Triticum urartu. Taxonomy (NCBI): domain Eukaryota; kingdom Viridiplantae; phylum Streptophyta; class Magnoliopsida; order Poales; family Poaceae; genus Triticum; species Triticum urartu. The sequence goes on from NC_053024.1 coordinate 457,987,430, forward strand.
CTTCTAGAGATAGTTCATGAGCTCAAACGCACTAAGGGGAAGGGGTCATGCTTAAGCTAGACTTTGAAAAAGCCTATGACCGAGTAAACTGGCAGTTTGTTCGGGAGGTCTTCCTTAAGAAGGGTTTTGAGGCGGGCTTCGTTCATCAGATCATGCACCTCGTTAGTTGTGGGCAAATGGAGGTCACGACCAATGGAGAAATGGGGAAGTTTTTTCACAACAAAAGGGGCCTTTGTCAGGGGGACCCTAGCTTGCCACTCATATTCAACTACGTGGTGGACGCCTTCTCGGCAATGCTCGACAAAGCCCGGGCGGATGGTCACATCGAAGGGTTGGTGCCCCACCTCATTCCTGGTGGGGTTACGCAACTTCAATACGCCGACAACACGACGCTCCTTTTCGAGCCTGACTTGCATAGTATCGCGTCGATTAAGCTGCTGTTAATTACTTTCGAACTCCTCTTCGGCTTGAAAATAAATTTCCTAAAGAGCGAGGTCATTACCATAGGGATGGGTCAACAAGAGAGTAGGCATGCGGACAATCTACTTAATTGTAAGCTTGGGGGCTTCCCAATTAAGTACCTCGGCCTCCCGACTTCTCACCGGAAACTTTAGATCTCTGAATGGGAACCCCTATATGGTAAGGTGGAAAATCGGGTGAGTCCGTGGAGAGGGAGGTTCATGTCCTTGGCGGCTAGGCTGATTCTTACTAACACTAGTTTATCCTCCCTGCCTCTCTTCACCATGGGAATGTTTCTCCTAGCGGATGGGGTTCATGCGAAGATTGACACTCCCCATTCTAGGTTCTTTTGGGAAGGAACTGGAATCAAAAGGAAACATCACTTAGTTAGGTGGGCGGCAGTTTGTAGACCTAAAAAGTTTGGCGGCTTGGGGATTATCAACTCCAAGTTGATGAATGTGGCCCTCCTAACTAAGTGGTGGTGGCGCCTTGCCCAAAACGAGTCGGGGCTTTCGGCGGACATTCTTAGGGAAAAATACTTCCCTGACGGGAATTTGTTTAACACCAAACACAAGGTCTCGACGTTCTGGAATGGGATCCAGGCGGTTCGACCAGCCTTTTCGGTCGGAGCCCAGTTTGAAGTCCACAATGGTTTGTCCACAAGGTTCTGGCTTGACAGCTGGATCGACTCGAGGATGCTTTGGCACTCTTACCCTGCGCTCTTCGAATTAGCTATGGATATTAATGTGCTGGTGGGGGAGGCTCTTAGGACGTCGCCACTGGCAATTCATTTCATGCGCGCCCCTGTCTGTGATCGAAGAAGGGAGTTGGAATGAGTTGATCACTAAAATAGGGACTGACCCGCTTAGCTTGGGGGTTGACTCGGTCTCATGGGGCTTAACAGCCTCAAAAAAATTCTCGGTTAAATCCTTGTATGCCAAGTTGTCGGAAGGCAACACATTTGACATAGCCAGGGGGCTTTAGAAGGCCAGCATCCCACTCAAGATAAAGATTTTCTTGTGGCAAATTTTTAAAAATCGCCTCTCGAGGGCGGACAATGTGGCCAAAAAGAATGGCCCTTCCAATGGCACATGTGTGATGTGTGGGAATCAGGTGGACGCGAACCATGCCTTTTTTCAATGTGCATTAGCAAGGTTTGCGTGGAGCGCGGTTAGGGAAGCGTTCCACCAAAACTGAAGCCCTGCGTAAGGCTTGGATTTGGTTCAGATTATGCATACCCAGAAAGGTACAAGCGGTCGGATTGTATGGCGTTGCATTGGGGCGCTATTGCGGGCTTTATGGACCATTAGAAACAAAATGGCGATCGAAAAAATTTCTCCACTCACCCCACTGATGTAATCTTTAAATTTCATCTCATCTTATAGATGTGGACACTGCTGGGGAAGCACCACAATGCTGAGCAGATGCAGGAGGCCCTGGACAAGATCAGATGCACCTTGACGATCGCGCGTCAACCTCCGTAGATGGTCTCACCTTTTGGTGGAGCGGTAGTAGTAGGAAGTAGGGTTTGGGCTGAGTTTTGTTCCTTTGTTGTACCCTGCTCTCTAGCTGCCTCTCATACTTTGTGGTTTGGCACTTTTCGGTTTGTAAGACTATTGAAACTTGTGATGTTTGCCTTGGTGGCTTTATTAATTTAAAATCGGACGCTCCTAGCGTCTTCTTTCCAAAAAAAGTATATCCATTTTTCAGGTCTGGACAGATTCAAGCAACTGAGAGCATATTACCCTTTTTGGTTCAAATTAAATGGCCCAATCTTCCATCGGATTTACATGGGGCATAGAGTTTAGAATAGACTTAGAGTTGGATAGTGATTCGTGAATACAGAGCAACTGCAACGGGGTACATTTTCACATGATCAGGACATAAAGGCGTTCCACATTTGACAGTAGATAGGGGGACTCTTACAAAGCAGCAAGCAAAACACCCAGATTCAATCTCTCTATCATAAATGAAAATCATATAACTACTACATTCCTTATAAATTAAAGATGTTTATAAAGTCAATATATTAGCCATCAAAATCGGGGTGCTGGAGGAAACAAGAGGCGAAGAGAGAGGGCACCAAATTAGCTCTTCAGGCCACCCATGTTGCACCTCCCCGTGATTGGCCTTCCTGCCGAGGCATCAGTGAGTGGCGATGCCATCACGACAGAGCTCTTGGACAAGACAACCCTCCTTAGTTCTTACCATTCTTGTTTAAACAACTAAGTATATCATCATGATGGCCCATGAACCCCTCTAAAACACAATAATAGCAGTTAATGGCCTACATATATTTATAAGAAAACACACACACACACACACACATATATATATATACTATGCATGCAACAAACTTTTCTCATCTATGAAATAGAATATACTTCATCGTTTATATGGGTTAGCATCTTATAGTACTGCACATGTAGCAAAAATACCAAGCAACCAAGAACCTCCTAGATCAACAACAGAAACAACCAAGATGCACTATGTAACTCCCTCGATGCGTCTATATCTCCTACGTGTCGAAGCACGACTTAGAGGCATAACCGCATTGAAAGCAATGTCGCAAGTAAGGTAATCTTCACAACAACCCATGTAAATAGATAATAGGGGAAAAGGTACATAGTTGGCTTACACTCGCCACGTCACACAAAGTACATGAATAACATTACAATCATCCAATACACTCATGGTCCGACTACGGTACCAAAATAAAAGATCAACCCCAACAAGAGACATGGTCCCGATCGCCCCAACTGGGCACCACTACTGATCATCAGGGAAAGACACATAGTAACGGCGGGAGGCTTCATCGAACTCCCACTTGAGCTCAAGCGCATCATCTGGAACGGAGTCATCGGGCCCTGCATCTGGTTTGGAAGTAATCTGTGAGCCATGGGGACTCAGCAATCTCGCACCCTCACGATCAAGACTATTTAAGCTTATAGGTAAGGCAAGGTAATATGTGGAGCTGCAGCAAGCGACTAGCATATATGGTGGCTATCCTGTTCGCAAAAGAGAACGAGAAGAGAAGGCAAAGCACGAACGAAGAACTAAAGAACAACCTACGGCAACCATTACTCCAACACCGTGTTCACTTCCCGGACTCCGCCGAGAAGAGACCATCACGGTTACACACGCGGTTGATTCATTTTAATTAAGTTAAGGTTCATGTTATCTACAACCGGACATTAACAAATTCCCATCTGCCCATAACCGCGGGCACGACTTTCGAAAGTTCAAATCCCTGCAGAGGAGTCCCAACTTAGCCCATCACAAGCTCTCACGGTCAACAAAGGATAAACCTTCTCCCGAGACATTCCGATCAGACTCGGTATCCCAGTTCTACAAGACAACTTCGACAATGGTAAAACAAGTCCAGCAACACCGCCCGAATGTGCCGACAAATCCCGATAGGAGCTGCACATATCTCGTTCTCAGGGCACATCGGATGAGCAAGATGTCGGGTAGGCCAGCCCAGAGTTGCCCCTGGTAGCCCCGGACATCGCTCAGTTGGACCAACACTTAGAGAAGCACTGGCCTGGGGGGTTAAAATAAAGATGACCCTTGAGTCCGCGAAACACAAGGGAAAAAGGCTAGGTGGCAAAAGGTAAAACCAAAGTTGGGCATTGCTGAAAGAGTTTTATTCAAGGCGAACTGTCAAGGGGTTCCCATTATCACCCAACCGCGTAAGGAAAGCAAAATCCGGGAACATAACACCGATATGACAAAAACTAGGGCGGCAAGAGTGGAACAAAACACTAGGCAAGAGGCCGAGCCTTCCACCCTTTACCAAGTATATAGATGCATTAAGATAAACAAGATAATATAATGATATCCCATATAATAAACAATGTTCCAACAAGGAACAATCTCCAATCTTCACCTGCAACTAGCAACGCTATAAGAGGGGCTGAGCAAAGCGGTAACATAGCCAATCAACGGTTTGCTAGGACATGGTGGGTTAGAGGTTTGACATGGCAATTTGGGAGGCATGATAAGCAAGTGGTAGGCATCGTAGCATAGGCATAGCAAAAGAGCAAGCATCTAGCAAGCAAAGATAGAAGTGATTTCGAGGGTATGATCATCTTGCCTGCAAAGTTGTCAGAGTTGACTTGATCCTTGTAAGCAAACTCAACGGGCTCCTCATTAGCGAACTCGTCTCCCGGCTCTACCCAAACAAGACAAACAAGCAAAAGGAATACAATCAACCACGTGCAAAGCTCAAACAACATGATGCAAACATGGTTGCTATGCGGGATGCGATATGTGATGCATATGCAAGATTTGACAAAGGATGATTGAACCTGGCCTCAACTTGGAAATCCAAGAGTGCCACTGTAAAGGTGAGGTGATTTCGGTTGAAATCGATATAAAGATCATCGAAATCGGATGCACGGTTTGGAAATGGCAAGCAAAACAAATATGGCACCGGTCTGCGATAAACAGCAAGTAGCCATCTAAATGCATCAAGACAAATATGCTACAACACTCAAACATGGCAACAAAATACATGGCAACAAAATATAAACACTGAGCTACAGCCGATTCATCCATTAACAGGTTCAAACAAGTATGACAAAAGTGCAAAAGATAAACAGGTTTCAGACTTAGTGAAATTAACACAAGTCTGGAATTTCAGATCAGATAGGACATTTTGGAGCAAGAAAACTATATGCTATAGGAACTTAACATGGCAAAGAAAGGCATGACATGAAGCTACTCAAAGCACTTAACAAAAGTCCCTTAGTGACCTTGAGCCAAAAGGGATCCAAAAATACAATTGCAAGTATGTGAACATGGCAAAAACATAATCAGATCTCAGACTTAGTGAAAAACGGGAGCAAACAAATATGTTAACGAGTAGGCATGTTTACGAGCTCGATGCACTCACTACAGAGAATGGCATGACAAACCAATAATACACCCATCAAGAATATATATTATAGAAGCTAGACATGGCAAGAACAACAACATAGCATGCACGGATCAACAACAACATCCTCGGCAAAATCGCTAACAAGTAGACAATCTGCCAGGAATTACGAAATAGCAAAAGTAGAGCTCGATTGACTCAAGCTAGGGTGCTTCATAAATGCAAACAAAGACATGGATGGATAGAGCACCATAATGTTAACAAATCATCCTTACTGATCATCCTCAAAAGAGGCACGGATCAGTAGGAAACAACATGAACATATGGCATATTGATAAAAACAGATCAAGGACTTAGTGAAATTCTAAGTCCCTGAAATCAGCATTAACAAATGCACTACTTTGCAAGCTTGTGCTAGTCACCAAACATATCACAAAACTACATGGTAAGTAGCTCTATAAAGATGGCAAAGCATGTAACAAAACTCATGTAGAGCTCAGGAGCATATCATGCACACATTAATCATGGCAAAAATGACAAATAGCTATTTGGTGCAGCAGATCTGACAATTATCTCAAATAGCTCTCTTCCAACAGCATTTCGGGCATCAAGATGAGCTCAAATTAAAATGATGCAATGAGGTGAAATGATGTACTCTCTGAGGCGAACATTTTGATATGCTACACGCCCAAAACGGAGTTACGGATGTGGAGTTACGACATGATGAACAATGCAAAAAAAATATGCAGACTTAGGGAAAAACGGAGTCAACCCCTAGGGTTTCACTGTAGCAACCGAATCCAGATCTGGGCGCATGCACTTCAAGGATCACCGGATGGAGCTCCTGTTCGCCGGGGAGGAGATGTCGCCGGACTTGGCGAGGCACGCCGGCGGGAGGAGAGGAGGACGCCGGGGCGGCGTGGCGCGGTGGCGGCGGAGGGCCTCGGCTGCATGGGGCGACGAGGAGGGCCGGAGACGGGCGGTGGCGGCGACCGGCGAACTGCGGCGGCAGGGCGGCGAGATTCCGGCGATGGCGCGTGGCGGTGCCAGCGGCCGGGCGTGAGGGAGAGGCGGCACGGAGCGGGAAGGAGGCGGCGGGGCGACGTGGGCCGCGGGGGGCCTCCCGCGGGCTCGGGCGGGCCGGCGCGGCTTGCCCACGTGGAGGCTCGCGGTTGGTCCGGGCGGATCGGACGGACGTGTTCGGCGCGTCCGGACGTTGTCCGGCGCGCGGAGAGGAAGGGGATCTAGGGTTTTGGGGTGGAAGATCCGAAAATTTCGGGAAGGAGGTATATTTATAGGTAGGAGGGGCTAGGAGAGTCCAAATGAGGTGTGGTTTTCGGCCACGCGATCGTGATCGAACGCTCTAGATGATGGAGAGGGTTTTGGTGGGTTTTGGGCCAAATTGGAAGGGTGTTGGGTTGCAACACACACGAGGCCTTCTCGGTCCCTCGGTTAACCGTTGGAGCATCGGACGAAGTCCAAATGGTACGAAACTTGACAGGCGGTCTACCGGTGATAAACCAAGGCCGCTTGGCAAGTCTCGGTCCAATCCGGAAATGTTTAACCCCCGCACACGAAAACAGGTAGAAAGGACCACCGGAGGAGATAGGAGCGCCGGAATGCAAAACGGACAACGGGGAAAAGGCTCGGATGCATGAGATGAACACGTATGCAAATGCAATGCACATGATGACATGATATGAGATGCATGACAACAACAACAACACATGGAGACAAAAACCCAAACCCGAGGAAATAAAATAACTTAGTGCTGGAAACGGCAAGAGTTGGAGAACATATAAGGTAAATTACATCCGGGGTGTTACACACTGACTTTTCAATACAAATGACTAAACATATATAACTACAGATGCAAAAAAACTAAACTCCCATGCATTGCAAAAGTGACCTCATTCTGAACCTATTTTCAGATGAGGAGTACCAAACACATTTCTAGTGAAGCATCATCACAAAAATGGTAATGGTAAGTGGAAAGGACAAAGAGTACATAATTTTCATCCACAGAAAACTGGAGTAACTAAATTTCGAACACTGGTACAGGGAGGTGCTATACAAACGGTTTTTGACCCCTTTCCGCGACGGCATTTGGAACCGTCGCCAAGTGAGTGTGGGCGATACGGGGGTCCTTCCCACACAACCCAAAAACCATCGGGGATAGGGTGCCTTGATGCATACAGTTGTCCCTATATAACTGTTTCCAATATCTCGAATATCCCAAATGCTTCATCCTTACTGCTCGTTTGTGCTCGCATTGCCATCACAGTCGGAGTTTTGTGGTTTTACCTAAAACCATGCAGATTCCAGGCACGGGAGTTTTCCAGGCACATACCAAACTGGCTCTACGTTTATGATTCCTAGTACATCACAAACAGTTCATGATTATAAACTGTGTATGATAGGTAGACAATCACACACATTTAGTTTTCCCGCACCGTATGTGATAGTGTCTGACATCACGCACGCTTTGCAAACGGAAAATGTGTGCATTGTTACACATGTTTCCTCTCCATGAACTGTGTCAGATTATGATGTATATCGCACACGCTGTGCTTTATTAACCGTGTGCGTCGTAATGACCCGCACACCGTAATTTTGCCCTAATTTAATTGCTACTATTTAAAATTGTACCTAAGTTAAACTTGAAAGTAGGCTATAGCTTTATTCATATCCATCAGGTTGAAACAAGAAATGCATTATTCGATTAATAGGTACATTTGTTTAAGAATTACATAAGCACCAAATAAAGAATGATGAACCAGGGTTCTATACTTGTACTATTACAGATGGAAAAGAAAGAGGCGACACACATTCTGGTTGCTGAACAAGGTGAAGCGGAATGGCCCTATTGTTCTCTCATGTATGTAGAAGGCACGCACGACTCTAGTCCAACAACTTGTGATGGTCGGCCGCCAATCATGTAGTTTGAGAGGTAATCTTGAGTAAACTACTTCAGGATCCACTTCAAAGGAAAAAAGATTCAGACATTGTCATCTAACACAACTCATTACGGGCAGTAAAAAGAAGGCTACAGGGTTCTTACTTACCATCCTGCAGTTCACTGTTCTCTTACATAAAGTGTAAACAAATAGTTCAATTGACATCTTTTGACCCATTTTAATAACAATCTTTATCAGTTTCCTCACTTGATGCTGGTTCACGAGTATCTCATTGCCCCATACGCAGAAAGGGTTGAAGTGTGGATCTTTGGCAATGACATATGTACCTAAAAGCACCAAGTTAATATTAGAAGCTAAACAACAATTGCAAAATGATGTAGTACAACACTCCCTCCATCCCATTATATAAGATTCTATTACATGTATATCTAGACATCATCAGAACATTAAGGTAACACTCTTCCTTGTTGCTATGTAGCCTGGGATTGCATATTTAGTCATTCACTACAATGCATGTTGATATCTAACTTCAGTGTGCAGGCTTAAGCACGCTAGTTAAGCAAAACAAGAAGTGCAAAGGTGTGTTAACTACATCAGGCATAACATTTAAAAACAAGCAAATAGTCATTCAAACTGGTATTGTGCAGGTCTAAAGTACACTAGTTATTGTTAAAAAATGAAAAGGCATGTTAACTGCAATATCCTTAACAGCAACCAAATATCGTAATTCATAGTGGTATTGTTGAAACTGTTATTGATGAAATTGAACTGCACGACAAATAGTTGCACATATAAAGCATCACATTGTGAAGAACTGAAATAAACAAGTCATAAGGCCATCTCTAGCCGATCCTTTAAAAGTTAAAGGACTAAAACCCTTAGTGGATATACATATATATATACTCCAACAATTTTTGGCCTTTTCTAGTCGATTCCCTAAACTTAACGTTGTAAAGTTCAATTTGATCGAGTTCAAAGCAGGTTCAACCGAAAGTAGCATGCATTCAAACATAAACATAGTAGTTTTGCATAACCGAACATAAAACATAAATTTAAACTAAGCTAAACTACTTTCGGTCAAAGTAGAGGTCAAGCCAATCCTTCCTCGTCATGTACAGTGTGCCGCGAGCCAGGTCCGGGCCGGTGTCGTCATCGGGGTCCTTGGGGAAGGCCCTCCTCCACTCGTCGATGTCGATCTCCTTGTCCTCGAGGCCCACCTCGACGCCCTCCGCGCCGCTGTCCTCACTGCCTTCAAACTCGTCTTCGAAGGAGAGCGCGATAACCTCGTCACCCTCCGCGCCGGCAAAGATCACCCGCTCCGCCTCCATGAGCTCTAGGTGCTGCCGGCGGAGCTCTTGCATGTAGGCCTCGTCGACGGCCTCGGCCTCGAGGCGCTCCCACGCCTCACGGTCCTCCCGCACCATAGCCGAGGTCACCACACTGGCTCCGGCGGAACGAGGTCGACCGGACGTGTGCCGAAAGGTAAACTGAGCCTAGCCGTCTCGCCGTGGTAGCGGACCTGCCAGAGGTCATACTCCATGGCCACGAGCTCGGCCGTGTGGAAGCTACCGAGCCATCGCTGGGTGTGGGTCTCCCGATCTATAATCTCGGCGACCCACGTCCCCCACCGCCGCTACCGGACCCCAAGGTAGGACCTCGTCGGCTGCCGGGTCCGAGGGAGGATAGGGAAGTCCTCGAACCAGCATAGGGGCGTGGCAGCGGGCGAATCGGGGGACCGGGGACGACGGATCGAGCCCGTGGAGGACGACGGGGACACCTCGGCGGCCACATCGGCGGCATCAAGCAAAAAGGCCATGATAAACCTCTTTTTGGCCATTGGCTCCTCGAGCTCCCCAGCACACAGGCAGAGGTTGAGGATGGAGGCGGCGGCGATGGCAGCAACCTACCAATGGTTTCGGGGGTGGTGTGTGTCTGTGTGAGCGGAGGCTTTGGGGAGTGTGTGGTGTATGTGGAGGGGGGCAAGGTTGTGTTTGAGGAAATATTGCGGCAACTGAAAATTTTACTAGGCGGGAGTAACAAGGCGGGGCTACTGAAAATTTGGATCAAGGGCGAGCAGATATTTTTGAGATTGTGAGGGATGTAGAGGCGGGAGTAAAATGCTGGGGCTACTGAAAATTTGAATCAAGGGACTGAAGCAGAGCGGGAGTAACAGATATCGCACACGGTCTGCACATACTAATCGTGTGATATCAAACATTAAAACCTTTCAGGCCCTAGCTATTTTCGAGATTATGAGGCAGTAATATTTTCGAAATTGCGAAGGATGTTGAGGCGGGAGTATTTGAGGTGTGCTTGACATGCCGTCTGTGCACTGTAGCCGACGCACCTTCTCGCGTAAGCCATAGGCATACTATACACCGACGGTGCTCCAGGATATTTTGTACTACATCTCGCACAGTTGGTGATAATAAACTGTATGGGATCTACTTGATTTTTCATGTTGATTTGAATTACATAATGGGGTCACAGTGGCAATGGACGGTGTTTCAATTGCTAGAACTTTTATCTGCAATGAACATGCAACTATATGTGTGCCGTAAAAGAATTGGAATTATTCAGGGCTCGTTTGGACATTTTATACATTAAATTGGGTTTCTAGCCATTTCAGGTGCACAATTCAAAATTAAACTACATGCACATGCTCCGGTGCACCCACATGGGTTGTAAAATCATATATGTGTCCATGGGTTTATGCTTATGTCACATGCAAGAAATAGGGATGAATTTCAAACACCACGACACCATGGCTCTCCGGCAAACGTCGACGTACTTGCTTTTTTAATTCTACTAAATCCAAAAGTTGTCCGAAATTCATGAAACTTTGCATGCTATCATGGAGCGGCATCAACATGCTGTGGTAAAAAATGTGTCCCATTTGGGGCAGGTTTGGGTATAAGCTTCTCACAAACCAGAGCTTCTCATAACAAGTGTGGTGGTTTCGGTAGGGAACATTTCACCTTTTTGGACGAAACAATATCCGTTGCCTCTTCTTGATTTCAATTATTTTCCTAGTGTCAACATAAAACAACAGTTGTGTTGTGTTAATTTTTGCAATTTTTCAGGGTTTGTTTGGACATTGTTATACATTAATTGAGTTTTCAATGCATTTATGTGCATAATTCAAATTTGAACTACATGCACATGCTCCAGTGCATATAAATTGGTTGAAAAATCAAATCTGCGTCCTTGGGTGCATGCTTAGGTCCCATGCAAGAAATGGGAATGAATTTCTAACACCAGGGCACCGTTGATTACCTGGAAAACATTGAGATGCCTGGTTTTAAAATTCTAGTAAATCTAAAACTCGTCTAAAATTCATAAAACTTGGCATGCTATCATGGAATGGCACCCGACATGCTATGGCATTTTTGTGTCCATTTTGGGAGAAGGCGCAGTCGAATAATGACAACCAACAAATGCATTTTCAAAAAATAGTTGCCACTTTAATATCTCAAACATTTGTATAATACAAACCGTGTGCGTTCTGTTAACCATTCACGTGACGCCACATGTCTTGGTTTTAATGGTTGTAGGAGGTGTCGTGCGGACAGCTGCTTGACTGTGACTGAACGGGAAGCGTGCGAGCACAGTCCGGTGTGCAGGCTGACCGAGAGGCGTGCAAGCTGTCCTCCAATGCGCAGGCTCACTGGGAAGCATGCGAGCTATACGCTGCGCAGGCTCATTGGGAAAGGGGTGCATGCTTAGGTCCCATGCAAGAAATGGGAATGAATTTCAAACACCAGGGCACTGTTGATTGTCGGCAAAACATTGAGATACCTTGTTTTGCAATTCTAGTAAATCCAAAACTCGTCTGGAATTCATGAAACTTGGCATGCTATCATGGAGCGGCATCAACATGTTGCGGTAAATTTTTTGTCACAGGCAGATTAGACCAAATAGAAGTATCATACTAAATTTTGGAATTATCCCGGGTTCGTTTGGCCTTTTTTATACATTAATTTAATTTATGGGCATTTAATGTGCATAATTCAAATTTGAACTACAAGCACATGCTCCAGTGCACCAAAGTTGGTTGCAAAATCACATGTGTGTCCTTGGGTGAATTTCTAGGTCCCATGCAAGAGATGAGAATGAAATTCAAACATCTGGGCATCGTGGCTCGGCCGAAAAGATTGAGAAACTTGATTTTTTTAATTCATGTAAATCCAAAACACGCCTGAAAATCATGAAAGTTGGCATGGTGTCATGACATGGCACCAACATGCTGCGGTAATTTTTTTTGGCCGAATTGGGAAAAGCTTTGGTATAAGCTTCTTGCAAACCAGAGCTTCTCCCAAGAAGGCTCTTGGTTCCGAGAGGGAACATGTCACCTCCGTGTGCGAAACGACATACGTACACTGCCTTCTCCCGCCTTAATTTTTTTACACAGGCAGATTAGACCAAATAGAAGTATCATGATAAATTTTGGAATTATTTGGGGCTTGTTTGCCCTTTTTATACATTAATTGAATTTCTAGGCATTTAATGTGCATAATTCAAATTTGAACTACATGCACATGCTCTAGTGCACCAAAATTGGTTGAAAAATCACATGTGTGTCCTTGGGTGAATTTCTAGGTCCCATGCAAGAAATGGGAATGGAAATTGGTTTTTTAATTCCTGTAAATCCAAAACACGCCTGAAAATCATGAAACTTGGCATGGTGTCATGACATGGCACCAACATGCTGTGGTAATTTTCTGTCCGATTTGAGAAGGTGCACACATTAACAATCAACAAAGTCATTTTGGAACAACTGTTGTCACGTTACAAATCAAACAAGTATTATTAAAACCATGGGCATTCTACTTACCAATTACGTGTCGCCACGCGTCCCCTTTTTTTTATTGGCTAGGAGGCATCGTGCGGTGTAGCTATTTGAGTACGGGAGGCGTGCGATCAGACCCCTACGCGTGCTCATCGGGAGGAGGGCCCTTTGACCTCTATCCGTTGTGCACCTCCCTCCCAACGTCTCCATTAATGGCGCCCGAGCCCCTGTTTCATGGCGTGGCTATGTCTCACTTGACTGAGATTTAAGAGAGAAAAAAGAAAATCTGAAAAGAAAGTTTTGCATGGATCTTGATGTAAGATCTGACGGACCTATATAGCATCGGTTGCGACTTATAGCAAGACAAGGATGATGACAGTGGATAATAATTGTCTTACATATTTAGGAAGATAGCTAAAAAAGCCACATGTGGCAACGCCCGAAATACACAAGGGCAAAAGAAGAAGGAAGACAATGATCTGGCTCGTTGATCTCTACTTTCTTGATGTGTTGCAGCAGGCCGTGGGAACTAGTCTCCGCGGCGAGCGGCGATGAGCTCTTTCGTGTCCTCAAGACGCTGCTTGAGAGCATCCACGGATTCCTCCACTAGCCTTTGGCACTCGATGCGGAGCATGTCATTCTCGTCCATAAGTTTCTTAACGATGACGCCGGTCCTCTTCAACAAGGCAGTGGTCTTCTCCTGCAGCTCCGCACTTCCGACGGTCTTCGCCCTCAACAAGTCGCGCTCGGCCCGGAGCTTCTCATTGCCCTCCCTTAGTTGTTAGATGACGTCGGTAGCATGTTCAAATGAGGCTTTCATGCCGTCCTGCAACCTCGCCTAGCCGGAGATCTGATCCATCTGGCTAGGACGATCGCACGCATGCTCCTGTAAGAGTCCTCGCCAGCCCGCGAGGCATTTTCCCAGGCCGCGGCGGCGCGGGAGGACATCTCTGTTGCATTCGCGGCGTGGCGGAACTGAAGGAAATATGCCCTAGAGGCAATAATAAAGTTGTTATTTATATTTCCTTATATCATGATAAATGTTTATTATTCATGCTAGAATTGTATTAACCGGAAACTTAGTACATGTGTGAATACATAGACAAACAGAGTGTCACTAGTTTGCCTCTACTTGACTAGTTTGTTAAATCAATGATGGTTATGTTTCCTAACCATAGACATGAGTTGTTATTTGATTAACGGGATCACATCATTAGAGAATGATGTGATTGACTAGACCCATCCGTTAGCTTAGCACGATGATTGTTTAGTTTTTTGCTATTGCTTTCTCCATAACTATACATGTTACTATGACTATGAGATCATGCAACTCCCGAATACCGGAGGAACACTTTGTGTGCTACCAAACGTCACAACGTAACTGGGTGATTATAAAGGTGCTCTACAGGTGTCTCCGATGGTGTTTGTTGAGTTGGCATGGATGAAGATTAGGATTTGTCACTCCGATTGTCGGAGAGGTATCTCTGGGCCCTCTCGGTAATGTACATCACAATAAGCCTTGCAAGCAATGTAGCTAATCAGCTAGTTACGAGATGTAGCATTACGGAACAAGTAAAGAGACTTGCCGGTAACAAGATTGAACTAGGTATTGAGATACCAACGATCGAATCTCGGGCAAGTAACATACGGATGACAAAGGGAACAACGTATACCGTTATGCGGTTTGACCGATAAAGATCTTCGTAGAATATGTAGCAACCAATATGAGATCCAGGTTCCGCTATTGGTTATTGATCGGAGACATGTCTCGGTCATGTCTACATAGTTCTCGAACCCGTAGGGTCCGCAGGCTTAACGTTCGGTGATGATCGGCATTATGAGTTTATATGTTTTGATGTACCGAAGGTAGTTCATAGTCCCAGATTTGATCACGGACATGATGAGGAGTCTTGAAATGGTCGAGACGTAAAGATCAATATATTGGAAGCCTATGTTTGGACATCGAAATGGTTCCGGTTAAAATTGGGAGTATACCGGAGTACCGGGAGGTTACTCGAACCCCCTGGGAGGTATATGGGTCTTATTGGACCTTAGTGGAAAAGAGGGGAAAGAAGCAAAGGAGGCCCCCCCCAAGCCCAATCCGAATTGGGAAGGGGGGCCGACCCCTCTTTCCTTCCTTCTTCCCTCTCCTTCCTTCTCTCCTAATGCCAACATAGGGAAGGGGGGAATCCTAATCCCGGTGGGAGTAGGACTCCTTGGGGCACGCCTAGAGAGGCCGGCCCCCTCCCCCTCCTCCACTCCTTTATATACGGGGGAGGGGGCACCCCATAGACACACAAGTTGATCATTGATCTTTTAGCCGTGTGCAGTGCTCCCCTCCACCATAATCCACCTCGGTAATATCGTAGCGGTGCTTAGGCGAAGCCCTGTTCCAGTAGCACCATCATCACCGTCATCACACCGTCGTGCTGATGAAACTCTCCCTCGAAGCTCTACTGGATCGTGAGTTCACGGGACGTCACCGAGCTGAACGTGTGCAGATCGAGGAGGTGCCGTATCTTCAGTACTAGATTGGTCGATCGTGAAGACGTACCACTACATCAACCGCATTATCATAACGCTTCTGCTTACGGTCTACAAGGTTACGTAGATGATACTCTCCCCTCTCATTGCTATGAATCACCATGATCTTGCGTGTGCGTAGGAATTTTTTTTGAAATTACTTCATTCCCCAACAGTGGTATCAGAGCCAGGTCTATGCGTAGATGTTATATGCACGAGTAGAACACAAAGGAGTTGTGGGCGCGGGTATATACATATTGCTTGCCATCACTAGTTGATTCTTGATTCAGCGGCATTGTTGGATGAAGCGGCCCAGACCGACATTATGCGTACGCTTACGCGAGACTGGTTCTACCGACGTGCTTCGCACACAGGTGGCTAGTGGGTGTCTATTTCTCCAGCTTTAGTTGAATCGGATTCTATGAACAGGGTTCTTTCTGAAGATCAAAGAGCAATCACTATACCGCGTTGTGGTTTTTGATGCGTAGGTAAGAACGGTTCTTGCTCAGCCCGTAGCAGCCATGTAAAACTTGCAACAACAAAGTAGAGGACGTCTAACTTGTTTTTGCAGGGCATGTTGTGATGTCATATGGTCAAGACATGATGCTAAATTTTATTGTATGAGATGATCATGTTTTGTAACATAGTTATCGGCAACTGGCAGGAGCCATATAGTTGTCGCTTTATTATATGAAACACAATTGCCATGTAATTGCTTTACTTTATCACTAAGCGGTAGCGATAGTCGTAGAAGCAATAGTTGGTGAGACGACAACGATGCTTCGATGGAGATCAAGGTGTCAAGCCGGTGACGATGGTGATCATGACGGTGCTTTGGAGATGGAGATCAAAGGCACAAGATGATGATGGCCATAGCATATCACTTATATTGATTGCATGTGATGTTTATCCTTTATGCATCTTATTTTGCTTAGTTCGGCGGTAGCATTATAAGATGATCTCTCACTAAACTTAAAGGTATAAGTGTTCTCCCTGAGTATGCACCGTTGCTACAGTTCGTCGTGCCGAGACACCAAGTGATGATCTGGTGTGATAAGCTCTACGTTCACATACAATGGGTGCAAGCCAGCTTTTGCACACGCATAATACTCGGGTTAAACTTGACGAGCCTAGCATATGTAGATATGGCCTCGGAACACTGGAGACCGAAAGGTCGAGCGTGAATCATATAGTAGATATGATCAACATAGTGATTTTCACCATTGAAAACTACTCCATCTCACGTGATAATCGGACATGGTTTAGTTGATATGGATCACGTGATCACTTAGATGATTAGAGAGATGTCTGTCTAAGTGGGAGTTCTTAAGTAATTTGATTAATTGAACTTTAATTTATCATGAAGTTAGTACATGATAGTATTTTGCATGTCTATGTTGTTGTAGATAGATGGCCCGTCTTGTTATTCCGTTGAATTTTAATGTGTTCATAGAGAAATCTAAGTTGAAAGATGATGGTAGAAACTACACGGACTGGGTCCATAGCTTGAGAATTATCCTCATTGTTGCACAGAGGAATTACGTCCTGGAAGCACCGCTAGGTGACAAACCCACTGCAGGAGCAACACCAGATGTTATGAACACCTGGTAGAGCAAAGCTGATGACTACTCAATAGTTCAGTGTTCCATGCTTTACGGCTTAGAACCGGGACTTCAACGACGTTTTGAATGTCATGGAGCATATGAGATGTTCCAGGAGTTGGAGTTAATATTTCAAGCAAATGCCCGGATCGAGAGATATGAAGTCTCCAATATGTTCTACAGCTGCAAGATGGAGGAGAATAGTTCTGTCAGTGAACATATACTCAGAATGTCTGGGTACCACAACCACTTGACTCAACTGGGTGTTAATCTTCCTGATGATAGTGTCATTGACAGAGTTTTTCAATCACTGCCACCAAGCTACAAGAGCTTCGTGATGAACTATAATATGCAAGGGATGGATAAAATGATTCCTGAGCTCTTCGCAATGCTAAAAGCTGTGGAGGTAGAAATCAAGAAGGAGCATCAAGTGTTGCTGGTCAACAAGACCACCAGTTTCAAGAAAAGGGTAAAGGGGAGAAGGGGAACTTCAAGAAGAACAGCAAGCCAGTTGGTGCTCAAGTGAAGGAACCCAAGTCTGGACCTAAGCCTGAGACTGAGTGCTTCTACTGCAAAGGAACTGGTCACTGGAAGCGGAACTGCCCCAAGTATTTGGCGGAGAAAAAGGATGGCAAAGTGAAAGGTATATTTTATATACATGTTGTTGATGTGTACCTTACTAATGCTCGCAGTAGTGCTTGGATATTTTATACTGGTTCAGTTGCTAACATTTGCAACTCGAAACAGGGGATACGGATTAAGTGAAGATTGGCTAAGGACGAGGTGATGATGCATGTGGGAAATGGTTCCAAAGTCGATGTGATCGCCATCGGCACGCCACCTCTGCATCTACCTTCGGGATTAATATTAGACCTAAATAATTGTTATTTGGTGCCAGCGTTGAGCATGAACATTATATCTGGATCTTGTTTGATGCGAGACGGTTATTCATTTAAATAAGATAATAATGGTTGTTCTATTTATATGAGTAATATCTTTTATGGTCATGCACCCCTGATGAGTGGTCTATTTTTACTAAATCTTGATAGTAGATGATACACATGTTCATAGTATTGAAACCAAAAGATGAAGAGTTGATAATGATAGTGCAACTTATTTGTGGCACTGCCGATTAGGTCATATTGGTGTAAAGCGCATGAAGAAACTCCATTCTGATGGACTTCTGTAATACCTCCCACTGAAACTTAAAGGGCCAGCTAGACACTGGCTGAACAGCCTGCCCGAAAATTACATCGGCAGCTGGGAGGACTTGGAAGAGGCCTTCCTTGACAACTTCCAAGGTACATATGTCTGGCCACCTGATGCCGTTGACTTAAGCCACATAGTTCAACAACCTGGAGAATCAGCCAGAAAATTCTGGACTAGGTTCCTAACAAAAAAGAACCAGATCGTTTACTATCCGGATGCCAAAGCCTTAGCGGCCTTTAAACACAGCATCCGTGACGAATGGCTAGCACGCCACCTCAGCCAAGAAAAGCCGAAGTCCATGGCAGCCCTTACGGCACTCATGACCCGCTTTTGCGCGGGTGAGGACAGCTGGCCAAGAACAGCTCCGACAAGCTCCGACACAACAGACACAAACGCCGAAGCAATGGCGACAACACCGATGACACCACCGTTAACGTTGGATTCAACGGCTCCAAGTCCGGCCAGCGAAAGAAGCCCTACAAAAGGAGCAGTGAGGGACCATCCACTCTGGACCGCATACTTGATCGTCCATGTCAGATACATGGTACCCCAAATAAACAAGCCAATCACACTAACAGAGACTGTTGGGTTTTCAAACAGGCTGGCAAGTTAAATGTTGTAACATCCCAAATTTCCAATTTGGAATGTGATACATAGATCATCCATGCATATCATGATTTGTTGCATTTCCGTTCCGCAATCCTCGAAATCCTAAGCAACTCAAGGACCCACGGAGAGAGAGTTGGGGATTTTCCGGTGTTCATATTTGATTTTTATCAAATAATGAAACGAGGATTTTGATTTTTTATAATTTTTCTGTCCGAAAAAAAATATTTCATATTAAATCAAATGAGTGGAGATAATAGGACTTCTCCAAAATAATTGAAATATTGGAGGAAAAATATTAAAATCATTTATTGGATTTTATTTGGTTTTATTCGGATTTTATTTGCATTAGAAAAATTGCACGTTTTAAAAATTGCATTTTAGGGCCAAGAAAATGTTCAACTCGTCCTAATTATTTTATTTAGACGGTGAAAATTTGTTTTGGCATTTTTAGGTTTTTATTTATCTTTTTTTAGGATTTTATTTTGGTCGGCGAAGTTAAAAAAAAAAGGGTTCCCGTGCCGACTGGGCCTAAGGCTCAGCCCCGCCAGGCCGCCGCCGCCGCCTCCTACGCGCGCGCGTCGCCGCCGACTCGGACGATTAGTCCGAGCCGGACTCCGTCGCCGCCACCTTGCCCCCTCCTCCAAGCCGCCCCACCCCGCCCCATTTATATACGCGCCGCCCGAGCCCCCACCGCCACCATCGCCGCCTCCCGCACCCCGCCCCGAGCCGCGCCGCGCCTCCCGCCGCTGCGAGCCGCCATCGACAAGCCCCGCCGCCGCCCGCCGCCCGCGCCGCCGCCGCACCCCGCCGCCCCGCCGCCCAAGCCCTTGCCGGAGGTAGCCGCCGGTTCCAACCGCCGGTTTTTCTAAAAAAAACGTTCGGTTTTTTTTTTCAAAACCCTAGTTTTCGTTTTTTTAAATAGATCGGTTTTTCTTTGGTTTATTTTTTTAGCGAGTGTTCGCTCGTTCGTTCGTTTTAACGAACGCGTTCTTCATTTAGATCTAGATAACGAATGTTCGTTCGTTAATCTGATGGTCATTTTTCTTTTTCTCGGATTTATTCCGCGATTTTTTTGATCGCCTGATCCGATCTTAATTTCTGTTTATCTTTTCGCTCGTTTAACGGAATCAGGCGATTCAAGCGCCTGGAGTTTCGTCTCGAAACCCTCTTTCCGGTTCATCAACTCAAACAAGTTTTTGTTACTGTAAAATTTGACTTAAGTTCAGATTAGTAAACGAAGTGGTTTTCTTTCTCCGTTTAACTTTCGTTGCTTTGTTCGATTTGATTCTTTTTGCGTACCGAAGATCTTAAGTTGAACTTTCTGGTCAACCTCTCTTATTTGAGTTTTGCTTGTGCATCGTTGCTTGTTACTTATGTATGTTATTGTTTGCTTGCGATATAATTCCCGGAGTGCGAAGCGTGTTACTACGAGTCTCTAGGATTCGTGGATCGTCAGCAAGGCAAGTAACACTTTGATCATATCCCATTATTACCCAGTTTTTATGCATTAGTTCCAATCCTCAAACATTGCATGATTAGGATGTCATTAACTTGTGGGTTGGGAAGTAGTTGCTGAGGTAGAACCTATTGCCCTGTTATATTCAAACCCTTGGGAGTTACTTCTACATATTGCTTATATTGCTATGCTATGCTCGTAGACGTGGTTTGGGTTTGAGTGAAATTCATGACAGACGTGAGATTGTTAATTAATGGTTCAACCTAAGGTGGAAACTTAAACAAACAACTGGGTGGATTGAGGCACCTGGGGAACCCAGTGTTTTCTGTATTTTTTTTGGAAATCCCGGGGTACCTGTGTGATCTTCCTATGGTCCGCCACCCAGGCTCAAAGGGAACTGAGATGATTCATGCTAGAAACTTCCGTGTGCAGCCACAAGCTATTATGGGCTCTAACATAGTTGAGTAAGTTACGTGAAGCTTTTGAAGAGGTAGATCAGCAGGCAGTGGGACTTGTTGGTTTGGTATGGTCTACCCGGAGTAGAGAGTTAACGTTTCTGAAAGACTGTGTCTCGGTCATCCGCTTCTCAAACACCATGTAGTGCGAGAAATCCAACAGAGGCGATTGAGTCTTGTGGGGAAAAGTGCGCAAACCTCTGCAGAGTGTACAATCTAATCATGGTTAGCCGTGTCCCCGGTTATGGACAATTCTTGAGTATCTAGTACTTGGGTTATCACATGTATCTCACCATGTTTAATTAATACTGTTGGGTTGTTAATCACTTCAATTGGGATTGAGTTGGGGGTACCTTCTCAATGATGTTTCAACCACCATGATAGTTAAATAAAAATCTATTCCTTTGTTGTAGGGAAAAATTGGCTTTTCGCAAAAACTATAACCATAGAGCTTTCCACCAGCCATATATGCATGTAGTGATAGCATTATTCTGTTTCTGCTCTACTGTGTTATATTGCCAGCATATTCCATGTGCTGACCCATTTTCGGGCTGCAACGTATTATGTTGCAGACTTTTCAGACGAGGAGTAAGGTTCGTTAGGTCATTGCCGTGCAGCTCAGCTATGTCGTTGGAGTTGATGGACTCACCTTATCTTCCAAGCCTTCCGCTGTTATCGCATTAGATGGCCTTAAGCCATATTATTGTAATAAGTTCTCTTTTAGACTTTTTGATGTAATAAGTGTGTGATTGCTACTCTGTTATAAATCCTCGAGTACTATGTGTGTCAGCATTACCGATCCAGGGATGACACTGAAGCACAGAGACTTGACCATCTGAGGTCGGGTTGCCACAAATGTCGAAAACATAGAAAAGGGATCACAAAGTGAGGACGAGGACGAGGAGCCCCGGCAGCCGAACACTGGAGGGCAGAAGAAATTTCCCCCCGAGTCAAAATGGTGAACATGATATATGCTACGCACATCCCCAAAAGGGAGCGTAAGCGAGCACTAAGGGACGTCTACGCGGTAGAGCCAGTCGCGCCAAAATTCAATTCGTGGTCGTCATTCCGGCACCTTTGATCGTCAAGATCACCCAACTAGTATCCGGCATGGCGGTTCAGCCGCACTGGTCCTCGACCCAATCATCGACGGATTTCACCTAACACGAGTCCTAATGGACGGTGGTAGCAGCCTCAACCTGCTCTATCAGGATACAGTGCGGAAGATGGGTATTAATCCATCACGAATCAAACCAACAAAGACTACCTTTAAAGGAGTCATACCAGGCATAGAGGCCCGATGTACGGGCTCAATCACGCTGGAGGTGGTCTTTGGTTCTCCGGACAACTTCCGAAGCGAAGAGTTAATCTTCGATATCATCCCCTTCCGCAGCGGCTACCACGCACTGCTTGGATGAACCGTGTTTGCTAGATTCAACTCAGTGCCACACTATGCTTATCTCAAGCTCAAGATGCCCGGTTCACGCGGCGTCGTAACAGTCAATGGCAATACTGAACGCTCCCTTCGAACAGAGGAGCACACTGCCGCCCTAGCAGCAGAGGTACAAAGCGGCCTTCTCAAGCAGCATCATAGCCTAGCTGCCAAGCCCCTGGACGTCATTAAAAGGGTCCGGACCACACTGCAACATGACAGCATGGCTCGTCAAGAGCTCGATTAGCAATTCAGCCTCTATCCCAGTCCCGATGAGGTAGTGGCATTCATACCACGCGTCCATAACTACGCACTCAAAATTCCATGGGCATCGACGAAGGCACAAGCTATCCCGGGATCCAAGGTTCGGCTAGACCGATCCCAGACACACATATAACTTTACTATCTCCTTTTCCCTTGTTGCAGGTTTCTCCTATGGGGGCCTCCTTCAAACGGCCTGACTAATGACCCCGTCAAAGGACAAACACACCGGATTGACATGGAGCACATGCGTACATGGGAAGCCCTAGAGGCTAACCGTTTTCAGGACCCACGTGCAGCTCGCCTTCAGGTATGGCATGTAAAATAGATGGTTTCGTACTGCATCATTTTGTACCAATGTGCTTGGACGCATTAACTCAACTATAATGGAAACAGTTCATGATCAAAATTCAAGGGCTCCAGATCCTATCTCTGTTCTCCCTCTATTTTCCTTTATATTACTTATTTCCTAGCAACCGTACACTCTGGTACAATTCATATTTGCCAGGGGCTCCCCATCGCCCCACCATATGGCAACAAAGTCCGAACAATCCTTAAAGATAAGTTCGGCACCCCGAATTTAGCATTATACGCATTGGCTCTGAATCATGTCTTTGGTCAATAGTTGGGTTGCCCAGCTCCTGTGCTTGCTACCCTATGTTTCGCTAAATCGGCTAGGGTAGTAAAGGGAGAACTACTGCGATTGTTCCCTGGCCTTGACCAGATGAGCACCTCAGTAGAGAAAGCTGAAAACTGACTGTCATGATATGGCGAGAGCTGGTTAGCTATTCGAGGGTTACAAATCGTTGGAGATTTTTTCCGCATTATGCGAAAGATCGGCACTTCCCGATCACATGCTAACAGCACCCCGGCTTGAACCAAGGGCTGCGCCCTGATGACCCACAAGTATAGGGGATCTATCGTAGTCCTTTCAATAAGTAATAGTGTCGAACCCAACGAGGAGCAGAAGGAAATGATAAGCGGTTTTTAGCAAGGTATTCTCTG
Organism: Triticum urartu; assembly: GCF_003073215.2. Lineage (NCBI taxonomy): Eukaryota > Viridiplantae > Streptophyta > Magnoliopsida > Poales > Poaceae > Triticum > Triticum urartu. Next base: position 458,011,026 of record NC_053024.1, read on the forward strand.
CAAGTACTGAAATAAGTGGTAACAGATAGTTTTGTGATAAGATATGTAACAAGCAACAAGTAACAAAAGTAAATAAAGTGCAGCAAGGTGGCCCAATCCTTTTGTAGCAAAGGACAAGCCGGAACAAACTCTTATAATTGGAAAAGCGCTCCCGAGGACACATGGGAATATCGTCAAGCTAGTTATCATCACGTTCATATGATTCGCGTTCGATACTTTGATAATTTGATATGTGGGTGGACCGGTGCTTGGGTGATGTTCTTACTTGAACAAGCATCCCACTTATGATTAACCTCTATTGCAAGCATCTGCAACTACAACAAAAGTATTAAGGTAAACCTAACCATAGCATGAAACATATGGATCCAAATCAGCACCTTATGAAGCAACGCATAAATTAGGGTTTAAGCTTCTGTCACTCTAGCAACCCATCATCTACTTATTACTTCCCAATGCCTTCCTCTAGGCCCAAATAATGGTGAAGTGTTATGTAGTCGACGTTCACATAACACCACTAGAGGCTAGACAACATACATCTTATCAAAATATCAAACGAATACCAAATTCACATGACTACTCATAGCAAGACTTCTCCCTTGTCCTCAGGAACGAACGTAATTACTCACAAAGCATATTCATGTTCATAATCAGAGGGGTAATAATATGCATATATGATATGAACATATGATATTCCACCAAATAAACCAACTAGCATCAACTACAAGGAGTAATCAACACTACTAGCAACCTACTAGCACCAATCCCGGACTTTGAGACAAGAATTGGATACAAGAGATGAACCAGGGTTTGGAGATGAGATGGTGCTGGTGAAGATGTTGATGAAGATTGCCCTCTCCTGATGAGAGGAGCGTTGGTGGTGACGATGGTGATGATTTCCCCCTCCGGGAGGGAAGTTTCCCCGGCAGAACAGCTCTGCCGGAGCTCTAGATTGGATCCGCCAAGGTTCCGCCTCATGGCGGCGGAGTCTCGTCCTGAAAAGTTCCTCCTTATTTTTTCTCATCGAAAGACCTCATATAGGAGAAGATAGGCGTCGGAGAGCCACCAGGGGGCCCACGAGGTAGGGGGCGCGCCCCCCACCCTCGTGAGCAGGGTGTGGGCCCCCTGGCCTTCATCTTTGGCGTGGATTTTTCTTTATTTCTTTTAAGACGTTCCGTGGAGTTTCAAGACTTTTGGAGTTGCGCAGAATAGGTCTCTAATATTTGCTCCTTTTCCATACCAGAATTCCAGCTGCCGGCATTCTCCCTCCTTATAAAATAAGAGAGAATAGTCATAAGTATTGTGACATAAAGTGAAATAACAGTCCATAATGCAATAAATATCGATATAAAAGTATGATGCAAAATGGACATATCATGCCCATGCTTTATTATAAAACTCCTATGGCTAAGTGAGGGCGTTTAAGCTGTATAGTCTGATTGCCTTGTTCGTTGCGCTTGACAACTCCTTCAAGGACCATACAATTGGATCAAGATTGTCTAGATTCCATCCCGAACACCTCCGTACTACCTACGAGAGGGCAGAAGCCGACGACTGGCCAACCCTCATATTACATACAACACGGCCACACAGGAGGAAACAATTAAATCATAACAAAATTACATCACAAAACATGCTTTGTTTTTCATAATACAAGGCAATGGCAACATGAATGCATTAATTCAAACACCATGTCCTGCGAGCATTGTGTCGCTGCAAGGCGAGACCCCTCTAGGACATTCGCAAAATACCGTTCGGGTGTGCGGTGCTCCTTGCCCTCCGGTGGCCCTCTGATCACCTTGACGGCGTCCATCTTCGCCCACCACATCTTGCAACGGGCGAAGGCCATGTGTGCACCTTCAACGCAGGCCGAGCGCTTGACGACGTCTAGCCAAGGATAGGCGTTCACCATCCGCCTCACAAGCTTGAAGTAGCTGCTCGGCATAGCTTCGGCTGGCCATAGCCGGATTATCAAATCCTTCATGGCTAGTTCGGCCACCCTATGCAGCTCCACCAGCTGCTTCAGCTGATCGGTGAAGGACACAGGATGCTCCAGCGCCGCATATTGCGACCAGAACAGCTTCTCCATAGAACCCTCTCCTTCGGCTCGATAGAACTCCGTGGCATCTGATACACAGCATGGTAAATCCGCAAAAGCTCATGGGGAACTCCGAACCCGGGTTAGTAAAAGGTACTGCTTCTCTGCATACTTGCTTTGCATCTTAAATGCCTTACCCGCCGTGATCTTCTTGGCCTCCTGGATCTCCTGGAGGGCAGCCTGGGCCTCATTCCGTGCGGTCTCCGCGCTCTGACGAGCCTTGGCGATTTCAGCCCCTTGAACCGACGCATCATGCTCCAAGGATTCGCATTTTTTCACCACATCCTGGAGCTCATGCTGGACTTCTTTGACCCGGGCCTTGAGCTTCTTACGGGCGGCTTGCTACTGGACAGCCTTCTCCTCGGCCTCGCCCAGGGCCTTCTTCAGGGCCTCGACCTCGGTCGCGGCTCCTGCACATATTAAGACACTATGATCAATATACAGCGCCTACTCCTTCTGAACACCCAGCAAGTCGTCACTCACCTTGCTTCTCCTGGAGCCGAACCTTAACCTCGGCGAGCTCGTTCTCGGTCCACTCCAGCCTCTTCCTTAGTTCAGGGAGTTCGGCAGCATGTGAGGTTGCGGCCAACAGCGACGCCTGCTTATTCATACATATTACATTAGTCTCCTATAACAAAAGATTGATCCTCTGTCCGGTTCTTCTTGCCGAACACCGGAAAATGTCTCAGGGGCTATTGTCTACATAGGTTTTTTTTTTCTCTTTCTTACCTCGAAACCCGTCAACAGGCTGCTGCAGGCTTCATTCAGTCCACTCTTGGCGGACTGTACCTTCTCGATCACCACACCCATAAGGACACAGTGTTCGTCCACGACGGAGGCGCCTCGAAGCGCCTCCATCAAGTTATTCGGCGCCCCTGGATGGACAGGGGCCACCGGTGGAAGCGGCTCACCCCCTCCTTCAAAGGGGGCTGCTCGCCTGACTCCGGATCCATATGGGTCTCCAGAATCGTATTCGGCTGAGGGCCGAACTGAATGCGGCCCTCTTTGCCAGTCTCCATGGGGATCGGTTCCCCCATGTGTCCGGCAGTGGAGGTCTCGCCTTGTGGCGTCTCCCAGACAGCATCCTGGGCTCCTCCACGGTTCGGAGCAGTCCACCGGGATAACAATTCGGTGTCGTCCCTGGCCCCGGGGGAATAGACAGGCGGTGGCGACATGCTCGCCATCTCCGACGAAGCCAACGAACCTCCAGATGAGGATCGCTGGATAAGGTTGCGGGCCGGACAGCAATAGCACAATTAACTATGTCAAGATAAATGAAGAGAAAGGGCCAGATGCGTGCATGAGCAAGCCATGTCACTTACAATGCGGCCTGGGGCTTAGTGCGGTGGGCGTCTTTCCGGACTGCTCTCAACGTCCCACGCGGTGTTGACCGCTGGGACGCTCTTCCCCTTCTTGGGCCTTTCCGCCTCCGGATGCGCCAAAGCCTCCCTCTTCTTCTTCCTCTCCTCAGGAGGAGGGTTGTTTTCCTCCTCCTCCTCCTCCTCCTCTTCCTCGCCATTGTCCTTAGGGATAGAGGAATGAGCTTCGTCATCTTCGGACGTCACGTCCGAAGTGCCCTTGTGACGGGGGTCACTCTTGGCCCCCTTGGCCTTCTTCTTGGCCTTGTTCTCCGGCGCCTTATAAGGCGCCGACACCAGCATCTTCGCTAGACGCGGGATGCCCGGTTCTTCAGGTAGCGGAGCCGGACACTGGATCCGCTTCGCCCTCTCCATCCAGCCCTGGAAATGCAATGATAAGCTCATATGTCATCCTTGAAACGATTAAGTTGGGGATACATCGAAAAATAACATACCTCGCTGGCAAGGTGTTTACAATCGTGACCACGGTCTGAATCCGTGGTCGGTGGTTTCTCGTTGCCCTTAAAGAGCAACTTCCATGCGCCTTCGTGAGTAGTCTCGAAGAGCCTCACCAGGGTCTGATGCTTCTTCGGGTCGAAATCCCACAGAGGACGGCTTCGGCGCTGGCACGGAAGGATCCGGCAAACTAGCATCACCTGGATCACATCAACGAGCTTGACTTTCTTGGTTACCATGCTTTGAATGTGCGTCTGCAGCGCTATTACCTCATCAGGGGAACCCCAGTCCGGACTCTTCTCGACCCAGGAGGCGAGTCGCATGGGAGCGCCGGAGCATAATTCGGCAGCTGCGGCCCAGGTGGTGCTGCGAGGTTCTGTGATGTAGAATCACTGCTTCTGCCACTCCTCTACCATGTCCACAAAAATGCCTTTGGGCCATGAGACGTTGGACAGCTTGCTCACCATGGCTCCTCCGCACTCCACGTGCTGGCCATCCACCACCTTCGGCTTTACGTTGAAGACTTGGAGCCACAGCCCGAAGTGGGGTTGGATGCAGAGGAAGGCCTCACACACGACGATAAACGCCGAGATGTTGAGGAAGGAATTTGGGGACAGATCATGGAAATCTATCCCGTAATAATACATCAGCCCGCGGATGAAAGGGTGGAGTGGAAACCCTAGCCCACGGAGGAAATGGGGATGAACACTACCCTCTCGGTGTGCTTCGGCGTGGGGATGACTTGTCCCTCGGTTGGCAGGCGGTGAGCTATCTCCTTCGCCAAATATCCGGCCGCCCGAAGCTTAGTAATGTCCTCCTCCTTGACGGAGGAGACCATCCACTTGCCCTAGCCTCCGGATCCGGACATGGTTGCTTGAGTGGAAAGGAGATGAGAACTTGGGCGCTGGAGCTCGAGATCGGAAAGGCGGAGACAGAGAGAGGGCATGAGAGAGGAAGAGGGAGTCCTTATCCCCTTATAAAGGCAACGAATATTAAATGCCTCCTCACTCGCCTAAAGATTCGCCTATTCCCAAGGGCTATGTAAACGACACGGTTGGGTTACCCATGCCCGCATTAATGAGAATCCCGTGATAAGGGGACACGATCTCTACTTTGACAAGATGTGCCAATAGCAACCGCATCTCGGGGCGTGGGGCGTCGAGACATGAAAGCGGTTTGGAATTATGGATGGTCCGGATATTATCATCGCATCTGAAGACTATCTTGAAGTTTGGATAGAAGGGAACCCGCCTTGCAATGCCGAAGACAATCCGCGCGCCGGACTCCTCATAACTGAAGCCAGGTTCAGGTGCTACTGAGGGAGTCCTGGACTAAGGGGTCCTCGGGCATCCGTCCTGTTATCCATGGGCCAGACTGATGGGCTGTGAAGACATGAAGGCCGAAGACTATACATGTGTCCGGATTGGACTCTCCTTGGCATGGAAGGCAAGCTTGGCGACCAACTATGAAGATTCCTTCTTATGTAACTGACTCTATGTAAACCCTAGATCCCCTCAGTGTCTATATAAACCGAAGGGGTTAGTCCGAAAAGTATATACTCATTACCGTAGTCATACAGGCTAGGCTTCTAGGGTTTAGCCATTACGATCTCGTGGTAGATCAACTCTTGTAACACTCCTATTCATCAATATCAATCAAGCAGGACGTAGGGTATTACCTCCATAGAGAAGGCCCGAACCTGGGTAAACATTGTGTCCCCTGTCTCCTGTTACCATCGATCCTAGACGCACAGTTCGGGACCCCCTACTCGAGATCCGCCGGTTTTGACACCGACACCCCCTTTCCTCCCTTCTTCCCTCTCCTTCCATCTTTCCTAATGCCAACAAAGGGAAGGGGGAATCCTACTCCCGGTGGGAGTAGGACTCCTTGGGAGGCGCCTAGAGAGGCCGGCCCCCTCCCCCTCCTCCACTCCTTTATATACTGGGAGGGGGGCACCCCATAGACACACAAGTTGATCATTGATCTTTCGGCCGTGTGCGGTGCTCCCCTCCACCATAATCCACCTCGATAATATCATAGTGCTGCTTAGGCGAAGCCCTGTTCCGGTAGCAACATCATCACCGTCATCACGTCATCGTGCTGACGAAACTCTTTGTCGGTGTCAAAACCGGCGGATCTCGGGTAGGGGGTCCCGAAGTATGCGTCTAAGGCGGATGGTAACAGGAGGCGAGGGACACGATGTTTACCCAGGTTCGGGCCCTCTTGATGGACGTAATACCCTACGTCCTGCTTGATTGATCTTGATGATATGAGTATTACAAGAGTTGATCTACCACGAGATCGTAGAGGCTAAACCCTAGAAGCTAGCCTATGGTATGATTGTTGTTCTACAGACTAAACCCTCCGGTTTATATAGACAGCGGAGGGGCTAGGGTTACACAGAGTCGGTGTCACATCCCTAGCAAGTCACTACAAGTCCTTGCATCAATCATCTTGCATCATGTTTAAATTCATGAAAGTTGAATTGGGGAAAGTGGAAAGCCTCAGAAATCATTTCAAAAAAATGATCACCATTAATAAATTGCTTCAAATAAACCCAACAAAAAGTTCCTGTTCATTTCTGAAAATATTGGCAAGAGGTAAAATTCAAACCAATATTTTTGGAATCTTAGAAATACTTATTTTGGGACTTTGAATTAAATGAGTAAATATTTGAATTGGATTTATATTTACAATACATTAACTATAAGTCCAGAAATTTTGAAACTCCATGTGTGACTTTGGTTTTGTCCATTTGATCCACATGCAAATTTTCAGAAGCTTATAAATTGATTTGGTACTTAAATCAAATCAAAACAAACAACAAAAAATTAGAAAACAGAAACAAACTAGCAGAGAGAGAACCCACCTGGGCCTTACCTGTAGTCGGCCCAGCTAGTTGCCAAGCCCACCAGGGGCAGGGGCGTCTTCCTCCCCGCGCCAGTAGGACGCCACGCGCGTGGTCGCCGCACGCCGGCACGCTCCGAGCCACCTCCTGCTTCCGCCGACGCTGTTGGCTGGCTGGAGACGCAACGCAACCCCCCCGACCCCTCTGGTCTATCCACTCCTCCTCTCCCCTCTTCTGCTCTCTCCCCGCAGCGCACCCGAGCGCGCTCGTCGCCGCCGCTTGCTGCTGCCACGGCCACCGTCATCTCCTCGCCTCACCATCGTGTCCTAGAGCTCTGCCATCGTCGCCTATGCCTCCCCTACGACTCACGTGCTACCGGACGCCCCCGAACGATCTCACCGAGCTCGTCTTCAACCTCCCGATGCCGGAGATCCCCTCGCCGCCCTGCTTCGCTCCGGTTCCTCCCCGGGGCTGTCGTCTGTGTTGCCGTGACCGCTGTAAGCCACTGACCCTTCTCCCCCTCCCTCCGTTCACTCTCTCGTGCACCGTACGCGCCGCCTCAAGCTCGCCGGCATGCACCGCCGCCTGTGCTCGCCGCCGACGTGTCTCCGGCCATCTAATGGTCTGGCCGTCATGCGCAGTGTCCTCCCCGCGCCGCGTAGAGCATGTAGGTGCCACGCACGAGCCACCACGGCCGTCACAGCGATGACCCCGAGTTCACCCGAGCTCCGGCAGCCGCGAAGGTCATCGTCGGTGACTACTCCGGCCACCCCAGGCCCAACCACCACCACTACTCAATGCGGACGTGCGTCTGCATCACATAGATGCCCTCCGCCGGCCATTTGGTCACCGGAGACGCAAACCCGAGGCTCGCCACCGCGACTGGCCTCACCGGCGTCAAGTCGCCGGTGGGGTTGACCCACTTTGACCATGACTGCCCCCCCTTGTGTCGATGACATGTGGGGCCGGCCTCTGAGTAGACTTAGTTTAGGTTTTAATTAGTCCTAATTACCACTGTTGGAGGTTACTCACCTTGCTAACTAACTCTGTATCACTGACATGTGGGGCCATGCCCTAATTAAGTTAGGTTAGTATTTAACATAGCACTAACTAACAGAGTTAGTTTGTTGTGTCACTGACCTAAGGGTCCCATAGGTCAGGGTTGACCTGGCTGACTCCGTTGACCTGCTGACCTTAGCCTGACGTCATGCTGATGCAGTATATGTTTCTGGGATTTTAAATAAATCAGAAATGATTTATTTATTTTCAGAAAATACCCTAAACTTCTAAAAATCATAGAAAATAAACTGTAACTCCAAATGAAATAAGTTATATATGAAAAATTATCAGAAAAATATGAAGAATCTGTTTATGCCCTGATCATGCATGTTTGAAAAAGTTAACCTCACTGAATAGGACAAATGATGATTAGGGCAATTTATGAAATAACATTTGGAGTTGGAATTTGATCTTGTTTGAGTTCCACTTCAATTAAATTGGCTAGATATTGCATTAGGTCAATTCAGTACCTTAATATGTCATATCATTCATTCACTTGTGCATTGCATTAATTGAATGTTGTTTATGTTCCCTTGCCGGTAATTGTCCCCTCTCAGTAGACGTGTTTCGACGACGAGTTCGATGACACCGATGAAGAGTTATACTATATTCAGAAGTGACAGGCAAGCAAAACCCCCTTGTTCATTCCGATACAATCCCACTCTCTCTCTCCTGCTCTCTTTTACTACATTAGGACAACAACGATTCAACTGCTACATGCTGTGGTAGTTGAACGCCTTTCCTCTGCATGACCTGTCGTTGCCACAGTAAATAGATGAAACCCACTAGCATGAGTAGGAGTTGTTTGAGCCCTGATGTGCCTACTCATTCATGTTTGCTTGTCATGCCTACTATTGCTTAGAGTTGTGTCAGGTCTGATTCATCGGGGATGAATTAGAAAGTTGTGAACATGTCCTAATGTGTGTGGGCTAAGTGTGTTGAACACGATTTGGTAAAGGTATCGACGAGAGGCCATGTAGGAGTACATGGTGGGTTGTTTCATTGGAACCGTCCTTAAGCACCGAGATATGTATGTGTGATTTAAGAACCAGTTACTACCATGCATTGGGATCCTTAATTGACCCTCTCGGCTTCTTAACCACCCTAGTCCACTGTCCAGGAGTTGCAACTAGTTTCTGGTGTTTGTAGGATATGGGTTGGCGGCCGGGCGTAGCGCTGACCCTAGGGGTGGGCTATGATGCGGTAGATACACCATGGCCGGGCATGCCGGGCGCCCGTTTGGTGTCTCGGAACCCTGTACGCATCGTTCGGGGCCGTATGTGGAAACCTCGGCCGGACTCCCTGTGGATGGAACCTAGATAGGCGATAAACTTGGACTAGAGACTTGAGTGTTTAGGTAGGCCGTGGCCGACACCCTCATTGGGCTTCCGCTTGAAGGTTGCCGAGTACATGTCGTGTAAATGACGGTAAGTGGTGAGAGCGTGTATGAAGAAGTACACCCCTGCAGGGTTAACATCATCTATTCGAATAGCCGCGCCCGCGGTAAAGGACTACTTGGTTGCCTATACAGTTCATAGACAAGTGAAAGTGCATACTCTAAAATGCGCAAGATAAGCGTGAGTGCTATGGATGGCGTTCTCGTAGGGAGACGGGAGCGGATCCATAGTGGTGTATTGATATGGTGAATATGTGGACTCGTGTGCGCCACCTCAAAAGAGTTGCTTGCAGTCGTAGTTCAGGTTAGCCACTGAGTCAAAGCTGGCTTGCTGCAGTTAAACTCCACTACCCCTTTGTTGATACCGATGCATATGTAGTTAGTTCTGATGTAAGTCTTGCTGGGTACATTTTTACTCACGTTTGCTTAATTTATGTTTTTGCAGAGAAACTTCAGTCTCGCTAGTAGTTCCACGTGGACTTCGACGTTTAGCTTGTTACCTCAGCTACGATCTTGTGCCCTCGGCAGGATCTGGTAGATAGTTAGGCTTCTCAGCCTTTTTCATTTGTAGATGTCTGTACTCAGACATGTTAAGCTTCCGCATGTGCTTTGTCTGGTATGCTCTGAATGTTGGGTCATGAGACCTATGTTTGTAATATCTGGCTCTTTGGAGCCTAATGAATAAATACTTTGAGTCGTAGAGTTTTGTTGTGATGCCATGTTGTATTTGCACATATCGAGCATATTGTGTGTATGTTATTGAAATGCTTGGTATGTGTGGGATCCGACAATCTAGTTGTTTATCCTTGGTGGCCTCTCTTATGGGGAAATGTACTCTGGTGTTTCCACTGAGCCTTGGTAGTCTGCTACAGCCCGGTTTACTGGAGTCCTGCTAGCCCAGTACAACTGCTCAAGAACACTTAGACTGGCCGGCATGTGATTCACTTTGTTCCTGTGTCTGTCCCTTCGGGGAAATGTCACGCGGTGACTTCCGGAGTCCTGCTAGCCTGCTACAGCCCGGATTCCCGGAGTCCTGTTAGCCCAGTTGCTACAGCCCAGATTCACACGCTGATGACCGACATGTTCGATGTTATTTCATGTATGCATGTCCCCGTAAGTTAGTGCCACTTTGGGTTCACGACTAGTCATGTTGGACCGGGTTCTCTGTCATATGGATTCTAGCGACACTATCATATACGTGAGCCAAAAGGCACAAACGGTCTCGGGCCAGGTATGGTGGCACATGTGGGAATACCGTGCGTGAGGCCGCAAAGTGATATGAAGTGTTACATGCTAGATCGGTGTGACTTAGGATCAGGGTCCTGACAGCTTTGGTATCAGAGCCTGACTGCCTGTAGGATTACGAAGCCAAACTGGTCGAAGTTGAGTCTAGAAATGCTTTAGTTATATAAGGGAATTGATTGTGGAAGGGAACGTAAGGCTCTTTTTACTCCTTTACCTTATGCCCTTCTGATCTGAGTCAACCTCTTCTTTTCTACGGGGTTAAGAAACTAGGCCTTCTCATCTATCCATCAGGATGACGTGTTACTAATCCATAGACTTATAGGATTGATGGATTCATGTCGCAGTTCAATTTCTAGTACTTCTATGTGTTCATAGTTGGTTGCGGAACCTTGATATTGTGATGTTGAGTGGTTATGCCACCATTTTGTAGGATGTCTCAAATCTTTTTGAGCATTTACAGCCGTTATGCTGTCCGAGTCATCCCAGGTTACTAAATAGTCTGATGCATTTGCAAATCCTTTCTTTCCGTTCTTGATGTCCTTTTGGTCAAAATAAGCACACCAATCGATGCATTGAGGTACTCTATTGCCTCGGTATATATGTTGGGGCTATTATTATGACCCTAGGTGTTTTAGGGAGTCACCTAGTAATCTAGCCATGTTTTGTGTTCCCGGTGTGATGATTCTGGCCACCATCCTCGAAAGCATCTCGTGATGCCATTAAGTCAGTAGGCCTTCTATTTCTGGGTTTTGAACCCGAGATTCACCCTACTTACTTCATGTTGATAGTGTTTGCTCGTTCCTTTAGGTTATTAGTAACCTTTGCATTAGTCCTCGAGGTCTGTGGTATTTCCTTCTTCCAAATACTATGAACCACTTATGGCAGAAGTTTGTTGGATCAAAAGATCGCAATTAGAGTACTCTTGAGGAGTTCTCCATTCATAATTGTGATTCTGCCAGTTCTACCTTTCTGCATGGGTTATCTGGAAGAAACCTGTTGAACTTGGTTCAACATATTAATCTATGCATCTACAACTCACAAAGATAGATGTCCCTTTGAGTTGTCCCTTTTCATTTGTATTCCGACCATCGTCTATCAATTGATATTCAGGAGTAATTGTGCATCTGTGTTACCAATGCTTATTATTCTTGTGGTCTGTCAAGCCATTCTATTTCAGAATGACTAGGAGAAACAAACTTCAGTACCTCATCCATATCTAGGGTTGGGTCAAAGTAGTCGTATTTCATAGACCAAAATGCCAATCCAGCTTTTGCTCTGTTCTACCTTGGAGTATTACCCCCTGTATGTCAGGATTGTCATGAGAATTGCACCATCTCTCATGAATTCTTGATGCAGTGATACTTCTTGCCATCATTTTTCAATCCTCGGTCCCGTGTTGTCGCAATCGGAATGCCGACAAGTGAACCATGATGTGTGAAACCAATACTCCTAGCAACTGTGTTGCTTAGTAGTTAATGGACATTAATATCATTCTTAGCATGTTGGTTATCGAATCACTATACTAGGATTGATCGTGCTACCTTGTCCTTATTTCTGGTGCACTCTTCGATCTCTGAGTTAGGATTGAATCCCTTGCTCTTATGATCAAGTCGTCTTGCCTTGAAAAGCAAGATTGTTCTCGAGGTTAGGGACATATCAGTGGTTCGTGATTTTCCGAATATCTTCTCGGAAGTATCACCAGGTTGTTCCCTGACCGTTATGTTGAGCTCGTGATCAAGATGGTTTCTTGTAAACCACTCTTTCTCCAAGAATCTGTGTTGGATACCCCTGAGCTAGTTGGTTAAGCCAGACAAGAACTTGGAGAGTTGGAAGACAAAAGTTTGTTTGGCTTAGTTCATTTCAAGGGATATCTTTTGTGTGTGTGTATTGAAGAAAGATATCTTTCATCGATTGACCTTCGTGATCATTTGTTGGATCTACTGTCTTCTCCAAACTCTGACTTGAGCATGGGCTATCGCCAAATCAAATCAGAACCAATGATATTCGTAATGTTATCTTACTCGTGGTTGATCCCTCGAGCATACACCATTACATCTTTTGGTCTGACCAATTCTATCACCTTGTTCACATAGTCGTGGAATTCCATTTTATGGAAATCTTGATAAATTGTTCTTGAGCCCATCGACAACATCCTTATCTCCTCCATGATGTTGTTGGACATCAAGCTATTGTTGGAAACTTTGTAAACAATGCCTTCGTGTTCCGTCCATGAGGTATATATTTGGATGAGAGAAGTGACTTCCTCTAGTTCATGTGCATTTGAAGCAAGTTGCCGCTGTGAATTCGAGAAAGTTTGTTTTTGCTTCCTCTGGAATCATCCCAAGTCAGTCATGCATATGTGCGAAGTATTCTGTGGTCTGAAGACTTTCAACCTTCATTCTATATGTATCCCTAGCACACCAAGCCACTGATTGATGTGTTCAAAGATAATAAGTTCTAAGTGCTAGTCCTGAAGGTACCAGACGGATTTGTACAAGATTCCGTTATCCTCGATGATGGTTCCCAACTAGAACTCGGTAGTGTTTTGTTATAAGACTACCATGTGGTCATGCTTGTCTAGGACAGTGTGTTCACACGTGTGTAGCAGAACCAGCTCATGTTTTGGAGCTTGCTATCGTAGATCATTTCCTGAGAATCTCGCAACGTCACCTCGTCGATTTGTGTTGCAAACTTTCATTTTTATTTCCAGACCCGACGAGTCTAGATTATTCTGACACCAACCAGATCTGAATCTCAGGCAGATATGATGGTTGGAACATTTCCCAAGAGCTATAATATTGGTCTCTCTGTAACCGGTTGAGTGGATGTCGTGGCCAACACACCCAACCGGAAGACCTATTATTGAAGTATCTTGCTTGAAGAAGTTGGCCACCTCCCCATAAGGACCTCACAAGATTTACTTCCGTAGCTATTCCTTATGGATTCTTGAGCTCCCGAAGTCCGACCTTTTATTTGATGTTCTAGATACCAAACCATATTAATAAATGGGTTACGCTAGCACATCAAGGAGAACATTAGAAGCGGAGTGCTAAATGTCTCTCGGTCGATCATCCAGATTTTGATCCCTTGGCCTCGCTAAGGTGAAATCTGAGAAAGTGTTATCTTTCTTTGCATCTGCATCTTCCACCATTATTCATCATGGTAGCATGTTGTGTTGCCAGGATCCTTGACACGGATATTGGTAAAAATTGATGAATATGTAAATTCTCAAGTTCTTGAGAGCACGCGCAAGCACTAGGATTTATCGTCGGCATTAATTGGGATCCGCTCTCAGTTTCCTGGGTTATGCTATAACCTTTCCAATTGTGGAATCTCTCTCTGTTGTTGGGTTTCTCCCCAGTTACTAGAATCATTCCCAGCATTTGCATTTTGTTCCCAGCTTGCACCGCCATTGTGTCATCCTACTATGGACTACCCTTCTTAGTAATTACTGATCAGGATCATTTTCAAAAGTGGACTTACCATGGGTCCCATCCATTTCCGATGATAAGCAAAAATCATCCCTTGCGTTGTCTTCAACAAGGTAGTCCACATCATCCATTCTAGTCCGGGTATGCTATCCCTTCGTACTCCGCTAAACGATTGTTGTGATTTGCCTTAGGCTAGTACAAAGAGTGTCAATGATCTCTGAATCAAAAGTAATTCTTTTTGCCACTTAAGGGAATATTTCTGCGAGTCACCTTCCTCTAAGATGTCTTGTTATGGTATCATGGAAACTCAACTCCTCACTACATTGACAACCGTTCACCACCTTCTTAAGCGAGAAATTGTTGTCTACCTAGTGAACCTTCGTCATCTGTTACACTCCATCCCTCTGGATGTATGTTTCTTGTCTCAGCTCAAGAGATGTTTCAATGTCTCATTCCGTGAGTTGACCATCGGTTGTTCGATCTTCGAGAAGATTGATCCTTCTAGATTTTTTCCTTTTCTTCTCGATGCCATGTTGGTTGGAGTTCTCAGAGCAAGACGTCGAGACAAAGATGGTGACGAATCAACGTTCTTACAAAGAGCAACCTGGATCGTGAAGATTGTGTTAGTTTGCGTTTCCCCTTCATCTTACCCTACGCTTGAATCTCGGGACGAGATTCTTGTTTAGTGGGGGTGAGTTGTCACATCCCTAGCTAGTCACTGCTTATCCTTGCATCAATCATCTTGCATCATGTTTAAATTCATGAAAGTTGAATTGGGGAAAGTGGAAAGCCTCAGAAATCATTTCAAAAAAATGATCAACATTAAAAAAATTGCTTCAAATAAACCCAACAAAAGTTCCTGTTCATTTCTGAAAATATTGGCAAGAGGTAAAATTCAAACCAATATTTTTGGAATCTCAGAAATACTTATTTTGGGACTTTGAATTAAATCAGTAAATATTTGAATTGGATTTATATTTACTATATATTAACTATAAGTCCAGAAATTCTGAAACTCCATGTGTGACTTTGGTTTTGTCCATTTGATCCACATGCAAATTTTCAGAAGCTTATAAATTGATTTCGTACTTAAATCGAATCAAAACAAACAACAGAAAATTAGAAAACAGAAACAAATTAGTAGAGAGAGAACCCACCTAGGCCTTGCCTGTAGCCAGCCCAGCTAGCTGCCAAGCCCACTAGGGATAGGGGCATCTTCCTCCTCGCGCCAGTAGGACGCTGCGCGCGTGGTCGCCGCACGCCGGCATGCTCCGAGTCACCTCCTGCTTCCGCCGATGCTGTTGGCTGGCTGGAGACGCCACGCAACCCCCCTCCTGACCCCTCTGGTCTATCCACTCCTCCTCTCCCCTCTTCTGCTCTCTCCCCGCAGCGCACCTGAGCGCGCTAGTTGCCTCCGCTCGCTGCTGCCATGGCCACCGCCATCTCCTCGCCTCACCATCGTGTCCTAGAGCTCTGCTGTCGGTGTCAAAACTGGCGGGTCTCGGGTAGGGGGTCCCAAACTGTGCGTCTAGGCCGGATGGTAACAGGAGGCAGGGGACATGATGTTTTACCCAGGTTCGGGCCCTCTTGATGGAGGTAAAACCCTACGTCCTGCTTGATTGATATTGATGATATGGGTAGTACAAGAGTAGATCTACCACAAGATCAGAGAGGCTAAACCCTAGAAGCTAGCCTATGGTATGATTGTTGTTTGTCCTATGGACTAAAACTCTCCGGTTTATATAGAGTCGGTTACAATGGTAGGAGATCTACAAATCCATATCGCCAAGCTTGCCTTCCACGCCAAGGAAAGTCCCTTCCGGACTCGGGACGAAGTCTTCAATCTTGTATCTTCATAGTCCAGGAGTCCGGCCGAAGATATAGTCCGGCTATGTGGACACCCCCTAATCCAAGACTCCCTCAGTAGCCCCTGAACCAGGCTTCAATGACGACGAGTCCGGCGCGCAGATTGTCTTCGGCATTGCAAGGCGGGTTCCTCCTCCAAGTACTTCATAGAAGATTTTGAACACAAAGGTAGTGTCCGGCTCTGCAAAATAAGTTTCCACATATTGCCATAGACAGAACAATATTTACACAAATCTAATCTGCTGACGTATTCCGTAGCGTGACATCACACCACGGCCAAGTCTTTATTCAAATCGTTTTATCATCCCACCTCAGCGCGTTTAGCGAGGCGGTTTCCTTGGCACGTCTTGTTAAAGCAGAGATCGTGTCCCCTTATTCTGGGATTCTCATCAATATGGGCGTGGGTAACCCAACTGTACCCGTTGGTATATTTTCTCGATCAAAGGCAAGTCCCAAACGGTCACGAGGAAGGCCCTTGGTATTCAACCTCTTATAAAGAGACCAAGGCCTTACTCCTTTCTTTCAATCTCAAACGAGTTCGCCCTTCGCCTCGAGTTCCAACACCCAAGGCTCCAGATTTCGGGCGCTTCGGACCTTCGACATTGTCTGGTTCCGACCTTCGAGGCCGATGGATGTGACGGAGGAGGACGTGCCGAAGTTGTGAAAGGCCAGGTTCTTGACCGGCGAAATTTTGCATAGGCTGCCTGCTCAAGGGCAGGTCATTCCCACTCCCAAGTCGGTGAGAGTGTGGTGTTGATGTATCACTTCCTTCGGGTGCTAGGCTTCCCGACGGATCCCTTCGTGAGGGTGCTCATGTATTATTATGGGCTGGAATTTCACGACTTAGCCCCGGAGTCCATCCTCCATATTTCCTCATTCATCATCATGTGTGAAGCCTTCCTCTGTATCACTCCTTCAAAGTAGAGCCGAAGATGATCGAGGGACGGCACGCGGAGTGTGGAGGTGCTTTTATAAGCAAGAATGTTGGTGCTCCATGGTTTGAGGGCTCTTTTCAAGAGGAGTCCAGCTTATGGCAATGAGAGTGGTTTTATATTACCACTCCCAGGGCCCCCAAGTGGGTGGCGCCACCTGCCTTTCGCTCGGGTCCCCCGCCACGACTAGCGTCATGGGTCAATACGGGGCTGGACTGGGGGCGGCAAAGGATGTGCCCCTGTTGCAGGGCCGCATCCGAGATCTCCTAGAAAGAGACATCAGTCTGGTCGTGGTGACGCAGGTTATGTTAATTCGCCGAGTTCTGCCCTGCAAACGTCGCCCCCTCCGCCTGTGGGAGTTCAACCCGGAGGGACCATGAGTTCTCCAACATTTTCTTGGCATGGCGCCCGTGGAGATGTACAAATTGTTCTTTGGACCACAAGTAGTGTGTCCAGATTCTACAGAGGACGCATGTCTGAGCTGCAATCGTCCGGATACTCAAGTAAGTAGCCTTGTGCCCGGACTCGCTATCCGTATATTTATAAAATTTCCCCCTAAAGAGTTGTCCTTTAAACAAGAGTGGATAGTGAAAGCAAAGCTAATCAGGTGTCCGGCCCCCCTCCCCGAGACCACGCCGGGTCCCGTGCTAGTCAGGATGTTGGAGGTTGTGCCTTCAAAGGGAAGCGAGGGAGGGGACAAGGAAGCTGCAGCCTCCTCAAAGGAGGTTGTTCGGAAGGAAGGAATCGAAAATTCCTCTCCTCAGGGGAAGAAGAGGACCGCCTCTGAAGACCCGGAGACCATGGCCTTAAAGCGGGGGAAGAAATCTTCAACATAGGGTCCTGTGCTGGGGGATACTTCGGCCGAATTATACCCTCAAGGGGATCAGCCCTCCACCGAGTCGTAAGTAGAGAGGAGTTTCTTTTTAAGAAACGAGAGAAATCCCTGCTTTATATCTGAGAAAAGTAATCGAAAATTTACCTTGCAGCTCGGACCTTAGCCCTTCTCAGCAGAGCTCGTCTTTGGGGGATCTTCTTCCAGAGATGATGGAGAGCGGAATGCCTCCCCCTGCTGTACCGCCTTGCGAGGCGGGCGACCCTGAGGTATCATCGCGGAGGGTTTCTCCGAATCTGGTGGGGCCGGAAGGTAGTCATATGGCCCCCCAAAGCCCTCCGCGTCCGGCCTTCTAAAAGGGCCATCGAACGAGTTCGGCGCCGTCTGGTGCGCGGTCGGAGGAGCTGAAGGATCTGCTAGAGCAAGCATCTATCTCAGAGGAGCACCGTGCATTGATGGGTACGGTGATTGAGAGGATTTCATCCGCGGAGAGCGGATTGCACGGGGCCGTCAGGAGTTTACTGACAGGTTTTGAGGTACGCAAAATAATGTACCCTTTTTGTACAGTTGCGCATAAATAAGATGCGCCATGTGTAGATAGTAGCCCCTGAGACTCTGTGTGTTGTCAAAAGTGACGACGCATAGAGGATCATAATCCCAGGTCTAATATGCCGCCTTTATACGTACATGGCGAAGTGTCCGGTGGCCAGCCGGACTGATGGATTTGCTGAGCTAAAGCGGCAACTTGATGTGGCAAATGCCGACATCGCGCTTGTCATCAAGCGGCTTGATGAGGCACAAGGTATGTAATTCCTTCGGCGGCGCCTGGTAAGAGGAGCTTTATGCCAGTATCTTACAATGTGTGCGCTTGATGCAGATGGTGCTGCTGCCATGGAGAATCTTCGGGCGGAACTTGCCCGAGCCAAGGAGCAAGCCAGGAAAAGTGATGCGGCTGCCGGAAAGGCAATTGAAGAGCTGAAAGCCGAACATGCTGCTCACTGTCGAAGCAAGAAGGAAATGGCCGAGATGGCCGTGAAGCTGAAGAACGCTGTTGACCGTTGCAAGCTTCTTGAAAAAGAAGATCGGGCGGAACAGACGGACCTGAAGAAGGCCGTTGCCGATGCCAAGGATGCTCGCTCTGCGATGAGAGCTATGAAGGAGGAGCTGCATCAGGCCAGAGAGATCGCGGCTGGAAAGCCCTTTATGCTGCGGAGGAAGTTCTGTGATCCTAAACATGCTCCGTTAGACCAGATGTGGAGTATGGCGGACACCTATCTGGATTTAGCAGTGAGTGTCGCAGATGCGGCCGAACACTTCCAAGATCAAGAAGATCGCGAAGTGGAAAAGCTCTTCTGGTCGCAATTCCACAATCCAGAGCGTCCACTGTCATTAGCCGACCGTTTGGCCGAATAGGCCGAGCTAAATAGGTTGTCCGGACTCGCCATGAAGTATGTCATGAGTCATCTATGGCCAGAGAGGCCAGAGCCGAAAAGTTATTTCAACTTGGTGCAGCAGTTCCTTGGTGCGGCGCCGCATATCAATGCGATGAAGAGGTCAGCGTGCATAGAGGGTGCGCGGATGGCTCTTGCCCGTGTCAAGACATACTGGGCGGAAATGGAAGCCACCGCTGTTGCATCCCCAGACTCGGATGGAAGCCGAGTACCTGCCGAGCGCTATTTTCAGGAAGTTCTGCAAGGCGCTCGTTTAATAGAGACGCAGTGCTCGAATGATACTATATTCGAATAGCATGTATTATTGTAAAACAATGTTTTGATAAATTGTAGAAGCTTTTTATACTTGTGCATGCAAGTATTATAATACCTCTTGTGCGGCCGTTTAACATATACGTATATATAATCTGAAAGATGGCAGCCGTCGGCTTCAGCCCCCATGCACATAATGCAGGGGGGTTCGCAGAAGGCGCGTTTTCACACTTGATCCAACGTCTTGGTCCTACAAAGGAGGTGATAGCGTAGCGAACTAGGCAATCGGACTATAATTCTTGTAAGTGCATCTAGTGCCACCGTAGTTGGTTTTGGAGTATTGACGACAGACCTAGTTGAGGGAATAATGTGTTTGTGGGAATTGCAGGAAAACACAGGTAGAAGTCCCTCATTGATTCGGTTTACTACCAGAGATGACCCCTAAAAATGAATGAAGACATTGAAGTCAAAGGTGGTATATGAAGATATTCACATTGAAGACTATGACAACAGAAGACACGTTATGAAGCCTATGGAACTCGAAGACTTAGATCTTTCGTAGTTCTTTTTTATTTTTGTTGAGTCATAGGAACCACCGTACTGTTAAGTGGGGTCTAGGAGAACAAGTCAGAATGACTTAAGTGATGCCTAAAACAAAAACCTATGTCTTCGAGTGAAGACAATGAGAGCAAATCTTGTCCAGAGCCGGACAAGTCAGCTTTGCTTGTAGCCCAAGTAAAGTTGCCATGAGAGTTCGAAATCTGACGTTGAGACACGTGTCAGTTCCTTAGTGACCCAGGGTCATTTCGGACAAATCAGGTCGGGTTGCCAAGTGGCTATAAATATCCCACCCCCACAACCATAAACGGTTGGCTGCTCAGATTTCAGTGCACGACTTTTGTCGTTTGAGAGCAACCCACCTCGAAGCCTTTGAGAGAAAATTCCTAGTGAGGAGAAAAGCCCTAACCACCCAGAGCCAGAGTAAATTGGGCATCACTTAAGTCTTCTTGTCTGTGTGATCTGAAGACTTATTACACTTGAGGACTGTGAATCCTCCAGACGGTTAGGCGTCGCGTTCAGAGCATCCAAGAGACATTGTGGATTGCCAGTGAACGAAGTCTGTGAAGGTTTGGGAGTCTACCTTGAAGACTTACCAGAGTGATTGGGCGAGGACTAAGTGACCTTAGCTCAAGGAGATTACGGTGAGGACTTGGTGTCCTGAACTATGTGTTCAGGATTGGGTGTCCGGGACTGTGTGTCCTAAGGTTTAAATACCTAGCCGCTCCAACCAGACGTACAGTTGTCACAGCAACTGGAACTGGTCCAACATATCATTGTCTTCAACGAGTCACTGGTTTCATCTTCACTTCCTTCTCTTGCTGTTACTCATTGTGAAGTCATTGCGTGCTTGCTTTATCATTTGTCTTCACAACGTGAATGCATGATCTGTTTGGCTTCATAACTTCTTCCTACTTGATCCTTATTACACTGAAGCTGTTTGTCACTGTGCTTTCACTCTATTGAATACATGACCATGGCTGGCCTAGTGGTAATCTAACTTCCGCTGCATAGTAATAGGCATAATCTTCACTGTTTGTCTTCATAACTCCCAAGTTTTGAAGACTTTCATAAAAATCGCCTATTCACCCCCCTCTAGTCGATATAACGCACTTTCAATTGGTATCAGAGCAAGGTACTCCCTTCTTCTGTGTGATTCGGTTTAACCACCTAGAGTTTTAGCTAGGTCGACTGCAGGGATAATCAAAGTCTCCGCTGCGTGCCCCGTCTTCGATGGAACTGAATATCCCTACTGGAAGAATAAGATGCGCATGCATCTTGAAGCCATTGACGTCGACCTATGGTATGTCGTCGAAACGACGTTCCCAAGGCTAGAGAAGGTGTCACTGCTGCTGATGTCAAGAAATTCGTTCAACTGGACTCTACTGCCAAGAACATCATCTGTGGTCATCTGACCAAAGGACAGTATGGCCGTGTGAGTGCCTTGAAGACATCCAAACTGGTCTGGGACTGGCTCTCCAAGGTCAATGAAGGCATCTCAACCCAGAGAGATCAACGAATCAGTGTCCTTCGCAATCTCTTCAACCGCCTCAAGCGAAATGACAATGAGAATGTCCAGCACACATTTGATAGACTCACTGACATCACAAATGAGCATCAAGCCCTTGGCGCCACTGAAATCACCAAACATGAAATCGTCAAAACGCTGCTGAGATCACTTGATAGTTCGTTTGACATCCTGGCCCTGATGATTCAAGAACGTCCTGATTTCAAGACACTCGATCCGTCTGACATACTTGAGAGGCTGAACACACACGAGTTTCAGCTTTCTGAGAAAAGAGATATCTACGGTCCAAACTATGGGCGAACTCGCGCCTTGAAGGCAAAAGCTGTCTCCTCATCTGAAGAAGAATCTGACTGCAGTTCTGATGATCCTGAAGACATTGGAAGAGAACTTGCAATGCTAGTGAAGAAGTTCCAAAAATTCACCAAGAAGAAAGGCTTCAGAAAATCTTCACGATCAAGCTCAAGGAATGATGAAGCTTCTGCTCATGACTACAAGAAGAAAACATGTCACAAGTGCAAGAAAACTGGACACTTCATCTCTGAGTGTCCACAGTGGGACAATGAGAACAGAAGGAAGAAGAAGAGCAAGGAATATGATTCTGACGACAAGAAGAAGAAGAAATACTCAAAGTCTTCTTCCAAGTCTTCATCAAAGTCTTCATCACACAAGAAGAGCTCATCTGGCAAGGCACGTGCGTTTGTTGGAAAGGAGATGGATTCAGAGGAGGAGTCCGCATCTGAGGAGGCAGAGGTGGAGTCTGAGGAGGAGTCTGATTCTGGCATTGTGAGTCTAGCTACAGCATACGTCGCCAAGTCCATCTTCAACACTGAAGACAATGACTGCATCACCGACACCAACGCAAATGACAAGAACGACTCCACTCCTACCTACTGCTTCATGGCACGGGGTGCCAAGGTAAACACACGCACTACTCGCTATGAAACATCTAGTGACGATGACTCTGAATGTGATTCAAAACCTAGCTACAAAACACTTGCTAAAATTGCAACTGAACAACAGAAAGCTATGGAACATATTCAAAAACTGTTAGACAGAAGCGATGATCTGTTGGGTGCTGAAATGACTCGATCTGAATCCTTAATTGAAGACATAAAAAACCTTCACGTTAAGTATCAGGAACTTGAAGATCGTCATGATACTCTCTCAACAACTCATGAAAAGCTTTCCTATGATTATCTTCAAAGGAAGCAAGAACTTGAGAAATTGAGGGTGGCTCATGAAGATCTTCAAAAGGAAAACGAGTCACTTCGCTCTGAACAGATCAGTCCCGCTCAGGAAGGATTTGAACCACCATGTCTTAAATGCATTGAGCGTGATAATGCTAATTCTGTTGCTGAATGTTCCACTTCTACTGCTGTTGCAATATCTTCAACTGTTGACGTGGTAACTAACCCCTCTGCTGAGGATACCACTGCTATTGCTGATGAGAATGCTATGTTGAAGACATTGCTTGAAACAGGGATGTACGAAAGTCTTAAAGGACATCAGACACTATGTGATGTCCTCAAGAAGCAGATCCTGAATCGAAACCCTAGGAAAGAGGGTGTTGGATTTGTGAGGAAAATCAATGCAGATGGCTCTTACTGGAAACCTGAGCAGTACCCCAAAACCACATGGATTGCTGCAAAGGAACTTTCAGCAGATCCATCCAACTTATCTGGCTTAACTTGTGCTAACCCCATTATCATTGATGAATCCTTTGATGCAAACTATAAACTATTTAAGAATCAGAATGGTGAAGTGTTTGCCAGGTACATTGGTACTAACTGCAGGAATGGACCGCCTATGAAGAAGATCTGGGTTTCCAAAAAGTGTCTGGAAAATCTTCCTGTGAATGTCTTCATGACACCTCACTTGAAGAAGACAAATCTCAGACCAAAGGCTTCATACGGTCCAATGGCTTCATACAAACAGAGGACTCACCTGAGTCACACTAACACAAATGTTTTGCAGGAAAACCATACTCAGGCACATGAGTATGAGAGCGGTTCATCGAACCGTGTTCATGTGACCAAAAATTATTCTGCTTATTCCTATGAGTATTATTGTCCACCTGCTAGACTGTTTGCTAAGGCTTCAAAGCCAAAATTCTCAGATGCTGCACTTAGACTTATTGTTTCTAAGCCACCCTTGAAGATGTGGGTGGTTAAGAAAGCTTAACTCTCTTTTGCAGGGAAAGGTCTCCAACAGAAAAACAAAATCTTCTGATGCTATTGCTGGGGACCTTAAAAATCTTGTAGGGCGCAAGATAAAATGCCCGAATGGGATCAATATGTACTTCGTTCCTGAATCGCATGCTACTCTCCCTATTAGTCCTAATCTGGATTTAAGTTTTCATAACCCACTGGTTCGTCAAATGTTTATGCTTCACAATTCTCTTCGTGAAGCCTATCCCCCTAACTATACAGTAGGGTACGACACCAGCGACTTCAAAATCTTCAGAATGGATTATTGACAGTGGGTGTACAAATCACATGACTGGCAGAAGAAGCCTTCTTATGGACTCAACATTACGTCCATCCGACAAGAGCCACATCACATTTGCTGACACTGGTAAAAGTAAGGTATTGGGTCTAGGTAGAGTTGCAATCTCAAAGGATCAACACATGGATAAAGTCATGCTTGTTGAATCCCTTGGCTTCAACTTAATGTCTGTCTCAATGCTTTGCGATCTGAATATGATTGTAATGTTTGGAAAATATCGCTGCCTGGTGCTAATGGAATCTGACAAATCTCTAGTGTTTGAAGGGTATCGGAAAGGTGATTTGTACGTGGTAGATTTCTCAGCAGGACCACAACTTGCGGTATGCCTTCTTGCAAAAGCTTCAGAATGCTGGCTTTGGCATCGGAGGCTTGGGCATGCTGGCATGAGGAACCTCCACACCCTTGTGAAGAAGAAGCATGTCATAGGCATCGAGGGCGTCAAGTTCAAGAAAGATCATTTATGCGGTGCCTGTGAAGCAGGGAAGATGACAAGGGCAAAACATCCTTCGAAGACAATCATGACTACTACACAACCCTTCGAACTGCTCCACATGGATCTTTTCGGTCCCACTCACTACTCAACTTTTACTACTACTGCTTGCCTCTATGGCTTCCTCATTGTTGATGATTACTCTAGATATACTTGGGTACACATAATCCTTTACAAGACTGAAGTGCAGGATGTCTTCAGACGCTTCGCCAATCGAGCTATGATCAATTTTGGCGCCAAGATAAAGCACATTAGAAGTGACAATGGCACTGAATTCAAGAACACTGGCCTTGATACATATCTTGACACCTTGGGCATCACACATGAATTCTCAGCTCCGTACATGCCACAGCAGAATGGCGTCGTCGAACGCAAGAACAGAACACTCATTGAAATGGCCAGAACAATGCTAGATGAATACAAGACTCCAAGAAAATTCTGGACTGAAGCCATTGATACTGCATGCCATACAATCAATCGTGTTTATCTTCACAAGCTTCTTGATAGCTACTTAAGCGTAAGAGATGATGCCTCGTGGACCGAGCATCTTAAGCGTAAGAGATGCATAATGCGGTATTGCGTTAAAGCGGGCGAAAGCTTTGTGTCCCAGCAGTGCTTGATAGCTACTTGAGAATGGGGCGATGTGGAAAGTTAGCTGTTCGCGACGGAAGTTATCGGGGGAGCCTAACATAACTTCTAGCCGGAGAGAACCCATGCAACGGGCATCCAGGCCTGGCGTTACCCCTTGAAAGGAGGTTTTGCTATGGCGAATTTTTGTTGGGTCTATCCCCATGTTGCGGATTGTGTCCTGGTATAACAGGTTTAGACTACTGCCGCCGTCCATCAGGACATTTGTAAAATGGAGTCCGCCGATTATTGGATCTAATACCAAGGCAGTCCAGCCTATGTTCCGGATACTTCTAGAGTAATCCTGATGGTCGAAGGTGATCGGTTTTAACAACCATTGGCGAGACTCCTTTGGGATAGGCCGTATGGCGCGTATCTCTGGTGGCGCCGTTCTGTTCGTCATGTGAAGTAAGTGTACTATTTTGACTTCTTGTGGGAAATCCTTTTGTTTCCTGGTGCTCTGCTTGTGGGGTTCGTCGTTGTCCTCACTTGGTGTGTCGAGCCCCTTGTGTTCGGCGTTGTGTTTGCCGGCTTGCTTGAAAACCCAACAATCTCTATGGGTATGGTTCGCAGGCTTCCCGGGAGTACTGTGTATTTGACATATCTTGTCCAAGATTTTGTTTAAGTTGGATAGCTCGTCCCTGTTATCCTTGAGGGGCGGCTTTCCCTGATTCTGCAGCGAGCTTTTGAATTCGGTGTTGACCGCCGTGCTCTTTGGGCTGTTTCCCTTATTCCGGCGCTGGTCCTTGTTGCGTTGGGGTTTTCCGTTTCCATCCCTAACTTCGGATGTACTTGGGTCGCTGGTGCTACATCTTGCCAACCAGCTGTCCTCTCCTGCGCAAAAGCGGGTCATGAGGCTTGTTAATGCGGCCATTGTTCTTGGCTTTTCTTAGCTGAGGTGTCTGGCGAGCCATTCATCTCGAACGTTGTGCTTAACAGCTTCTAGGGCTTCAACGTCCGAACAGTCAACTATCTGATTCTTTTTAGTAAGAAATTTGTTCTAGAATTTCCGGGCTAACTCTCCGGGCTATTGAGTTACGTGACTGAGATCGTCTGCATCTGGAGGGCGGACATAGGTCCCTTGAAAATTTGCCTGGAAAGCATCCTCAAGCTCTTCCCAACTTCCAATGGTGTTTTCGGGAAGGCTTTTGAGCCAATGCCGGGCTGGCCCTTTAAGCTTGAGGGGTAAGTATTTTATGGCGTGGAGGTCATCTCCTCTGGCCATGTGTATGTGGAGGATATAATCCTCGATCCAGACCCTAGGGTCTGTTGTTCCGTTGTACGCCTCTATGTTTACGGGCTTGAATCCCGCTGGAAATTCATGGTCTAGGACCTCATCGGTGAAACATAGGGGGTGTGCGGCACCCCTGTATTTGGGTGTGCCGTGATGTTCGGATATTTGTTGTGTTGCATTACTTACTAGAGCTTGCTTTCTTGGCCCGTATATATATCTGGCTGGTCGTCTTTTTGATGCGGATCCTTTGGTGGATCGCGTGCCGGCTTGTGTGCGGCGCCGCTTGCCGCTCCATGCTGGCCATGCGGTCGTCCACCCGACCGGATGGCTTTCCTATTTTTTGACTGCAGGGGCTCTAAGGCCTCCTCGTCAAATTCAGGCAATAGCTTTCGCTTTGGATAGCTTTTTGTGCGGCGACTGCCGGCATATTTGTCTGCGGTGTTGCGTACTTTGCTCCATCTGATCCTGAGTGCATCTTCTGCAGTTTTGAGCTTCCGCTTCTACTTTTTCAGGCTATGCGCAGTGGCGACGAGCCTTTTGTGGAGGTTCTTCTGCTCCATGAGTTTATCCGGCGCAAGAAGCCAAATGTCAGTTACTTCAGAGTATTTGGCGCAAAGTGCTGGATCAAGGACCCACATCACACCTCAAAGTTTGCACCAAAAGCACATGAGGGCTTTATGCTTGGATATGGAAAGGATTCACACTCCTACAGAGTCTTCAATCTCTTCCATTACAAAGTGGTCGAAACAGTGGAGGTGCGGTCTGATGAAACAAATGGTTCACAAAGAGAGCAACTGCCAAATGTGCTAGATGAAGTCCCAGCTAGTGAATCAATCAAGCTTATGGGAACTGGAGAGATTATGCCTTCTGAAACTCATCCTGAAGAAGAACTCATCATCTCAGCACCTGATCAACATGAAGACAATGCTCAGCATGAAGACATTCCTCCAAACAACAACGCAGATCAGCAAGAGCAAAGTCTTCGCCCTATACCTCCTCGTGTTGCAAATGAAGTGCAGATTGACAGAATACTTGACAGCATCAATGCACCTGGTCCACTCACTCGTTCAAGGGCAACTCAGCTAGCAAACTTCTGTGGGCATTTCGCATTCGTCTCAATATCAGAACCCAAGAAAGTTGAAGAAGCCTTCATGGAACCTGAATGGATTCAAGCTATGCAAGAAGAGCTTCAATAGTTTGAGCTGAATAATGTATGGGAACTGGTTAAGCGTCCCGATCCACGGAAGCACAACATAATAGGCACCAAATGGATATACCGCAACAAGCAAGATGAGCATGGTCAGGTTGTCAGAAACAAAGCTCGTCTCGTTGCTCAAGGATATACTCAAGTAGAGGGCATTGACTTCGATGAAACATTTGCTCCTGTGGCTAGGCTTGAAGCCATACGCATACTGCTGGCCTATGCAAATCATCATAACATACTTCTATATCAAATGGATGTGAAAAGTGCCTTTCTCAATGGCAAGATTGAAGAAGAAGTGTATGTTGCACAACCACCTGGTTTTGAAAATCCAAAACATCCTGATATGGTATACAAGCTCAACAAGGCACTGTATGGCCTCAAACAAGCCCCTAGGGCCTGGTATGATACACTCAAGTACTTTCTGAAGAGCAAAGGCTTCATACCTGGTTCCCTGGATCCCACTCTTTTCACGAAGACATATGATGGTGAACTGTTTGTGTGCCAAATATATGTGGATGACATTATCTTCGGCTGCACCAATTGGAAGTACAGTGAAGAGTTTGGATATATGATGCAAGAGCAATATCAGATGTCCATGATGGGGGAGCTGAAGTTCTTTCTTGGTCTTCAAATCCGACAACAGCGCAATGCCATCTTCATATCTCAAGAGAAGTATCTCAAAGATTGCCTGAAGAAGTTCGGTATGCAAGACTGCAAAGGCTTCACAACACCAATGCCAGCCAAACATCATCTAGGCCCTGACGACAATGGTAAAGAGTTCGATCAAAAGGTATACCGCTCCATGATTGGGTCTTTGTTTTATTTATGTGCATCTAGGCCAGATATCATGCTTAGTGTTTTCATGTGTGCTCGATTTCAAGCGGCACCAAAGGAGTCGCATCACTTAGCTATGAAGCGAATTCTTCGATATTTGGCTCACACCCCAACTCTAGGATTATGGTATCCAAAGGGCTCAGAGTTTGATTTGGTTGGATTTTCGGATGCTGATTATGCTGGTGACAAAGTTGATCGCAAGTCTACATCAGGCACATGTCACTTTTTGGGACGATCACTTGTATGTTGGTCTTCAAAGAAGCAGAACTGTGTATCTCTCTCCACTGCTGAATCTGAATACATTGCTGCTGGATCTTGCTGCGCTCAGCTTCTGTGGATGAAGCAAACACTCAAGGATTATGGCATTCATCTGAAGCAAGTGCCACTTTACTGCGACAACGAAAGCGCCATCAAGATTGCCAACAACCCAGTTCAGCACTTGAAGACAAAGCACATTGAAATTCGCCATCACTTTCTCAGAGATCATGTTGTGAAGGAAGACATTGATATCATACACGTCAACACTGAAGAGCAATTGGCAGATATCTTCACCAAGCCCTTGGATGAGAAGAGGTTTTGCAAGTTACGGTGTGAGCTAAATATCTTGGAATCCTCAAATGTCCTGTGATCAGGCACACATCCTAACACTTATGCATATTGATGACTTAGATGTGCAACGCACAAAGTAAAGTATATCTTCAATCAATGAAGACATACATTCTAAGTGTGAATACATTAATGTGGAATTTGACTTCGGAGCGCCACAATCGTTGTGCGCCGTGTCTGGGTCTAATACTTCCTATACGGTGGGTAACGCCACCACCAAACGTTCCATTTTGAAGTGTTTAACTCATGGCGTTACCTTGCAATATCTTCACATTGGTTTGGCTTCGAACTTAACATGTCTTCATGATTATCTTCACTACGATGATTATATATATATATATGCTCTAAGTGTTCTGTCCTCTACAGCATTCACTTATAGCTATGTCTTCTTGGTTGAATCTTTTGAACTAAGTGAATGTGATCGGACCCTAACCTCTCTATGCTTTCTATCTCAAACTCTATCTCTCCAAGTCATATGCATTCTGTTGAAACAGTCGAATGTCTTCACTGTGTCCATGCCAGCTGAAGACATAGAGACAACCATAAAAGTCCGTTTTTAATGCTCATTCCTCCACATAAGATCCGGAGAAGCAGGAACGACCGCCCGACAATTTAGGCGTGCGTGGGACGTGGAACAAACCCCAAACTTCCGCTAACTGGCGACGCGTGCCTCAAATGCGAACCGCCAGGGGCACCTGCGTAATAGCACAGTGCCGCCTCTAAGTCTATAAATTCACACTTACCGCAGTCATTATCTCCTTCTTCCATCCTCGCACGAACCCTAGCGCCACCGCTAGCACTCGACGACGCCGGAGACGAAGCGCTTCGCTGCCGCAACCTCTCCAACGCCGTCCTCACGCCGACCGCGGACATCGTCCTCTCCGCCGTCGTCGTAGGTGTTTTCCGTCGCCAAGTTAGGGCACGGAGGACTAAACTGCTCAGCATCAACTTCCTTCCGTCTAGCAGTTCCAGTGTGGTAAATAAAACTTCTTTTTACAGCCTCTTTTGATCTCTTGGTTCTGTCACTTTCAACCATAAGAAGTTTCTCTTCACACCAGTTAGATCTCTCGCTGCATCTCATAACATGCCTAGTATATTCACTTGTGCTTCACAAAGTAGTTAGATTCCTCACTTGTACTGATCTATGGGTTCGTACAAATCTGGAACCAACTTCTTATCTATAAGTGAATGTCTTCGCACAATGAGGTCAATGTCTTCTAAACTGATTAATCTTCAAAACCTTCTGAGAATGCATATGACCTCTTCCCCTTCCCTCGCACCTTAATGCTGTCACAGGTACATGTCCGTGGGAGAATCCTTCGGTTCTCATAGTCTGCATTCATTTGCAGAATTCCTACGGCATCACATAAACTCTCCTGAAGCCAGTTCCTATTTGTCCAGAAAAAGAAAGCCTTTGAAGCCTTTGAAAGTTTTGAAGCCTTTCAAGTTAAAGTTTATGGCTTCAGTTGCAGCAGCAAGAAAGGGGGGCAGACAGAGACGTGAGGGAACTTCCAAGGATCTGCCTGAAGACTTGGCAGAAATGTACAAAACGGATCCAGAAGAGAGCTATGGGCAGCGCAAAACCCGAATCCAATGGATTTGACGCTATTGGGCAGAACAGTGGTTCAAATACCGCTTCATCACCCAGGAGTATGCTGAAAAGAATGCAATCAAGAGTCCATGGGGGGATATCTTATACAAGAACCTTGTACCCAAAACCAGAGATGAAGCCATTGCTCAAGGCTTCTATCCATGCATGGTCCAAGGACCACAGCCTGATGATGCACATCCGTCGTCACTTCTCTGGTGTCGTGACGACAATCTCTTCAAACGCAACTTTCAGTTTGCTCAACAGTCTGCGAAGCTAAACAAGAAGAAATTTGGGCTTGACTTCAATCCTGGTCCCTCCTCACCAAGGGAAGATGGCACACGCGACGCGGAACCCAATATCATCGGTCCGTTTGCCAATCTTGAGGGCCTGATCACCCACATCTTAGTCCAAGGGACTGCTGTGAATGACCCTCCAGCTGATTCTGAGTCTGATGAAGCTCCTGATGTGCCGAAGCCAAAGCAGAAAAAGAAACCAAAAGTTTCGAAGCTGGCCCCTGCCTCAAAAATCTCAAGGGCGAAGCCATTGAAAACTGCACCTCCTGAAGTCAGTGTGCAGTCTGAAGATGTATCCCGCATCTCCAAGCCCCTGAAGGATAAGGAGCCCCAGCAACACACAGGCAAAGAGCTCACTGCAGCTGCCATTCTGCGCAGTGAAGCCATTGATCTATCAAGAGACGAAGATCTGGGCGATGACGCACTAGAACAGCTCATCAAAAGCAAGGAGGAAGCGGAAATCTTCAACAATCTGCCTCTGTTTGATGTCACCATCATCCACAGCTTCATCGATGAATGGTTTGACACACCAGATATAAGCTTCAATGATCTGCAGCTGCCTGTTGGACTCAGCGTCGCCTTCCAAGGCGCAATTGCTTCAGAACTGGCCATTGCTCAGCGCATTGTTGAGCTGAAGCAGAAAATTGATCACGAAAAAGCTCAGTTCAAGAAGCACATGGCCAGTCTCAGCGTGCAGGAAGTGAGAAGCTTCAAAATCATGCTGCATGATCTCAAAGAAAACTTTCTGAAGAAGCGTGCTGAAGCTCAAGGCTCGCGTGAAAGGATGAAGTCATTGGCTGACAAATGTGTTCAAGCCTACAACGAGGCTGAAAAGCGCAAGGCACTTGGGCGTCCAGGCATCGACCCCAAGATGGCCGCAAAGAAGAAGAAGCAGCCTGCTGTGAGTGAACCAGAGGCATCAAGACAAGCAGCCACTTCCATTGTCTTCCCAACCGCCACGACTGGCTCGAAGCCAAAGAGCCGGTCAACAGCTTCAGAGCTAAAGAAGACAAGAGCTGCAGAAGCTGAAGCCAGAAAAAGGAAGAGCTCTGAAGCCTCTCCTTCTGCCCCCAGTAAAAAGAAGCGCAAGACTAAGAAATCTAGGGCTGCTCCCACAGAGCCCTTGATGGTTGAACCCCTTTCTGTCATTCACCCCAATGCAGAAAGAAGACTAACAGTTCATGAGCCTGCTCCCACAGAGGCACCTGACGCTGAAGATATTCCAGCAGCCGACCCACTAGCTGCTGAAGACATTGGTCATCAGGACAATGTGCAAGGTGATGCAGCCCTTCCTCAGCTTGAAACAAGCGAACCCATCAGCATTGGTCGTCCTCTGACGCCAATGGCACAAGATGAGTCATGGGCGGATCGCCCTCAGGAGGAAGAAGACATTCAGGCCCAGCCCACTCCGACACCACAAGCGTCGTCTGCGTTCCGTAGGCTTCGCAAAGGTCCACGGCCTCAAGTCCAGTCTGCAGAAATTCCGGCTGCATCAGCCGAAGACAATGAAGAAGCACCTCCAGAAACTCACTCCCTCGCTCCATCAAGATGCAGTTCCCCAAGAGAACGTGCCTGAAGATGTCCCTCAAACTACTAACACTGAAGCCAATGTGGAGCCCGCCCCACCAAATGCTTCAGCGGACAGCGAAGCCACTGAGCCAGACACTTCAGTTCCTGAGTCTGCTGCAGGTCCACAATTTGACTATCACATAGAGCACAGGCCTCATGTCCAGAAGCCAGTCCCAAGGCTTCCAAGGTTCCCAGGTCCTGCATCAGCACCTGGCTCCTTTGATGTAAACAGCTTCAAGGCAGACAACACATTTTTCGATAGCTCCAAGAACCCCTATTCAAGGGAAAGGATTGTATCAGACAGGTTCTGGAGCTATTCACAGCGCAGCTATTATTCTTGCATCTTATACAACCAAGGTCACATATTCCCACACAAGCGCCTTGAGGTTGAAGCTATTGCTGGTCTGCCATGTATTGAGGAAGCTTTGGACTGCTTCAGGCAAGTGGGTCTGCTGCCGTTCGTGACTGATGAAGAGCACTGGAACGAAGAGCTTCTGCTTCAGTTTTATGCCACTCTCCACATCAAAGGCTACAACAGAGATCCTAAGACTTGGATCCTGGAGTGGATGACCGGAAATGTCCATCATGAAGCCAATGCATTCAATATCATTGAGCTCACTGGCCTGCCCACTCTAGGCGAATTCTTCGAGGAAGGGTGTCAACTTCATTCTGAAGCTATTGAGAGCATATTTCAGAGACCTGAACCCAATATGAGTCAGATGCTCTCAATGATGAAGCCATTGCCTCAAGATGCACCCTATCCAACTGAGATCTTCATTGAAGACCTAGAGTACCTGCCCAGGACCATATATCATATTATCCGGCGGACTCTCTGGCCCATTAAGGGACACTCTCCACATGCCAAGATTGAGGGTGCAATGAAGACTCTCATATTCTATATCATGCATGGCAAATGCTTCAATGCACAGGATCTTTTCATAAGACAACTTGCTGCGTCAGGCTCGGACTTATTTGGTCTAAAAATCTATGCCCCTTGGGTGATGAGGCTGATCAAACTGCACTCTACAATTTTGTATCAGCCCTCAGCCCGAGACCATCGCATCTTCCTGCCAGATGTGGATATCTCTGCTGAAGCAATATACCCTGAGCCTGCCAAGCAACAGATAAGTCTTCAGAATGCCGAACACCAGAGCTTCACGCAGAATGTTGAAGGTGTTGAAGCCATGTCCAGGGTCTATCCTATGGCTGGCACTACACGTGCACTAGCATCAACTGAAACCACAGATAGCACAAACGCTCCAAGACCCAAGAAGCGTGCTCGTGTCCTCACTGACCGAGAGCTTCTTGTGGCCCTTCACCAAAAGCAAGATAGGCATCACGACTGGCTGAAACGTCAGATGAAGAGCCTCTTGGTGGATGTCAATCGTCTTCGAAACCTGGCCACCAAGAATGCCTTCGTTACGCATGAGACTTGCCGTCGTACGTGGAAAGGGCTCTCAATGATCTGCACTGAAGCTGAACTTGAAGAGGATGGCTTCACAGAGCGCTTCAAATTTGACACCACACCTCCTAGGAGGGCTATGATGCGCAACACACCGTCACTTGAAGACTCTGAGTATTTCTCATCTGCTGCCACCGTCACTGCGAGGATCATTGATGAAGATGATGATGCTACTTCACCACCACCCGCTTCAGCACCTCAAAGCTCAGCACCGCCAAACAACTCCACCGACCCTGCTACGCCTGGGAACGCGTAGAAAACTCTATGTCTTCAAACCTTTTTGGTCATTCCTGACAAAAGGGGGAGAAGCATATGATGTTTATAGTCTTCAAGCGGGTCAATATGGGCGGGTGCCTTGTTTTGTTATACTTTCTTCGTGTTTGCAAATCTTGTTTTGCTTCATTTGGTTCTTTTGAGTTGTAAACACTAAAACTCGATGGTCGTCTGCTACTTGTTTTACCACTCCTTTTGCGAAGATAAATTCCGCACTCATCTCATTCTGCAGACGTCCATTTTCCATTATGCATGTTATTATCTTCATATACTTTCACATGCATAGTAGATTGTTATCATAAGCTGAAGCTGATCTCCACAAGTACAACCTGCCATGTGCATTTGCATTCCAAAAGCAAATTAACTTATATGCACATCTTCAGGGGGGGCACTTGCTACTTATGATGACAATTCCTTTAAAGACTTCACACTTTATATTCCCCGTTGAAAACTTCAACTAGTTTGTCATCAATCACCAAAAAGGGGGAGATTGTAAGTGCATCTAGTGCCACCCCTAGTTGGTTTTGGAGTATTGATGACAAACCTAGTTGAGGGACTAATGTGTTTGTGAGAATTGCAGGAAAACATAGGTAGAAGTCCCTCATTGATTCGGTTTACTACCAGAGATGACCCCTAAAAATGAATGAAGACATTGAAGTCAAAGGTGGTATATGAAGATATTCACATTGAAGACTATGACAACAGAAGACACGTTATGAAGCCTATGGAACTCGAAGACTTAGATCATCTTTCGTAGTTCTTTTTATTTTTGTTGAGTCATAGGAACCACCGTACTGTTAAGTGGGGTCCAGGAGAACCAGTCAGAATGACTTAAGTGATGCCTAAATCCAAAAACCTATGTCTTCGAGTGAAGACAATGAGAGAAATCTTGTCCAGAGCCGGACAAGTCAGCTTTGCTTGTAGCCCAAGTAAAGTTGCCATGAGAGTTTGAAATTGACCGTTGAGACACGTGTCAGTTCCTTAGTGACCCAGGGTCATTTCAGGACAAATCAGGTCGGGTTGCCAAGTGGCTATAAATAGCCCACCACAACCATAAACGGTTGGCTGCTCAGATTTCAGTGCACGGCTTTTGTCGTTTGAGAGCAACCCACCTCGAAGCCTTTGAGAGAAAATTCCTAGTGAGGAGAAAAGCCCTAACCACCCAGAGCCAGAGTAAATTGGGCATCACTTAAGTCTTCTTGTCTGTGTGATCTGAAGACTTATTACACTTGAGGACTGTGAATCCTCCAGACGGTTAGGCGTCGCGTTCAGAGCATCCAAGAGACATTGTGGATTGCCAGTGAACGAAGTCTGTGAAGGTTTGGGAGTCTACCTTGAAGACTTACCAGAGTGATTGGGCGAGGACTAAGTGACCTTAGCTCAAGGAGAATACGGTGAGGACTTGGTGTCCTGAACTGTGTGTTCAGGAGATTGGGTGTCCGGGACTGTGTGTCCTAAGGTTTAAATACCTAGCCGCTCCAACCAGACGTACAGTTGTCACAGCAACTGGAACTGGTCCAACATATCATTGTCTTCAACGAGTCACTGGTTTCATCTTCACTTCCTTCTCTTGCTGTTACTCATTGTGAAGTCATTGCGTGCTTGCTTTATCATTTGTCTTCACAACGTGAATGCATGATCTGTTTGGCTTCATAACTTCTTCCTACTTGATCCTTATTACACTGAAGCTGTTTGTCACTGTGCTTTCACTCTATTGAATACATGACCATGGCTGACCTAGTGTAATCTAACTTCCGCTGCATAATAATAGGCATAATCTTCACTGTTTGTCTTCATAACTCCCAAGTTTTGAAGACTTTCATAAAAATCGCCTATTCACCCCCCTCTAGTCGATATAACGCACTTTCAATTGGTATCAGAGCAAGGTGCTCCCTTGTTCTGTGTGATTCGGTTTAACCACCTGGAGTTTTAGCTATGTCGACTGCAGGGATAATCAAAGTCTCCGCTGCGTGCCCCGTCTTCGATGGAACTGAATATCCCTACTGGAAGAATAAGATGCGCATGCATCTTGAAGCCATTGACGTCGACCTATGGTATGTCGTCGAGAACGGCATTCCCAAGGCTGGAGAAGGTGTCACTGCTGCTGATGTCAAGAAATTCGTTCAACTAGACTCTACTGCCAAGAACATCATCTGTGGTCATCTGACCAAAGGACAGTATGGCCGTGTGAGTGCCTTGAAGACATCCAAACTGGTCTGGGACTGGCTCTCCAAGGTCAATGAAGGCATCTCAACCCAGAGAGATCAACGAATCAGTGTCCTTCGCAATCTCTTCAACCGCTTCAAGCGAAATGACAATGAGAATGTCCAGCACACATTTGATAGACTCACTGACATCACAAATGAGCTTCAAGCCCTCGGCGCCACTGAAATCACCAAACATGAAATCATCAAAACGCTGCTGAGATCACTTGATAGTTCGTTTGACATCCTGGCCCTGATGATTCAAGAACGTCCTGATTTCAAGACACTCGATCCGTCTGACATACTCGAGAGGCTCAACACACACGAGTTTCAGCTTTCTGAGAAAAGAGATATCTACGGTCCAAACTATGGGCGAACTCCCGCCTTGAAGGCAAAAGCTGTCTCCTCATCTGAAGAAGAATCTGACTGCAGTTCTGATGATCCTGAAGACATTGGAAGAGAACTTGCAATGCTAGTGAAGAAGTTCCAAAAATTCACCAAGAAGAAAGGCTTTAGAAAATCTTCACGATCAAGCTCAAGGAATGATGAAGCTTCTGCTCATGACTACAAGAAGAAAACATGTCACAAGTGCAAGAAAACTGGACACTTCATCTCTGAGTGTCCACAGTGGGACAATGAGAACAGAAGGAAGAAGAAGAGCAAGGAATATGATTCTGACGACAAGAAGAAGAAGAAATACTCAAAGTCTTCTTCCAAGTCTTCATCAAAGTCTTCATCACACAAGAAGAGCTCATCTGGCAAGGCACGTGCGTTTGTTGGAAAGGAGATGGATTCAGAGGAGGAGTCCGCATCTGAGGAGGCAGAGGTGGAGTCTGAGGAGCAGTCTGATTCTGGCATTGCGAGTCTGGCTACAGCATACGTCGCCAAGTCCATCTTCAACACTGAGGACAATGACTGCATCACCGACACCAACGCAAATGACAAGAACGACTCCACTCCTACCTACTGCTTCATGGCACGCGGTGCCAAGGTAAACACACGCACTACTCGCTATGAAACATCTAGTGACGATGACTCTGAATATGATTCAAAACCTAGCTACAAAACACTTGCTAAAATTGCAACTGAACAACAGAAAGCTATGGAACATATTCAAAAACTGTTAGACAGAAGCGATGATCTGTTGGGTGCTGAAATGACTCGATCTGAATCCTTAATTGAATACATAAAAAACCTTCACGTTAAGTATCAGGAACTTGAAGATCGTCATGATACTCTCTCAACAACTCATGAAAAGCTTTCCTATGATTATCTTCAAAGGAAGCAAGAACTTGAGAAATTGAGGGTGGTTCATGAAGATCTTCAAAAGGAAAACGAGTCACTTCGCTCCGAACAGATCAGTCCCGCTCAGGAAGGATTTGAACCACCATGTCTTAAATGCATTGAGCGTGATAATGCTAATTCTGTTGCTGAATGTTCCACTTCTACTGCTGTTGCAATATCTTCAACTGTTGACGTGGTAACTAACCCCTCTGCTGAGGATACCACTGCTATTGCTGATGAGAATGCTGTGTTGAAGACATTGCTTGAAACAGGGATGTACAAAAGTCTTAAAGGACATCAGACACTATGTGATGTCCTCAAGAAGCAGATCCTAAATCGAAACCCTAGGAAAGAGGGTGTTGGATTTGTGAGGAAAATCAATGCAGATGGCTCTTACTGGAAACCTGAGCAGTACCCCGAAACCACATGGGTTGCTGCAAAGGAACTTTCAGCAGATCCATCCAACTTATCTGGCTTCACTTGTGCTAACCCCATTATCATTGATGAATCCTTTGATGCAAACTATAAACTGTTTAAGAATCAGAATGGTGAATTGTTTGCCAGGTACATTGGTACTAACTTCAGGAATGGACCGCCTATGAAGAAGATCTGGGTTTCCAAAAAGTGTCTGGAAAATCTTCCTGTGAATGTCTTCATGACACCTCACTTGAAGAAGACAAATCTCAGACCAAAGGCTTCATACGGTCCAATGGCTTCATACAAACAGAGGACTCACCTGAGTCACACTAACACAAATGTTTTGCAGGGAAACCATACTCAGGCACATGAGTATGAGAGCGGTTCATCGAACCGTGTTCATGTGACCAAAAATTATTCTGCTTATTCCTATGAGTATTATTGTCCACCTGCTAGACTGTTTGCTAAGACTTCAAAGCCAAAATTCTCAGATGCTGCACTTAGACTTATTGCTTCTAAGCCACCCTTGAAGATGTGGGTGGTTAAGAAAGCTTAACTCTCTTTTGCAGGGAAAGGTCTCCAGCAGAAAAACAAAATCTTCTGATGCTATTGCTGGGGACCTTAAAAATCTTGTAGGGCGCAAGATAAAATGCCCGAATGGGATCAATATGTACTTCGTTCCTGAATCGCATGCTACTCTCCCTATTAGTCCTAATCTGGATTTAAGTTTTCATAACCCACTGGTTCGTCAAATGTTTATGCTTCACAATTCTCTTCGTGAAGCCTATCCCCCTAACTATACTGTAGGGTACGACACCAGCGACTTCAAAATCTTCAGAATGGATTATTGACAGTGGGTGTACAAATCACATGACTGGCAGAAGAAGCCTTCTTATGGACTCAACATTACGTCCATCCGACAAGAGCCACATCACATTTGCTGACACTGGTAAAAGTAAGGTATTGGGTCTAGGTAGAGTTGCAATCTCAAAGGATCAACACATGGATAAAGTCATGCTTGTTGAATCCCTTGGCTTCAACTTAATGTCTGTCTCAATGCTTTGCGATCTGAATATGATTGTAATGTTTGGAAAATATCACTACTCAACTTTTACTACTACTGCTTGCCTCTATGGCTTCGTCATTGTTGATGATTACTCTAGATATACTTGGGTACACATAATCCTTTACAAGACTGAAGTGCAGGATGTCTTCAGATGCTTCGCCAATCGAGCTATGAACAATTTTGGCGCCAAGATAAAGCACATCAGAAGTGACAATGGCATTGAATTCAAGAACACTGGCCTTGATACATATCTTGACACCTTGGGCATCACACATGAATTCTCAGCTCCGTACACGCCACAGCAGAATGGCGTCGTCGAACGCAAGAACAGAACACTCATTGAAATGGCCAGAACAATGCTAGATGAATACAAGACTCCAAGAAAATTCTGGACTGAAGCCATTGATACTGCATGCCATACAATCAATCATGTTTATCTTCACAAGCTTCTTGATAGCTACTTAAGCGTAAGAGATGATGCCTCGTGGACCGGGCATCTTAAGCGTAAGAGATGCATAATGCGGTATTGCGTTAAAGCGGGCGAAAGCTTTGCGTCCCAGCAGTGCTTGATAGCTACTTGAGAATGGGGCGATGTGGAAAGTTGGCTGTTCGCGACGGAAGTTATCGGGGGAGCCTAACATAACTTCTAGCCGGAGAGAACCCATGCAACGGGCATCCGGGCCTGGCGTTACCCCTTGAAAGGAGGTTTTGCTATGGCGAATTTTTGTTGGGTCTATCCCCATGTTGCGGATTGTGTCCTAGTATAACAGGTTTAGACCACTGCCACCGTCCATCAGGACATTTGTAAAATGGAGTCCGCCGATTATTGGATCTAATACCAAGACAGTCCAGCCTATGTTCCGGATACTTCTAGAGTAATCCTGGTGGTCGAAGGTGATCGGTTTTAACAACCATTGGCGAGACTCCTTTGGGATAGGCCGTATGGCGCGTATCTCTGGTGGCGATGTTCTGTTCGTCACGTGAAGTAAGTGTACTGTTTTGACTTCTTGTGGGAAATCCTTTTGTTTCCTGGTGCTCTGCTTGTGGGGTTCGTCGTCGTCCTCACTTGGTGTGTCGAGCCCCTTGTGTTCGGCGTTGAGTTTGCCGGCTTGCTTGAAAACCCAACAATCTCTATGGGTATGGTTCGCAGGCTTCCCGGGAGTACTGTGTATTTGACATATCTTGTCCAAGATTTTGTTTAAGTTGGATAGCTCGTCCCTGTTATCCTTGAGGGGTGGCTTTCCTTGATTCTGCAGCGAGCTTTTGAATTCGGCGTTGACCGCCGTGCTCTTTGGGCTGTTTCCCTTATTCCGGCGCTGGTCCTTGTTGCGTCGGGGTTTTCCGTTTCCATCCCTAACTTCGGATGTACTTGGGTCGCTGGTGCTACATCTGGCCAACCAGCTGTCCTCTCCTGCGCAAAAGCGGGTCATGAGGCTTGTTAATGCGGCCATTGTTCTTGGCTTTTCTTAGCTGAGGTGTCTGGCGAGCCATTCATCTCGAACGTTGTGCTTAACAGCTTCTAGGGCTTCAACGTCCGAACAGTCAACTATCTGATTCTTTTTAGTAAGAAATTTGTTCTAGAATTTCCGGGCTAACTCTCCGGGCTATTGAGTTATGTGGCTGAGATCGTCTGCATCTGGAGGGCGGACATAGGTCCCTTGAAAATTTGCCCGGAAAGCATCCTCAAGCTCTTCCCAACTTCCAATGGTGTTTTCGGGAAGGCTTTTGAGCCAATGCCGGGCTGGCCCTTTAAGCTTGAGGGGTAAGTATTTTATGGCGTGGAGGTCATCTCCTCTGGCCATGTGTATGTGGAGGATATAATCCTCGATCCAGACCCCAGGGTCTGTTGTTCCGTTGTACGCCTCTATGTTTACGGGCTTGAATCCCGCTGGAAATTCATGGTCTAGCACCTCATCGGTGAAACATAGGGGGTGTGCGGCACCCCTGTATTTGGGTGTGCCGTGATGTTCGGATATTTGTTGTGTTGCATTGCTTACTAGAGCTTGCTTTCTTGGCTCGTATATATATCTGGTTGGTCGTCTTTTTGATGCGGATCCTTTGGTGGATCGCGTGCCGGCTTGTGTGCGGCGCCGCTTGCCGCTCCATGCTGGCCATGCGGTCGTCCACCCGACCGGATGGCTTTCCTATTTTTTGACTGCAGGGGCTCTAAGGCCTCCTCGTCAAATTCAGGCAATAGCTTTCGCTTTGGATAGCTTTTTGTGCGGCGACTGCCGGCATATTTGTCTGCGGTGTTGCGTACTTTGCTCCATCTGATCCTGAGTGCATCTTCTGCAGTTTTGAGCTTCCGCTTCTACTTTTTCAGGCTATGCGTAGTGGCGACGAGCCTTTTGTGGAGGTTCTTCTGCTCCATGAGTTTATCCGGCGTAAGGTCATCTGGGCTGTTGTTTTTGCCGGGGACGGGGTGTTCGATTTGTTTATCCAAGTTGCCATGTTCGGACGCTTGCTGGAAGGCATGTTCGTCGTCCACCGGCTCGTCCTGCTCTATGGCTGGGTCTGTATGGCTGCTGTCTCTGTCAAGGCGGGGCTTGGAGCGGCGCTTACGTCGCTGCTTTGATTGCTTTTCGAGTGAACGATCCCTCGTTGCATCCCTGTGTTCCTCGTCGTCGCTTCCTTTGGGTGTGTCCACCATGTATACATTATGAGATGAGGTGGTTG
This sequence comes from Triticum urartu, assembly GCF_003073215.2. Classification (NCBI taxonomy): domain Eukaryota; kingdom Viridiplantae; phylum Streptophyta; class Magnoliopsida; order Poales; family Poaceae; genus Triticum; species Triticum urartu. Next base: position 458,052,668 of record NC_053024.1, read on the forward strand.
TCCAGTGCCTTATAGGCGTTGGTTCATGTTCATCTCCTACATCGTCGTCCATACCGTCGATGTCTTCGGAGTCGAAGTCGAGCACGTCGTTTAAATTATCGACAGTGGCTACAAAGTGGGTGGTGGGTGGGGTTTGAATTTCTTCATCATCTGCATCCCAACCTTGATGACCATAGTCCGGCCAGGGCTCTCCTGATAAAGAGAGAGACTTTAGTGAATTCAGAATATCGTCGAAGGGCGAGTGCTGAAAGATGTCCACGGCGGTGAACTCCATGATCGGCGCCCAATCGGGTTCGATCGGTTGGGGCGCGGAGGGCTCGGGGTCTGGAGAGGAGTCCGGCTCCTTGGAGTCACGGGCTTCGCAGAGAATAGGGCTGGTGTTCGGCTCGATCGCCGTAGAGATTGCAGCCCCCGAGGCGGTGTCTAACCACCCATCCTCGATTGGTGTGATCGACTCCGAGCTAGGGGTCGGAGCGGACACAGGTGCGGCCTCCAGGGCACTGTTCAGCGGCAGAGCTAAATCATGCCCATCGTGACAGTGCGGCACGCTCGGCTGTGGCTCGAATCTGTCGAAGATCAAGTCTCCGCGGATGTCGGCCGTGTAGTTCAAACTTCCAAATCTGACCTGATGGCCAGGGGCGTAGATTTCGATCTACTCTAGATGACCAAGCGAATTGGCCCGCAGTGCAAAGCCGCCGAATACGAAGATCTGTCCGGGGAGAAAAGTCTCACCCTGGATCGCATCGCTGTTGATGATCGCAGAAGCCATCGGGCCTAAAAGTGACGACATAGAGGAACTCTCAATGAAAGCACCAATGTTGGTGTCAAAACCGGCGGATCTCGGGTAGAAGGTCCCGAACTGTGCGTCTAGGCCGGATGGTAACAGGAGGCAGGGGACACGATGTTTTACCCAGGTTCGGGCCCTCTTAATGGAGGTAAAACCCTACATCCTGCTTGATTGATATTGATCATATGGGTAGTACAAGAGTAGATCTACCACGAGATCAGAGAGGCTAAACCCTAGAAGCTAGCCTACGGTATGATTGTTGTTCGTCCTACGGACTAAAACTCTCCAGTTTATATAGACACCGGAGAGGGCTAGGGTTACACAGAGTCGGTTACAATGGTAGGAGATCTACATATCCGTATCGCCAAGCTTGCCTTCCATGCCAAGGAAAGTCCCTTCCGGACACGGGACGAAGTCTTCAATCTTATATCTTCATAGTCCAGGAGTCCGGCCGAAGATATACTCTGGCTATCCGGACACTCCCTAATCCAGGACTCCCTCATCCACCATCGTCACCTACGCCTCCCCTACGACTCATGTGCCACCGGACGCCCCCGAACGATCTCACCGAGCTTGTCTTCAACCTCCCGATGCCGGAGATCCCCTCGCCACCCTGCTTCGCTCCGGTTCCTCCCCGGGGCTGCCGTCTGCATTGTCGTGACCGCTGTGAGCCACTGGCCCTTCTCCCCCCTCCGTTCTTGCTCTCGTGCACCGTACGCGCCGCCTCAAGCTCGCCCGCACGCACCGCCGCCCGTGCTCGCCGACGACGTGTCTCTGGCCATCTAATGGTTCGGCCGTCGTGCCCAGCGTCCTCCCCGCACCGCGTAGAGCATGTAGGTGCCACGCACGAGCCACCACGGCCGTCACAGCGACGACCCCGAGCTCACCCGAGCTCTGGCAGCCGCAAAGGTCATCGCCGGCGACTACTCTGGCCACCCCAGGCCCAACCACCACCACTACTCGATGCGGACGTGCGTCTGCATCACATAGATGCCCTCCGCCGGCCATTTGGTCGTCAGAGACGCAAACCCGAGGCTCGCCGCCGCGACTGGCCTCGCCAGCGTCAAGTCGCCGGTGGGGTTGACCCACTTTGACCACGACTGCCCCCCCCCCCCCGTGTCGATGACATGTGGGGCCGGCCTCTGAGTAGAGTTAGTTTAGGTTTTAATTAGTCCTAATTACCACTGTTATAGGTTAATCACCTTGCTAACTAACTCTGTATCACTGACATGTGGGGCCATGCCCTAATTCAGTTAGGTTAGTATTTAACATAGCACTAACTAACAGAGTTAGTTTGTTGTGTCACTGACCTGTGGGTCCCATAGGTCAGGGTTGACCTGGCTGACTCCGTTGACCTGCTGACCTCAGCCTGACGTCATGCTGACGCAGTATATGTTTCTGGGATTTTAAATAAATCAGAAATGATTTATTTATTTTCAGAAAATACCCTAAACTTCTAAAAATAGAAAATAAACTGTAACTCCAAATGAAATAAGTTATATATGAAAAATTATCAGAAAAATATGAAGAATCTGTTTATGCCATGATCATGCATGTTTGAACAAGTTAACCTCACTGAATAGGACAAATGATGATTAGGGCAATTTATGAAATAACATTTGGAGTTGGAACTTGATCTTGTTTGAGTTCCACTTCAATTAAATTGGCTAGATATTGCATTACGTCAATTCAGTACCTTAATATGTCATACATTCATTCGCTTGTGCATTGCATTAATTGAATGTTGTTTACGTTCCCTTGCCGATAATTGTCCCCTCTCAGTAGACGTGTTTCGACGACGAGTTCGATGACACTGATGAAGAGTTATACTATTTTCAGAAGTGCCAGGCAAGCAAAAACCCCTTGTTCATTCCGATACAATCTCACTCTCTCGCTCCTGCTCTCTTTTACTACATTAGGACAACAACGATTCAACTGTTACATGCTGCGGTAGTTGAACCCCTTTCCTCCGTAGGACCTGTCATTGCCACAGTAAATAGATGAAACCCACTAGCATGAGTAGGAGTTGTTTGAGCCCTGATGTGCCTACTCATTCATGTTTGCTTGTCATGCTTGCTACTGCTTAGAGTTGTGTCAGGTCTGATTCATCGGGGATGAATTGGAAAGTTGTGAACATGTCCTAATGTGTGTGGGCTAAGTGTGTTGAACACGATTTGGTAAAGGTATCGATGAGAGGCCATGTAGGAGTACATGGTGGGTTGTTTCATTGGAACCGTCCTTAAGCACCGAGATCTGTATGTGTGATTTAAGAACCAGTTACTACCATGCATTGGGATCCTTAATTGACCCTCTCGGCTTCTTAACCACCCTAGTCCTCTGTCCAGAAGTTGCCACTAGTTTCTAGTGTTTGTAGGATATGTGTTGGCGGCCATGTGTAGCCCTGACCCCAGGGGTGGGCTATGATGCGGTAGATACACCATGGCCGGGCATGCCGGGCGCCCCTTTGGTGTCTCGGAACCCTGTACACATCGTTCGGGGCCGTATGTGGAAACCTCGGTCGGACTCCCTGCGGATGGAACCTGGATAGGCGATAAACCTAGACTAGAGACTTGAGTGTTTAGGTGGGCCGTGGCCGACACCCTCGTTGGGCTTCCGCTTGAAGGTTGCTGAGTACATGTCGTGTAAACGATGGTAAGTGGTGAGAGCGTGTATGAAGAAGTACACCCCTGTAGGGTTAACATCATCTATTCGAATAGCCGCATCCGCGGTAAAGGACTACTTGGTTGCCTATACAGTTCATAGACAAGTGAAAGTGGATACTCTAAAATGCGCAAGATAAGCGTGAGTGCTATGGATGGTGTTCTCGTAGGGAGACGGGAGCGGATCCATAGTGGTGTATTGATATGGTGAATATGTGGACTCGTGTGCGCCACCTCAAAAGAGTTGCTTGCAGTCGTAGTTCAGGTTAGCCACTGAGTCAAAGCTGGCTTGCTGCAGTTAAACTCCACTACCCCTTTGTTGATACCGATGCATATGTAGTTAGTTCTGATGTAAGTCTTGTTGGGTACATTTTTACTCACGTTTGCTTAATTTATGTTTTTGCAGAGAAACTTCAGTCTCGCTAGTAGTTCCACGTGGACTTCGACGTTTAGCTTGTTACCTCAGCTACGATCTTGTGCCCTCGACAGGATCTGGTAGATAGTCAGGCTTCTCAGCCTTTTTCATTTGTAGATGTCTGTACTCAGACATGTTAAGCTTCCGCATGTGCTTTGTCTAGTATGCTCTGAATGTTGGGTCATGAGACCCATGTTTGTAATATCTGGCTCTTCGGAGCCTAATGAATAAATACTTTCAGTCGTAGAGTTTTGTTGTGATGCCATGTTGTATTTGCACATATCGAGCATATTGTGTGTATGTTATTGAAATGCTTGGTATGTGTGGGATCCGACAATCTAGTTGTTTATCCTTGGTAGCCTCTCTTATGGGGAAATGTAGTCTAGTGTTTCCATTGAGCCTTGGTAGTCTGCTACAACCCGGTTTACCGGAGTCCTGCTAGCCCAGTACTACTGCTCTGGAACACTTAGACTGGTCGGCATGTGATTCACTTCATTCATGTGTCTGTCCCTTCGGGGAAATGTCACGCGGTGACTTCCGGAGTCCTGCTAGCCTGCTACAGCCCGGGTTCCCGGAGTCCTATTAGCCCAGTTGCTACAGCCCAGATTCACACGCTGATGACCGACATGTTCGATGTTATTTCATGTATGCCTGTCCCCGTAAGTTAGTGCCACTTTGGGTTCATGACTAGTCATGTCGGCCCGGGTTCTCTGTCATATGGATGCTAGCGACACTATCATATACGTGAGCCAAAAGGCGCAAATGGTCCCGGGCCAGGTAGGGTGGCACCCGTGTGAATACCGTGCGTGAGGCCGCAAAGTGATATGAAGTGTTAGATGCTAGATCGGTGTGACTTAGGATCGGGGTCCTGACAGTCGGTTACAAGGGACGAGATCTACATATCCGTATTGCCAAGATTGACTTCCACGCCAAGGAGAGTCCTATCCGGACACGGGACGAAGTCTTCAATCTTGTATCTTCATAGTCCAACTGTCCGGCCAAAGGATATAGTCCGGCTATCCGGAGACCCCCTAATCCAGGACTCCCTCAGTAGCCCCTGAACCAGGCTTCAATGACGATGAGTCCGGCGCGTAGATTTGTCTTCGGCATTGCAAGGCGGGTTCTTCCTCCGAATTCTCCTTAGAAGATTTTGAACACAAGGATGGTGTCCGGTCTGCAAAACAAGTTCCACATACCACCATAGAGAGAATAATATTTCCACAAATCTAATCTGCTGACACGTTTAGAATCATGACATCATGCCATGGCCCGGTCATTATTCGAACCGTTTTTCTCAACCAGCACTGCACGTATTGCGAGGAGGTTTTCTTGACACGTCTTCTCGAAGCAGAGATCGTGTCCCCCTTATTACGGGATTCTCATCAATACGTACATGGGTAACCCAATCGTGCTCGTTGGTATGACTCCTCGATTTTAGGCAAGTCCCAAACAGCCACGAGGAGGACGCTTGATATTCATCCCCTTTATAAAGAGGCCAACGCTTGTCCCTTTTTTTCCCTCTCGTACTCAATTGAATCCTTCCCCCGCCTCGAGTTCCAACACCCCAAGCTCAGGTCCGGCGCTTCGGACCTGCAACCATGTCCGGATCCAACCTTCAAGGTCGGTGGATGCCTTCCTCTATCACAGAGGAAGACATCAAGAAGCTAAGAGAGGCCCGATATTTGACCGGCGAAATCTGGCACAGGCTGCCTGCTCGAGGGCAGGTCATTCCCGCTCCCGAACTCGGTGAGAGTGTTGTATTCATCTCTCACTTCCTCCGAGGGCTAGGCCTCGCTCTGGATCCCTTTGTTAGGGGGCTCATGTTCTATTATGGGCTGGATTTCCATGACCTGGCCCCGGGTTCCCTCCTTCACATCTCGTCGTTCATCGTCGTATGTGAGGCCTTCCTCCGCATTACCCCACACTTCGGCCTGTGGCTCAAGACTTTCGATGTGAAGCCGAAGATGATCGAGGGGAAACACGCAGAGTGCGGAGGTGCCGTAATAAGCAAAAGCGCTGATGCTCCATGGCTAGAGGGTTCCTTCCCGGAGGTGTCCAGTTTATGGCAACAGGAGTGGTTTTATATCACAGCTCCCTGGAGTAACAAGTGGGTAGCCGCCCTTGCCTTTCGCTCGGGCCCCCCACCGCAACTGACGTCATGGATCAACAAGGGGCTAGACTGGGGGCCAGAAAATGATGTGCCAATATTGCAGAGTCGCATCCGAGATCTCCTCGAGAGAGATGTCAGCCTGGTTACGGTAATGCAAGTCATGCTAGTTCGTCGAGTCCCGCCTTGCAAATGTCGACCCCTCCATATGTGGGAATTCAACCCGGAAGGACCGCGAACTATCTAGCACTTCCTCGGCATGACGCTCGAAGAGATGTACAAATTGTTCTTCAGACCCCAAATAAAGTGTTCGGACACCACCGAGGATGCGGGCCTGAACTGTAATCGCCCAAATACCCAAGTAAGTAATCCTGTGGCCGAACACGTTGTCTTTTTATTTATCACGTCATCATTCTGAAAAGTCACTCTTTGACCAGAATTGGGTAACAAAGGTGAATATGATCAGGTGTTCAGCCCCCCTTCCCGAAGGCTCAGCCAATCCAGTACTAGCCAGACTGCTTGAGCCGGCGCCTTATCAGGCGCCCCAGGGGAAGATAAAGGGGGGGATGAAGAGGCTGAAAGTGGGCCTCACTCATTATTCATCCAAACCGGGGGAATTAGCGCCTCCGCGAAGGAGGGTAATCGAGAAGAGTCTGAAATTCCCTCTCCCCAAGGAAGGAATAGGACCACCTTTGAAGACCCGGAAACAAAGGTTTCTAAACAGGGGAAGAAATCTTCGCCAGAGGGTCCTACCTCAGAGGGTACTCTTGCTTCCCTCTATCGAACTGTAAGTAAACAAAAAGTACTTAATGGTAAAAGTATCCTACATTACTTCTGAAGACAATAACTGAAACATACGTCTTGTAGTTCGGATCGTAGCCCTTCTCGACAGAGTTCGTCTTCGGGGGATCTTCTTCCGGAGATGATGGAGAGCGAAACACCTCCCCCTGCCACCCCGCCTCATGAGGCGGGCGGCCCTGAAGTGTCGTCGTGGAGGGTTTCTCCTGATCCGCCAAGGCCAGAGGGTAATCCTTTGGCCACCCGAAGTCCTCAATATTCGGCTCCTAAAGAGATCAAAAGAAAGAGTCCAGAACCGTCTGGTGTGCGATCGGATGCACTGAAGGATCTTCTGGAGCAAGCGGCCATCTCAGAAGCGCATCGTACGCTAATGGGTACGGTGATTGAGAGGATTTCATCCGCCGAAAGCGGGTTGCATTAAGCTTGTATGAGTCTGCTGAAAGGTTTTGAGGTACGTGAAAATAGTGTATGTTTTTGACAGTACCGCACACGTTAGGTGTGCCCTATGTAAGATAGTAGCCCCTGAGACTCTGGTTGCTGCCGAGAGCAGCGGCAAACAGAGGATCATAGTCCCAAGTAATAATCAGGCCGCCTTCATATGCAGGTGGCGGGAGGTCCGGTGGCTGGTCAGACTATTGAGTTTGCCGAGCTGAAGCAGCAATTTGATGCGGCAGATGCCGACATCGTGCTTGTCAACAAGCGGCTTGACGAGGCACAGGGTATGTGATTTCTCTGATGATCAACACATGGTAAGAGGAGCATGATTCTAGTATCTTTAATATGTTGTGACTGCAAATGGAGCTGCCGCCATGGAGACCCTTCGGGCGGAGCTTGCCCGAGCCAAGGAACAAGCCAGGAATAGTGATGCAGCTGCTCTAAAGGCGGTCAGAGAGCTGAGGGCCGAACAGGCTGCTCATTGCCAAAGCAAGGAAAAAAATGGCCAAGATGGTCGTTGAGTTGAAAGATGTCGTCGGCCGTTACTAGCTTCTTGAGGAAGAAAGCCGAGCGAAGGCGACGGACCTAGAGAAGGCCATGGTAGCAGCCAAGGAAGCCCGCTCTAAAATCAGAGCGGCGAAGGAGGAGCTGCGTCAGGCTGGAGATATCGTGGCTGGGAAGCCCTTTTTGTTGCGGATGAAGTTCGTAGATCCAAAGTATGCCCCTCTTAATCAACTATGGAGTTCCGCAGACGCGTACGTGGATTTGGCGGCAAGTGCTACTGATGCAGTCGAGTACTTCAAGGATCAAAAAGATTGTGAAGTGGAAAAGCTGTTCTGGTCATAGTTCCATGTTCTAGTGCGTCCGCTGCTATTGAATGAGTGAATGGCCGAGTGGGCCAAGCTCCATAGGTTGTCCGGACGTGCCATGAGGTCTGTTGTGGATCATCTGTGGCCGGGAGAGCCAAGGCCGAATAGTTATTTTGGTTTAGTGCAGCAATTCCTTGGTGCTGTGCCGCGCATCGACGCTATGAAGAGGTCGTTGTGCATAGAGGGTGCGCGGATGGCACTTGCCTGTGTCAAAACATACTGGGCAGAGATGGAGGCCACCGCTATTGCAACCCAGAGTTCGGCCGTAAGTCGAGTATCTGCCGAGCACGACTTTGAAGAAGTCCTTGAAGGCGCTCATTCAATAGAGGCTCAGTGTTCGAAGAATATAATGTTCTAGTGACATGTATTCCCATTGTAAGAATAATGTTTTATTGAATTATGAAGGCTGTGTTTATACTTTTTCCTGAAAGTATTATGATGCCTCCTGTGCGGCCGTTTATGTATATGTGTATATAACTTGAAAGTTTGCAGTCGTCGGCTTCAGCCCCCACGCATATAATGCGGAGGTGTTTGCAAAAAAACGCGTATTCACACTTGATCCAATGTCTTGGTCCATTAAGGAGGTGGTTGCGCAGCGAACGAGGCAATCAGACTATATTGCTTTAACACTTTCACTTAGCCATAGGAGTTTGACGGTGGGACTACTATATAGCCCCTGGTACTTCCGCGCTTGTCCGAATACAGGGCGCGTATGTACCTGACCGGGAAACGGCCCTTCGTTAATGCGGAGGAATCCCGAAGATTCCGCTAAGTCATCGAGTGGTTGACCAGTCTTGCGCTTTATCCTGACAGTCAGTTTTCGGCTTTCTCTACTGAGGTGCTCATCCGGATGAACCAGGGCACAATCGCAGCAGTTCTCCCGGTGCCACCTTAGCCGATAGAGTAGAACGTAAGGTAGCAAAACACGGGAGCCAGGCAAACCCAACATTTGACCAAAGACATGATTCAGAGTTGATGCATATAAGGCCAAACTCGCGATGCCGAACACTCCCTAAGGTATTCGGTCTTTATAACATATGTCGGGCTGTACAATGCCCTTAATAATGAACCCCGAGTGTCCAAGTACGTGCAATATTCTGACGTGGCGAAATGCCAATAATGTCAGCATCCTTCTCGGTTGTATTGAGTATCCAGAGGATGTGAACAACAAAAGACAGTAAAAAAAGGTTTACGCAGGGTCTTAATCTGAAAAGAAACCTATGAGCGGGTCCCTGATGCACGTCTGCGCGTGTGTCTGCGTTGTGCCGTGTCCTGGACGGGTGTAGCATGATTTCCATCTGTAAAAAGAGAAGAACTTAGGTGAAAGTTGTCGTGCCAAAAAATTGGTTATTCTCGATAAACCATTAAAATTCAAGATAAGTTAAGTTGAGCAGAACTAGCCCTGATTGCACGCGGGAAGCCCCTGGTACCGTCTATGAGGGTTTAACCAACAAACCAATCTCAGGTATATCTAGATGCGCCGGACTTGTCTAACTGTGTCCGTGGTCTTGATGACCTGTCATTTATTCTGGTTTGTGAGGCCATCTAGTGCTCGGCTGTTAAAGCCGCCGCACGTTCTTCCGCGCGTAGAGAACGCTCAATATTTCCGCTAATGATGATGATGCCACGTGGACCGGGCATCTTAAGCTTGAGAGAAGCATAGTGCGGTACTGCATTAAAGCGAGCAAAAGCCGCTCTCCCGAGTAGTGCTTGATAGCAGCTTCAGAATGGAGTGATGTCGAAGGTTAACTTTTCGCTTCGGAAGTTGTCGGGCGAACCGAATACAACCTCTAGTAATAGAGAGCCTGTGGAGCGGGCCTCTAGGACTGGTATTACTCCCTTGAAGGTAGTATTACTATGGCTGATTTTTGTCAGATCTATCCCCATATTGCGGATTATGTCCTGATATATCAGATTGAGACCACTGCCGCCGTCCATAAGGACTCGTGTGAGATGGTATCTGTCGGTGTCAAAACCGGTGGATCTCGGGTAGGGGGTCCCGAACTGTGTGTCTAGGCCGGATGGTAACAGGAGGCAGGGGACACGATGTTTTACCCAGGTTCAGGCCCTCTTGACGGAGGTAAAACCCTACGTCCTGCTTGATTAATTTTGATGATATGGGTAGTACAAGAGTAGATCTACCACGAGATCAGAGAGGCTAAACCCTAGAAGCTAGCCTATGGTATGATTGTATGTTATGGTTGTTGTCCTACGGACTAAAACCCTTTGGTTTATATAGACACCGGAGAGGGTTAGGGTTACACAAGGTCGGTTACAAAGGAGGAAATATCCATATCCGTATTGCCTAGCTTGCCTTCCATGCCAAGTAGAGTCCCATCCGGACACGAGACAAAGTCTTCAATCTTGTATCTTCATAGTCTAACAGTCCGGCCAATGGAGATAGTCCAGCTATCCGGAGACCCCCTAATCCAGGACTCCCTCAGTAGCCCCTGAACCAGGCTTCAATGACGATGAGTCCGGTGCGCAGTATTGTCTTCAGCATTGCAAGGCGGGTTCCTTCTCTGAACACATCACAGAAGAATTTGAATATGAGGATAGTGTCCGACCCTGCAAAATAAGTCCACATTCCACCGTAGTCAGAATAATATTTTCGCAGATCTAATTTGCTGGCTTGTTTTGGCAGCATGACGTTACGTCATGGCCCAGTGATTATTCGAACCGTTTCTTTTAACCAGCCCCGCACATAACGCGAGGCTGTTTTTCGACACGTCTTGTCAAAGCAGAGATCGTGTCCCCTTAATACAGGATTCTCATCAATACGGGTGTGGGTAACCCAACCGCGCCATCAATTGCGGCGCTTGGGGGATAAGCGAGTTTTACCAGGCAAGTGGGGACGCTTAGTTTCGTCCGCCCATATAAAGGGATAAGGATTCACCTTTCTATCCACGCCTTCTTCCTCCCTTACTCATCCGTTTTCGCACACTCGAGCTCTAGCTCCCAAGTCCGCACTTCCCACCTCGACCTTCTCCAATCATGTCCGGAGCGGGAGGCAGGAGGATGGTCTCCTTCGTCACGGAGGGGGATATCAAGAAACTGAGGAGAGCCGGATACCTGCCCGACGACATCGCGCACCGGCTCCCAGATGAGGGGCAGCTCATCCCCATCCCCAGGCCCCATGAGAGGGTAGTATTCCTCACCCATTTCCTCCGCGGACTGGCACTCCCTCTCCATCCCTTCGTCCGGGGGCTCATGTTTTATTATGGCCTGGATTTCCACAATCTAGCCCCGAACTTCATCCTCAACATCTCGGCGTTTATCGTCGTGTGCGAGGCCTTCCTCCGCATCAAGCCCCACTTCGGCTTATGGCTGAAGACCTTCAATGTCAAGCCGAAGGTGGTGGGCGGCTGCCAGGCGGAGTGCGGAGGCGCCATGGTGGGCAAGATGCCAAACGTAACATGGCTTGAGGGCTCCTTTGTGGAAACCATAAAGGGGTGGCAATCGGGGTGGTTCTATATCACCGAGCCACGCGACCCTACATGGGTAGCGGCCCCCGAGTTCCGATCTGGCATCCCCATGCGGCTCACCTCCTGGAAAGAGAAGGGCCTGCCCTGGGGTAGTTCGAAAGAGCTGACCGGACTCCAAACATGTATTCAAAACATGGTGGACAAGAAGCTCAAGCTTGTCAACATAGTCCAGGTTATGTTCATCCGCCGGATACTCCCGTGCCAACAACGGGAGTTCAACTTGTGGGAGTTCAATCCGGCGCAGCACCGAACTCTGAACAGGCTCTTCGACATGACTCATGAAGACACCTGGAGGGTGCTGTTCAAAAGTGCCGAGGTCCCCCCCCTATTACTGAGGATCGCGGATTCAGCGCGAAGCGCCAAGCCAGTGCAGTAAGCTGCTTTACCTTTCACAGGATACTTATTTTTTATATATAGATTGACTCTATGCGGGATCTAAACTCCCGTACCTTTGACACGACTAGCAGAAGATGGCCGGACAGATCGACTGTCCGGCTCCTTTGCCCGAAGGCCCCGCAGACGCTCTTCTGGCGAAGATGTTGACTCCGGCCCCTTATACGGTGCCGGAGAAGACCAAAAAGGCCAAGGGAACCCGAAAGAGTTCCCGCCGCCAGGCATCGTCGGACTCACAGTCCGATGACTCTGCGGCGCACTCTTCCCCTGAAGACGAGGAAGAGGAAGAAGAAGATGCTCCCCCACCGACTAGGGGAGACAAGAAAAGGAAGGCCGCCCCAACTGGGGAGGCCGGAGGGTCCAAGAAGGGAATTACTCTCCTTCCGGATAGTTCCACCGCCGCCGACGAAGGTGAAGACGAGTGGTTGCCCAGGGTCAAGCCCCGGGGGAGATCGTAAGTATTCGGATACCAGAGTAACTCCTAGGATTCCTTTGTCGCACTGCTTTCCCTAACGCCGAACGCAATTATGCAGGCCGCCACGAGCCAGTATCAATGTATCATCGGACGGCTCCTTGGGCTTGTCGGACATGGATAGCGATCCAGTCCCGACCGCCACCTCCCCTCATCCTGCCGACGACGCCGAGGTGTTGTCTCAAGAGGCACCGGATCGAAGGGAGACAGTCCCGAGGGTGCCTCAAGGCGACCTTCCGGACTGCGGGAGCCGATGGGACGAGGCCCCTGAGAGCTCCGAGTTCGGCCCTCAACCGAACACCGCGCCGGAACCTCCAGCGGTTCCAGGCTCGGGCAGGCGGCCTCCTTCTAAGAGGGGCAAGACGCTTGTGCCGGTGATCTTTGTCCATCCAGAGGCGTCGGAAAATCTGCTGGAAGCGCTTCGCAGTGCTTCCATCGACGAGGAGCACCGCACTATCATGAGTGCGGTGATCCAGAAGGTTTAGTCCGTCAAGAGCGGATTGACTGAAGCCTGTGCCAGCCTTCTAATAGGCTTCGAGGTAAGTGTTTTAAAATGTAGTGGAAATATTACCTCATAGACAGTAGCCCCTGATGCTTTGTTCGGTGTTCACAAAGAAAAGACGAACAGAGGATCAAATAATATCGCAAGAGTCTAATATAAGTATGTCAATATGCGTATGCAGGCTTCGCTGCTGGCGTCCGCTGCACTGACTGCGGAGGTCGCCGTACTGAAGCAGGACCTCAAGGGGTCCAGGAAAGAGCTCGGCCTTGCCAAGAGGCAGCTCGAGGAGAACAGGGGTAAGTAACACCCCGTCTATAGATATGTATATATAAAAAAGGACGCAATTGCAAAATGACAGGATCATTGTATGTTTGCTAGGGGCCATGACCGAGGTGGCGACCCTGAAGCAAGCGCTAACCAAGGCCGAAGATAAAGCGGCCAAGGAGCACAGCGAGTGAGAGAAGCACGAGGCTCGAGTGGGCGAGTTGCAGCAAGAGCTCCAGGCTCTCATGACGAAGCACGAGGTGTTGGAGCTTGACTCGAAGACACGAGAGTCTAAGCTTGCCGCGGCCCTTGAGAGCGCAAAGAGTGCCAAGGCCGAGGCCCAGAAGGCCCTCCAGGAGATCGACGCAATGAAGAAGATAGCGGCGGGTAAGGCATTCTATATGCAGAGCAAGCATGTAAAAGTAAATTACCGATTACTCACCCGAATTCGGAGCTCTCCAGGAGCATTCGCGGATTTGCCCCGCAATGTGTCGGATGCCGCGCAGCTTTACCAGGCCGAGGAGGGAAGCTCAACGGAGAAGCTATTCTGGTCTCAGCATACTGGGACCGAACACCCAATGCCTCTGAGCGACCAGCTAAAGCAGATGGTCGAGCTGCACAAGGCGGCCGAACAGGCCATGAAGGGCCTTATAGTCCGGCTGTGGCCTGGCGACGTCCTTCCAGACAGCTACTTCGGCCTAGTGAGGCAGCTTGTGGATGCCTGCCCACGGCTGGAGGTCATCAAGCGGTCCGTCTGCATCGAGGGTGCACATCGGGCTTTCGCCGGTGTGAAGGTGCAGTGGGCCAAGCTAGACGCTGTGAAGCTGATCAAGGAAGGACCGCCGCAAGGCAAGGAGCATCGCACCCCCGAAATTTATTATGAGGGTGTCCTGAAGGGTGCCCGTCTTGTAGCGGACGAATGTTCAAAGGATGTAATATTTGAGTGAACTTGCTCGTGTGATCCTGTATGATGAAAACTTGTTTCATATGCGCTATGCAACGCTTGTTGGAATTTAAAATATTACCTTCTGTTTGGCTGTTTATCCAATCTGAGAGATGGCTAGTCCTCGGCTTCTGCCTCCATGCCACGAGTGCTGGGGTGTTCGGGATAAACCTGAGCACTCTTGTTCCCATGTTTGGGTCCTTCGAGGGAGGTGCTCAGCACAACGAACAAGGCAACCGGACTAATAATGCTTTATCACTCTCACTTAGCCATAGAATTCTATAATTTTAAATTTCGGCGAAGCCCCTGGTATTCGGAAGGCTGAATTCGGGGCGCGATACACGCCTGTAAGCCGGACAGGGCTGGCCCCTCGCCCTAAGCGGCATAAGTCTTTAGGGACTCGAAAAACCTCGCCGAACAGCGACCAGTCTCTCACCTTATCATGACAGTCAGTTTTAGCTTTCTCTACTGAGGTGCTAAGCCCGGCAGAACCGGGGCACAATCGCAGTAGTTCTCCTAGCGCTACCTTAGCCGATAGAGTGGAACGTAAGGTACCAAAACATAGGAGCCGGGCAAACCCAACATTTGACCAAAGACATGATTCGGAGCTGATGCATATAATGCTATAAGTTCGGGGTGCCGCACTTGTGAAAGTGTTCGGACTTTTCACACCGTATTGTGAGGTACGTAAGCCCCTGGTGTATTAGTCGTACCAAGGTGTACGGTTGCAAGGTGTCATTAATGAACACATAGATATATATATAACAAGAATGCAATAATAGTCGTAATGTCATGCATTGTTTATTAAAAAATTGCATTAAAGCAGAGTGATACAGATAGTGCGATAAGCAAAGTGTAGGACTATGTCCCTTCCAAGGGCAAGCTGAGGAATGGTATGAAATCGAATATTTCGCTCGTTACTGTAATCAACCTGGGAATTCCGTGGTATGACGTAGTTGTCTGCCTCCTTGGTTGCTGCATCATGTGTTCGGCAATAGTGCTGCTGGACAGTGTTTCCAGAGATTAAGGTCCTGAAAGAAAAAGAAAAATAACCAAACGGGAAGCCCCTAGTGCGGTTTAGGTCGCTTTTTGGGGCGTGCCGCAGTTGTGCCCCCCTCCCCACCTGTGCCCATGGTATTTTTAATGCGTAATTATGTACGTGTGGCACGAGTTCCGCCGCTGGGCTGGGATTGGGGTGGCCGCCGTATTGCTACGCGAGCTCAGATCGCGCCAGGCGGTCTATTTGCCGATTGCCCTGGGCGCGCTTGAAGGTGTCCGGGCTGTGAAGCGCTGAACTGGTTGATTGCCTTGAGAGGCTGCTTTGCGTTTCTGCTGCGAGGGCTGCGGTGTGCTCCTCTGTTCGGAGAGAGCGCTTTGTGTTTCCATTGACTGTAATAACTCCACGAGGTCCTGGCATCTTGAGCTTGAGGTATGCATAATGTGGTACCGCATTGAATCTAGCAAATGTGGTTCGCCCGAGCAGCGCGTGATAACCACTGCGGAATGGGACTATATCGAAGATTAACTCTTCACTTCGGAAGTTATCCGGGGATCCGAAGACCACTTCTAGTGTAATTGAGCCTGTGCAATGGGCCTCTACACCTGGAATGACGCCCTTAAAGGTCGTTTTGCGGGTTTGATCCTTGAGGGGTCTATGCCCATCTTGTGCACCGTGTCTTGATAAAGCAGGTTCAGGCTGCTGCCGCCGTCCATAAGGACTCAAGTGAGGTGAAATCCGTAGATGATTGGGTCTAGGACCAGTGTGGCGAATCCGCCATGACAGATACTAGTGGGGTGGTCCCTGCGATCGAAGGTGATCGGACAGGAGGACCAAGGGTTGAACTTTGGGGCGACTGGCTCCAATGCATATATGTCCCTGAGCGCACGCTTCCGCTCCCTCTTGGGGATGTGGGTTGCATATATCATGTTCACCGTCTGCACTTGTGGGGGAAACCTCTTCTGTCCTCTAGTGTGCGGCTGCTGGGGCTCCTCCTCGTCATCGCTATGCGGCCCCTTGTCCTTGTTTTCGGCAATTAACTTGCCGGCCTGCTTGAACACCCAACAATCCCTGTTGGTGTGATTGGCTGGCTTGTCTGGGGTGTCGTGTATTTGACACGAGCGATCGAGTATACGGTCCAAGCTGGACGGACCCGACGTACTTTGTTTGAATGGCTTTTTCCGCTGACCGGGTTTAGAGCCTTTGAATCCGGCATTGACTGTCGTATCCTCAGTATTTTCGCTGTTAATGCGGCGCTTATGCTTGTTGCGACGTGACTTGCTATTGTCGTCCTTGGTATCTGAGGTACCATGGTTCTTTGATATGTTATTACTGCGAGCCAGCCAGCTGTCTTCTCCCGCACAAAAGCGGGTCATGAGTGTCGTGAGAGCTGCCATAGATTTCGGCTTTTCCTGACCAAGGTGCCGGGCTAGCCACTCATCTCGGATGTTGTGCTTGAAAGCCGCTAAGGCCTCCGCATCCGGACAGTCGACGATTTGATTTTTCTTTCTAAGGAACCGAGTCCAGAATTGCCTGGCCGACTCTGCTGGTTGCTGAATTATGTGGCTCAAATCATCGGCGTCTGGTGGTCGCACATAAGTGCCCTGAAAGTTGTCGAGGAATGCGGCTTCCAGATCTTCCCAATAGCTAATGGAGTCCGCTGGCAAGCTGTTAAGCCAATGCCGCGCTGGTCCTTTGAGCTTTAGTGGGACGTATTTGATGGCGTGTAAGTCATCGTCACGGGCCATGTGGATGTGGAGGAGGAAGTCCTCAATCCATACTGTGGGATCTGTTGTGCCGTCGTATGATTCAATATTTATAGGTTTGAAACCTTCTGGGAATTGATGTTCCATTACTTCGTCTGTGAAGCATAAGGGGTGTGCGGCGCCTCTGTATTGGGCTATATCGCGATGCAGCTCGAATGGGTCTTGCCCACTGTGTTCGGCCCGGCCGGATTTGCTTTTACTGTATCCGGCATGACGTTTGTCGTCTCGCAAAGTGGTGCGCCCTCGTGATCTGTAGATCGATCTTGAATGCTTTGCCTTGTCCTCCAATATGTCTCCCAGGTCTGGCGTATCTCCCCATGCCTTTTTATTTGAATGGCGTTGGGGTGGAGGCTAAGCTTTTGGCTGGAATACCTCTCTATCGCGGCCACGAGGTGGCCGATCAGCCATATCATACGCTTCTTCCTCCAGTCAGGGTAGTAACCTGCGCCTTGGGTAACTCTTGGAGGGGCGCTCGATGTATATTCCTCGGCCGCGAGGACTTCAGTCCATTTGTCAGCTAGCCGATCTTGATCAGCTTGAAGCTGCTGCTGCTTTTTCTTTAGGCTATTTGCCGTGGTCATAAGCCGGCGCTTGAAGCGCTCTTGTTCGACGGGATCCTCTGGTACGGCGAATTCATCGTCGCTGAGGCTTGCCTCGTCTTCGGAGGGGGGCATGTGATCATCCTCCTCCTCTCCGTCTGCCGCTCTCTCAGGAGAGCTGGCTCCTCCATCCTCCTGCTCTTAATTTTGCTAGAGGGGTTTGTTCTTTTCTTCGGCACTATCCGGAGTGTTATTATCTCCTGTGCCAGTATCACCACTTTTGCTTTGGCGGAACTTAGAGCGGCGCCGCTCACGTCGGTGTTTGGGTTGCTTCTTGGAGGGGTCATCCTCCGCTATCCCGTCGCCATTGCCTTCTTTGGGTGTATCCACCATGTATATGTCATATGACTAGGTGGCTTTCCAGTGCCCTATAGGTGCTGGTTCATGTTCGTCTCCTACATCGTCGTCCATACCGTTGATGTCTTCGGAGTCGAAGTCGAGCATGTCGGTTAAATCATCGACAGTGGCTACAAAGTGGGTGGTGGGTGGGCGTCGAATTTCTTTGTCGTCCGCATCCCAATCATGTTGGCCATAATACGGCCAGGGCTCTCCTGACAAAGAGAGAGACCTTAGTGAATTCAGAATGTCGCCGAAGGGCGAGTGTTGAAAGATATCCGCGGTGGTGAATTCCATGATCGGCGCCCAATCGGATTCGATTGGCAGGGGCGCGGATGGTTCGGAGTCCGGAAAAGTGTCCGGCACCTTGGAGTCACGGGCTGCGCAGAGGGTTAGGCTGGTGTTCGGCTCGATCGCCGTTGAGACTGCAGCCCCTGAGGCGGTGTCTAACCACCCGTCCTCGACTGGCGCAGTTGGCTCCGAGCTAAGGGTCGGAGCTGATGCGGGCGCAGCCTTTGGGGTACTGTTCGACGGCAGAGCTAGGTCATACCCATCGCGACAGTGCGACGCACCCGGCTATGGCTCGAATCCGTCGAAGATCAAGTCTCCGCGGATGTCGTCTGTGTAGTCCAAACTTCCAAATCTGACCTGATGGCCAGGGGCGTAGCTTTCAATCTGCTCCAGATGGCCAAGCGAATTAGCCCGCAGTGCAAAGCCGTTGAATATGAAGATCTGTGCAGGGAGAAAAGTCTCACCCTAGACCGCATCGCTATCGATGATAGTAGGAGCCATCAAGCCTAATGGCGACGACACAGAGGAAGTCTCAATGAAAGCACCAATGTCGGTGTCAAAACCGGCGGATCTCGGGTAGGGGGTCCCGAACTGTGCGTCTAGGCCGGATGGTAACAGGAGGCAGGGGACACGATGTTTTACCCAGGTTCGGGCCCTCTTGATGGAGGTAAAACCCTACGTCCTGCTTGATTAATTTTGATGATATGGGTAGTACAAGAGTAGATCTACCACGACATCAGAGAGGCTAAACCCTAGAAGCTAGCCTATGGTATGATTGTATGTTATGGTTGTTGTCCTATGGACTAAAACCCTTCGGTTTATATAGACACCGGAGAGGGTTAGGGTTACACAAGGTCGGTTACAAAGGAGGAAATATCCATATCCGTATTGCCTAGCTTGCCTTCCACGCCAAGTAGAGTCCCATCCGGACACGAGACGAAGTCTTCAATCTTGTATCTTCATAGTCTAACAGTCCGGCCAATGGAGATAGTCCGGCTGTCCGGAGACCCCTAATCCAGGACTCCCTCAGTATCCGTTTATTATTGGGTCTAACACCAAGGCGGCCAATCCTTCATGTCGGATGCTTATCGGGTGATCCCTGCGATCAAAAGTGACCGGGCAGGCCAACCAGGGTTTGAACTTGGGGGTGACGGGCTCTACGGCGCGTATGTCTCGGAGTGCATGTTTGTTTCTCCTCTTCGTCACGTGGATCATGTTTACTGTTTTAACCACTGGTGGGAATTTTTCTGTCCTCCAGTGCTTTCCTGGCGAGGTTCGTCCTCGTCTTCGCTTGGTGTCTTCCTCCCCTTGTGTTCGGCGTTTAGCTTACCGACCTGCTTGAAGACCCAGCATTCTCTGTGGGTGTGATTTGCAAGTTTATCGGGGGTGCCATGAATCTGACATAATTTGTCTAAAATCTTATTTAGGCTGGACGATCCATCTCTGTTGCCTTTGAAAGGTTGTTTCCGCTGACCTGGTCAAGAGCCCCTGAATCCGGCGTTTACCGCCGTATTATCTGGGTTGTCTTCTTTATTCCGACGCTTGCTTTTACTGCGTCATGGTTTTCCATTGACATCCCTGACTTCGGATGTGCTTGGGTCGCTGGTGCTACTATGGGCTAACCAGCTATCTTCGCCCGCGCAAAAGCGGGACATGAGGCTTGTCACGGCTGCCATTGTTCTCGGTTTTTCTTGGCCGAGGTGTCTGGCGAGCCATTCATCTCGGACGTTGTGTTTGAAAGCTACTAAGGCTTCGGCGTCCGGGCAGTCGACGATTTGGTTCTTCTTAGTGAGAAACCTATTCCAAAGCTTTCGGGCTGACTCTCCGGGCTGTTGAATTATATGACTTAAATCGTCTGCGTCCGGAGGTCGGACGTAGGTCCCTTGAAAATTATCCCGAAAAGCATCCTTGAGCTCCTCCCAACTTCCAATTGAGTTTTCAGGGAGGCTTTTCAGCCAGTGTCGAGCTGGTCCTTTAAGCTTGAGGGGCAAGTATTTGATGGCATGGAGATCGTCTCTGCGAGCCATATGGATATGGAGGATAAAGTCCTCTATACAGACCCCAGGGTCTGTGGTCCCGTCGTACGCCTTTATGTTCACTGGTTTGAATCCCTCTGGAAATTCGTGGTCCAGCACCTCATCGGTGAAACATAGGGGGTGTGCGGCACCCCTGTATTTGGATGTATCATGGCGTTCGGACAGTTGTAGTATTCGGTTTTGATTTTGTGCCGGAGCGCGCTCCCTAGATCCATAGATGGACCTGGTCATACTAGATTTTTGGCGCAAGTCCTCACGTAGATCGTGTGTTGACTTATGTGCGGCTTTGTTGGCCGCTCTATCGCGGCCACAAGGTGGTTGATCCGGCCGGTTGGCCGTTTTAGTTTTCGGCCGTGTGGGCTCTAAGGCCTCATCGTCGAATTCAGGCAGTAGCTTGCGCTTTGGATAGCTCTTTGTGTGGTAACTTCCACCGTACTTTTCTTTGTTGTCGAGCACTTTGTTCCATCTATTGCTGAGCGTATTTTGTGCGGCCTTAAGCCTTTGCTTCTGCTTCTTCAGACTCCTCGCTGTGGAAATAAGCCTTCTGCGGAGGTTCTCTTGTTCCAAGTGCCTTTCCGGGATGATGTGTGCATCTTTGTCCGGACTGTTTTCCTCCCCGGAGGGAGGTTGATGAGCTTTATCCTCGGCGTCGCCGTGTTCGGACATCGGATCCGTACTATGTTTGCTGTTTGCGGTTTCATCGTGCTCTGCCGCTGGGTCAATGTGGTCGTCGTTTCCTCTGGAGTCGACTGGAGTGTTATTTTCTCTTGCACTGTTATCGATGTTTTTGCCGAGGCGGGATTTGGAGCAATGTCTACGGCGACGCTTAGTTTGCTTCCCGAGGGAGCTATTCTTCGCTTCATCCTGCCATTCTTCGTCATTGTTTTCTTTGGGTGTATCCACCATGTATATGTCATGTGGTGAAGTGGTTGTACAACGCCTTGTGGGCACTAGTTCCTGTTCTTCTGCTGCATCGTCGTCCATGCCGTCGATGTCTACGGAGTCAAAATCGAGCATGTCGGTTAAATCGTCGACAAAGGCTACTAAGTGGGAGGTGGGTGGGCAGCGAATTTCTTCGTCGTCCGCATCCCATTCTAGCCGGACATAGTTCGGCCAAGGATCTCCTGACAAGGAGAGAGACCCTAATGAATTTAGCACGTCGCCGAAAGGTGAGTGCTGAAAAATATCCGCGGAGGTGAACTCCATGATCGGCACCCAATCAGATTTGATAGGCACGGATGTAGGCGGCTCGGAGTCTGTGGCCGGGGACGAATCCAGTGGTTCGGCAACACGGCTCTCGTAAGGGGTAAAGTCAGTATCCGGCTCTATCGCCGCTGAGAGTGCGGCCTCCATGGCGGGGTCTATCCGCCCATCCTAGCCCGCGGAGAAAATGAGGGATGAACACTACCCTCTCGTTGGGCTTCGGTGAAGGGATGATTTGTCCCCGGGATGGAAGACGGTGGGCGATTTCCTTCGCCAGGTATCGGCCGGTCGCCCGAAGCTCGGCGATGTCCTCCTCCTTAACACAGGAGGCCATCCATTTGCCTTGACCTCCGGATCCGGACATGGTTGAGTGCTTTCTCAAGACAGGGAGAGGAGAGCTTGGGCGTTGGAGCTCAAGAACGGAGAGGCAAGAAGAAAGCGTGGGAGAAGAAAGGGGAATCTTATCTCTTTATAAGGGCGGTGAATATCGAACGCCCCCCCCCCATTCGCCTTAAAATTCGCCTACTCCCAAGGGTTGTGTAAACGGCATGCTTGGGTTACCCACGCCCGTGTTGATGAGAATCCCGTAATAAGGGGACACGGTCTCTGCTTTGACAAGACATGCCAATGACAACCGCGTCTCGAGACATGGGGCGAAAAACGGTTTAAAATTATGACCGGATAGGCGTGACGTCACACTACTAAAGTTGTCAGCAGATTGGATTCATGTGTTATTATATTCTCTCCACGGTTGTGTATGGTGTGTGTTACAGGTCCGGACACGATCAATTCATCTGGAGACTATTCGGGAGTTCGGAAGGAGGAACCCGCCTTGCAATGCCGAAGACAGCACTACGCGCTGGATACCTTGTCATTGAAGCCAGGTTCAGGGGCTACTGAGGGAGTCCTGGACTAAGGGGTCCTCGGGCGTCCGTCCTGTTATCTATGGGCCGGACTGATGGTCTATGAAGATATGAAGACCAAAGACTGTACCCGTGTCCGTATGGGACTCTCCTTGGCGTGGAAGGAAAGCTTGGCGAACAACTATGAAGATTCCATCTTATGTAACCGACTCTATGTAACCCTAGATTCCCCCGTGTCTATATAAACCGAAGGGTGTAGTCCGGAAAGGATATACTCAATACCGTAGTCATACAGGCTAGACTTCTAGGGTTTAGCCATTACGATCTCGTGGTAGATCAACTCTTGTAATACTCATATTCATCAAGTTCAATCAAGCAGGAAGTAGGGTGTTACCTCCATAGAGAGGGCCCGAACCTGGGTAAACATCGTGTCCCCTGCCCCCTGTTACCATCAACCTTAGACGCACAGTTCGGGACCCCCTACCCGAGATCCGCCGGTTTTGACACCGACAAGGGGGTCATCTACGGTCCATTATACATTTTTGTGTACGTATGTGATGAGCTGGCCCGAGTCAACCATTGCCAAGTGTGCTTTGACTGCCACATGTGCCCAGCTCACTCAAATTCGAAGGGAACTAGGTTTTTTTTGCAAAACTGTCAGAACAAAAGATCTGCCTCCCTCACCTGGTCGCACACCTGGTTGGATCGAGCCCACCTGCGCCGACCAAGCCCACCCGCTGCCCTCTCCCAACCCTAGCTCGCAGACTACGTCGTCACCGCGTCCTCGCCGCCGCCGCCGCAGCAGCAGTAGCCATTGTCGCCGCCATCTCTCCGTCGTCGTAGCCATTGCCGCCACCCTCTCTCCTCGTGTCATCTTCGGTCTCTGTTTGATCTGGGCTACGTGGCTGCTCCGTTGTGGTTCCATTGATCCCGTGCCCAGATTGTGGTGAGCAGGTCAAGTTCTACCGCTCTGGTACCGACGAGCACGAGGGGTGGGTCTTCTACAGGTGCCGCAAACACTAGGTCAAGTTCCTATGTCTGTGTGGTAGATCTTTCTTCACTGGTTCTGCATCAGGGTTTTGGATCAGATTGAACTTAGTTAACTGGCATTAGATTGGTACTGCATTAGGTTGGTACTGCAATTGGTTGGTACTGCAATTGGTTGGTGGTAGTTAACTGAACTTTATAGTTAACTGAACTTTTTTAGTTAACTGAATATGCTGTGTTTCCTCTGTTTGATAGGTTACCTGTGATTTCTGGCGTTGGGAGCTAGAATATGTGCAGCATCTTGTTGAACATAGGGTTCTTGTTGGTGATGTTGTTGTGGATGCAATAGGAGCAGCTGAGGATAAAAGGGATGAGCTTGAGAGGAAGACTAAAGCAATGAACACAAGAAGCATAGCTGGAAGAGGCATGGCTGGGATAGGTGTTGGCAGAGTTGAATTTGGGTCATTTTGCACCCCTAGTGAGAAGAACTTTGCTACCAAGCAGCAAGTTGCTACGCTGCTTGGATTAGGTAGAGAAATCCTACTGCTGCTGAAGCTGGTGATGGCTTTTGTTATGGTGCTTTGTGTGTTGTGTTTCATAGTAGTCATGAAGAAGTGAGATGTAGTGAAATTAGTGAGCACACTAAGTAGATTAAGTAGATTAAGTACTTATTTTGGGTTTGGATGCATGCTTTGATGGTTGTAATGGTTGCATGTTGTGGTGCTTGTAATGGAATGTTGTTATGTTATCTTCGAATGTTGAATATGTACCAATGTTGTTACGTTACTTCTTTATTGAAACAGCAACACAGCATGTCTTGATTCAATTCTAATCATTTGACAACATATTACAGTTTAAAACCAAATCCATTGCACTTAGAATTTAGTTGACAAGCAAGATAAATTCAGTTGACAACCAAATCCATTTCATAACATACTTGGTCAAATTCAGTTTACATAGGGACAAGAACAAGATAAGTTCAGTCAAAATCATTCAGCATCCCCTTAAGTTTCTTTATCTTCTCCTTGGTCTCCTCTTTTTGTTTGAATAAGTCACCTATCATGTACTCAAGCTTTCTCTTCTCTTGCTTCAATTGATCCCTCTCCTACATGACTTGGTCCCTCTCTTTCTCTGCCTTAGCCCTGAATACCTGATGAATGTTTGTTACTGATTTGTCAGTGCTCTTCTTCTTCTCAAGCTCTTCCTTCAGATCATCCAGAGCAATTTGTGTGTTTCCTAAATGGCTCATTGCTTGCTCCTTTTCAGCCACTAGTTTGGCAAAATCAACCTTGAAATGTCTCAGCTCATTCTCCATTTTTGTCTTCTCTTCCATGATCTTCAAGTTCTGTTCAACACTCAACACATTTTCTTTTAGACTTTGTTTTGTCTCCTCTTCATACATGCTCCATATGGTATCTAGGCTCATCTTCAATGCTTCAGGCCACTCAGGGTCTATCCATTCCACATAGGTGCATTTAGGTACTTCCTATCATCCAAAGAAACATTCAGTTAAGTGACATTATTCAGTTATCTGCAAATCTTCAGATAAAAGCCATTGTCTCTGTAAAATGATGATAAAATGGCACTATTATCTGGATTTTTACAAACTTTGTGTGCACAAGCCAGGAATCTTCTTCCACTGTCAACTGATTGAAAAGCCACATGCTTCTCACAGAAAGATCCATGCTCACATGTAAAGCTAGGCAAATATGTGACCAGGCCAATCCATTATTTGCAAAAAATTATTGTAAGAGGCTAAAAATCAGAAGAAGAAAAATTGCATTTGTTAAGTATAACCCTAGAAGCTGTTTAACCCTAGTTGTTGTTTAACCCTAGCTGCATGGAGGAGAGGACATGACTAACCTTGCTGGTCACTGAGTCATCTTCAGAAGAGGTTGGGAGATCATCCCAGGACACCATGGTTGCTGCTGGAGACCAGGGGAGCAGGAGTAGAGGAGGAGTGGAGGATGAAGATGAAGATCTGGTGGAAGAGGAGGAAGAAGAAGGGGATCTGGTGGTGGTGGACCTGGTGGTGGATCTGTTGGTTGCTCTGGTGGTGGTGGATCTATTGGTGGACCAAAGGTGCATGCATAATGCAAGTTACAGGGTGTGCAAGTACAAATTTAACCAGTTGTAGGGTGTGTAGTGTTGCCATTTCAGATAGGTGGCAAAGTTCATTTAATTGTATTTTTCAATTAAGCTGACTCAAATTTGGAAGCTAACTAAATTAATAAGATAACTGAATTTTTAAAGTTAACTGAATTTGCTGACAAAATTTGCAACAAGGTTCAGTTAAGATAAAATTCAGTTAAGACAAAGATAACTGAATTTTTACAATAAACTAAATTTGCAGAGTTAACTGAATTTAGTTATCTGAAAAAGTTCAGTTAAGACAAAGTTCAGTTAGAGATCGTTCAGTTAAGACAAAATTCAGTTAAGACAAAGATTCAATTTTCTAAGAACCTTAGCAACAAGATATTATTGGATTCTTGCCTTATATGACAACAAGACACTTTTGGATTCTTGCCTTATATAGCAACAAGACAGCATCAACAACATAAAGTACACTATTTTGTAGCACTTCAGCATCAACAGCATCAACAACACCTTATATACCAAATAGTGGATCTTAAAACAGCATCAACAGAGAACATAGTTCAAATAGCATCAACAGAGAACATAAAGCAACATCAACAGCATAGTTCAATTGCCACTTAGTTCAACAACCAGCCAACACATAGTTCAACATTGCTAATAGAAAGTAGAAATAACTTATGTGCTTAATATACAAGCACACCTAACAAAACTACACTATTTTATAACTTATATGCTGAAAATTTATATATTCCAGCATACCTAACTAACTGCAACTGCCATCTTCTTCATGTTGGCAGTTCATAACACTCCATCTTCTTCAGTTCTTCATCTTCTAGAGGCGCTTCGAGCGGCGAACCTCCATGTCAACTGCCACCTTCCTCTTCTTCTTCCTGTCTGGCTGCGCTGCGACATCCACCTGTGCTTCCAAGGCCAAGACCACCTCCACCTCCTGCTTGACGATGTCAGGAACATCGGGAAGCAGCTCGACGTCAATGGGGTAGTGCTTGTCACCCTCCCTGGCGACGGGCGCCACCATCTGGACCTCTGGCTCGGGGACGACGGGCGCCGCCACATTGACCTCCGGCTCGTCGTCACAGAGGACAATCACCTTCGGCTCCTCCCAGCCAGCGACCAGGACGAGTCGGTGGCGTAGCCAGAGTCGTCGTCGAAGCCGGAGTCGTACTCCGAGTCGGAAGAAATGTACTCGGAGAAGTCGTCGCGCCCGAGGAAGTCGGACTGGTAGTGGTCCCGGTAGGCCGTGTTGACAGGCGCGGGGACGGCCAGGTCGACGTTGTGGACGCGCTCCGTTCGTGAGCCAACGCGCAATGGATCCGGCAGCCACGGCGCAGTGGCGGACCGGTACATCCACGATAACCCACAAGTATAGGGGATCGCAATAGTTTTCGAGGGTAGAGTATTCAACCCAAATTTATTGATTCGACACAAAGGGAGTCAAAGAATATTCTCAAGTATTAGCAGCTGAGTTGTCAATTCAACCACACTTGGAAACTTAATATCTGCAGCAAGGTATTTAGTAGCAAAGTAATATGATAGTAGTGGTAACAATAGCAGAAGTAACAGTAGCAAAAGTAATATTTTTGGTGTTTTATAGTGATGATAACAATAGCAACGGAAAAGTAAATAAGCGAAGAACAATATATGGAAAGCTCGTAGGCAATGGATCGGTGATGGAGAATTATGCCGGATGTGGTTCATCATGTAACAGTCATAACCTAGGGTGACACAGAACTAGCTCCAGTTCATCAATGTAATGTAGGCATGTATTCCGAATATAGTCATACGTGCTTATGGAAAAGAACTTGCATGACATCTTTTGTCCTACCCTCCCGTGGTAGTGGGGTCCTATTGGAAACTAAGGGATATTAAGGCCTCCTTTTAATAGAGTACCGGAACAAAGCATTAACACATAGTGAATACATGAACTCCTCAAACTACGGTCATCACCGGTAAGTATCTCGATTATTGTCACTTCGGGGTTAACGGATCATAACACATAATAGGTGACTATAGACTTGCAACATAGGATCAAGAACTCTCATATATTGATGAAAACATAATAGGTTCAGATCTGAAATCATGGCACTCGGGCCCTAGTAACAAGCATTAAGCATAGCAAAGTCATAGCAACATCAATCTCAGAACATAGTGGACACTAGGGATCAAACCCTAACAAAACTAACTCGATTACATGATAAATCTCATCCAACCCATCACCGTCCAGCAAGCCTGCGATGGAATTACTCAGGCACGGCGGTGAGCATCATGAAATTGGTGATGGAGGATGGTTGATGATGACGATGGCGATGGATTCCCCTCTCCGGAGCCCCGAACGGACTCCAGATCAGCCCTCTTGAGAGAGTTTAGGGCTTGGCGGCGGCTCCGTATCGTAAAACGTGATGAATCCTTCTCCCTGGTTTTTTCTCCCCGAAAGTGAATATATGGAGTCCAGGTTGAGGTCGGTGGAGCGTCAGGGGGCCCACAAGGCAGGGGGCGCGCCCAGGGGGGCAGGCGCGCGCCCCACCCTCGTGGATAGGTGGAGGCCCCCCTAATGTGGATCTTCCTTCCAGTATTTATTATATATTCCAAAATAATTCTTCGTTGATTTTCAGGTCATTCCGAGAACTTTTATTTCTGCACAAAAATAACACCATGGCAATTCTGCTGAAAACAGCGTCAGTCCGGGTTAGTTCCATTCAAATCATGCAAGTTAGAGTCCAAAACAAGGGCAAAAGTGTTTGGAAAAGTACATATGACGGAGATGTATCAACTCCCCCAAGCTTAAACCTTTGCTTGTCCTCAAGCAATTCAGTTGATAAACTGAAAGTGATAAAGAAAAACTTTTACGAACTCTGTTTCCTCTTGTTGTTGTAAATATGTAAAGCCAGCATTCAAGTTTTCAGCAAAGATTATGAACTAACCATAGTCATAATAAAATTTAGGTCTCATGTTTACTCATATCAATGACATAATCAACTAGCGAGCAATAATAATAAATCTCGGATGACAACACTTTCTCAAAACAATCATGATATGATATAAAAAGATGGTATCTCGCTAGCCCTTTCTGAGACCGCAAAACATAAATGCAGAGCACCTTTAAAGATCAAGGGCTGACTAAACATTGTAATTCATGGTAAAAGAGATCCAGTCAAGTCATACTCAATGTAAACTAACAGTAATGAATGCAAATGACAATGGTGCTCTCCAACTGGTGATTTTTAATAAGAGGATGATGACTCAACATAAAAGTAAAATGGATAGGCCCTTCGCAGAGGGAAGAGGGGATTTGTAGAGGTGCCAGAGCTCGGTTTTGAAATAGATAAGAATAATATTTTGAGCGGTATACTTTGATTGTCAACACAACAACCGAGAGATGGCGATATCTTCCATGCTACACACATTATAGGCGGTTCCCAAACAGAATGGTAAAGTTTATACTCCCCTCCACCAGCAAGCATCAATACATGGCTTGCTCGAAACAACGAGTGCCTCCAACTAACAACAGTCCCGGGGGAGTTTTGTTTGCAATTATTTTGATTTGATTTGCATAAATCATGTGACTGGGCATCCCGGTGACCAGCCATTTTCTCGTGAGTGAGGAGCGGAGTCCACTCCTCTTGAGAATAACCCGCCCAACATGGAAGATACAGACAGCCCCAGTTGATACATGAGCTATTCGAGCATACAAAACAGAATGTTTATTTGAAGGTTTAGAGTTTGGCACATACAAATTTACTTGGAATGGCAGGTAGATACTGTATATAGGTAGGTATGGTGGACTCATATGGAATAACTTTGGGGTTTATGGAATTGGATGCACAAGCAGTATTCCCGCTTAGTATAGATGAAGGCTAGCAAAAGACTGGGAAGCAACCAGCTAGAGAGCGACAACAGTCATGAACATGCATTAAAATTAATCAACACCGAATGCAAGCATGAGTAGGATATAATGCACCATGAACATAAATATCGTAGAGGCTATGTTGATTTTGTTTCAACTACATGTGTGAACATGTGCTAAGTCAAGCCACTCGAATCATTCAAAAGAGGATACCACCCTATCATACCACATCACAACCATTTTAATAGCATGTTGGCACGCAAGGTAAACCATTATAAGCTCCTAGCTAATTAAGCATGGCATAAGCAACTATGATCTCTAATTGTCATTGCAAACATGTTTATTCATAATAGGCTGAATTAGGAACGATGAACTAATCATATTTACAAAAACAAGAGAGGTCGAGTTCATACCAGCTTTTCTCATCTCAATAAGTTCATCATATAATCATCATTATTGCCTTTCACTCGCACGACCGAATAGTGTGGATAATAATAATAGTGCACGTGCATTGGACTAAGCTGAAATCTGCAAGCATTCAATTCAAGAGAGAAGACAAGGTAATATGGGCTCTTTGTCAGATCAATCAATAATGCATATAAGAGCCACTCAACATTTTAATTATGGTCTTCTCCTCTCGACCCCCAAAGGAAAGAAAAGAAATAAAACTATTTACACGGGAAAGCTCCCAACAAGCAAAAGAAGAACGAGATTTTTTGGGGGTTTTCTTTTTTTAATTATTACTACTACAACATGAAAAGTAAACTAACTAAAAGCTACAACTAATTTTTTTTGTTTTTACTAAGGTTTATTAAACTCACAAAAACAAAGCATAAAAAGGAAAATAAACTAGCATGGATGATACAATGAAAAAGTATGAGCACCGGCAACTAGTAATGAGTGTGTGAACATGAATGTAATGTCGGTGAGAAATACGTACTCCCCCAAGCTTAGGCTTTTGGCCTGAGTTGGTCTATGGCCACGACTGGCCTGGCGGATATCCATAGTAGTAGCTGGGGTCGTATTGAGATGCAGCAGCTATTGCCTCATGAGCTGCCGCTCGGAGGCGAGCCGTCTCCATCCTCCTCTTATACTCGTCCGCCTCCTCCCTGGTCATAACATATCTCCCTTTTGCCTGGGAGTCAAAGAAAGCAGGAGCAGGGAGAGCGACGTGATAGGTGCGTCGTCTGTCAAAGATTAGTCGATACTAGAGGAACTGATCATTCCTCTCAACAAACTGATGACAAACCATAGCCTCATAATCTAAATAAACAGGAGGCAACTCAATATCATGCCCACGAATGGGTATACCAAGAAAATTATCTAGACGGGTTGCATAAATTCCACCAAAGAAATCACCATTAAATCGATTATTATGCAACCTACATGCGACAATGGCTCCCAAGTTATATTGTCTATCTCCTAATACAGCACTCTTGAGAACACTAAGATCTAGAACGCACATGTGACATGCTTCATCCATACCATTTATGCACCTACCTATGAAGAGAGCAAAATAATGTATAGCAGGAAAATGAATGCTCCCTATGGTATCTTCTGTTATATCTCTAGATTCCCCCACCGTTATGCTAGCAAGAAAATCTCTAAACTCAGATTTGCGAGGCTCACTAGTGCTGCCCCATTGTGGAAGTTTGCAAGCCGTATTAAAATCCTCTAAGTCCATAGTATAATAATTTTCATAAAGATCAAATAGGACAGTTTGAGAATTACGTGATGATGAAAATTCAAACCTTCTCACAAAGGAATCGGTGAGATACTGGTATTGGCGGCACTTATCTGCCTCGAAGCTCTCAAGATTGGCATTACGCACATATGCGTTAAATTCTTCCTTGATTCCTGCTCGATCCATAAAGTCCTCTGAAGGCCATTCACAAGCCCGCACCTGAGCTTCCCTCGGTGGTTCATCATCGGCATCGCGTATTGCGAGCCTGGGTCCTTCCTTCCTTGAAGGACCACCTTGTTACATTTTCCTAAACATATTTCTTCCTCTGAAAAATTTCTGAAATTTTTAGTAACTTCAAAATAAAAGTGAACCAAACTCAACAATATTGATAGCAACTACTCCTACAAGTGCATAGAGACTATATCATGCATCAAAACTACTTTTGACCATATAAATTTGACATGCAAGCTCAATAACAGGGTCACCTAAGCAGCAAAAATATGCAATGAATAAAGCACTAGAACAAAAACTAATTGGACCACTGGAGGAGTCACATACCAAGGAACAATCCCCCAAAGCAGTTTTGTGAGAGGTGCTTTGAGCAAGGAGATCGAAAATGGCAGCAAGATGAGCTTGGACTCGGGTTTGAGCTGGTTAGTGGTGTTTGTGGGAGGAAGAAGGAATGTGTGGTAGCTGGAATAAGTGGGGGGGAGTCACCGTGGGCCCACGAGGCAGGGGGCGCGCCCTCCACCCTCGTGGCCAGGTGCTTGCTCCCCCTGCTGTGTTTTCGGTGCTAGATATTCTCAAATATTCCAGAAAAAATCATATTTAAATTTCAGGGCATTTGGAGAACTTTTATTTTCGGGATATTTTTCATTGCATGGATAATTCAGAAAACAGACAAAAAAATACTATTTTTGCTTTATTTAATATAAATAATAGAAAGTAAAAAGAGGGTACAAAGAGTTGTGTTTTCTAAATTCATCCATCTCATGCTCATCAAAAGGAATCCACTAACAAGGTTGATCAGGTCTTGTTAACAAACTCATTCCAAATAACATGGAACCGGAGAATTTTCAAATAACACTAGGTTACCTAAATGGGGATGTGCATGTCCCCAACAATAAGAATATCATATTTCTTCTTGACAGTAGGAAGAGGAAATTCAAAACCTCCAAAAATAATTGTTGAAATTTTTCCAATGGAATTGATATTGTGGACTTGAGGTTGTTTCCTCGGAAAGTGTACCGTATGCTCATTACTATTAACATGAAAAGTGACATTGCCTTTGGTGCAATCAATAACAGCCCCTGCAGTATTCAAAAAGGGTCTTCCAAGAATAATAGACATACTATCGTCCTCGGGAATATCAAGAATAACAAAGTCTGTTAAAATAGTAATGTTTGCAACCACAACAGGCACATCCTCACAAATACCAACAGGTATAGCAGTTGATTTATTAGCCATTTGCAAAGATATTTCAGTAGGTGTCAACTTATTCAAATCAAGTCTACGATATAAAGAAACAGGCATAACACTAACACCGGCTCTAAGATCACATAAACCAGTTTTAACATAGTTTCTTTTAATGGAGCATGGTATAGTTGGTACTCCTGGATCTCCTAACTTCTTAGGTATTCCACCCTTAAAAGTATAATTAGCAAGCATGGTGGAAATTTCAGCTTCGGGTATCTTTCTTTTATTTGTCACAATTTCTTTCATATATGATATACTTAGCATAAGGATTCATTTTGAGCATGTCAGTCAAACGCATACGTAAGAAGATAGGTCTAATCATTTCAGCAAAGCGCTCAAAATCCTCATCATCCTTTTTCTTGGATGGTTTAGGAGGAAAAGGCATGGGTTTCTGAACCCATGGTTCTCTTTCCTTATCGTGCTTCCTAGCAACAAAGTCTCTCTTATCATAACATTGATTCTTTGATTGTGGGTTATCAAGATCAACAGCAGGTTCAATCTCTACTTCATTGTCATTACTAGGTTGAGCATCTACATGAACATCATTATTAACATTATCACTAGGTTCATGCTCATTACCAGATTGGGTTTCAACATCAGAAATAGAAATATCATTGGGATTCTCAGGTGTGTAAATAGCAGGTTCACTAGAAGCATGCAAAGTCCTATCATTTTTCTTTTTCTTCTTCTTAGAAGGACTAGGTGCATCAATATTATTTCTCTTAGAATCCTGCTCAATTCTCTTAGGATGGCCTTTAGGATAAAAAGGTTCCTGAGTCATCTTACCCGTTCTAGTCATAACTCTAACAGCATTATCATTTTTCTTACTATTTAATTCATTGAGCAAATCATTATGAGTTTTAAGTACTTGTTCTACTTGAGTTGTAACCATAGAAGC